>NC_064568.1:27935000-28560000 GCF_937001465.1 Orcinus orca | reverse complement strand
GAATAAAGACAGAGGGATGAGAAGTGGAGGAAAAGGAAAGGTGATGAATGATTAATGAAAATCTAGTGATGAATGGAACAAAGATGTTAAAAAGTAATAAAGCATTCATCCCTAGGGTGGAAAACAGGACAAAACAGGACAAAACAAATATGAGTACTAAATTGCCAAAACAGTAAAATAAGAGAGTAGAACAAACAAAGAGAGTAGGACAAAGAAATGCCCATTTCAGTATAAGCATTGTTGAAAGGACACAGGGGATTTGGGAACTTAGCATTTACGAGTTATTTGCTTAAACAAAAATAAATTTATGTTGCCTGATTTCCTAAAAGTTACTTACTGATAATGGGCCATTTATGGATAAGAGCCTGCAGCCACCCAGGTATATACGGAAGCCAGCCTTTGTGTCTGTTCAACTTTTCTTTCTTTGCGAAATCTGATTCACAGCATTAGAGTGCAGGAGAACCCTCAGTTGCATGGCTCCATCACTAATGAAATGAGCTCCTGGCTTTTCAGAGCAACCATAGGGTATACACTGGGCTCCCAGAGGAGCACTCTGTGTATGAATTACCTATGTGTGTGCACAACCTAAGGGAAAACTCATATGAGGCACAGAGGAAATTTATAAACACAAGCTGCACATTGATAGGAATACAGAAACATACCACAAAGGGGTATAGACACCCAGGTTTTTCCCAAAAGCTGACCTGTACACATGCAAGGGCAAGATACCACAAAACAAGCCCTATGGCAAGACAAGCAATGAGAACAACTGAAAATAATAATGTGTGTGTGATTTACTTATTTTGAATGTTAGTTGAAGGAAAACAAGTTTAACTGGAAGATGAGCTGAGCTCATAAAAACAGTTATGGAGATTATTCAGAAAACTTCTGGACACATGCAAGAACCATGAAGGATGGCAACACATGTTTTGAAAAAATTAGGCCTCATTTCGCATGACAGTTTTGTTTTCTACTTTTCTCTGAATCAGGTGTATCACTCGTACAACTTGCACTCCCATCTCCCATGATTAGGGACACAGCTGCGCTCACATAAGATTCCCTGAAGACAAGGTTCCAAGATTCATTTGTCACTTTGGTATCCAATATGCTCCACAGCTTTCTATGAACTGATCAAATGAATGAGTAAATGAACAAATGAATGATTTGCTGAAATAATATTGTGAAGAATTTTGTAACAGAGGGGCATCATCTTCTACAAAGGCATTGATTTATTCTATAATATCTCTCAGAATCGCAAGACTAATCAGCAGATATTGAAAAGGAACACCTGCCTCAGGCAGAAGTGACTTTAAAAAAAAAGTCCTGCCACAAAACATTGAAAACGATGGTAACAAAGCATATTTCAAAGTTGGGCAGTCTACCAAAAAGGGAAAAAGAAGATACGGGAGGAGGTAAAGACTTAGCCCTGGTGGAATCAAGATAGCGTACTAGAAGGACGTGGAATTCATGTCTCCTCACAATTAGGGCACCAACCACACACCCGTGAGGGACCACAGACACCTAAGGGCATGGGAGGAAAACCCAGTGACCGGCTTGCGGGATCCTGGTTCCCAGGCTGGAGGTTAGGCCCAAGCTCCTGTGGTGGGAGCTCCCAAGTCCAAACCGCTGGACAACAGAGAACCTCAGACCCCAGGGAATACCAATCAGAGTAAGGCCTCCCGGAGGTCCTCATCTCAGCACCAAGACCCAGCTGTATCCAACCACCTGCAAAGTCCAGTGCTGGACGACTCAGGCTAAACAACCAGTAAGACAGGAATACAGCACCACCCATCAAAAAAATAAATAAATAAATGAACTGACAAAAAAAAAAGTTAGAGACAAAGGAGCAAGGTAAAAACCTACAAGACCAAATAAATGAAGATGAAATAGGCAACCTACCTGAAAAAGAATTCAGAGTAATGATAGCAAAGATGATCCAAAATTTCGGAAACAGAATGGAGAAAATGCAAGAAACATTTAACAAGGATCTAGAAGAACTAAACAGCAAACAAACAGTGATGAACAACACAATTACTGAAATTAAAAAAACTCTAGAAGGAATCAATACCAGAATGAGGCAGAAGAAAGGATAAGTGAGCTGGAAGATAAAATGGTGGAAATAACTGCCAGGGAGCAGAATAAAGAAAAAAGAATGAAAAGAATTGAGGACAGTCTCAGAGACCTCTGGGGCAACACTAAATGCACCAACATTGGAATTATAGGGGTCCCAGAAGAAGAAGAGAAAAGGAAAGGGTCTGAGAAAATATTTGAAGAGATTATAGTTGAAAACTTCCGTAACGTGGGAAAGGAAATAGTCAATCTAGCCCAGGAAGCACAGAGAGTACCATACAGGATAAACCCAAAGAGAAGCATGCCAAGACACATATTATTCAAACTATCAAAAATTAAATACAAAGAAAAAATATTAAAAGCAGCAAGGGAAAAGCAAAAAATAACATACAAGGGAATTCCCATAAGGTTACCAGCTGATCTTTCAGCAGAAACTCTGCAAGCCAGAAGGGAGTGGCAGGACATATTTAAAGTGATGAAAGGGAAAAACCTACAACCAAGATTACTCTACCCAGCAAGGATCTCATTCAGATTCAAAGTAGAAATTAAAACTTTTACAGACAAGCAAAAGTTAAGAGAATTCAGCACCACCAAACCAGCTTTACAAAAATACTAAAGGAATGTCTCTACGCAAGAAACACGAGAGAAGGAAAAGACCTACAAAAACAAACCCAAAACAATTAAGAAAATGGTAATAGGAACATACATATCGATAATTACCTTAAATGTTAATGGATTAAATGCTCCAACCAAAAGACACAGACTGGCTGAATGGATACAAAAACAAGACCCATATATATGCTGTCTGCAAGAGACCCACTTCAGATCTGGGACACATACATACTGAAAGTGAGGGGATGGAAAAACATATTCCATGCAAATGGAAATCAAAAGAAAGCTGGAATAGCAATTCTCATATCAGACAAAATAGACTTTAAATTAAAGACTATTACAAGAGACAAAGAAGGACACTACATAATGATCAAGGGATCAATCCAAGAAGAAGATATAACAATTGTAAATATTTATGCACCCAACATAGGAGCACCTCAATACATAAGGCAAATGCTAACAGTCATAAAAGGGGAAATAGACAGTAACACAAGCATAGTAGGGGACTTTAACACCCCACTTTCACCAATGGACAGATCATCCAAAGCGAAAATAAATAAGGAAACAAAAACTTTAAATGACACATTACACAAGATGGACTTAATTGATATTTATAGGCCATTTCATCCAAAAACAACAGAATACACTTTCTTCTCAAGTGTCCATGGAACATTCTCCAGGATAGACCATTTCATGGGTCACAAAACAAGCCTTGGTAAATTTAAGATTTGAAATTGTATCAAGTATCTTTTCCAACCACAACGCTATGAGACTAGATATCAATTACAGGAAAAAAATCTAAAAAATACAAACACATGAAGGCTAAACAGTACAGTACTAAATAACCAAGAGATCACTGAAGAAATCAAAAAGGAAATCAAAAATTACCTAGAAACAAATGACAATGAAAACCCGATGACCCAAAACCCATGGGATACAGCAAAAGCAGTTCTAAGAGGAAAGTTTATAGCAATACAATCCTACCTCAAGAAACAAGAAACATCTCAAATACAGAACCTAACCTTAAACCTAAAGCAATTAGAGAAAGATGAACAACAACAACAAAAAAAAAAACAAAGTTAGCGAAAGGAAAGAAATCATAAAGATCAGATCAGAAATAAATGAAAAAGAAAGGAAGGAAACAATGACAAAGATCAATAAATCTAAAAGCTGGTTCATTGAGAAGATAAACAAAATTTTTAAACCATTAGCCAAGTCATCAAGCAAACAAGGGAGAAGACTCAAATCAACAGAATTAGAAATGAAAAAGAAGAAGTAACAACTGACACTGCAGAAATACAAAGGATCATGAGAGACTACTACAAGCAACTATATGCCAATAAAATGGACAAGCTGGAAGAAATGGACAAATTCTTAGAAAAGCACAACCTTCCAAGACTGAACCAGGAAGAAATTGAAAATATAAACAGACCAATCACAAGCACTGAAATTGAAACTGTGAGTAAAAATCTTCCAACAAATAAAAGCCCAGGATCAGATGGCTTCACAGGCAAATTCTATTAAACATTTAGAGAAGAGCTAACATCTATCCTTCTCAAACTCTTCCAAAATATAGCAGAGGGAGGAACACTCCCAAACTCACTCTCTGAGGCCACCATCACCCTGATATCAAAACCAGACAAAGATGTCACAAACAAATGAAACTACAGGCCAATATCTCTGATGAACAGAGATGCAAAAATACTCAACAAAATACTATAAACAGAATCCAACGGCACATTAAAAGGATCATACACCATGATCAACTGGGGTTTATCCCAGGAATGCACAGATTCTTCAATATATGCAAATCAATCATTGTGATACACCATATTAACAAATTGAAGGCTAAAAACCGTATGCTAAACTCAATAGATGCAGAAAAAGCTTTGAACAAAATTCAACACCCATTTATGATAAAAACTCCCCAGAGAGTAGGCACAGAGGGAACATACCTCAACATAATAAAGGCCATATATGACAAAGCCACAGCCAGCATCGTTCTCAATGGTGAAAAACTGAAACCATTTCCTCTAAGATCAGGAACAAGACAAGGTTGCCCACTGTCACCACTATTATTCAACATAGTTTTGTAAGTTTTAGCCACAGCAGTCAGAGAAGAAAAACAAATAAAAGGAATCCAAATCAGAAAAGAAGTCAAACTGTCACTGTTTGCAGATGACATGATACTATACATAGAAAATCGTAAAGATGCTACCAGAAAACTACTAGAGCTAACCAATGAACTAGGTAAAGTAGCAGGGTACAAAATTAATGCACAGAAATCTCTTGCATTCCTATATACTAATGATGAAAAACCTGAAAGAGAAATTAAGGAAACACTCCCATTTACCATTGCAACAAAAAGAATAAAATGCCTAGGAATAAACCTACCTAAGGAGACAAAAGACCTGTATGCAGAAAACTATAAGACAGTGATGAAAGAAATTAAAGATGATACAAGCAGATGGAGAGATATACCAGGTTCTTGGATTGGAAGAATAAATATTGTGAAAATGACTATACTACCCAAAGCAATCTACAGATTCAGTGCAATCAAACTACCAATGTCATTTTTCACAGAACTAGGACAAAAAATTTCACAATTTGTATGGAAACACAAAAGACCCTGAATAGCCAAAGCAATCTTGAGAAAGAAAAGCAGAGCTGGAGGAAGCAGGCTTCTGGACTTCGGACTATACTACACAGCTACAGTAATCCAGACAGTATGGTACTGGCACAAAAACAGAAATATAGATCAATGGAACAGGATAGAAAGCCCAGAGATAAACCCAAGCACTTATGGTCACCTAATCTTTGATAAAGAAGGCAAGATTATACAATGGAGAAAGACAGCCTCTTCAATAAGTGGTGCTGGGAAAACTGGACAGCTACATGTAAAAGAATGAAATTAGAATACTTTCTAACACCATACACAAAAATAAACTCAAAATGGATTAAAGAACTAAATGTAAGGCCAGACACTATCAAACTCAGAGGAAAACATAGGCAGAACACTCTGTGACATAAATCACAGCAAGATCCTCTTTGACCCACCTGCTAGAGAAATGGAAATAAAAACAAAAATAAACAAATGGGACCTAATGAAACTTAAAGCTTTTGCACAGCAAAGGAAACCATAAACAAGACGAAAAGACAACCCTCAGAGTGGAAGAAAATATTTGCAAATGAAGCAACTGACAAAGGATTAATCTCCAAAATGTACAAGCCATTCATACATCTCAATTTCAAAAGAACAAACAACCCAATCCAAAAATGGGCAGAAGACCTAAATAGACATTTCTCCAAAGAAGATATACAGATTGCCAACAAATACATGAAAGGATGCTCAACATCACTAATCATTAGAGAAATGCAAATCAAAACCACAATGAGGTGTCACCTCACACCAGTCAGAATGGCCATCATCAAAAAATCTACAAACAATAAATGCTGGAGAGGGTGTGGAGAAAAGGGAACCCTCTTGCACTGTTGGTGGGAATGTAAATTGATACAGCCACTATGGAGAACAGTATGGAGGTTCCTTAAAAAACTAAAACTAGAACTGCCATATGACCCAGCAATCCCACTACTGGGCATATACCCTGAGAAAACCATAATTCAAAAAGAGTCATGTACCATAATGTTCATTGCAGCACTATTTACAATAGCCAGGACATGGTAGCATTTACAATAGCCAGGACATGGTAGCAACCTACATGTCCATCTACAGATGAATGGATAAAGAAGATATGGCACATATATACAATGGAATATTACTCAGCCATAAAAAGAAACGAAATTGAGTTATTTGTAGTGAGGTAGATGGACCTAGAGTGTGTCATACAGAGTGAAGTAAGTCAGAAAGAGAAAAACAAATGCCGTATGCTAACACAAATATATGGAATCTAAAAAAAAAATGGTTCTGATGAACCTAGGGGCCCGACAGGAATTAAGACACAGATGTAGAGAATGGACTTGAGGACACGGGGAGGGGAAAGGGAAGCTGAGACAAAGTGAGAGAGTAGCATGGACATATATACACTACCAAATGTAAAACAGCTAGTGGGAAGCAGCCGCAGAGCACAGGGAGATCAGCTGGATGCTTTGTGACCACTTGAAGGGATGGGATATGGAGGGTGGGAGGAAGATGCAAGAGCGAGGGTTTATGGGGACATACGTATGCGTATAGCTCATTCACTTTGTTATATAGCAGAAACTAACACAACACTGTAAAGCAATTATACTCCAATAAAGATGTTAAGAAAAAGAAAAGGAGGAGACAATAGCAACAGCTCTACTGGAATTCAAGGAGAGGACTAGAGCACTAAGACAAATCAATAACAATAATAAAAACAGCAGCAATTACTTATTAGTCACTATGTGTCAGGCAGTATATAGGCATAACCTAAATTAATTTTCATAAAATTTCTTTAGGTAAGTACTTTTATCACCTTCATTTTACATACTGAACCTGAGCCTGAGAAATGGTAAGGAATTTTCCCAAAGTCCCCCCAGCTAGTAAGTGATAGAACCAGAACTTAAATACACATTTGTCTGTCTGACTCCAAAAGAGGCCCTAATCAATACAGCACTAGTACAAGTGACTAATCATGGAAAGAAAGGCTTGGGTTTTGTTTTCCCAATTTAGAAATGATGCAGGACAATTCTAGAACCTTTACTTGTGATCAAATGGTAAACCAACTAGCTCTTAAATAATTTAAACACCATGTACGTTTATCACCTACCTTAAAGAAGTAAATGTCCAATTTTCAGTTTCTCTAAAGAGTTATTTAATTCTGGGTTTCCTAAGTTTGGCCACAAAGGGGATTTGACTGTGAAACCTTTCCTAAGGCCCATGAGATTGTTGGTCAGTCAGATATCCATAACAGACAGTCTATCAACCTGATATATCATTCCAGCAATGGAAGTTCAAAGCAAAGATTTTTAAGGCTACTGAGATAAGGTAAAATGAATCTTTCCAATATTCTTTCCTTTGCTACAGAACCAAGTTAGCAAAAACTAAATTATAAATCACAGTGTGTCTAATTTAATCACATATTTACCTTAAAAAAAATTTTTTTTGGTCCTTCTCTCATGTAGGGAACAAATATGTATTCTCATTTAAACCTCTGTTGTAACTATTCCCATTGTCCCCAGGCTCCTCATTCTCTTTCAATGTGTCTATCTTCAGTAAAACACAAATAGTTCAGCTTGATTGCACAGCTGATAAACCTTAAAGATAATAAACTGGACAGAGTAGCAGTGAGATTCTAAATTAGACAGACCAGCAGTCATCCTCACAGTAATGGAATAAATAAAGCATGAACAATTAAATTAAATGACAATTTCTGATTTGAAGTCTGGTTTTCCTGTTTTTACTCAGTAGAAAAATTAGGCTGTACTGGCCTTCCTTAGGAGGAACTTTCCTTAGAAGGGATCTGTGTGCTTATTTTTTACATATAAAATATCTGATATATCAGCTACAATGCACCCTTATCTACCTCATAATTAACTTTAAGTATGTATTGCCTTTATATTATATCCAACACAATATATTTTAGATCAGTTTGAACAGTTAAGATCGGTTATAAAGAATTTTTCTTCATTAGTTGGACTTAAAACTATTTTGGCAAGTCCCCAACATAAAACGGTTCAGTCATGTTATTTTCCTTTTTATTCCTTCAAATGTTATAAGGTACTATTCTATGTCTGGTAGGGGCATGCAGGAGGCGGGAGGGAGGAAGGAATGAACAGACCTATAGTATATTTTGAAAATAAGACAACTCAGTAAGTATATTTTGAGTCTCTTCAACATATTGCCTAGGAGGTCTAATAGATTACCACATATGGGAACAGAAACAGAATCTCATCTAATGATATTCCAAAAATTTAGTGACTTGTAGTTTCTTTCACACTTATACTCTGCATAGTGTGATACTATGTAGCACATTTAATGCTCTTTATGCCTTGGTGTTTTAATGTAAAAGGAAATTCTTTGCTCTATAGCTTTAAACATTATCCGGGAGCTGGCTCCCATGGACGCCTTTCACATTCCTACTCAGAACTCTCAGAGAAAAGCTGTCATTTCTTGTTCTATTCAAGTCAGACTACCTCGTCTCCAGACGCCAAGAGTAAAAGGAATGTCTAAGATAACACCTTCATTTATTCATATGATTTTCATCTTGGACAGTATTATAAAAGCCAGTCATAAATTGGGAAAATAATGGGATAATGTGACATATATTATAAAATGAAATTTATGATCCAAACAGAATAGAAGAGATACTGCTGCACACGAGGGTTATATTCCTGTCATCAACAAGTGTCTTTGCACATGACCTACACATAAATCTCTTTCTAAGGAAGAAAAAGGAGGGAGAAGGCTAAACTCTAAAGGGCTCACTTTTACAAACATATATAATACTTAGCATTTTCATATGAAATTCAACCTTGTTCTGCCTAAAAGAAAACTTAATCAAACAACAGAGAAGCAAACTCTAAATACTAATTTTATTCCACTTAGCACTTGAAAATGAATACACTAGGTCTTGAAAGAGGCCCAGCTAAGACTTCTACTAAGCTTTAAATTGTCTGGTAAAACTGAGTTTTCTTTCTGGAGGGAAGAGCTTCTGTCTGGGTTTTCTTTTTCTTTTTAAGGAAAAGAAATCTGTATAATTATACGTCTATGTTTACATGTGTGGAACAAAGTATGGATAAAGAAAGAAAAATGGACCATCAAGAAGCTAGTTATCACTAAGTACGTAAAGGTGTAATAGTCTAACAACGCCAACGAAATACATACTGTAACAACACTGTAATTTAAACCAAGCTATCAAAATATTTCAAAAGAGAACAAATTTTATGATTTTTAAAATGAAATACGATCATTGCTATTAACAATATGCTATAAAATAAATATACTAGACATAGCTTCTGTTAATAACTACTACAGTTTCTCAGGAAACAATCTTTACAGAGCAAGTCTGATTAATGTACAAGAGACAGCTTTTCTTCTTTGAGCCCTAACCATATGCCATTGTTTCCAAGAGAGTGTTTATAAAAGCTATAAAGATGATAATGTTTTAAACGTCACCTTGCCTATATTTAGCAATTGTCAATACAAAATATCTCTTATTTTACTTTCTCTCCACCCTCTATTGCCTAGTTAGACATTATTTTTCCATCTCTATATAGGTTGGTCTTCCTAAACAGGAAAATAACCAACATAATCTTACACACAAAATTTGACGACATTTCTTTCAGAGTAATATGACCTGTTTGACATCTGAAGATCAAGACAGGGATAATGATTTATTAGGTCAAACCACACAGGACTTATATATAATAAGCTGCAAGACAAAGCTTATTAAATGATTCCACTAGTCACATAACTGAATATAAAAGGGGAAACGTTTCACTGACTTTGGTCAAACATGATAGTTGCCGCAGTAGATTAAAGGTCCCAGAAGTACTCTTAGTTAGGTTGGGGACCAAATGTCACTCCATATGATTTTGTTCTTCATGGGCAATGTCTCCAAAGGGCTAGATTTGTAAAAATCTAGCCTGAACCCAGGTATGAATTTTGTTTTGCTTTTCCCTTTTGAGTGGATAAGCACTTGGTGCATGAAAATATCACCTTTCTTTCTTATCAACAAAAGCACTAACAAACAGAATTCAGAAGAATTCAGATTTACAGATCAAGAAATATGGCAAATGTTCTCAGTGTCAGAACAAATATGAAATTATCCAGGAAGTAAATAATAAGTTTCTGGAACATCCAAATGTTGGCTCTCCTACTTGCCATCTACCAAAGCATGGAGAAAAGTAAGAAACAGAAATAACAGAAGCTCAAATTACTCATGTGGTGCTTCTTAATATATCTGTTGACTATCTTCTGTGGGAAAAGATTGCAATAAATAGGAAAAGATGTGGTGATTATATGTAGCTTCTGTTTCTGCAGTTCCAGCCCCTAAGTTTTATTTTCCAAATAGCCAAGGACTGCAGTTATCAAAAAGATAACCCTTTCCAAATTAAGGGAATAATAATGGAAAGAAATAATTGTTAAATAAATAAAAGTAAACATATATTTTGCCATATTATATATTATTTACATTTTATATGTTATGTGCATAAAATTTTATTGATATATACTCCTAAAAGTTAAAATCTTGGTTGCCACTGAGTAATAAAATCAGAAGTCATTTTTATTTTTACCTCTATACTTTTATGCATTTTCTGTTGCTCTACAATGAAGATGGAATGATTTTATACTCAGGGGAAGAAGGGGACATTCTTCTCCTAGCACCACACCCACGTCAAGAAGAAGAAGCATGAGTACGAAGAGGGGACAGAAATATGATAAAAGAGCCTGCTTTATCCTCTTCATCTGCCATTTTTCCTCTTCCTCTCTTCTCTGCTTTCCTCGGCAGAAGCCATGAGTTCTTCTGGGGTATGGGCTGACTCCCTCCTCCAGCACTGACCAGTGTGCCTCTGATTCTCACCAAGCCTTGGTTTTCCCTTCTACAGAATGAAGATAATAATAGTACTTATCTCCTAAGAAGTCCAGGCAAGATAATGCAAGTACAGTTCTTAGCACAGGGCCTGGCTCAAAGAGAGGACTCAACAATGTTAAATGCACATTTCTTCACCAGTCTTGCCAGATCTGGGAAATCTTAAGACTTACAAAATACTTTATGACATACAATATGCTTAAACAAACAGTAAGTAAATTAATCTATAAACTGAAAGTAAAATTCAGAGCTGAAATTCAAGCCTTATCCTCCCCATGCCTGAGTTTGATAACCAAACAGCACTTTTGAGCTGGACTGACCCAGTGGTGTGCTGAAGCCACCTCTAGACTTATAAGAGCCCATTGTTAAATTTCAAGAATTTTGCAAGCCAGTTGTTAAACACAGCCATTATTTAATTAATTAATTTATTTTTTAAATTTCTGACCAGTAGCTTCTTCTTTTTTTTTTTAACATCTTTATTGGAGTCTAATTGCTTTACAATGGTGTGCTAGTTTCTACATTATAACAAACTGAATCAGCTATACATATACATATATCCCCATAACTCCTCCCTCTTGCGTCTCCCTGCTACCCTCCCTATCCCACCCCTCTAGGTGGTCACAGAGCACTGAGCTGATCTCCCTGTGCTATGCGGCTGCTTCCCACTAGCTATCTATTTTACATTTGGTAGTGTATATATGTCCATGCCACTCTCTCACTTCATCCCAGCTTACCCTTCCCCCTCCCCATGTCCTCAAGTCCGTTCTCTATGTCTGTCTCTATGTCTTTATTCCTGTCATGCCCCTACGTTCTTCAGAACCATATTTTTTAGATTCCATATATATAACAAAGCCATTATTAAAAATTAAGTTATATAATTTTATAAACTATAATATGTAATTCACAATTAAGTAAAAATATTTTAAAAGGGTAATAAATACACAAAACTCATCACTTTCCAATTCTTTTACTATCATCTTTACTCTTAAGGTTACTTGCATCTATTATAGCTGTATGGTGGAAATGCTGTTTAACGTACTGCTATTCTGCATCTCTGCCCAAGTCCACTTTCAGTCAAGTCAAATCGGTAGTTTAAAAATGGCCAAATTGGGCTTCCGTGGTGGCGCGGTGGTTGGGGGTCCGCCTGCCAGTGCAGGGGACGCGGGTTCGCGCCCCGGTCCGGGAGGATCCCACGTGCCGCGGAGCGGCTGGGCCCGTGAGCCATGGCCGCTAAGCCTGCGCGTCCGGAGCCTGTGCTCCGCAACGGGAGAGGCCTTGGCGGTGAGGGGCCCGCGTACCAAAAAAAAAAAAAAGAGGCCAAATTGGCAAATGCTACAAATCAAGATTTGATATTGTTTTGTTCATTTGAGAGAGATGGAGAATATGCATATCAGACTTAAAAGTGTGCCACATCTGTAGATGTTAACTCTGAGTAGAACAAAAAAAATTATTGATGTATTCTTCCAGCATTTAAAACTATTATACAATATTTTTCACAGAACTACACTTGTTCATCAATTGCAAACATAGAGTGGCTATGGATTCAAGAGTTTGACAAAATCAACAATAGTGTTATATGAGAATCTATTGGCTTCTGGAACTTACAATAAAGAGTAGTGATTATTTCATTATTATTTATAAATTATAGCTACATATCCTTTACATCAGTAAAATTTATAATAAATGCACACGTGCGCACACACACATTCTTTTCCTGGAGAGCCAGTGGTTAAAAACTTACCAGCACACCACTAAGCTAACCATTGCTTTAACCTACAAGGAACCTATAAGCTCTCAGCAGAGCTCCAGGCCCATCTTCAAAGCACTAAAGGTGGGGTTTAAAAGGTTTTAGCTTCAGTTGAGTCTACCCAACTGGATTATTATATTTAAATACGGTACACTGAATATCCCCCTCCTGCATGATGATAAAGCAAGCATATAGAGCTTCAAGTTCCGCCATAATTATGGAAAATTTACTATCTAGAAACCCAAATTTGGTAAAGTCAGGATAGCTTTCTACAACTCATGAAAGCACTAAAAGGTAAGTAAAATATGCCCCTCTCTGCCTCCAAGAGCAGGGAGAAAACCCACATTATCCTATAACACAAGAGAAGTGGTACGGGTAGGTACAAAATGCTAGGAGAAGACTGGGGAAAGAGCCATGAGTTTGGAACCCAGGTCCTGGTCAATGGCAACTATGTCGTCTGCCTCAAAGCAAACGAGAGAAAGGAGGAACGTCCCAGGTAGAAGGAAAAATCTGAGCAGTATAGCTGAACGGTTAGGAGGAAGGATTCTAGAATCAGACAGCCTGGGTTCAAACCCAGGCTCCCCTACTCACTATGTAAACTTGGGCAAGTTACTCACTATGTAAACTTGGGCAAGCCTCTGTTTCTATCTGCAAAAGGAGAATGGTAACTTCTTGCTCAGACCACAGTAGTGAGAATCAAATGAGATTGCATACGTAAAGTGCTTAGAACAGTGCCACACAATTGGCCGATAAATGTAACTACTACCGTGATTATTGTTGTCAGACTCAAGTGTTGAAAAGGTTATCTTTAGGTGTTGTGGGGAAGGCTGCAGGAATTGGGTAGAACATTGCAATCAGAGGAAAGAGAATAAGCAAAAAACACAGAAGACATGTTGGGGACCAGTTAGTTAGCCCGGAGGCACGAGAACGGGCCTCATGTGGGCCAAGGCCATGCACCGCCACAGCAGATAAGGCTGGAAGACTAGACCAGCAGTCAGCCAGAAGATGTCAGATACACAGCCATTCCTCCCCCTCTTCTGAGAAAATACAAAGCTGAGTTTTTAAGATGGCCTTATCATTTTTCTCTTGACAGGTACTGTAAATTGTGCCTCTGATATATTTCTGAAGAGCCTATAGGGGGATGATAAATCAGGTGATGTTACATATATTCATCAGTACATTAATTGTTATTAAATACTCACAACACCTAAAATTGATCTGCACCAAGATTTACTGCTCTGACGGAAATCCACCTGGAAAAGAATAAATGATAATTAAGAAGAATGACCACAGATTTGCAGCAATGTGAGGACTATAAACAAGATTTAAACTCCTCCCTGAGGGAATAACTAGATGATGTTTATTCTGTAGATGAACAATGTGATTGTAACAATGGAAGAGATTGATGAGATTTTTTTTTCCCCTGTGGGAGTTTGATTTAGCCAGCTATCTCAGGTAATAGTAGGATGCAGGACTAAGTAGTCCAGCACCACTTGAAAATTCTTTGTAAAGGGTAAATAGCACATATCCTCAGTGACCTGGAAAAATAGATTATAAGTCAAGTGGGCACAAACTGGCACAGAAGCTGCAAACTGGCATAAAAGCAACCAGAATTGAAGAAAACAATTTTTTTCTAAATTAGCCACAACTGAATTCAACCAAATTAGAGAGAAAAGGGACAAGGAGAGTCATCTTATCATGGAGAAGGGAATAAATCATTCTCTTTTTGTAGGCTTTCGGCCTGTAGGCTGCTGTATGGGTCTAACAGGTAATTTTTAGTAATCTCTCCTGTCCAGGAAATGAAGAATCACCTGGCCTCAGTAAACACACAAACTAAAAGCAAGGCAACATTAGCCTTACAGATTCTAGCTACTTAAAGTATAAGAAGATATCAGCTGGGACCTTGTTAGAAACACAAAATCTTGGGCCCCACCCTAGATCTCCTGAATCAGAATCTGCACTTTTAACAATAATCCCCAGGAATCTAGGTGATCTCTTTGCACACTGAAGTTTAAGAAGCACTGATCTAGGACTTCCCTGGTGGCACAGTGGTTAAGACGCCACCTGCCAATGCAGGGGACACGGGTTCGATCCCTGGTCCGGGAAGATCCCACATGCCGTGGAGCAACTAAGCCCGTGTGCCACAACTACTGAGCCTCCGCTCTAGAGCCCGTGAGCCACAACTACTGGGGCCCATGAACCACAACTACTGAAGCCTGCACGTCTAGAGCCCATGTTCTGCAACAAGAGAAGACAGCAATGAGAAGCTCGTGCACCACAACGAAGAGTAGCCCCTACTCGTCACAACTAGAGACAGCCTGTGCGAAGCAACAAAGACCCAATGCAGCCAAAAATAAATTTAAAAATTAAAAGAAAAAAGCACTGGGGCTTCCCTGGTGGCGCAGTGGTTGAGGGTCCGCCTGCCAATTCAGGGGACACGGGTTCGTGCCCTGTTCCGGGAGGATTCCACATGCTGCAGAGCGGCTGGGCCCGTGAGCCATGGTCGCTGAGCCTGCGCTCCGCAATGGGAGAGGCCACAACAGTGAGTGCCCCGCGTACCGGAAAAAAAAAAAAAAAAAAAAAAAAGCACTGATCTAGAGAGCTAGACGTTCATTCGTTCATTCATTCATTCAATAAACTTTCAAGATCTGTACTGCTAATATGATAGGTAGCCACTAGCCACACATGGATATTTAAATTTCAATTAATTAAAATTAAATCAAGTTTTAATTTAATTTCAGGGGTTCATTGGAACTAACCACAATTTAAGTGTTCAATTAGCACAGGTAGGTAGTGTCTACCAGATATGTTTCCATCATCACAGAAATTTCTATTGGATATAGTTGATTTAGACACTTGGGACACACCACTGAAGAAAGAAGAGAAAGATTCTTATGCTCATGAAGCTTAGATTCTAGCAGCAGGGAAGCAGATAATAAACAGTAAACAACTTAAGTGACTAAATTAAAGGTATGTTGGATGGTTAAATGCTAAAGACAAATATTAAAAATAGAGCAGCCTTGGTAGTTCCCTGGTGGCCTAGTGGTTAGGATTCCAGGCTTTCACTGCCGTGGCCTGGGATCAATCCCTGGTCAGGGAACTGAGATCCCACGAGTACACAGTGCGGCCAAAAAAAAAAAAAAACAAAAACCTAGAGCAGCCTTAGAAGGATCAGGAAGATGGAGGGACAGTTAGATTTTAAATATGGCAGGTCTAGTGGGTTTCAACAAAGAGGTCACATTAAAGGAGAGGCAGGTTGCTAGCCAGCAGGGGGAGTGTTCCAGACAAAGGGAAAATCTGTCCAAAGGCCCTATGGCAGGTGTCTGAGGAACAGCAAGGGAGCCCACGTGGGTTGGAGGAGAGTGAGAAAGAAGGCTGAGTAAAAGAGTAGGAGATCAGAGGGCTAAGGTTCCCTGGTAGGGAGAAGGGCCTCCTTGTCCATTGTAAAGGACCTGGCTTTTACTTGGAGTGAAATGAGGAGACTTGAAAGGTTCTGAGCCAAGGAGTGAGATGCTTCAACACCATCTCAAAGTTATTCTAGTTCAGCAGAAAAGGACTATAAACAAAAGTTACTTGTTTGTTTTAATTCAAGGTCATATTCAAGGGTAAAAACACACTATCTGCACTGGCAAAATGACTTTGTTTACAAGTTTTGGTAACCACCAGAAGCTTGTTAATGATACACAAACAGAAGTCATTAAAATTTATCACTGTGAAATTCAGACACTTTTTCAGAGGCTCAATTAATATGCAGTCACAAGGTCTTACAGGTTCCCACCCAGAATCTGGAGCCATACTTGCTATAAACAGTTTGAGCAAATCCTAAGGAATGCAAATCAGACTCACCCAACTGCCTAAAAGGTGGAACTCTGCCTAAGTGTATCATCCTCAAAATTTCTTGGTTACTTTATTACTAATTTACATATATTTCTTGATGATAGAGAAATCCATACAGTGATTCCAATCTTTTTTTTTTCCCCACCCTGACCCCATCCCAGTTAAATGCCAAAGCTCTGGAAATCAAGGTATGGGGTTTTCTTTAAGTTGTCTTTTCCAGAGTTCCCAGAAACAATGGCACATTCTACCCACATTTGAGAATGCTGTTGTCTTGCAGGTAAATCCAACGACAGTTCTAAGAACTAGAGGTCACTGTAGCCTGTCTACAAAATGCCGTCATCAGCCTCAAGGCCTAGGTTCACTACATGGAAGTTATACTGGAGAGGCAGGCCTAATATGACTAAAAGTCATCACTTATGATTTATTCCCTGGGGATCACCAACAACCGTGATCCAGCCTGAGTTCTGGCAGAAAAATAGAGTAAGGTCACCTTCGGTAAATTAAATCAAATGAACAATAAATCAAAGCATGCCAGGTCATTGGGAACTAACTGTTCAGATGCTCATGACAAGTGAGTGGATCAAGGAGCATCATTTTTATGCATCTGGGCATAACATTTTTGAACAACAGAACATAAGAGGAGATTTTAGCAACTAAATTATTACCAGTTTGAGTTATGGGAGTCCAGAAGTGGAGCTGTTTTATTATTTCATTCATTAAATAACTACCTGTTAGGACCCACTATGGGCAAGGACTATTCCAACTGTTGGAAATGCAGCAGTTCACATGCTACAGCACCTTATCCACATTAAGTTACAGTTTCAATTTTGACCTCCTTATGGCTCCCTTTTGGAGCCAGGAACCTTTCAACCTGAAGAGAAAACCTGAAGAGGTCTTCTATGGATGAGAAGGATTCAGAGATCATTTTGGAGAAAAAAGGAAAGGGAGACATACTAGCAGAAGGTGACTCTTCACAGGCAAATCTACACGGTAACTTTTATATACTCCACCCTGAAGCCAGAGCACCTGAGCCTCTTTTGCTTCCCTCATCCAACCAAAGGAGTCACCCCCAAGATGTGAAGCACCACTCCTCACCTCACCCGCTTTCTGGTACAGAAAAACCAGAAAGAGCAGAGAAAAGCTATTTCCAGAGACTGGACACATTAAGACACTAAGGTGAACAAAGGGGCAAATAGGCCCCTCAATACAATTTTTAAAACAATGTATTTTTTGCATTCTATCCATGATAACTGTGATTTTAAAATTTAAAATACACTTTTCCTCACTTAACCATTTCTACTCCTCAACTCCTCACCAAAAAAAATACAGTAAAATTGACATTAGACTTTGTAAGCTACCCCAAATCTACCCTATATAAATTATACTTCTGCTCAAGTTAGTCAGAATCAGTTTCTGTTGTTCGCAATTAAATACTTTAGTTGAAATAGTACCTTAGTGTGTCATTCAGGAAAGCTGAGGAAACCTCTAATTTTAGGTCTGCAACTAATTATCTGTTAATCTCAGGAGAAATTATTTAAAGTAGCTGGACTTCAGTTTTCTTACAAGCAAATTGAAAAGATTAGACTAAATTATTCCTAAAAGTTTATAAAATAACATGAATGACATAAAATAACAAACATGTTTCTATCTTATTTCTCAACATTAACCAAAAAGAGATCACTGTCAGACAGTGGTGGTTTGATATTTTCCCAGGAAGAATTAAATTTGCAAGGTAGGTTCTACGTTTGCTCTAGCTATTCCTCCACCTCACTCCTTTGGCTCCTTGATAATGTTTAACATGTATGTTCCAACAGACAAAATCCCTCCAAGGTCTTCAGTGTGACTTTTTTAGTCTCACTGCTTATGAAAAAGCACATCAAAAGAAATGGTCAGAGACAAGGCTCAAAATTTTTGCATTTAAGCTTCACAACTAAATATTTGGATTGTGGTATAGGGACTTCTCAAGGGCACTTCAAAAGTTCCTCTTGTGATTCAAAGGTCTGGGAAATAATTTGCCTGAAGAAAACTTAGCCTTCTGCCTTGACTAGACTGGTTTGTGCAACAGCCTCTCCTTTCTAAAAAACAACAATCGTGGTTTCCATTTGTTGTCTTACGGAGATATGTTTTAAATTATTAAGAATAATAATGAAAAGACAAAAAAAATTTTAAGTATTTCATACAAAAGCTACAAAAGCATTATGTTGGGGAAGTTTGAGAAGTTTATTAGGTCAATCTAGGCTCTAATATACTCAGATAATTGATTTAAACTTGTAGGTGCAATAAATCACACTGGTCATGGAGGCGGCACCAGATGAAAATGAGAACACAGATCAATTAATTATCTGAGAGTTTTGGGCTTTCTCACTGGCTTGCTATTATAAAATCATTTTCTTGGTTCCATCTCAAACATCAGGGTGCCTTTTTTATATACAACGCTTTGGCCACCAAGAATAGAGTGCTATGACAGCAGAGTGGTTATAGCTTGGCTCTAATGTCAGAGCACAGGGTTCTAGCCCAAGATCCACCCAGGGAATGTTGCTTGGCCTCACAATGCCTTGGTTTCCTCATCTGTAAGGCAGGGGAAATAATAGTGTTTTGCAAAATCTAACACATGTACCACTGGGAGTATAACAGACGATATTAGATGGTATATGAGTGACTTTTTATTTTATTAACTATGTGCTTGATTCTAAGCATATTAAATATATATATAACTAGTACATCAAGCTAACTAACATAATTGCTTAGGACAAAACTAAGTTAAGGAAAAGAAAAACTGGGCTCCAAATAGTCCTAGTTTATGAGGGAAAGTATTTCACTGAAAAAGTCTAGTTAATAAATATAAAGAAATAACAGAATTAGAAAAGCATGATTTTTTGTAATCATGTAATGAAATAATTGCTTCAGATAATATCCATCAATAGAAGTGATCACTGTATGAAAAATTAATGGGGAACTTTACTATGGAATGGTAAGGCTGTCACCTGCCAAACCCATTTATGAATCTTAGCATCACTAAAAGTGGTTGCAAACTATGGATGCCTCCTGATGAAGCAGTAGGAAGCACAATTACCATTGATGAAGCATTCTTGCCAAGAACACTTACATTAAATCAAGTCTAGAGATAACTTCAGTATAAGAAATATGACGGATAGAGGAACAAGTTAGAAAACATCATAAGAAACCAAAATGTGAGACCTTCTGTAGGACAAGGGACCCTGTTTCTGTAACAAGGCTCTGGCAGGAACAGAGGCAGGACTTCTACATTAGGGGAGACTTAAGGGACATACGTAATATACAGACTTTGGATTTGATAAAAAGAAAAAAGTGAATAGAAAAGCAGTAAATGACATTTTCAAGTCAGTTGAGGATGTTTGTGAAGCGGGATTATGTAATACCAATTGCTGTTTATTTTGCTAGATGTGATAATAGCATTGTAGTTAAGTACCAAAATGTCCATATTTTTTTAGAGATGCACTCTGAAGCACATCAGAGTAAAGTGAACTGATGTTTGGGATTTGCTTTAAAATACTTCAGAAAAAAGAGAAAGACAGAGATAAAGAAAGGGGTGGGGGAGGAAAAATGACAGGAGAATAGATGAAGAAAATGGAGCAGAAATCTTGATAATTACTGAGTTTAGGTATAGGACGACTGCATAATTAGCAGAGCTCAATGCAAAATAAAAATGCAGGGCCGGGCTTCCCTGGTGGCGCAGTGGTTGAGAGTCCACCTGCCGAAGCAGGGGACACGGGTTCGTGCCCCAGTCCGGGAAGATCCCACATGCCACAGAGCGGCTGGGCCCATGAGCCATGGCTGCTGAGCCTGCGCTTCCGGAGCCTGTGCTCCGCCACGGGAGAGGCCACAACAGTGAGAGGCCCGCGTACCGCCAAAAAAAAAAAAAATGCAGGGCCCCTTACTCATAAATTATTGAGAATTCAAAACAGTGACAGTAGAGTTTTAAACCAAACATGGGGCCCTAATAAACCATGGGTGCTGAATGACTCCACAGGTTGGATGCCCATGAAACCTGTCTTGTCCATGTGCTGGGTATATGGAAATTCACTGTACTATTCTCTCTACTTCTGTGTACTTTCAAATTGTTCATAATAACTTTAAAGGGGTTCAGTTAAATAAAAAATTAAACAAGTTATAGTAAAGATACAAGAAAATGGCAAAAATCATAAAGGCTGTAGATATGGGGCTGCAACTCTAAAACACTGAGGTAATCATGAAATGCAGTCAGAGTGGTATCTAGCACAAATCGAATGCCCAGCTTTGCTCCTGCTAGCACTACTACTTTACAAAGTCTATACTTGTAGCTGGTAAGAAACACCACAATTTCCAACATTTTAGGGAAAGATTATTTTAGACACTTGAAGTCCTTACTGGGAGACCTACCTAAACATGGAAACCAATCAAGTCTTAAACTTGTCTTACAGTTGTTCTAATTATATTTTGCTCCCCTGTACCCTAGCCTCTCTAAAATTTGTTGTGAGGGATTTTTTTTTTTTTTTTTTTTTGGTACGCGGGCCTCTCACCGCTGTGGCCTCTCCCGTTGCGGAAAACAGGCTCCGGACGCGCAGGCTCAGCGGCCACGGCCCACGGGCCCAGCCGCTCTGCGGCATGTGGGATCCTCGCGGACCGGGGTACGAACCCGCGTCCCCTGCATCGGCAGGCGGACTCTCAACCACTGCGCCACCAGGGAAGCCCCTGTTGTGAGAGATTTTTGACTGTGGGCTACTGCAGCACTTAGAAGAGAATATTGTTACCAAATTGAAGGTTCTTTGGAAAGCCAGGCTCATCTTCACAAGCCAAGTAGCATTACTTATGGCAGAGAGGAAGGAACATCAGAGTGAAATAAGTTCTTGTAGGTTGGAGTCTTTGTGAATAATACTTTAGGTTTCTTTGGATGAGAAAGTCATTTGCAAACTTCAAAGGAGTATACTGGAACCTCATTTTCCCCTTGAAATGTCCAAATTAAGCCCTTTTTCGATGACAATATTTCATCCATGTTTATAGTATAAAGAATCAGTGCAAGAAGGTCTATAAAGTGTGATGTTATGGGAAAGGTAGTTTCCTACTTTAGATTAAAATCACCCCAAAAGAAATAAAATGTAAAAGTTAGATTATTGTGTATGATATTGTGTATGTAAAATGTCTGCTGAATTACAATAAAAACGTTCATCCCCTCACAAAACTGAGAGGCACAGTGATTTTACCAGCGTCTACAGTAATCCATTACCTAACAAGTTTCATGGACCCAGAGAATTCCTTAGTCTTTTTTGTTTTTTAAATGTTGGACTGGAAGTACTCTGGAGGATCAACAGGATTACTGAAAACCTTATTTTGCACAAAGAGAAATTTAGTTAAAATGTTTAAATTTATGGATCACCAATTTACTTGTCCACCCAAAATGATACTAGTTTTATAGAGTCCCATAGGAAAAGCTATATTCTTAACAAGTTAGACTATCTACTTTGTTAAAAAAAAGTACATCAATGAGAAAATTGTCCCTGCTTTTTTTTTTTAACACCGTAATGCTAATACCTTGGCATGTTTGAGATGAAGCAACACAGAGGCAATTTTCTAACTGTTAATCTTTAATTAGATTAAGGTGTGTACCTAGAATTGTGGCCCAGTGGCCAAGGATGGTATTTGTTCCATCTATTAAATATTTATACATGAAATATGGGTATCTGCTATCTGTTCCATAGTAGTCATCCCTATTCAGAAGGAAAAGCTTGTCTTCTCCAGAGAGCCCATAATCAGCTGTGGCATGGCCCAGTCTGGTGACCCAGTGGGAAGGGAGTGAGCACCTAAGTCAGTGATATAGTTCAGAGATAGGGCTTCCTCTTCTTGGCAGCCTGTCCCTGCCTTCCCTTCTACCCTCGGGCTTCCTCTCTCTGGCTTGGTGTGCATCCTGAGCAATGGATGTCACAAGTCAGTTTAGAATTTACTAAAATAAGGCTCAATACCTTCATATTAAAATTAGCAGGACTACCCAAAATTTTCACCTCCTAAGAGGTGGACATCAAGTCTGTGCAGTCACCCATTGCTCTTGGGTCTCTTGACTTATCTGTCAATTATCAATACTGTTGGCCCTTCTTCTACCAGTGTATAAGCATGGATATTAATCAGCCCTTCTTGTTCTTGATATAATTCCTTGTTTTCCAGAAATCAGACAAACTGACAATTGCTGGCATCCACTCTTCCCTCCTAACAAAGATGGAAATACCCATCTGTAATTTATAGAAAGGTATGATCCTATTTAAAAAAAGAAAGAAAACAAAAAGCAACTACTCAATTCAAGAGTTAGTCATCACTGATTTCCTTCATTGCCCTTGTTTGGAAAGCATCAGTTCTTTTAAGCCAGTAAAACACATGTAATGAACTAGAATGACACCTTACAGACATAATACAGGTAACTATGAAGATGACGACAAAAGTGAGAATTTCAGATCTGTGGATTTCTTCAATGTATAGTGTAATATGGGAGAAACTAAAAGCTATTTATCAAAAATTCATATATTCTTCTTTCCAGACATTCATTCTCATTGATGAGACCTGCCTGTGAGGCTACATGACTGAGTTCTAGCCAGTGGAATATGTGCCAATTCTGGATTCAGACTTTTAAGAAACGGCTGGTTATTTCTTTTTCTTTCTTCCCCTTCCACTGGCTGGATGCAGACAGCATTATGGACCTAGGGGGTGACAGAAACACAAGATAGGAGAAGCCTAGATTCCTGAATTATCCCACAGAAAAACTCCTTCACCAGGAACAGCAATACCAGACTATGATGTGAGTGAAAAACTTCCATTTTGTTTAAGCCATATTACATTTTCAAGTTTATCTGCCAAAGCAGCTGGTGTCACCCTAATTAATCACTGCGTTAAGTCGTTAAAAGCATATTTCTACCTGGGACATCTTGTTGTGGTAGAAAGATGGAAATTAAAAGCTAATGGATTAAACGGAAATATTTAAGAATGAAGCCATAAGAAATATGGGAGGAGAGAGGTGAGTTGGAGCATACAAGAAATAAAACTGGCCATGAATTGGTTACTTTTGAAACAGGATATGGGTACATGGGGATTAATTTTGTTATTATTATTTGATTATTTTGTCTAGTTTTACATACATTTAATATTTCATACAATAAAAATTTAAACAATTAAAAAAATAATACAAAGGACACTTGAAATCAACAGAAAGGATACTTGAAGGAGTCCCTACAGACCTAAGATGAGTAAATTTGAGCACTGAAAAGATTAATAACTGAGATGAATTGAAACATATGAAAGATTTTTTTAAGTTCATAAGATACTTCAAAACCCTAGCTGGTTACTAATTGGAGGTTACTAGGTATTCATTCATTAACCTGAAAGTTGAAATATTTTCCTGTCTATATGAACTGTATTTCAGGGTAGTCAAATGATTGACAATAAAAAGATCTTTACAGGGCTTCCCTGGTGGCGCAGTGGTTGAGAGTCCACCTGCCGATGCAGGGGACATGGGTTCGTGCCCCGGTCCAGGAAGATCCCACATGCCACGAAGCGGCTGGGCCTGTGAGCCACGGCCGCTGAGCCTGCGTGTCCGGAGCCTGTGCTCCACAACGGGAGAGGCCGCACCACTGAGAGGCCCGCGTACCGCAAAAAAAAAAAAAAGTTCTTTACAGAATTTCATGTAATAAATGCAGGAAGAATGACAGAATTAGAAAACTGCCATTTTGCAACCCCAATGAAATAAGGCCTAAATCCAGATTCAGTCAACTATCATCAGCGGACATTAAAGCCATTTTAGTAACAGAAGAACAGGGTGACAACCTGAACCTACTGATTAATCTTGGCTTCACTAAGAGAAGGATAATCCTTCACTATGTGCTTCTTGCTGCAATGCAACAGGACATAACAGAGCACCACCTAGGAAGTATTCTTGCCTAAAAAAACATACAAAATCTAATAAAAACTCTAGACTAAATGCCAAGCTATTGAGGGATAAGTTAAACACAACCACAAGGACACAAACAACCAAGTTCATACTACAGAGCAAATAGTCCAGTTTTTCCCACAAATCAAGGACATTGAGAGGAGAGGGTAAAAGATCTGTTGTGGAGTAAAGGAGACCTAAAAAAAATAACAACTCAATACAGTGTGGGGGCCTCATTTGGATTCTCCTCTAAGAAATCCAACTACAAAAGGACATATTAAAGAATTACTGTTAATTTCATTAAGTGTGATGATGGCATGGTATTTAAGTAAAGGAAGAAAGTCCTTATCAATTAGAGATACACACTGAAGAATTTCCATGTGAAATGATGTGCTATCCAGAATGTGTTTTAAAATACTCAAGCAATCATACAACTCAATAACAAAAACAAACACCTCAATCAAACACCAACAGGTACATGAAAAGATGCTCAACATCGCTAATTATCAGAGAAATACAAATCAAAACTACAGTGAGGTATCACCTCACACCAATCAGAATGGCCTTCATTAAAAAATCTACAAATAATACATGCTGGAGATGGTTTGGAGAAAAGGGAACCCTTCTACATGGGAATGTAAATTGGTGCAGCCACTATGGAAAACAGTATGCAGGTTCCTTAGAAAACTAAAAATAGAGTTACCATATGATCCAGCAATCCCACTCCTGGGCATATATCTGGAGAAAACTCTAATTCGAAAAGATACATGAACCCAATGTTCACTGCAGCACTATTTACAATAGCCAAGAGATGGAAGCAACCTAAATGTCCATCAACAGATGAATGGATAAAGAAGATGTGGTGTATATATACAGTGGAATATTACTCGGCCATCAAAGGGAATAAAATAATGCCATTTGCAGCAACATGGATGGCCCTAGAGATTACCATACTAACTGAAGTAAGACAGACAAAGATCATATGATAACACTTATATGTGGAATCTAAAATATGATACAAATGGACTTATTTACAAAACAGAAACAGACACAGAAAATAAACTTACCAAAGGGGAAAAGGCAGGGAAGAGATAAATTAGGAGTTTGGGACCAGCAGATACACACTACTATATATAAAACAGATAAAAAACAAGGTCCTACTGTATAGCACAGGAACCTATATTCAGTATCTTGTAATAACCTATAATGAAAAAGAATACAAAAAAGAATATATACATATATGTATAACTGAATCACTTTGCTGTACACCAGAAACAATACAACATAGTAAAACAACTACACTTCAATAAAAAAATAAAATAACATACCCAAGCAAAAAAAAGAAAGAAAGAAAATGGGGATAGATTAAATAATATTGACAAAATGTTAATAATTATTGAAGCTGGTAATACATACATAGGTGTCTATGCTATTAGTTCTACTTTTGTGTATATTTGAAATTTTCCATAATAAAATTTTTTTAAAGGCACAAGCTTGTAGTCTGGCTGTGGTTGACTACCAAACTGGAGAGAACATTACAGCCTGCACATTGCCACCCTCTGTGTCATCAAGTGAACAGGCATTTCTTCTAAGAGTACGCCAATATTGTTTCTGGGATTTTCTTCCAAACCTCCAATATCCATTCTGTGGGTTTTGACGCTGACCCTTTCAAAGTTCACACATTTGCAAGCCTAAACAACTATGTCCCAAATGCTACCTACCTAGAGTGAATATAAGTGACCATCAATTATGAGATACATCCCAACTTAAAAGAGTTTAAAATTGTGAAAAAATTTACATTTAAGAGTCTATGAAAAAAGGGACAGAGAGAGGCTATGATTAAAATGTAGAAGACAATGAGATATCTAAATACCTACAAGGCATCTCCTACTTTAGCTCAACAAGTATCTTTATCTCCTATAATTCCTGGGTCATTTTTAGCTTATACATACCATCATTTTTGCCACTGGTTTGGCAAATGACAGGGTATCAAAGGGTTTTTCATGGGGCTTCCCTGGTGGCACAGTGGTTGAGAGTCCGCCTGCCGATGCAGGGGACACAGGTTCATGCCCCGGTCCAGGAAGATGCCACATGCCGCGTAGCAGCTGGGCCCCTGAGCCATGGCTGTTGAGCCTGCGCATCCGGAGCCTGGGCTCCGCAACGGGAGAGGCCACAACAGTGAGAGGCCCGCGTACCGCAAAAAAAAAAAAAAAAAAAAGGTTTTCGATGGATATTCGTTGCATGAATAACGAACATGCAAATTTTAAGCCAGAAAAGAAATACACACATGCAAAATGGTGGGGGAGCCTAGCACCCTTCTGTACAAAGTTCTGGAAGCTAATTTGAGAACACCTATCAAGGAGTTCTGTGTGACCATTTTACTCAAGTAGAGTCAAAATTCATGAGGCAGAATCAAAATTACACTGCCTATAATGATGACTAACAATACACATCTGCTCTTTGAAGATGCTCTCTCTATACAAGTTCTAGTAATTTCCATACACATCAGAACACATAAGATTGAGAAAAACAGTAAGAATATAATCTTTGAGAAGAGTCTAGTAGAGGAGATAAAAATGAAGAAAAAATATCAGAGGTAAAACCCAGGAGTAACATACAAGCGGTCTCAACAAAGACTCTGGTGTTCCAATGAGGAGCAGAGGGGATGTAGAAGAGACTAAATATAACGTTTTCCTTCAAGTCCATGTCCTGAGAGAACTTTATATATGTGTAACCTAAATGAGGATATTATTATATTCTGTTTCCTAATATCTCTGAGATAGGATATATGGCATATATAAATTCTACTTAGTAACAAATCATAATAAACATATATTGAGTTTTATCACGTACCAAGCATCTCACTGAAGTTCTTTCCAGAGCTGCCAAATTTGGCTGAATAGTGCCCTGTAGCTTTACCTACAACATCATAATTAATCCTAGCAAAAACACTGCAAGGTAAATATAGTATTATCTTTTCCACATTTTCGAGATAAAGAGTATGAGGCTTAGAGAAACTTGGTAACTGGCTCAGGCAAACAGCCAGTAAATAGCATATCTAGGACTCATACCCAAGGGCAATGAAAGATCAATGCTCGGGCTTGTGTTTTTAACCTAAACACGTCAGTGTTTTTCCAGTAAACTGTAATGAATGATAGAGGGGGCAGAAGGGTGTCCCAATTCACCACAGATAAACACTTTTACAAAACACAATAAAAATTAATTACTACCAAAGTGAAAAAAGATAAAGGCTTTCAAATTAAAATTTGTTGTTATTAGATTCAACAAATTTATGCTTATTTGCACACAAGTTTCTAAATTCTTACTCAAGTTCTGTGATTATTTTGTCACACACTGTCACCAGTGCAAGGACCACACTTTGAGTACTGCACTACACTACAGGTATACCTTGCTTTACTGTGCTTCGCAGATACTGTGGTTTTTTACAAATGGAAGGTTTATGGCAACCCTGCATAGAGCTAGTCTGTCAACGCCATTTTTCCAACAGCATTTGCTCACTTCGTGTCTCTGTCACATTTTGGTAATTCTCACAATATTCAAACTTCTTCACTATTATTATATTTGTTATGGTGATCTGTGATTGGTGGTCTTTGATGTTACTACTGCAAAAAGATTACAACTCAATGAAGCCTCAAAAAATGGTTAGAATTTTTTAGCAATAAGGAATTTTCTAATTAAGGCATGTACATTTTTAGGCATAATGTTATTATTGCACACTTAATAGACAATTATTTCACACTTTAAATAGACTATAGTATAGTGTAAACATAACTTTTGTATGCAGTGGGAGACCAAAAAAATTGTGTGACTTGCTTAATTGTGATTTTTTTTTCACTTTATGTGGTGGTCCAGAACTGAGCCCACAATATCTCTGAGATTGCCGGTATACTATTCTATGCATGCTTAGAATGAACACTGCTTATAATAAGGTACCAAAGTTCCTCTATCTACTGATGCTAGTTAATCTATTTTTTTTGTTGTTTTTTTTTTTTTTTTTTTTGCGGTACGCGGGCCTCTCACTGTTGTGGCCTCTCCCGTGGCGGAGCACAGGCTCCGGACGCACAGGCTCAGCGGCCATGGCTCACGGGCCCAGCCGCTCCGCAGCATGTGGGATCTTCCCAGACCGGGACACGAACCCGTGTCCCCTGCATCGGCAGGCGGACTCTCAACCACTGCGCCACCAGGGAAGCCCAATCTATTTTTTTTTAAGTAAGTAAGATGATTGTTAGCTTTTTCTTCTATCATAAAAATATTTTTCCACATACTCAATATCAGTTGCAAAGTAAACAAAAATAAAGAACTTTCTGAATTCTGGGCTGCTTTATGATACAACTGCTATGGTATTTTGAAAAATGTTAAGAGGAAAATAGGAAAACACGAAATACATTACCCTGCCAACAGAACACTGAGTAAGAGTGAAGGCAGACAGAGAAAAGAGCATCAGGACAGCAAGGGCCCCCTACCCACCCTCCGCAGGGAAAAATTCTTTCTGAGAAGTGAGTGGCTGTTGGTAAACTAAAAAACAAGTACTTAAGAGATCTCAAATACATGGTGACATATGGAATCAGTCAACCTGCCACACCCCTTGAGAAGTTCTCAGTTAAATAACTGTAATCACATCCACAATACCTTCCCACACAAAAAGATGTTCTGGGAGGGAGAGGGGGGTAGAGGAAGAAGCCAGAACCTCTCGGAATACTTTTTTTTTTTTTTAATGTGCCCTAAAGTTCCAAGGTAATAAGAAAAAAATGTCACCATTGTTCTTGTGGCACTGATATGAGTTGATGGGTCAAACCCATGACTTCTGAGGCTACTCAAAAAATTAGTGAGCGAGGGCATGGAAGGGGACAATATGGAGGAGAAAAATTAGTAGATAGGAGTCAGCAACCTGGAACAAACTCAATGTGAAGGAAACAATTAGAAACTGGTACAGGTCCCAAATCAATAAGAGGAGATGGCTGTGGGCAGTGAGCATACTGGCTGGGTAAGGAAAACTTAAATGCAGGTAGCTCAGCGCTGGGAACAGAACAGCTCTTCAATGTCTCTCTGGCTAAGGAGAGGGTCATCTATCCAGAGGGTGGAAAAGACACATCAGAACAGGCTTTCACAGCCCAGCTGGTCCCTGATGTCACAGCCCATGTGAACAAACAGTACTGGTGTGATTTTCCCAAATCCTGTAAGAAATAAAGACCTCACAGCTCACCTTGTCAAGCCTGGAATGCAGTCCCAACAAGAAAAGCACTTCTTACAGAATATGCAATAGATTCAAAGAGCTTTGGAACTATATTTCCCATTAGCTCTAGAGGAGGCTGTACTAATAAATTCCCCAGCACTGGGCTGAACAGGTGCAATTCAGTAATGTAGCTGTAATTGAGTGGTCAACTCAATAAAATTTGTAATGTTTTTCTAACAAATTATCTCATTTTTTTCTGGAAAGAGGTATCTGTGATTCCATGTGATAAGTTGCTTTAGAAGACTGACATACAGGGCTAATGATAAAGATCTTTAATTTATGGAAATATTAATAGTAGCTTTGGCTAAGAATGATCTTAGCTGATTCTTTATACACTATTAACCTTTTAAGCATAACAAGCTTTAATTTTCAACCAGCAAATGTTTTGAATTTATGACTCATGGTCCACAGATATATATATATATATATTTCCTCATCCTGATTATTCTACTGGAGAGGTTCTTCATAAACCCTGCAACAGTTCTCAAGCCAGTTCTACAAGGTGCCACCTGTGAGCTTATGATAAGGCTGCTCTTCTTGTCTTGACCACCTTCTCCTCCTCTTCCATGTACCTGTTAATGACCTGTGTCTCTTAAGTCCCAGTCAAAACCCTCCTTCTTGATGAAGCTCTCCAGACCTATAGTCAGAATTACTTTCCCTTTCGCCCCAAATTCCTATCACCGTGTTACAATTCAGATCCCCATGCACATACTATTCCCCTACTGCTGCCTTTGGTTAAGGCCCATTCATCCTTGGGGTTTCGGTTCAATGTACTGCCTGAAGGAAAACCTTCCCTACCTCAGATTAGGGAATATTACACATGCATTTTCATAGCACTGCATTCCTTTCCTTTCTTGCACTAACCAAAGTTGTCATTAGTATCATTTTGTCTCTCTCTTCCATTAGGATTAGGTTATAGCCCAGGTTTGTTGGGATTTTTTTAAACTTAGTAGCAAGCACACAATACTCCATATCTGATGAAAGAATGAAAAAGTGAGTGGATGAATGAACAAATAGTATCTTTCTTTCTCTCTCCCCTGCTATTGGTCTTCTCCATCAGATTGTGAACTCAAAAGCAACACACCCCTCATTGTAGCCACCATAACATCTAACTAGGGCTTTGCACATAATGGAGATGAACAAAACTCAGTTGAATTAAATTGAAGTTCTTCTATTGTAGTAGTAGCATCAGGTTGGCCATAGAGAATTTAACCCCTACAACTTACCGTGTTTTATACCACCTGCTAACCATTGATTCTCATCAAGCTCCTATGATTGCCAATCACTCTGTAGGACATTGTAGAACAAAAGTAAATGATATTTAGTACTCTACAGTTTCAGATTCCCATTTATGACATTTCTGCATTCATGCCAGATACTGGGGGAATTTTAGAGGTTAATCAAACACAGATGCTATCCTTGAGGAGCTCAAGAGAAAAAATGAAGAAAAAAGATCAGGATGTAAACCTCAGGAGTAACATAAAAGGGGTCTCAATAAAGACTCTTGATGTTCCAATGAGGCACAGAGGGGATACAGGCTCAAGTGGGGATGGTTTATAAATGAGTCTTACCCAGGTGGAGAGTGGGATTGGGGATGCAGCAAAAAGGTACAGAGGTGGAGAGCAAGGCCACTCATTCCTTGGTTCAACAGATCTTTATCACCTCCTATGTGAGGCTTGGGGAATACAGTGGTTAAGTAAACCTAACTCCGTTCTCAGTGGGGCTTGCATTCTAATGCGAGAGACAGATAAAAGCAAACAAGCAAAAGTGCCAGGTGGGCACGAGTGCTCTGAAGTAAAACAGGACAGAGTTAAGGGGCCAAGACGATGTTGAGTGCTACCTGAGACAAGGTGGTCAGGGGAGGGTTTCCCATGGCAATGACACTAAACAATGGCCTAAATGAAGTGAGGGAGTGAGCCACGCAACACTCCATGGGAAGAGCATTCCCAGCAAAGAAAACAGCAGTCTTGTCCACAGATGAAAAAGTGCTGATAACTTCTTTTTCAAACTGGGGTCTTGGGGCATGTTCTTCGGGGTCTAGAAATTCTTGATGAGATTTTTCTAACTTTTGTTTTTGTTTAGATAACACTCATTTAAAATGTTCCAGATGTATTCTGGATCAGCTACATGGCACCTAAAATATGGGAACCAGCACAAAAGTTCTGTGCCTGGATTTGCATTTACAATTGCAGTGATGTCAGGTAGTGCTATGTTAATTGTCACAAGCCAAAGACAAAAGAGGCAGAATTACTATTTCAATAATGTGTTTGTGCCCCAAGACCTCAGAGTAGGGCTAGGGTACAAATGAATTGTCCCAGTAGATACAGCTCAAAGTGTTGGGGGAAACAGAGTCACCACACAGTCCAGAATAATACAGGTTTGACAAGCTGTATAGAACCTTTGACATAACAGACATCTCATATTGATATTTCCAGAGATGATTCTGTTTAAACAACATCATCCATCATGTTAAATGAATGTTGCTAACTTGAATTTGGTTTTGTCATTCTGATTGCATTTAATTTGTAAATGTGTTTTGGTTTCATATTTGTTTAAGAACTACACACGTAGAAGCTTATAGCTAGTTTTATATTTTTACATGTTTACTAACCAAATACAAAAAATTAAGTCAACATTGGAAGTTTGTAAAAACTTTTCCCTTTAAATGGCATCCATATGTTACTCAAGTTTGGCCACAGTGAAAGAGAGGGATCAGTCTGTTTTCCAGAACCACCACCAGGTAATAGGGTGGTTTTCAACGAACCACACAGTAAGTACAGCAAAGAAAGGAGGTGAGTATCTTTGGTAGGAAAAATATCACAAATCAGAAACTGTAATCTTTCTTCTCTGTACACAAAGGCCATAATTTATGTAACATATAGGTTAAACCTCCTTCAGAACAACCAGCCCATTGGAACCTTAAACAGTGGAAAAGCACACAGGGGAAAGAGTGAGGGTGAAGAAGCTATAATTAAAGGTTCACTGCACTCCCGTGGCAGATTAATCACAGCGCCAGGTGAAGAGTCAAGCGTCACTAAAAATGCAAAATAAATTCCACTAAACATATTTCACCTGCAAGGAAAAGTTTTTCTCACAACACAAGGCTTTCTTTGTCAAGAAAAGTGAACAAGAGCCAAGACAATTGTCTGGGAAGCTCAGGCAGTTGGTGGAGAAGGCTCCTTGGGTCATAGGACCTTAAAACTGTAGTAGGTGAGAACTGGCATCTGGACTCAAATTGACCGGAGTTTAAGAATCACCTCCAACAGAGATCAGCTCTGAGACCTGAGCAAGTTCTTTAATATCACAGAAAAAATAAAGATAAAATAGTACCTTTGTTACAAGGTTGTTGAAAGGGTTCAGTGAGATAATCCACACAGACCTTTTAGAACACTGCCTGTCATGCAGTAAGGGCTCCATAAATATGCACAATGATTTTTATGATGCTACAGCTTTATCATTATATAAGCACAAATCTCCACAGATGACTCAACAAAATGCTTTAACTCAACTCTACAGCCCCAGAACAATGTCTCCATATTTTACATACTCCACGATGATTCCGGATGATTAATCATGCATACACAAGTAAAGCACATTTAAGATTATCCTTAAAATAACATCCTTCTCATTCAAATAACTCAACAACCTAATAGGGTAGCTACCATTATTATTCCTATTTTACAGATAAGCAAGGTCCAGAGAAGAGGATGGACTTGCTCAAGGACATAAACAATGCAGCCAGGATTTGAATCCAAGTCTGGGTACAGAATCTGTCTTCTGAATCACCACACAACACTGTTCCTCTAGGTATACGTCCTTCCTCTGAGTCCAGAAAAGAGAAACACTGGGAACTGCTGGTCAAACACACATAATTGTTTATTCCTATAGATCTTCCAGCTTCTAGGCATAGAAAACTAGGGAGCATCATTCCCTAACTAGACTTTTCACTAAATTACAATTTATTGTTATGCTGTTAAGCTAATACAGAGTCAATAACAAAAAAATCTACTTGAACTGTGTTAAAGTGACTTTCATGAATGAAACAATTTGAAAACACTGTTCAACATTTTATATAACGTCCCAATGACCACAGCTAACTTAATTAATTCAGCCTTGAATTTAGTTCAAAAAAAAAAGGCAAGGGGGGTTGCTTTGTTTTTGTCAGATAATGAAAACTATTTAATTCAATGTGGGGTGTTTTTTTGGCCAGAAAGCACCAAAACAAACAATACCCACAAACTGAAGAAAATCTGTTAATTTGGGGTGCCTCATTACACCTATTCCTGTGCTTTTTTATGAGACCCTGTATCATAATGTATCCTTTTCTCATCATTACCCTATCCAAATAATATTTTCATTTGTAAACAGATTCTCTTCAAAGTAAGAGGAAACAGGCTTTAAATGTTTCAAGGAACCGTTGGATCCCACAAACCTGCTTCAAATAAAACAGCTGATGACTGTCCCTTTGAAGCATCAAGACAATGACCATCAGGGCACACTGAAGGCAGGGAGCAACTGTGCAGCTCTGTCCCTTACCATAGCTGGACAGGCTGCAGCCCAACCCCTTAATGAGCTAGCTCCAGCGGAGAGAGTCAATCAGGAGCCAAATCTACGGCTCAGGAGAGAAAGCCAGCAGCGGACGGGAAGCTCCCTTAAGCTGGAGCTGTTTGCTAGCAGTGCCTCACTGCTGCAATCCAACCCCATCATCTCTGTGTACCCCTCATTACAAGCCACATTATGGAACATCGTATCCTCTCCAGCTGCAAGCAAAGGAATTGCCCTGTGGCCCGGATGTGTGACTAATGACTAGAACTCTGGCTTCTTGCTTGATGCCTGGCCTTCAGAATTACGTGAACCTGTTGTGAAAGACACACCAGTGTCACAGACGTTTGGACACAGATTAAGCTCCAGATGGAAGACTGTCAATGTCAGTCGGTCACTGTTGCTACAGCCCCGCTGGCTTTTCAACTAATCAACAACAGAGAATGATTTTGACACTCACTTTCTAAGCTCAATTAAGTCTGAGGATTGGAAGTCAAGTTTTCCCCATTTCCTAAGCATTCTCCACCAAATACTTGCTTTTTGCCTTCTGCTGCCCACTCATTTATAGTAGCTTCTTTAGATAGCATTCATCCTTGAGTGTGTCTTTCCGAGTGACTGTTTCACTATTCTGCAGGATATTCTAGCTCTAGCTCAATGAACTATACATTACTGTCATATCAGCTGTCCCATAAAGAGATAAAATCTGGATCAAATACAGGACCTGCTGTCAGAGGAGAAAAGATAAGGTGAAGAATTAGTAAAAGATCGGAAGATGAGAGAGATGATTGAAGTTTATGAAACATTTAGGAGGCTATTGAACACCGTCCCTTTTCCCCCCCTCCTCTGCTTCTCTGGATCTGCCAGTTTCAGCCAGTTTGTTTTATGTTCCCATTGCAATAGATGTTTAGTTCAAAGCTGTTGACTTTGCTCCTCGGTTATAGGGAAGGGCCTCTGCATTTCCAGGCCTAATCCATCCAGTCACTTTTCTCCTCTCTAGCCTCAATTTTTAAAACTACATATATGTGATTTCATATCAAAGGAATTTCTTTGCATTTCATAAATTCATAGGCATTCCTCCAGATGCCTATGGTGACTTTTTAATTCATTTCAGCTATTTCTGCCTTTTTGGTATAAACTTGCAATCAGAATAACAATCTATAGCTATGTTTTTCTAAATGCTGTACCTACAGTAACTCATTTAATCTTCACGACAGCCTTATAGGGGAGGTAGCACTACCCTCTTTCACAGATGAACCAAGGCCTAGAGAAATCCATAGACTTGCTTGAGGACACTTAGTTCACCAATGATACAGCCAAGATTCCAGTTCAGGCAGCCTGGGTCTAGAACTCGTGTACTTAACCTCTATGTGACACTGTTCCTCAGAAGGAGCATTACAACTCCCTGGATTTCCACTCCAAACCCTCAAGTGTAAAATGCTAATTATAAATAGAGCACATGACTTTGCAAAACATGCATGAAAGTACATAAATTAAGAATTAAACTTGGCCTCCTCTCCTTCCTCTTCTCCCTCTATCTTCACATCCTTATAAATTCATTCCCCGAGGGAGTCAGTATTAACACCTTGGCATGTATTTCTGTTTTTGAATACAGACATATACTTTTACACATGTTTATATAATACATACTGTTCTGCCTCATGCTTGCCATCTTTTTATGTCAATTCATAGGAATCTACTCCATGCTTTTTAATGGCTGCAGAGTAATTTCAATGTACAGACACATAATACCTTATTTAGAGAGTCCCCCTTGATGAATATTTTATCCACTTTCAAGTTCTCACTACTACTATCAATGCTGCAATGAAGTTCTTTGTATACTTGATCAAGAATATCTATAGCATATGTTGTTAGAAATTTCAAATAATTTCTAGGTCAAAACATTTCAAACTATAGTTGATAGTTGCAAACTATCCATTCCAAAGTTTACTATATTGATTTTTACTCAGTGATTATTATCCCAACCAAATAATCTTTTAATTTAATTATGAAAATTGGGTTATAATGAGTTTCCTAAGGTTCCCTTCCAAATTTACTAGGACCTACTCAACCAGCCTTAAGAATGAAATAAAGCAACTACCCAAACTCAAAATATCATGCCTGCCTTTCCCAAATAACAATTCTAATCTGACCTCATTAACATGGCGACCTCCAACTTTTTCCAGACTGAGTTACAGATGGATGAATCTCATGGAAACTAGACTAAAATTTAACAATAAAATAAAAAGATATTTTGGTAAGGGAAGTAACTCTTAAAGGTCATTAGAGGCATCCAGAATTGTCTCCCATGCCCCCAGGCATAAACTAAAATATCCACTGCTTTTTGACAGTATAAACGTAGAATGTGTCCCAGTTTGAATAGAAATGAGCAAATCTTGAGTGCAGAACTAAATTCCTGGGAGCTCTGAAGGTTACCTGGAGGCATGAATTAGGTGGATCTGATTCTATTTTGAAAGGAATAGAAAAAATTATTCCACATGGTCAGTGCCCCTCAAGCATAGTCACTCAAAGTATCCTTTTCTAGCTCCACAAGATATATAGTTGCCATTCATCAGCTCCACTCACTGAAGATGCTGTGTTTTGCATTCCCAAATGGCACCTCAAAGGACTAACTGATATAATAAAGACAGGCTTATAGAGACATCATCATCTTTATCACCATCTTCATCAAGATTAGCATTACGTGAACCATGCACTGTGCAAATTCTCTAATCAACCCCGTGAGGTAGATATCATTATTATACAATTTTACAGATGTGAATACGAAGTCACAAGTTAATAAGTGCTATTACCAGGACTTCAACCACTTCTGTATTATGTCAAAAGCCAATCTCTTGACCATTACACTACACTCCCTTCCAGTCATAAAATAAAGAAACATAGCAGAAGAGCAAAAGAATCCCAAATACAGCAAGACTGAAAGAGAATAGTGGCAGTTAGTCTCTTAAGCAAAATGGACCGGTGTGACTATAAGTCTCGTTTCAAAATGTCTGCATGTAACTAAAAAAAAATGTAGATTAAAGTTCACAGGCACAAATGTCCCTAGGGGCCAGAAAAGTAACATGCATGAGTAAAGAGGGCCAACTGTATGACAAAGGGAATGGTAAAGAGCGTGGTGCACATACCCCATCTGAAGACAGCAGTGTTGCCAGATCACCAAATTATTTCAAGAGAAGGGAAAAATCCAATTTTTAATGCAAAATGTTTCTATTTCTAAATTCTAATTTGAACATTTTAAAAACATTTTAAGGGTGAGTTTGAAGCCTATGACCTCTACACATAAGCAATAACATGGAAGGAGTTGTAGCAGCACCATGAGACACTTTCCTAGCAACCATCTGGCCCTCATCCTTGCTAACATAACAAACTCTGATCTTGCTCAAGAATCTGGAAGGTGGTAATGTGCTCAGTGAAGACAGGCCCTGCCCCCAGCCCAAAAGGCTAAATCATGATTAGCCTAAGCCAGTGAAGGTAACTGAATTCTCCTCTGCCAATGACTAGTCTAGGAGGGGATACATATGTGACTCAATTCTGGGTAAAGAAAAATGAAGAGATACCTGCTAAGAGTCTTTAAGAAAAAACTTACTCCTCTGAAAATAAATTAATAAATAAGAAACACCCACCACAAGAAGGCCTTTTTTGCCTCTTCCTCTCCTATCCTGATTTGGATGCTAATCTGGGACACTGCAGTGTTGAAAGCTCTGGCAGCCTTCTTGTGAGCATGAGGCAACAATCCTGAGGATGAAAGCTAGCACACCAATGATGGTGTAATGGAAGCATGGAAGGGGCTTGGGCCCTTGTTGAGCAGCTAAAACAAGGCTTCTTATTCAGAAAACATTAAATGTCCTTGTATTTTTGGACACTGTTAGTTGGGTTTTCTGTTGTTAGTTGGTACTAAATACATTCTAATGAAGGATGTCTCAGTCTCAATTCAGAGTTCCACCCTTTTGTTTACAACATCCCTAATGCAGAAAAACTTCAGCAACATCAAGTTTATGCAGTTAGAGTCTGCAACTAGATGTGAGATAAGGCTCTGCTACTTGAGAACACCCACACTCTGCTTCAAAATTTAAATTATGCTGTTAGCTTTTCAAGATGGATGAATACATACAGTATCATACAGCAAGAACTTAACTGCTCTCACGGTTGCCAGGCAACTGCATATATGCTGCCTAGAAACAAAATTCATGACCCTTGACTCCCCAGAGGAGGGTCTTTTTCCACAACTAATATGCATGTGCCCAAGTCTGACACTTTACATCCAGCAAAGGTCATGGTGTACATCTGGGCTATCCAACAATCCAAAGCTCATTATACTGCCAACTTATATCATTCTTGATCACATCATAAATTGTGGTTTCTGCATGCAAAGCCAAACGACAGAGTGAAGGCTGTCCTGTGGCATAATTCTCTGTCCTTTGGCCTGTCTCATTATACAGACTGATTGGGTACCATCCAGGCAAAGGAAAAGAACATGTGAAGGTTCTTATCAGCCTGAAGAATCAGTCAGGCGAACAGAGTTTTGTAAACATCTTCCAACATTCAAGGAAAAGTTTGAGTTTTCACAGTGACTGATATGATGAACTTTAATAATGCCTCAAGGGCCTTCTAACTTATGAGCCATTTAAAAAAAAACACACTCAGGCTAAGATGTACTTACCATTCTATTAGTAAGGAAATTTCAAAATGCAAATACAGATGATGTCCCATATTTACATTTCATAATGATCCAAATGCTTTGTTTTTGCAAGTGAATTTTTGAATACTTTAAATTCATAGGATCATAGTACATAAAAATCAAGAGAAACCCTGAGATCAAGCAGTCCAATCCAAGAGAATGTAAGATGAACATACATCTTCTTAGGAGTCAACACAGAACCCAAGTTGCCTGACTCCTGGTCTCATGCTCTTTCCCAAAAATAATGTGCTTGTCCCTCATGCAATCAACCCTTAATCATGGTGGTGATAATGGTCAGGGACAGTTCAATTTCAACCTGATGACAAACCAAAGTCTCCATTTATCCATTAGTTGCTATGTTGGTCAGAATGAGGTTAAGTTGTACGTAGGCCACCCCTTTACCCACCCTCCTGCCCCTAAATTAAAAGTGGCATAAACACAGAAGCTTTTAATCTCTCATCTAATAAGTTTGGAGGTCAGCAGTCCAGGGCTGGTATGGCAGTTCTACAGATAAATTACAGACCCAGATGCCTTCTAACTTACCACTTCTCCATTCCTGGAGCATGGCCTTCCTTAACATCGTCAAAAGCAGCAGATGAGCCATTATTTCTACATCCCAGTCAGCAGCAAAAAGGAAGCTTCGACACTGTCTCTTTAAGGATGCTCCTAGTTTGGGTTCCCCCTGAAAGCAGAGCCTAACACAAGGACCAAGGGCTTATGTTCAGGTAACTTATTTGGAAAGTGATTCTAGGAAACTGAAATGAGAGAGAAGTAAACTGGAAAGGAAGGAGAACAGTAATAAAGCTTGTGTTATCAAGTTGGTTTTGTCTATGGGCAACTGAAGTTACATCTGTGGGCTTCTGGTGACCACATGAGATACTGTGTAAAACCTATCTCACAACTGTTCATCTAACTGACAGAGGCTGGGGTGGTTATCTACCAACTTCTCCAGGCCCTCCAGAGGTCAAACTGACACAGCATGACCCAAGGCCTCAGGTGAACAAAAACAGGCATTCACCATAAATCACATTAGTTGTATAAACTATTTGGTGTGGTACACAAAGACACTCTAATCCTGCAGGATATTTCAAGGGCTCAGAGGTTATCTCCCAGAATCCATTAAAGCTAGTTTTTAATTTGGAATGTGCAGAGTTTTAACACTGCAAGGTAAATTAGTTAACCCTTTACTGCACAACTTGTTTGGTGAGAACTTAGTTCAATGACCATACCTACCTGCAATGAAGTAGGATGTGCAGTCTTTGTCGTAGGCATCCACGTGTCTACTTAACACTTGGGATTTCTATTACTGTACAACAGCAGTTCTCAAACTTTAGCATGTCAGAATCACATGGAGAACTCGTTAAAACAGACTGCAGCTGCACCCCCTACCTCACCCCCAGCTTCTTTCTAATCCAGCAAGTTCAGTAGGTCAGTGGTGAGCACTGAGAATTTGCATTTTAACAAGTTTTCAGATGTACCGTTTTCTCTTGCTGGCAGAACAAATTAGCACAACCTTAGGGCTTAAAACAACACAAATTCACTATCTTACTGTTCAGATCAGGTCAGAAGTCTGACACAGGTCTCACCAGGCTAAAATCAAGTTGTGGGCAGGCTCTGTTCCTTTTCTCCTTTCCTTTCTGGAGCCTCTAGGGGGGACTCTTGTTTTCTTGTTCACTCAGGTTGTTGACAGAATTCAGTTCTGATGTTCCTATCTCCTTATTGGCTGTGAGCTGATGGACATCCTCAACATCAGAGGCCATCCACATTTCTTGGCATGTGGATCTTCACCTCCATCATCAAGTCAGCAATGAGGATTTGGGTTCTTTTCATGCTTTGAATCTCTCCTGCCTTTTCTTCTATCATCAACTCTCTCTGACTGCAACCCGGAAAGGTCCTCCAGCTTTAAGAGCTCATATGATTAGAATGGGCCCAGGATGATCCCCCATCTCATAGTCTATAATCTTAATTATGTATGCAAAGTCTCTTTTGCTGTGTAAGACAACATACTCAAGGGATCTGGAGATTAGGGTGTAGACATCGTTGAGGAGGTGATAACTCTGCCTTCTACACTAGTTCATTCTGATACTGCTAATTCTGGGACCACACTTTGAGAAGCACCACTATAAGAAAGGGGAGAACTACCAGTCTCTTCCACAGCACAGCTTATTTTACTTTGTTTGAAAGCATGAATAAAAGCTTGTAACAAATGGATTGACTGCAGTTTTACCTCTTCACTGGGCCTCATGCCTACTCAAAAAGCAATGAGAAAAGGGGCACAAAGGGGACCCAAGAACAGAGAAACAAGGAACCAAAATCATCCAGACTAGATAATCAGCTCTTACGTAATCTAGCCATTTCTCAAAATTCAGTGAAATTCTTAATTAAGAGAAAGAGAGAGGATGTAAGCAAGCTAATCCTGGATCAAAAACAATAGTCAACTCCACTAAAATTTAATAGGCTTCTTTATGACAAGACTTCTCATGGCCCTTAAAGCACCAGTATATTCTGTAATCATCCAAGGAGGAGGACAGAGTTTCTCAAAACTATCTGGCATGGACCATTCTCTTCATGGCACATATCATGGAACTGGGCTCTCTAGAAAACGCAGTGGTAAAGGTTGCTCTGGGGTGAAAGGTTGGTAACTCAATACACTTTCACTTTCTAGGCTGGTGCTTCTCAACTTTGGCTGCATACTGCAATCATCTCAGGACCTTAAAAAAAAAACCTAGGCGCCTAGGTCACACACCATAAAGATCCTGATATAATTGGTCCAGAGCATGGCATGGACGTCATGACTGTCTTCCAGGTGATTCCAGTGGGCAGCCATAATTAAGAACCAAGATGGTAGGTGATAACCCTGTTCTCCTGAGTCCCTAAGAGTGCTCAGTTTCTAACCACAGTGAGAAAACCTGCTATTGCTCTGTGTATTTTAATTCCCACCCAACCAAATTAAAGGAGTGATTTTGAGGATTGAAAGAAAAGGCCAGACATAGAGGGGAGTACAACTCCACACTCAACACTATCATCCTTTTCTACCATCATTACCAACCCAGATGACTATAATCTCACTGTATCCCCAGAATTTAGCACAATGTCCCACACGTGGTAGATGTTCAGTAAGTGATGTGGTAAATGTTGAAGAAGTATGAACAAAGTCCTCTTCAAAATGCAGATGCTGGAAGAACCAAGCTTCGGTCAAACCTACGTGCACACACTACGCTAGACAGATAATCAGTTCAGGTAAGTAAGAACTGTAGGTGCTCCCTGTAGGTCTTGAACAATTGGCCAGAGGCCATGCTTTTGTAAGAGGTTCCCTAGATAGATCCAGATGGATGGAGTAGATGCTATTAGATCAAAAGAAAGCACTTCCTACTTGAATACGCAGGGGCTACCTTAACTGTGAGTCTTAATGAAGTAATGAAGACTGACAGTCGCCTTGGTCTATGGGGCTCTATAATAACAAAATATGCACTTTTCTAAAAATGACATTGCTAAGAGTCAAGCAACTGGACATTACGCTATTTAGTTCCGGATCCCAAACAGAACAACCTCCTTTTCCCATATCCTTTTGCATCTGATCCTCATGAGGAAGAATAAACCAGCCTGAGATATGTTTAGATATTTTCTATTGTAGTGAAAAATAAAATATTAATTTTTTTAAAATCTGGAACATTATCTGTGATTTGGATCTAATGTCCAAAAGGTATGTACAACTAGGAACTCAAAATCACCCTACCAGCAATGCAAAGAATTCATGAGTGTTCAAGCCTTTGGAGGTTGGTGTGTGTGTTTCCTTTTTAGGACTACTGCTACCCAGCCCAGAATATGGCACTCAATAAGAAGGGCTAACAGTGTCTTGCTGGCCCTGTTCTCATGTGTCATCTTGCTGCATTTCCAGTTAATGGCATGACTGTAATGACTAGCAATTTAAATAATGGAGGCTGAAGCAGAGGCACCTCTAAGGACACAATGCAGAATTGCCACAGTTTATCAACATCACTGGCACCCAGCTCTTCATTCCCTGCTCGAATAGGGTCAAAGTAGTTAAAGCGATGCTGTAAATAGAGACTAAAACAAAGCAGCTGTTTATTCTTGATTTGGCATTGGGTATTTATAACAAACAAGTTGCATTTCCCAGGCATGGGTTATTAGACATGAGAATGTAATTGATATTAACCAACTTTCAGGCTCCAGTAACTTTTTCTCACTGCTTGTCAGTTTAAGTTTTTTTAAGCGTAAGTAGCGCATACCAAATGGAAAACAAGAGGAAGAATACACAAAATACCTTAAGCCTTCAAAACTAAGTGAAAAACAACTAACCCATTTATCCTATAGAATCCTTTAGGCATTTGCTATAAACACAGAAGAGCATACCAGAGTCTTCTATTTTCGAAAGGGTATGCTAGTGATTTTTCGAAACGAGACAGCTCTAACCGTAATCTTGTTTTTGCTCAGAACTGGAACAGTATGAAAGAGTGCCTGAAATCACTAATTGTGCATCTACCATATTACAGCAGAGGTGAACACTGGTGATGCACAAGCCAAATACAGTCCATTGCTCTGTTTCATTTAAACCATACAGTAATGGCTGACAGTGTATTAACATTTTAAAATTCTTTTCAACATTTGTAAAATCTAGAGATTTTACAAATCTCTAGAAAAAAAAAAAGGCTGGAAGCTCTGACCCCACAGCCGTCACACTCCTAACATGACGATAAACCTCTGGGGCTGCGTTGAGGTTGCTCTGTTGGAGTGGGGAATGCACTCTACAGTTTGTCTCAATGGCATCATCCGCTATAGTCTCCTGTCACTGAGGCCAAATGTCAATTACCTCCCTTCTTCTTATTTGTAGTGTTAGTTTTCCTATGGTAAACATCTAAGGAAATATTTCATGCTGGTGTGTCTTGATCACAAGTGGGAAAACAAAAGATGGGTTAAGAGGACTGAGTGTTTCCAGAAAAATGAAAAGACTATACTTCATTACAGAAGTACAGAATTCCTTACCTAACCTCCTTTCCTTAATAACAGAATCTCCCCAGCTGGCCTCTAAGGGCATTTGAATGGGTGACCTCTTGTGAAAAGCATCAAGCTTGAAGTTCTGTGGAAAGGATGCCAGACACATGGAAAAGCCAGGCTAAGTTCAGTCTCAGACAAAAGCTGTCAAACCAAGAAGGGAAAAGCAAGTGCTCCACTTGTAAGAAAAACTGAGCAAATAGCAAGCGTGGTATTGAGGACTAGGAAGGATAAAGCAGGGCCCAATGTTCTACCAAAAATGTCTTAGCCCCTGACCAAGGTCCTTTCAGAGTAAGTTAGGCACAACAAGAAGCTGCCTTCACTCTCTGAAGTCATCCAGACATTCTTGGTGTGAGCTGCTGCATCACTTCCTGTCTGGTCTAGAACTATTAACCCTCACTGCCCATGTGGTTTTATAATCTCTCTCTCCTCCTGCAAGGAGCAGGGTAGCGCTATAAGGGATGTTTGTTTTTAATAAAAAAATAAACAAACATGCACACACATACTCAGAAAATAATATTTGATGGCATCCCACACCCACTGGGGATTTCACAGAGAAATAGTTTTCTGGTATCTAGAAGAACTAAAAGTGTTAGGACCCCACAAATCCGAAATGATGTAAGGTTAGGAAGACCACTGCATAGAAACAAACTAAAAAAGATAAAACTCTTCAGAGTGCCAGAAGAAGTGAGTAGAACACACAGTCTTTTTCACCAAATCCCATAGCAAAAAACCCAAGGAAATCTGTTGAATATAACTGGAAAAGTTAAACAAAGAGTAGAGTAAGGAACAACTGTATATGAATTTCCTACTATGTACCAAGCACTGTAGAAACATTTAACACATTTTGATAATAAATAATGCTTTTTGTTGTTCATACATTCATTAAATAAGTATTTATTCACTTCCTTCTATGTGTCAGGCACCTCTAGGGATATAGAAAATTAAAGACATGGTTTTCCTGTTGTTAAGTTTGAATTTAACAGGGAGATAGACTCTGATGAAAATAATAATTGTTATAAATGTGATAGCAAGACACAAGGAGTTAACAATGGCTGTCTTTCATTATGTGCTCAGTATGTGATAGGAAGTGCACTGAGCAATTTACATTACTTTTCATTTAATCCCTCATAAGTGTCCTATGACTGAGGTACTAATATCACCTTCATTTTACAGAGAAGAAGTGAGCCATGGAGAGACTAAGTAACTTGCTTAAGGTTATACAGCTAACAAGTGGAAAATATGAGACTTGCACACTGCCTGCTTTCCACACTAGATCAACAGATTATCTGTCACATCAACCCAATACCAGCAACAACAGAGATATGCCAAGGATAGGAGAAGCACAGTGGAAGGCCCTTATATGCTTCCTAATTCACAAAGCACTTTCCCATACAGAGAGTAAGCTTCCAGAATTCATCAGCCCCAAGAGGCAAAAAATATAATTGGCTTTCAAAATGGCTTAGTTCAAGGTGTGAATGTCAGAGATACAAACGGCTGGTAAAGGAACCTGGGATGAACCAATAGGCACCTTGTGTATATAGTTTCTAATCCCCACAGCACCATGTGAAAGCACCCTATGGAAAAGAACACTGAGCTTAGAGAGGTCAAGTGATTTATCCACGGCCACAAAGGTCGTAAATAGTAGAGGCATGATTTGAACTTGGAACAATGCAACTCCAAAATCAAAACTTTCTCCCTAATACCAAAGCACAAAGTATCAGGCCAAGTCTCTCTGCAAGTATTCACCATGATTGTTTTTATTCTTTATTCATTCAAAACCAATTTATTCTGCACATACAAGGAACATAGTACTTATCCTCATCATCTGACAAGTAAATCAAGGAGACAGATGTGTAAATACCTAAACACACTTCTGGGCAGGACAAAGGAGGCTAAATGTGTTTATTATCTAAATAAACTCCATGAAGGCAGGCACTTTGGTTTGTTGTTCACTGTCACACACCTGGAACACAGTCTAAAACTAACAAACATTTGTTTAATGGAAGAATAAATGAAGACAGCCACACTTAACAAAGTACAAACTTAAGGCAGGATTAACTCTGACTGGGGTAAAGCAAAGAAAGCCTCCCAGAGAGATGACACTGAATTGGGCCTGTAAGAATGATGAGGTATGGACAGGTGGGAAATGAGATGACAGGAGCTGAAGGTTGATGGCTCAGGGTGAACACAGGTACAGAAGCATAGAAGTCCATGGAACATTTGGGTAATGGAGTTCAAACATGCCTAGAGCACAGGAAAGATGAGGAATAAGAATGAGGACTAAGGTCAGAAAGGGTCATACGGTACCACTTCGCACAGAGCCTATAAGCCCATGGTAAGAAACACGGGCAGCCACCTTAGGTGGAAAAGTAGTAGTATGTCAACTTTGGGCAACAGTAGGAAGATATCTCCCCCACTTAAATCAGTCAGTGGCTCCCCACTGCCCTTTAGACTAATCCTAACTGTTTAACCCAGTTTGCAAGGCCTTGTGAAACTCTCCAGCCTCATCACTTTGAGCAACTGTCACCATTACAACTCTAGAGTGGACCTTAATCGTTATCCTCCTGGCCTTTGCATGAGGTGTTCCTTTGACCTGGAAGACTGTCCATCAGTCCTCACCTCCTTCAGGTTGGCTAACTCCCACTACTTAGCTCAGAAGTCTCAACTCAGAAGTACTGGCCTCTGGGAATCCTTCCTCAATGCCCCTAAATCTGGGTACCTTATATCTTACACTTTGTCCATCTCAAAATGTATTGTAAGTTTTCTTATCTCTCTCCTCCATCACTGCCCTCTGTGAGGGCAGGCACTATCTTTGTTAGATTCCCAGTGCCTTGCAGACAGCCCAGCACATGACAGGTACTCAATAAATACCTTGGAAGTAATTTTTAGGTTGGTTAATTGAGTAATTGATGGACTGATTGATTACTGCTGAGAATATTCAGTCAAGGAGAGCCATAGGAGGTTGCTGCTGTAGTCCAGGGGGAAACATCTCCTCTTTATAAAGGCTCAGAAGCATTTATTAAAGTAGGCACTTTGCTAAGTGGGGAGAGTGGAATCACTAGTTGGTCAAGGGAGACAGCAAATCAGAGAAAAGCAGAGCCACCAGGCAGCTGCTGGGGAGACCACGCTTCCACAGTATGATGAGCCATTAGCACGCAAGACTGCGTAATCTGATTTTCATGACAGACAGATTTATTATGACTTCTAAATATATAAACCCCAGGTTATGCTTTACAGCTAACCTAACAACTTGATATATGTGTCTGACATCCCATCTTAAAATCAGATTCCAGCTTCTAATTAATTTTTATACACCCATCGCTGTAACTAGAGAGGCAGAAAATCTCAGTGGGATAAACAATAGACAGGGTATTAGTCGTCTGTATTTTGTGGTGCATTTTCCATCAAAACACTGAGTTTCCGTTTTCTTTGCTACAAGAAAGGGGCAGCACCCTCTTCTCCCTATGAGGAATTAGTGGAGAATGTGGTACAGGAACCTGATAGTCACTATTTTTATTAAGTAATCAACCCCCACCTCTACTTCTACTCCTCACCTTTCACTCCCATCCCCCCCACACAAATTAGAACGACATCATTCTAGTGAATTTAAAAACTGATCATTGCTTAGGTGATAACATACATCTCACTTCTCCAGTAATATTTTTATTACCTAAGTCTTGAAGCCAAGTTGCAAACTCCATGAAGAGCTGACTTTAAACAAATAATAATGTTCATAAAAGCTGAAAATACTCAACAGCTTTTCACATAATCTCAACAACATTCATAGTTCACTCACACACAGATACCTTGTTAAAAGCCCAAAGTGGTAGAGCAGTAGTTGGGAAAAGTTTTGTAATCTGATTTCTTTAAAATGAGCCTCTGTAAGTCGGTATTTTTTAGTGTAATATTAATATATGCATATCATTTTTAAAATATTTTCTTCTATCTCCTTTCCCCCAAATATGAAAGTCAACTCAGGCTCTACAAACCAGGTGAGATTTTTTCAAAAGCTGGTCACAATCAATTTTTTAAAATTGTTTAATAATTGAGTTCTCACTATGTGTCAGGCACTGTTCTCAATACTAAATGCATTAAACCCTCCTCCAAATTCCATATGGTATCAAAATTTTCTCCCTGTGATATATGAGGAAACTAAGGCGCACAGGTTTAAAAAGTTGCTTGCAGTTACAAAAGCTGGTGAGCTGAGATTTCAATTGAGGCTGATAGCTGAGGTTCTGCCAACTCAATCTTAACCAACATACTGCCTCAGGGACTGAACAGAGAGCTTACTGAATAAATAATAGTATAAACAGCCAAATGTGTTTGCCAAAGCCATTAATCCAAACTACACAATCAACCTCACATTGAGAACACTACTATGTTTCTGGCTTTTTGTAAGCAACTTTAAATAAGTTTAGATACCAGCCTGTTTACCTGCCACAGAATGGAATATGGACTTGCAGGAGGAAGACACTCAACAAAGAACTTTGCCTGATGGACATCATGAATCAGAAAGGCTGCCAATTTGAGGTTCACAATAAACAGTGAAAATAGGATAATGCAAAAAAATCTAAAACCTCCTCATTTTGTTATAGGATATGATTTCTAAATCTCCTGTGCCTATCTGATTTGATGGTATGAAAGAGGCATTATTAAAGATACACACAGGCACACACTCACAAAACCCACACTATCAGAATTACTTTGTACTCAATTTGTCTTCAGCTGAGCCCTGAAAACATTTAAAAAATGGATTCACATAATTGCAAAAAGAAATTCATTCACTTCCCCTTCAGGATACATAATAATGTATTTACATTAACAACACTGTACAGTCACCCTGCAAAATCAAATTTAAATGTACAAAGTATTTTTATTTCTTTCCCCCAAAAAAGTTTACTTCTGAAGATGGAACACATTCTATACACCAGTAAAAATAATAATTACTTGAAATAAATAAACTTTTTAATTAAAATTATCATCAAAATCCTGAAAATATTTTTTTCCCGAAACGAACTTACACCAGAGTTGAAACCAAATATTTGTAAGAACACATGGAGCATTCATATTACAAATAACTTATATGGCTGACTTGTAAGTTTTAAAGCCTTTTAATAATAGAGCCTTTGACTCTAGCACTATTTAGTTGGGGCTTTATCAAAACATTTAATTACAAAATAAGGTCTATGATGCTCAAATGAAACAATAGACAATATAATCAAATCCTTGGCATGAAGCCATTCAATGTGTCATTCCAAGGTCTGTTTTCTGGGTCCACTCCAGTTTAAAATAGCTTCTCCAATAACATCACACTGCCCTTTCTCCCCTTTGCCCTCAGAATTATTAGAGCATAATGTAATTATTTTACAAGCCTTAGGAAAATATTATTGGAACGCATGGCAAAAATGCAGAAATGAAATGGAGCTGGAGAAAAAAAACCCCAAGTTTTTAAAAAATGGAAAATCAATTACTGTTTTTAATAACAGTAGTAATAGCTTTTGTGGTAAGAAAAGAAAAATTGCCCAGAGACAAAATAGATGTTCAATATTATAGTACACTAATGAGTACATTTACATATAATTTTCTGAAATTTATGTCCAAGACTAACTGCAAGTAGAATTTAGTATCAATACAAGTTTACAGAATCCATTCATTTTCCTCTAATCATACTGAATATTTAATGTGCTTGATTAGACTCAATTATTTCTCTTCTGGAGCCAACAGAAAGCCCTGACAACTTTGAAAGTGATGGATTAGTGGGGCATTTCCCACCAATGAGCAAACATTCCCAGCTGTCACAGCAGGAGGAAAAACAGTGAGAAAGTTTGTACGAATTCACATGCAGGCCACTGGATAAAATCTGCAGAAAACAGGGAGAAGGCCAGCCTTGTCAAAGGGCCACTGTAAAAAGAAAGAGCAGAGACCTAAACTTAGTTCCACTTTGCTACCTCTTCATTTCATGGCAGCCTGGAGAGAAGTCTCTGACAGAGAGCCATCTCCCACTGCCCCTGAGAAGATTAAAAGAATCCAGGCCCTAGCCAATCTCCTGTTCTCAGAATTGAGAAGCAGAAAGGGAAATGCAGCTAATTTGCAGTAACCCTGCTTCCCTGTTCAGATTTCCAAAGCATAATAAAACAGAGAAGCTGTGTCTCCAGGGTGTCACTTCCAGCTGTGCTCCACAAGTTGGAAAAAACAAGAAAGGACATGTTAACTACTCACACCAACCTGCCCTTCCTGCTGCCATTCTTCCAAATAATTCTACAGGAGGTTGTGAGCCCTTCTCCAAAATGCTTTAAGAAGAAGATATATTCCTGACTGGCAAGGAGATTTAGGTGAACTCGGCTGAATGCAGAATGAGGAACAAAATGCTTTCTTGAGGTGCACAATCCTTCATGCATTATGTTCTACTGTCTGCTAAAAGCATCATCATACCCATAATTAAATGTTCAAATTCTGCTTTGATGGTCCATGTAAAGTTTGATTTGGTCAGCTCAGTGCACCATCCTCCCAGATGTTGAAAACAGGTAGTCATCCTTATGCATGTCCTTTCCATCCTCCCTATATTAGTTTCCTAGGGCTGCTATAACAAAATACCACAAACTGGGTGGATTAAAGGAAAGACATGTAATATCTCACAGTTCTACAGGTGAGAAGTCCTAAACTGAGGTGTCAATAAGGCCACCCTCCCTCTGAGACTCTGTAAATTTATTTATTTTATTATTTTACTTATTTATTGTTTCTGGCTGCCTTGGGTCTTCATTGCTGCACGTGGGCTTTTCTCTGGTTGCAGCGAGCGGGGGCTACTCTTTGTTGCGGTGTGTGGGCTTCTCATCGTGGTGGCTTCTCTTGTTGCAGAGCACGGGCTCTCGGTGCGTGGGCTTCAGCAGCTGTGGCACGTGGGCTCAGTAGTTGTGGCTCGTGGGCTCTAGAGTGCAGGCTCAGTACTTGTGGTGCATGGGCTTAGCTGCTCCGCGGCATGTGGGATCCTCCCGGACCAGGGATTGAAGCCATGTCCCCTGCATTGGCAGGCGGATTCTCAACAACTGCGCCACCAGGGAAGCCCCCTCTGAGACTCGGGGTAGAATCCTTCCTGCCTCTTCCTACCTTCTGGTACTGGCCATCAATCCTTGGCATTTCTTGGCTTGTAGCTGCATCACTCCAACCTTGGCCTCTGTCATCACATTCTCCTCTAACATGTCTGTGTTGCTGTGTCTCTTCTCCTCTCTTATAAAAACACCAGTTATACTCTAATAAGGGCCCATCCTATTCTAGTAGAATATATTAACTAATTACATCTGCAATGATCATGTTTCCATTAAGGTCATATTCTGAGGCAATGGGGTTAGGATTTCAAATATCTTTTAGGGGGACACCATTCAACCCATACACTCCTACCACCAAGTCATGTCCTGACTACCTCCGAACTGCCTCTCAAATCTGTCCACTTCTTTCTCTTCCTACCACTACCCCGAATCCCAGACCATTATCTCATCTGGAACTTCCTAAATCCTGCCCTCATTTTTGCACTGCTCCAATCTATTCTCCAAAAAACTTATTTAATGGAATGTAACATACACACAAAAATGTGCATAAATTTTCACAGAGTACACATACCTATGTAACCACCACCCAAATCAAGAAATAGAGTATTACCAGCACTCTAGAAACACACTTCATACCTTCACCCAATTTATTGCCCCCTGATCCATCCCAAAGGTAACCATTATCCTGACCTCTAAAATTATGGATTAGTTTTACATGGTTGGGATTATAATGAATGGTATTTTACAGTAGGTACAACTTTTTTTTTTGTGGCTCCTTCTAATATTAATGAGACTTAGCCTTGTTGCAAGTTGAAATAATCGATTCATTTTCCATGCTTAATAAATATTTCTTTGTATGAATTTACCATTCCATACATATATTCATTCTACTATTGATGACCATTTAGACTGAGTTCCACTTTGAGAGCTATTCAAAATAATGGAGCCAAAAACATTCCCACAGTTTTGGCATATATCCAGTAGCACTGCAAAGTCATAGGGCATATAATTGTTGATCTTGAGTAAACGTTGCCAAACAGGTTTCTAAAGTGACTGTATTCATTTTCAACAGCACAGCACTGTATGAGCATTCCAGTTGCTTCATATCCTTACCAACACTTGGTATAATCAGTTTTTTTCATTTTAGCCATTCTGATGTGTGTGCAGTGGTATTTCACTGTTGCTTTATTTTGCATTTCCATGATGACTAATTATGGTAAGAAATTTTTCATATGCTGACTAGCCACGTGTATATCCTCTTCTGTGAAGAACTTTTTAAATCCACTTCCCATTTTTCTATTGGGTTATCTCTTTCTCTTATTGATTTGTAGAGGCTATTTATATAGTCTGGATACTAATCCTTTGTCAGATAAGTATACTGCAATTATCATTTTATATTCTGTGGATTTCCTTTTCTCTCCCTTAATGGTGTCTTTGGTACAAAGACTTAATTTTAATGTAATCTAATATATTTATCTTTTAATTTTTGCTACTGTTTTTTTAATTACTTTTATTGAGATGTAATTCACATATCATCCAATTCACTCATTTAAAGTATACAATTAAAAGTTTTTTAGTATATTCACAGGGTTGTGCAACAATCACCATAATCTAATTTTAGAATATTCTAATCACCCCCAAAAGAAACTCCATACCCTCTAGCTGCCATGCCCCATTCCTCCCAACAACCTCACCAAGCTCTAAGCAAACATTAATTTACTTCTGTCTCAATGGATTTGCCTATTCTGGACATTTCACATGAATGAAATCATACAATCTATGGTCTTTCGTGACTTAGCATAATGTTTTCAAGGTTTATCCATGTTGTAGTGCATATCAGTACTTCATTTATTTTTCTTGCTGAATAATATTCCACTGTATGAATATATTGCATTTTATCCATTCATCAGTTGATGGGCATTTGGGTTGTTTCCACTTTGGAGCTATAATAAATAATGCTGCTTACTTAGTATTTCTTGTGTCCTATCTAAGCAATATTTGGCTATCCCAAAATTATGAAAATATTCTACCATGTTATCTTCTAGATTCTTTATTGTTTTGTTTGTTTTTTATTGAAGCATAGCTGATTTACAACAATGCTGTGTTAGTTTCAGGTGTATAGCAAAGTTAAATATATTTTTTTTTTCAGATTTTTTCCCTTATAGGTTTTTACAAAATATTGAGTATAGTTCCCTGTGCTATACAATAGATCCTTGTTAGTTATCTATTTTATATACAGTAGTGTGTATATGTTATAGATTCTTTATTGTTTTACCTCTCACTTTCAGATCAACAATCCAATTGAAATTTATTTTTCCTTATGATGTGAGGAAGAGGTCTAGGTTCATTTTTTGCCTACATGAATTCCTAATTGTCTTAGTGAAAAGATCATCCTTTCGTTACTGCTCTGCAGTGTCACCTTTCTCAAAAATCAAGTATCCCTTTATGAATGGCTCTATTTCTTTATTCTCCTTTCTGTTCCATTGATCTATTTGTTTATCCTTGTGCAATACCACACTATCCTAATTATTGTAGCTTTATAATATATGGGTATCTAATAGTTTTTTAAAAGTCCTCCAACTTTGTTCTGATTCTTCTCCAATTATCTTGCCTTTTCTTGGCCCCTTGCATTCTGGTATTTTAGTTGGGATGGCATTGAATTTAGAGATCAGTTTGGAGAGAACTGACCTCTTTACCAGGCTGAGCTACCCAATCCATAAACACATTATGCCTTCCCATTTATTTAGGTCATCTTTAATTTCTCTCAATAATATTCTCTACTTTTCTCTGTAAAGGTCTAACACATCTTTTGTTAGATTTATTCCGTTTTTTTTTTTTTGGCCATGCCACACAGCTTAAAGGATCTTAGTTCCCCAACCAAGGATTGAACCTGTGACCCCTGCAGTAGAAGCGCAGAGACCTAACCACTGGACCACCAGGGTTCCCTTTTTAGATTTATTCCTGTTTTTAATATTTTAGCCTATTTTAAATGGTAACTTTTAAACAGTTTTATTGAGGTAAAATTTACACACCATGAAATTTACCCAATTTCAGTGTACAATTTGATCAGTTTTAGTAAACTACACAGTTGTCCAACCATAATCACAATCTAGTTTTAGAGCACTTCTATCAACCTTAAATGTTACCTCACACTCATTTGCAGTTAATTCCCAACCCCACACCAGCAACAACTGGTTTGCCTTCTATCTGTATAGTTTTGACTTTTCCAGAAATTTCATAAAATTTGAATCACACAGTATAGAATTTTTTGCATCTGTATTCTTTTACTTAGCATAATGTTTTTGAAGTATATCCAGGTTGTTTCATGTATCAGTTTATATTGTAGAGTAGTACTCTTTTGTATGAATACATCTTTTTTTTAAATCCACTTACCAGTTGATAGATAATTGGATTGTTTCTAGTTTGGAGCCATAATTAATAGCATTGCTATGAATGTTCACTCACAAGTTTTGGCATAGGTATACATTTCATTTCTCCATGAGTTTTCACTTCAATACTTGTAACTGGAATTGCTGGGTCATATGGTAAATACAGCATATGTTGAACTTTTTCAAAAACCACCAAACTGTTTTCCAAAGTCAATGTACCATTTACATTCCCACCAGCAATGTATGAAGTTTCCAATTTCCCCATATCCTCACCAGCACTTCTTATTATCTGTCTTTTTTATCTTAGCCATTCTAGTGGGTGTGAATTAATAGCTCCTTGTGGTTTTAATTGGCACTTCCCTAGTGATGATGAGCATCTTCCCATGTGCTTATTTACCATTAATATAGATACTGTGGTTTGTCCTATTATTATTGACTTATAAGAGTTCTTTGCGTGCCTGGATAAGTGCTTTATCAGGTATCATTTCCAAATATTTCATCCCATTCTGTTGCTTATCTTTTCATTGTTTTAATAGTATATTTTAAAGCATTTAAGTTTCAAATTTTATGATGCTCAATTTATCTTTTTTTTTCTTTTAGGGATCTTGGTTTTAGAGTTATATTCAAGAAATCTCTGACTAACCTAATTTCATAAAAACTTTCTTCTATGTTTTCTTCTAGATTTTTTATAGTTTTAGTGCTTATATTTTTATCTGTAATGCATTTCAAGTTAATTTTATAAATAGCATAGAGTAATTTTTGGATACAGATACATAATTGTTCTACTTCATTAACTGGGAAATACAATTTGGTCATAGTTCATAATCCTTTTTATATGTTGCTGGATTCATTTTAAATGGTACCTTTTTAAAATTTTTAGAAAATATTTATCTATTTATTTCTTTTTATTTTTGGCTGCATTGGGTCTTAGTTGAGGCATGTGGGATCTTTTGTTGTGGCATGAAGGCTTCTCTCTAGTTGTGGCGCACAGGCTCCAGAGCGGGTGGGCTCTGTAGTTGCGGCACACCACCTCTCTAGTTGTAGCATGTGGGCTTAGTTGCCCCACGGCATGTGGGATCTTAGTTCCCTGACCAGGGACTGAATACGCGTCCCCTGCATTGGAAGGCGGATGCTTAATCACTGGACCATCAGGGAAGTCCCCTAAATGGTAACTTATTAAAATTTCATTTTGTAATTATTTTTTGCTGATATATAGAAATACAATAGTTTTTTTATATTGACTTTGTATCCAGCAAACTTACTACATTCATTTGTTAAATTTACATAATTATATATTCTGCAAATAATATAATTTTATTGCTTTGTCTACCATCCTTACATGTTTATTTCTTTTCCTACCTCACTGCATTCACTAGGACCTCCAGTAGAAGGCTGAACAGAAGTGGTGATGTCATCCTGAACTCATACATTAATTACAGGGTAAGGCTCTCAATATTTCACATAAGCCTGATGATGTTTGCTGTGGATTTTCTAAATATTCTTTCTTAAGGACGTTTACTTAGATTCCTAGTTTGCTAAAAGTTTTTGTCTAGATTAGATGTTGAATTTTATCAAATACTTTTCTGTATCTATTAAGATGATCATATGGTTTCTCTTTATTAACATTATTTGATTTTTTAATGTTACCCAACCTCTCATTCCTGTAATAAATACAACTTGGTCATACCATAATACCTTTTTTATATACTGCTCAGTTTTCTATTATGTTGTTTAGGATTTTTGCATCCTTAGGACTGCCAAAATCTATGCTCAACTTCCCTACTTCTTAGCAGGGACTTTTTATTGGGTGTTTTAGCCTCTCAGAGTTTTATCATTTACGAATCCACAAATGCTTCAAAAACAAAAAGAGGGACTTCCCTGCTGGCACAGTGGTTAAGAATCCGCCTGCCAATGCAGGGGACACGGGATCGAGCCCTGGTCCAGGAAGATCCCATATGCTGTGGAGCAACTAAGCCCATGCGCCACAACTACTGAGCCAGCGCTCTAGAGGCCACAAGCCACAACTATTGAGCCTGTGTGCCACAACTACTGAAGCCTGTGCACCTAAAGCCCATGCTCCTCAACAAACACAAGCCAACAAAATGAGAAGCCCGTGCACCTCAACAAAGAGTAGCCCCCCGACTCACCGCAACTAGAGAAAGCTTGCACGCAGCAATGAAGACCCAAAGCAGACAAAAATAAATAAATAAATTTATTTTTTTAAAAAAGAGAGAAAGAAAAAGAGTGAGACAGTTGAAGTCACTTCAGTATACTTCCTTTCTCCAGTATTTTGGCTCCTGAAGTCCTGGCTGCCTTGGTAGCTGTTCAATGCCTTTAAATAAATATTTTCTCTTTATTTTGTCTAGCTTTTCTATATGTTCTATAGGAGGGATGTTGGCTCCTCTACCATTCCCAGAAAGAGAAATCCACTTTTATATTATATATTAAATCATATTATTCATCTCCTCTGAATTTCCTAATGACTACCTCATTGCGCTTACAATAAAATCCATATTCCTTACTATGGCCCAGAAGATCCTAAATGATCCAGCTCTAGCCTTCCCCTCCATCATCTCTTATCACTGACTACCTTGTTCACTCCTCTCCAGCCGTGTGAATCTATTTTCTGTTCCTCTAACCTCACCAAGTTCATTCCCAAATCAATACTTTTATACTTGTTCTTCTCTTTTCCTGGAACACCCTCTCTCTGACCTTTGCATAGCTGCCTCATTTTTATCATTCTGTCACAGTTCCAGTGTCACCTCCTCAAAGAGGCCTTCTCAGGACAAGTGATCTAATTTGGTACCCTGACTGCCTAACTCCTACCCTCCTCAAACAATATAACCTACATAAAAGAAGTGATAATATAATTAAGCCAACTAAAATAGAATATTAAATTTCCAAAAATATAATTTTATCCCCTTCCCATTTCCATATTCAACATAAAGAAAACAATAAAGCAGGGAATACAATATCTCTGGGGCAGAATCACATCTCTGTACTACAAAGCAGAACATAAGAGTATCATCTTTCTTCAAAGTGTGACAAATCTAGATTCAAATCATTTCTACATCACTTTCCAGAAGTATGGCTTCAAGCAAGGCTCTCTGCTTCAGCTTCCCAAACTATAAAACAGGTAGAATGACAGTATCCATTTGATGGTATTGTTGTAATCAAATAATAAATGTTATTTTGTGCACAAACTGCTTAATACAGTGGTTGGGTCATAGAAAGTTCTGTATAAACAAGAGCTGTTATGATGACAATGATACTCATGATGATAATGATGATGAAACAATAAGACTCTATAGTATCTGGTAAAATACTAATTTTCCATCAAACACACACACGATTAAATATTATACTAATTTCCACCAAGTAGATGCAGACCTTATCACCTGCATTCACAAATGTGGTAAAGAGCTAGTTTCTCTAATTCCTGTATTGCCATTAACTTTGGTGGCAAGAAAAATAGACCAGCCTTAAAGTCTACTCAAGCACAAGAAGAACTTCTTGGAAAAATACTGCAGTAGCTCAAAAAATTGAAGGAAGAATCAAATAACCAAGAGTTGCAAAGAACAGGAATCAAGGTAGCTCAAGAGAAATAGGAGGCAGGAACTTAAAGACCTCCCTCTAAGATTCCATCCCACTCCCATTTAAGTGACTGAAATAGCTTCAAAACCTATCTTTTGCTCTCAGTTCAAAATTCCAAATTCTTAGAAAAAAGAATTTGATTGGCATAACCAGGTCAGATGCCTATTCTGAGACCAATCATCTCTTTCCCAAGTGTCAAGCTCAAACATCATGCTACCAGAAAACTACTACAGCTAATCAATGAATTTCGTAAAGTAGCAGGATACAAAATTTATGCACAGAAATCTCTTGCATTCCTATACACTAATGATGAAAAATCTGAAAGAGAAGTTAAAGAAACACTCCCATTTACCATTGCAACAAAAAGAATAAAATACCTAGGAATAAACCTACCTAAGGAGACAAAAGACCTGTATGCAGAAAACTATAAGACACTGATGAAAGAAATTAAAGATGATACAAACAGAGGATAGATATACCACGTTCCTGGATTGGAAGAATCAACATTGTGAAAATGACTATACTACCCAAAGCAATCTACAGATTCAATACAATCCCTATCAAACTACCAATGGCATTTTTCACAGAACTAGAACAAAAAATTGAACAATTTGTATGGAAACACAAAGGACCCTGAATAGCCAAAGCAATCTTGAGAAAGAAAAACGGAGCTGGAGAAATCAGGCTCCTGGACTTCAGACTATACTACAAAGCTACAGTAATCAAGACAATATGGTACTGGTACAAGGACAGAAATATAGGTCAGTGGAACAGGATAGGAAGCCCAGAGATAAACCCAAGCACATATGGTCACATTATCTTTAATAAAGGAGGCAAGACTATACAATGGAGAAAAGACAGCCTCTTTAATAAGTGGTGCTGGGAAAACTGGACAGCTACATGTAAAAGAATGAAATTAGAACACTCCCTGACACCATACACAAAAATAGACTCAAAATGGATTAAAGATCTAAATGTAAGGCCAGACACTATCAAACTCTTAGAGGAAAACATAGGCAGAACACTCTATGACATAAATCACAGCAAGATCCTTTTTGACCCACCTCCTAGAGAAATGGAAAGAAAAACAAAAATAAACAAGAGGGACCTAATGAAACGTCAAAGCTTTTGTACAGCAAAGGAAACCATAAACAAGACCAAAAGACAACCCTCAGAATGGGAGAAAATATTTGCAAACAAATAAACAGACAAAGGATTAATCTCCAAAATATACCAGCAGCTCATGCACCTCAATATCAAAAAAACAAACAACCCAATCCAAAAATGGGCAGAAGATCTAAAGAGACATTTCTCCAAAGAAGATATACAGATTGCCAACAAACACATGAAAAGATGCTCAACATCACGAATCATTAGAGAAATGCAAATCAAAACCACAATGAGGTATCACCTCACACAGGTCATAATGGCCATCATCAAAAAATCTACAAACAATAAATGCTGGAGAGGGTGTGGAGAAAAGGGAACCCTCCTGCACTGTTGGTGGGAATGTAAATTGATACAGTCACTATGGAGAACAGTATGGAGGTTCCTTAAAAAACTAAAAATAGAACTATCATATGATCCAGCAATCCCACTACTGGGCATATACCCTGAGAAAACCATAATTCAAAAAGATATATGTAAAACAATGTTCAATGCAGCACTATTTACTATAGCCAGGACATGGAAGCAACCTAAATGTCCATCAACAGATTGCACATACATATAGTGGAATATTACTGAGCCATAAAAAGGAATGAAATTGAGTTATTTGTAGTGAGGTGGATGGACCTAGAATCTGTCATACAGAGTGAAGTAAGTCAGAAAGAGAAAAACAAATACTGTATGCTAACGCACATATATGGAATCTAAAAAAAACAGTACTGATGAACCTAGTGGTAGGGCAGGAATAAAGACACAGACGTAGAGAACAGAGCCAACAACCGTAAAAGGCTTCTCATGGTTTCTGCCACATAGTAAGCACTTTATGAATATTTATTGCTCTTCCTCTTCTTTCATTCTTTAATAGATATTTGCCAGGCTCATTATTTTTACAGTTTTGTCTTTAACACTCCAGAAAAACTACATTAAAAACACATACAGGGGCTTCCCTGGTGGCGCAGTGGTTGAGAATCTGCCTGCTAATGCAGGGGACACAGGTTCGAGCCCTGGTCTGGGAGGATCCCACATGCCGCGGAGCAACTAGGCCCGTGAGCCACAACTACTGAGCCTGCGCGTCTGGAGCCTGTGCTCCGCAACAAGATAGGCCGCAATAGTGAGAGGCCTGCGCACCACGATGAAGAGCGGCACCAGCCTGCCACAACTAGAGAAAGCCCTCGCACAGAAACGAAGACCCAACACAGCAAAAATAAATAAATTAATTAAAAAAAAAAAAAGAAAAACAGAAATGGTCATATAATTTCCATTATCTGGTAAAATAAAACATAAAAAAAAAAGAAAACCACATACAGCAGTCTGAGTCACCAGATTTTTATTCGACCAATCATGGTATGAAAAAAAAAATCTATCATTATCTGCATCATTTTAAAGGAAGAAAAGGCCATTTGAATGCCCTCCCCCGACAAAATGAGAAGAAGCACATAATCTCAGAATAAAAGACAATTCATTGTGCTACAGACAGAAAATACCAGAGGTCCCATGAACTGGCAACGGGTCAGTGCCATGTAAACACCCTATGTGACAGCCTAAAGTCAATAAATAAGGCAAAAGTGAGAAACACATTTGTACTCTGCTCTTCGGCTCATGCTACCTCCTCCATCAGGAATACCTTCCCTACTTTCTTTTTTTTTTTGGCCGTGCCATGTGGCTTGCAGGATCTCAGTTATCTGACCAGGGATTGAACCCAGGTCCTAACCACTTCAGTGAAAGCACAGAATTCTAACCACTAGGCCACCAGGGCCACCCTACTTTCTACGTGTTTTAATGCTTCTCTTTTTCTGAGCCCCAGAGCCAGAACTTCCCTGAAAGCTACCTGGATCCTCTCAACTGGAAGCATTCAGTGCTTCCTCTCAATTCTGGCATCAAGTCCATCTCTAGTTCTCTGATGGCACTGTCCACTGTCTACTTTGCAATTTAGAAATGTGGATATCTTATCTATCCACTACACTTCAGGATTAAGCCAAGGACTAGATCCAGAGCTGACTCATTTCAGTAGGGCTCATAGTACCTAATGGGGTTATTCACATAATATGCAATAGACTCAGGCCTATAGAATGATTCAGATATTAAGATTTGCTACCTTGAGTCAGCAACCACTTTTGAAACAGTGTAGATAGCTCTAAGCCCAGCAGTGTGAAATAGATTTTGATAGGTAGGAATGTGCATATTGAAAAGCCCATATCAGGCAACCCAACATCCATTCATTAATTGATCAACAGATGAATAGGTAAATAAAATGTGGTATATACATATAGTGGAATATTATTCAGCCTTAAAGAAGAAGTAGGGGCTTCCCTGGTGGCACAGTGGTTAAGAATCCACCTGCCAATGCAGGGGACACAGGTTCGAGCCCTGGTCCGGGAAGATCCCACATGCCGTGGAGCAGCTAAGTCCATGCGCCACAACTACTGAAGCCCATGCACCTAGAGCCCGTGCTCTGCAACAAGAGAAGCCACCGCAATGAGAAGCCCGCGCACCGCAATGAAGTGTAGCCCCCGCTCGTCGCAACTAGAGAAAGCCCATGCGCAGCAATGAAGACCCAACACAGCCAAAAGTAAGTAAATAAATTTATTTTTTAAAAAAAAGGAAGGAAATTCTGACACATGCAATAACATGGATGAACCATGGAGACACTGTGCTAAGTGAAATAACCCAGTCACAAAAGGACAAATATTGTATGTTTCCACTTACATGAGGTTCCTAGAGTAGTAAAATTTACAGAGGCAGAAAGCAGAATGGTGGTTGCAGGGGCTGCATGGAGGGGGTAAAGGGGAGTTATTGCTTAATGGATACAGAGTTTCAGATGAGGAAGATAAAGTTCTGGAGATGGGTGGTGGTGAAAGCTGCACAACAATGTGAATGTACTTAACGCCACAGAACTATACACTTAAAAATGGTTAAAATGGCTAAGTTTATATTATATATATTTTACCACAATAAAACTTTTTAATAATTTTTTTAACTTTAAAGCAAATAATCAGAAAAACAGTAAGAACAGTTCCACTTAGACCATTTTAGCTCTGGGGCAAGGAAAGATGAGAAGATGACTATGACAGCAATTGTCAATTCAAAGAGACATTGTGCATTGAGAAGCCCAGTCTTGTTCTATTCAGCCCGAAATCATGCCCACGTAACGAATGAGCAAAAGAAGCTACAAGTAGAGTGATTTCAATTTGACAATGAAAAGAACTTTCAACAGTGCTGTCCAAAGATAGAATGGATTGTTTTTATAAATAATGAGTTCCACTTCACTGGAAGTATTTAAGTATAAATGGAATAGTCCTTTGCCAAAAATCTTCGGAGGAGCAAACATCAGATGAGGGTAAAAGAGTTGCTCCTAAAAGCTGGTTAGAACTTTGATGACAATCCACAACGAAGCATTCATGCATTGGTGGCAAAATGACAAAAACAAAGACAAAATTGTGACTTTTTATACGGCTCAATATATTTGATCGTTTTAATTCTCACATTATGCCTTCGACTCTTTTAGTATTAAAATAACTAGTCTCTTCTAAAAGAATAGTGAATGATAATTTTTTCGTTCATGTTCTTTTATTAGGCAAAACTAGCAGCTGACAAAGTGATCAGATGTCTATCCAAATTCACGACAGAGAATGCCATTGGCCTCCCAATGGATAAGTGCATTTTACTGTGCAGGTGTGCTCAGGAGAGAACATATATGTATGTTTGGCTATGAGTGTGTGTTACACAGAGGTAAAGTGGGAGGGAATACGAATGAATGGATACTGGCACCAACAATCATAAGAGGGAAGAGGATAACATATATTTATAATTACATGTAAGAACCATTTAATGATAAACAATAAATAAGATACGGAGTCCATTACTATTGGTATCTGCCACCAGCAACCACTGGTGGTATTTCTTTTTTTCCCGTTTATTTGGTCACTCATTTTTAAATCAGCAAGAAAAACACAATGTAAAGGTACCAAGTTATTTTATTGTCAGGAACCAAAAGAGTAGAAATATATTGATGACATCACTCCATACCAAACCCCCAGAGCTTTCTGTTTCTGCTGTTTATGCTTTCTCCTGCAACATCTCCATTCGGATCCTGCTGAAAACACTTCTCTTTCTGTCACTCACAATCTGTCAAGAGAGCATTATCTTCCGTGGTTTAAAACAGAAACTCCATTTAACTTGCTGCCTGATAAACACATTTCATTCACATCCCTTAAATAACAATAATTATTTTAATTTGTCACATGAAGGCAAGAAAAAAGCATTCATATTTTGCAGCTTGCTTTGCATTATGGAACACAGAGACGAGAAGTAGTCCCCTCTTGAGATTAAAAAATAACTTATTAAGTCAAAAATGGACCTCAAATGAATGTATGCTTTCAGTATACTCTCTCTAGATTTCAATTAGTGTAGTGGTTAGGAGTCTGAATTCTCAAATCACACTTGGGTTCAAATCCTGGCTTTACATAAGGCCACTTATGTAACCTTTGGCAAGACAATGTAACCTTTCTAAATCTCATTTTCCTCATCTGTAAAATGGAGGCATGTGTCAATATCTACCTCATAAGATTAAATAAGATAGCCAATAAATGTTAGCTGCTGTTACACTACTACTCGCCTCCTCCTCCGCTGACTCAGAGTCCTCACCATCACCATCATTATCAAATCAATGTACTAGTTAAGATTCTTTGTTGACAAGCAACACAAATTACCCTGCCTAACTTCAGCAAAATGGAAAAGAAATTTACTCCATGTGTACCAGATTGCTCCTAAAATTCAAAGTAAAGCTAAATTAAAGTTAGAAGCAACAGGAACCACGACCCCAGGAACTAATGGGCAGTTAGGTCTTCAGGCTACTGCCATCAGGTAGCATCAGCTGCAACCATTTTACATCCTGGGATCAATGCTCTCAAGATTCAGAATCCCTGGAAAGTGAGCCGGAGACCTGCCTTGATCACATGACCACCCCTTGGCCAGAGGAGAGCAAGGTCTATGACTGACAGTCCCAAAATAATACTGCATACCATGGGGGAAGGCTATTCCCCAAGGGAAAATCTACATGTTGTAGTCCAAAGAAGGAGGGTACAGATACTCAGCAGCTAACATATACCAAATGCCTACCTCATCCCAAGAGCCTACTACATTAAGCTCAAATAAGGCCGCACCCTCTTCTCTCTTTGCCAGCCTCTTTTAATATGTTATTAATTTTTAAAGTTGTTGTTGAAACTCATTTTGAGAAAAATAACAATGCCCCAGAGCACTAAAGTACATATGCCCCTTTAAAATATATATATACATACATATATATACATATATGTATATGTGTGTATATATATATATATATATATACTGCTTGTCAGAAAAAGATTATTTTGTTGAAAACTTTCCTATTCAAACTTCCAGAAAATTCATTGCCTTTATTATGGTCAAGTTATTTAGCAATGATTTGCCCTGTTAAGAGGCACATAAAGCACCCACTGAAAAACATTTTCTGAAGGATGACTTAGAGAAGTAGTTGTTCGTCTACAAAGAAATTATTTTATTTTTTATGTTCAATAAGATTAGATTTATGATAAGAAATTAGGATCAAAAGCAAGATTTTGTTTTGATAATTTTTTGTTGATGATATTTTAGTGAGAAAGGATTAACAATAAAAAGCAGTGATGTAAAAATAATAATAAAGAATAAAGAAATATATGATCTACAATTCCATTAAAATTTTCTTCCAGCTTGCTAGCTGAACAAATCCCAAACAAGAAAAATATTCAGTCTGATTAATTTGGAGCTCCAAACAACTAAGTAGTTTAGTGAAAACATTTCTCACAAAGCCCAGGGCTCTGGAGACACACAGAGCTGAGACTAATCCCAGCTCCACCCTTAGCAGCCGTGCGACTCTGGGCAATTTACTCATCTACCCAAGCATCTAGGCCTTGCTCACCTATAAAACAAAATTTAAAACATGATGGGATGTTTTGAGGACTTACTGAGATACTGCATGGAAGGTACTTGACACTTTACCTGGCACATTGTAAGCTCTCAAGGATAAATGTTAATATTTGTATGTATAGGGTAGAGGGACAAGAGAGAGAGAAACAGTTCTCAATAGACAGTGATTTTGTTCCCCAGAGGACAGTTGGCAATGTCTGGATACATCTATGGCTGTCACAACCTGGGGGTGAGGGGTTGGGGGGTTCTTCTGGCACCCAATGTGTAGAGTCCAGGGATACAGCTAAGAATTCTACAATGCACAAGACAGGCCCCCACAACAGAATTATCCAAAACAAGATATCAATAATGCTGAGGCTGAGAAACAAGAGAGAGAAAGAAAGTGAGAAGCAATGTGATATAATGCAGAACATGGAAAGGATTTGCAAAGGGAGGTACATTCAGTGTCAAGACAGGAGAGTGGATCAGAACAACAGATTTAAAATTAGATTAACTGAGCTTCTGCCACACATAAACTCTGAAGTGCTCAGAACCTCGGGATTCTCATTTGTAAAACAGGCATAATACCACCTGCCTCAAAAGGTTGTGAGCAGTTATGATATTCACCCTTGACCAAATCATAATGGATGTCCACTGTATAACCAGTAGGACTGCACCAGTGTATGTTTCCACTGACTAGCAATCCTAATTGTTAGGTACTTAACAAGAAATGGTTACTATTCTTGTTACATGGTAGAAAAACAGCCAGATTGGAAGTCTGACTCAGCTATGTTGGAAATATCTGGAAGGCTTTGTTAACCTACGCAAGACTTAGTTTCCTCTTATACGGAAGATATCAACAAGCAGACTCGACTGGGATCCTCAAAACTTCTGAAATTTTTAAAAAGCACTATATATGTGTGTGTATATTTCTCTGAAGAGGATCTAAAACTGGTTAAAGACCACTGGGTTAGAGGGTATACATTTTTCGATAGAAAGTAATAACTAGGATGCAGTAGAATTTCTGAAGAGATTATAATGTGAAAGAGTACCTTGGAGTGTTTAAGAACTCAGATGTGGGAGTTTGAATTCTGCCTCTGTCACTTACTGGCTGTACAGTCTTGGAGACTGACTGAACTATAACAATTCTCACCTGTTAAGTTAGAGTGTTCTTAGTATCTGCCTAAAAGGGATCTTGTGAAGAATAAAATGAGACAATCCCAGTAAATTTGGCGCGTAGTACATGCTTACTAAGAATCAGCTTCATGATGATGGGTTTTGCATAAACTGTTATATGCCCAGATGGTAGTAGATGGCTTGAGCCTTCTTTGACTCCATATAACATACACTATCAGAAAAACTGCAGGAATTCTCTAATTATACCATCCATCTACTGGAGCTCAGCCAGAGGATTCACTGATTCGGATGCATCCTCTCTATAACAATATCTATACTACATCAGAAAGTGAACAGGAGAAGTAGCTATCCGACCACAAAACATCTTTTTACAACTGAAAGCCTCATTCAAACATCCCCCCTCTGATAAGTGTCCATGGAAGTCTCCTGGGATTTCCATAAACACAATGATATGCTTGGTTTTTCCTTACTCTGGGACAATTCTAAACCTGTCTCACATACATATAGGATACATACTCCACAAGGACTCTTGTCTATATCCTTTATTCTTCCTGGTACCTATGCATACAAGACTTTATGCCCAGCTAACCTGAATCCACCCAGGCTGCCTTGAAGCCTGCCTCTGCCCAACAATATATCCGTGAAGAATGATTCTAGGGATTTGCCAGTGCATTACACAGAAAAACAGCCTAAATTCCTTCCTTATCCATCTATTTCCCCTTCCTTCAAGCAGCTGCTTAAAAAAAAAACAAAAAAACTCATCTCTCTCATTCCTTCATTCTACCCCACCCCACCCCAGCTCCCTTCAGTGCCATGCTGCTTCCTCCCTGCCACTACATTTATTGTGTTTATGACACCCATCCCCTCTCTTCAGGGTATAACTCCTGCAAGGCAGAGACTGGCCTGAATGTCTTTCTCTCTTTTGAAGCAGCCCCCTGGAATTCTGGTTAATAAGCTTTCCATCTCATTCCACAAGGAAGCCCACCACAAGAAAGTCCTCCATCCTTGGCTCAGTACCACTTAACCTTCTTCTAGGAGCTGCAAGTAGATGACCCTCTAACCTCTTCTTGCCCCAGAACAGTACTGAAGAAACAAAGGCCTCATCTGCTCTCTACCTGGCTTACAGGGCAAAGTCAGTATTAATCAGAGGTGCCCTTTTTGCTACTGACAAAGTACATGCACTCATAACCAAGAGCTTCTTGCCAAATCCTTAGGGCTTTAAATCTTTCCGAATAAACTGCAATTGTAAAGAAACCCTCTAAATGATGTTGTACAAGGAAGTTAAAGCAGGCACAGAAGGATGGAGTAACATTTCACCATCTGCCTGTGATAATAATAATGTCTCCGCCTTGCAAAATCTCTAATTGATTGTGAGACAGAAGCACAAAGATCCTGCCATAATCTAACCAAGATTACTCCTAAATTATATCTTTGCAGAGGACGAGCACTAAGGTCGGTGGCTCCTAAGAACCAATTTTGAGCATATGAACTTTCTGGTGGCAGAATGATAGGAGCCCCAGGACACAGTTGGGCAAGATCGAACCAATTCACTTTATTATAGTTGCTTGAAGCAGTGTCAAGCTGGAGCCCCATAGAGAGCTGAGGGGTAGGGAATGAGTTTGGGACAGTGTTTCCCACTGATGGGACAGAAATGCCTTAAAGCAGTGTGGATACACATCTGTCTGGGTTTCCTGTGGAGGAAGCCTGGGCTGCTCTACTCTCCACAGTGTTGAACCAGGAGGCTTTATTCCAGGGGAGTCATAATTTTCTACAATGGCAGAGCTCAGGCCTGAACTGGAGGGCTTGGGAAGAGCTAGCTGGAAAAAGCAGCTTTGATTTCACAAGTTTCTTAAACTACCTTTCCACAGGAAGGACCCAGCCAAACTCTCCTGGCCTGAGACAAATGGAAATTAATGACTTAGCTTACTGCCTCTTACCCAGGTCCCCATAATCAAAGGACCATTGATTATTTATTATAAAGTTAAATTAAAAACTGGTTTTTATAAATTACTACATATATTTTTTCTTTATGTACAATATATCTTAAATAAACACAATATACTTATATACATATATCATCCATATGTATTTTTATATGCATATGTTAGGATTCTTGGTACTGATTAACATTAAAGCTGGGGGAAAAAAACTTTTATTTTTTTAACATCTTTATTGGAGTATAATTGCTCTACAGTGTTGTGTTAGTTTCTGCTGTACAACAAAGTGAATCAGCTGTATGTATACGTATATCCCCATATCTCCTCCCTCTTGCGTCTCCCTCCCACTCTCCCTATCCTACCCCTCTAGGTCATCACAAAGCACCAAGCTGATCTCCCTGTGCTATGCAGCTGCTTCCTACTAGCTATGTGTTTCACATTTGGTAGTGTATATATGTCAATGCTACTCTCTCACTTCCTCCCGGCTTCCCCTTCCCCCTCCCCGTGTCCTCAAGTCCGTTCTCTACATCTACGTCTTTATTCCTGTCCTGCCCCTAGGTTCATCAGTACAGTTTTTTTAGATTCCATAATCCATATATGTGCATTAGCATCCGAAAACCATCTTTTCAGCTTTTTCTTTAAAATAAGTGAAAAGGAGCTAAATATCCCTGTATTGGTAATTAATCATAAACAGTTTCACTCTGCTCACAGAGAAAACTATTTTCTAGTATGTTCATTAGATTTATATTTTATTATTTTTATTCTTTAATTTTAAACATGAAATAACATAGCCTTATTTTCATTATATATTACTTTCTATTTTATTATCATTACTATATATGTATCTTCTTACCATATGCAGTATTGATATATTGTTACTCTATGGCAAACCATGCTGGTTTTCCATCCATGCTGGGGGTTCACAGATTCTGTTTTAACTACATTAAGTAAACAGAATTGAGTCAATTTAAAGAAAAATATTATAATAACAACCATCACAGTGGTCTACAGCCTGGATGCAAAGAAACGAAGTGTGGGATCTGCTTCCCTTAAAGCCAGCTCTTCCCACTCCACCAGCCACCCATTTTTCCTCAAAAGCATGAGTTTAGGTGTAAAGGTTATGAGACTCTCCTTTCCTCTCTACCTTGACACTCACTTGGGATCCTCACAACCAGCTTGTCAACACATTTGGGAAAAGCTGTCTGAACTGAGAAGGTCAGATTCTTTCTTACCAGAAATTAGCAGAAAAAAACAAAACAATGAACCAATCCAAAGGCCCTTCCAGACTCCCACAACTTTGGGGATTTAATGGTAAAAAGCAGCCATTTATTATCAAATAGAAACCACAATTTATCAGCTAGAAAGGAAGATTTCTTATACAGAGAAATCTTTGTGTCTTCTTTTTAGCTTTGGAACCTCCCGTTTATTAGCATTATATCATTGGGCAAGACACCCTAAGTCTGAATTTCTTCACCTAACAAATGAGGACCTACTTTCCAAGGGAAATAATGAGCATCAGACACTTAACCTAGGATCAGGCATACAGACATGCTCAAGAAGAGCTATTATTACTACTCTGATTATCAACAATGTTCATTAAACGACATAGCTATAGTGATGTTTATTCTAATAGGAGCTTTCCACTTTGAAAAAAGTGTAGCTACCTTAGTAATCATTTACCTTAATTCTGGGCTACAATACAACTTCAGGCTTCTTCAGGCATTTCATTCAACATTCATTCAACACATACTTCCTAGAGCCACTGTTCTGTGCACTGGGGAAACAGTACTGAACAATCCACAGCAAAGTCCTTGCCCTGTGGCTCACATTCTGGAGGGGAGAGAAACAGTACACATAAGGGAATGTAATTACAGTAGATCTATCAGTAAGGAATGCTAGGGAAAAAAAAAGTGGATTTTGACCTGGCAAAGGCCTTGCCCATTAAGGCAAAGGCCCTATCTCTTCTGGAGCACTTGGGTTTTATATCATGTAACTCAAGACCTTTAGATATTAAAATCTGATCTTTGGGCCAGTGGTCTTCTTGGTGTGATTTCAGAGCCAAGTGCTCAAACAGTGAAAAGGAAAAATATTTCCTCTGCCTACTTGCTGATATCTAAATGCAAGGGGAGAGATGGGACAAAGAAGGTACTTTCTGTGGCAGCGAAAGCTTGGCTGTCAAATACTAGGCATGTATGGGATGCCACTCCTAGTTCCTGGAGTGGAAGATATAATCAAGTTTTCCTCTTCCCTGCTGAGCCTGGTACCAGCTTCACAAATTTTCTCAGCACAGTTCTCTAGGCAACCACTGTCAGTGATTCAGGTTAGCATAAGAGATGAAATCTGTGTGTCATCACAGAGTTTGAAGTAAGGTTTAAATGTAAATACATCTAGGAAAGGTATCACACTGACTTAAAAATCACACGAAGCACCAAATGACTGGTTCTCTCCCAAGAGTACATCCTATCAGTGGTGGGAAGTAGCTAAGAAGAAATGCTTTAAGTGTATGGGGGTTGCGGGGGATGCATACCAGGGAAGGGAGGACACATTTTATAATCCCACCTACATTCATGTCTGAACGCATGTCATAAGGCATTTCCACACACCCTGTGATTGGAAGGAACCACCTCCATTAGTGTACCTATGTCTTTCAAACAGACACCTAGCTGAGCCCACAAATTATAGTGCTCCCAAATGGCAGCTCTATTCTTCCAGGTGTACAGGCCAAACACCCTGGAGCTCATCAGCACACCCTTTCAGCCCGACTTTCAAAAGATTAACAAAACCCAACCATTTCTCTCCAAGTCCACCTCTACCTCCAAAATCAAGCCACCGCCTTGTCTTGGCTGGACGGCTGCAATAACTCTCTGACGGTCTCAGCTTCTGCCTGTGCTTCTGTACTGTCTGCTTCCACTCAGAAGCCTCCTAAAACCTAAGTCAGGTCACATCCCAACTCTGGTCAAAAACCACCTGTACCTTCTCATCTCACCCAGAGTAAAATCCTACGCAGCCCTTCCTGCTATGGTCCCCAGCTATCTCTCGGGGCTCTTCTCCATCGCTCCCCCTTGTATTTCTCCCTCCAGCCTGGCCTGCCTCCTTGCTTTCCTCCAACAGGCCTGGTGCGTTTCTGCCTCAAGAGCTTTGCACTTGCTGCTCCGTTTGCCAAGGATACTTTTCCTCTAGTGAGTCATATGGCTGCTCCTTCGTGACAGGTGCATCTTTGCTATGGCCCTGAGAGGCCCTCCTGCATCTCCCCATCTAACACAGCACACAGACCAGCCCCCACCTCCACCCCGTCACTCTACCCTGTTGAATAATTCTTCATGGCACCATCACTACGTGACATCATCTCATCACTTTCCTTTCTTCCTTCCCTCTCTCCCTCCCTCATTCCCTCAATCACTATCTGTCCCCCAACAGAATATAAGCTACATCAGAATAAGGGCATGGTCTATTCTGGTCATTTCTGTGCCTAGAATAGGGTCAGGTCCAGAGCGGGCACTCCAACTGCTTTGATTAAAACTCAGTCACCGCAGAGAAGCGGCCCCACACTGCAGAAGGAAGAAGCCACTGCATCTACAAAATGCAACTGCTTTGCTTGAGTGGCTTGAGCTCGATCTTCCATAACAGTGGGTGATCGAGGTCTAAACACATAATGATAGTGCTGGGGTGACAGGAAGTGAAAGTCTTTTACTCTTGAAGGAAAGCCAGATTTGATCATATGGTAGATTTGCTCAGTGGCATTTAGGTTTTATGGCTATAAAGCAATATTCTTATTTCTTACATTCTTTTCTAAGAAAAAAAACCAAAACCCAAAACTTTTGATCTGCTGGTCTGAAGCTGCACTCCTGAAACAAACATGTTACACTCAATTTTTGATAACACAAGGTTTATTAAAAGGTAGCTATTATATTACTGCAGAATAAGCTGTATACATGCAAAGATTTAGCATGCTGTCAAAAGGTTTCCTCACTGGAATGATAACTACTCCTAAAGCAGGAATGGTTTTGAGCATCGCATTTACCCAATTTAAACATCAGCACCTTTAATCTGTAAAATGAATGGCTACACCAGGCTAGCTCTGGCATTTGTTCCAACTTACATATTCTATAAGGCAGGCAGTAGGATCCAATGGAAAGGACTTGGGATTTGGAGGTTGAGATCTGACTCTGTCACTCACCAGCCTGACTGAATCTTAATTTTTTTCATCTATAAAACATTAATCACTGGAAATACCTACCTTGCACATTTCACCTTTCAATATCTTAAAATGTACACTTGGAGGATCACCTAAGATAGGACTCTGGGGACAGGGACCCCATGCATTTTGTTTACCAGGATGAGCAGAACACCTGACACCTTACAGGCACCTACATGCACTGGTGGGGTGAAGGAAAGAATATATGAACAAACAGACCAAAAAACACTTCCCTACCTCCTGATTGTCAGGACTATTGTATGGCCTAAATACAGTCATATACGTTGTAAGGACTTACTAAAGCAATGTATGTTGAAAGAGCTTTTTTAAATTGTAAAGTTAATACAAATGTTAATAATTATCATCATAGATTTACCACACTTGCCCAGTTCAGCCTTGGATATCTTATTAATTTAATGCTAACCCAACCTGAAAGAAACTAGTATTTATTGAGGCCTTCTGATCTCCTAGGGATATATATATATAATTTGAGTCTTGTACCTTTTGAACCAACCCTACTATCTCAACCTAGTCACAAATTCTAGCCAGTAGAAGTCAGAAACTGCATCAAAACTGAACTCACAAATCAGTCAACAATCATTTAGTACTTAGTACATGCCAGCTTCTATACATGGTGTTTTGAAGGCATAAGCTCTAATATATATATATATATATATATATATATATATATATATATATATATATATATATATATATATATATATATATATATATTTAGTGTTTGGCCACAACCCCATGGCATGTGGGATCTTAGTTCCCCAACCAGGGATCGAACCCATGCCTCCTGCATTGGAAGGCAGAGTCTTAACCACTGGACCACCAGAGAAGTCCCTCATTTAATTTTTTAAGGTAGATTTTTTTGAGGTAGCTACAGCTATATTCCTCATTTTACAGATGTGGAAACAGAGAGTCAGTAGTTAGGTAACTTGCTCCAAGTCCACAGTTAGCAAGAGGCAGAGTCAGGATCTGACTGTCTGACTCCAAGTTCATGCTCTTCACCAGTATGTACTATGCAGTACATTCACGTAAATTTATCACTGAATGTGTGCTGAGTCATTTTGGTGCTTCTCTTTTTGTTTAAGGAAGAGCTGCTTTAGCACTCTATCAGCCTTAATTTTTTCCCCCCCAAAGTGAAAATCTATGTCTGGGAATAAGGGGAAATTCTAACAATGAGACAAGAGGGCAACCCAGCTAAGTAGGCAGGCCTCGTTTCAAGTTCTAATTCCTCATACTGGCCCTTCCGGTAGTGAGTGTCCCAACAGTGCTGTTATAACCTGGAAGGCAGTTCTGCCATCAGGAAGGCCAGTGAGAATACCCTGACAAGTCACTGGTCCCTTTCTCAGTAACCCAAGGACTACTGAAATTTCTTTTCAACTCTCTGCCTTTTCAGGGCAAACATGTCCACTTCAGTAGTTATGACCATCAGCTGACCTGACTCAAAGCAGTTCCTAATTAAGTAGGACTGCTGAACACTGTGAGATATGAAATCTCTTGCTGGTAAATTGCATACAGGCTGAAAGCAATGAGAATCTGTTTAGATATTCACACTGCTTTATATTCGGGGACCAGTGGTTATGAGACACTGAAACCAATCATCATTAGGATATCCCTGTCTTGGCTGCCAGAGAATAAAAGTCCCCACACAGAGCTACCTGCCCAGACTAATGGTCAGAAGGCTGATGAGGCATTCATGAGACTATGAATCAAAATTTACCAAACAAACAATGCCCTCAAAGGCCTTGGCTTCTAGATATTTCTGTTTGACTTTATCTTGGAACTAACTATGGAACAAGATGACTGTGTTTAGATGTCTTCATTAGTGGCCTATCCTTGGACAATTCTTCCAAGCAACCATCCCAACCTCATTTCTTTCTCAGAAAAATAAAGAGGTTCAAAGGATTATATTATAAAATATAAAATCCAGATACTGAGAAAAGTCAACCATATTAGTTGCTTTGCACTAAATATATTTGTTTCTATGGTTCTTTTCCTGGAAAAATTAAGTGTATATTATCAAGAGCTATCAACTATTCGGCCCTTATTATGTACTAGGTACCATGCTGCGAGCTTTGCATACATCCACTGACAGAGTTACATAGCCTGAGGTAGCCCAAGAAAGCCTTCTGTGCCTGGTCATTTCCCTGTTGTGTGTTCTCACAGCACCAAGTACCTCTCTGTCACTAAGCTTAACATAAACTCATTTGTGTGATTATCTGACATCTTCTCTCTTGAACTGAACTATAAGCTCACCAGCACTGTGTCTATTTTTGTTCCCCACTGTAACCCCAGTTTCAAATACAGGACTCGGCATACAGCTAGTGCTCAATAAACATTTGACAAACAAGTGATGGCAGCACATGGAGGTTACGACACCTCCCAGGTTGATATAGCCAGTAGGTATAAGAGTCGGGATTTGAACTCAGTCTCCAGAGACCAGCACATGGTCTCTCTCTGGGCTGGGAGGCTTTTGCATCAAAATACATAAATCAAGGAACAAACAAGAGCAACTATTACTATTACCACAGCTTTGTACAGATATGAGAAGGCAAAAGGGGGTTTCTCTATGGCTATTGAGATATATTAAAGACTCACTACAGGGCTTCACTGGTGGCACAGTGGTTAAGAATCCGCCTGCCAGTGCAGGGGATACGGGTTCCAGCCCTGGTCCAGGAAGATCCCACATGCCGTGGAGCAACTAAGACCGGGCGCCACAACTACTGAGCTCACGAAAACCACAACTACTGAAGCCTGTGCGCCTACAGCCCGTGCTCCGCAACAAGAGAAGCCACCTCAATGAGAAGCCCACGCACTGAATTGAAGAGTAGCCCCCCTCGCCACAAGTAGAGAAAACCCACACACAGGAATGAAGACCCAACGCACCCAAAAATAAATAAATTAATTAAAAAAAAAAAAAAGACTCACTACAGAATAAACACTAGTGGGCACAAAAGTATATTAGAGAAGTTTCAAGAGTACAGTGAAATCATGTCCAATCTTTCCTCAGGGTCTCTCTATTTCCTATTTATATTGTTTCAAGTTTATTATTATTATTATAACTGAACATTTAGGACCCAAGGGATGATGGCCAGTGGAATATGCCAAATTCTTAGTCCTCCAGCAAGTAAATCTAGCAACTAGTGTTTTCTTACCTGGCTCACAGGAGAAAATAAATGTACATCCCTGAGTTGGTGCCTGGCATATAATAATGATGCCATTGTTGTTAATAACATTTATTCTTATTAATATTTGTCCTCCTGTGATTACTGGCAGCTAGCAGCCTGAGCTTTCGGCTCAGTCAGACCTGGATCCTGATTCTAACTCAGCACTTATGTTTCTGTGAGGCATTGGCCAAGTTATATAACCTCAACATGTTTCCTCACCCATAAAATATGGATAATAATGCTATTTCACATAAGTGCTTGGCATAGAATCTGGCACAGAGGAAAAAAATCCATCAATGGTACCTATTTTCATCACCTTCCTCGTGATCACTGTTTAGTCAGGTGTGAATACAAAGAGTCGTGCCTTGGAACCTGGAAATCTGATCTTTGACGCTTGTCTTATGAATGCAGAGCTGTAGATAATGGGTTTTATTTCAGGTGTTTCTCCACCCCTATCCCCCACCTGTGGTCCCATCCTTCTATCAAGGACCCAGGGGTCCTCCCAGTCTTGGCAAAGCATGAAACATACATTCACGGCAACCCTGCCAGAGATATCCAGGTTGGAGACCATTAGACCAGGGACTCCCCACCTACAGTAGCTCTCCAATGCATCTAAATTTATTTATTTATTTATTTATTTTTGGCTGCATTGGGTCTTTGTTTCTGTGCGCGGGCTTTCTCTAGTTGTGACGAGTGGGGGCTGCTCTTCGTTGTGGTGCGCGAGCTTCTCATTGTGGTGACTTCTCCTGTTGTGGAGCACAGGCTCTAGGCGAGCGGGCTTCAGTAGTTGTGGCGCACAGGCTTAGTTGCTCTGCGGCATGTGGGATCTTCCTGGATCAGGGATCGAACCCACGTCCCCTGCATTGGCAGGCGGATTCTTAACCACTGAGCCACCAGGGAAGTTCTCCAATGCATCTAATACACAGTTTTTTAAACTCCTTAACCTGCCATTCAAGGCCCAACATTATTTAGTCCAAGCAACTTTGTGCTTGACACCAGGGCTGAAAGATGCTTTTTTTCCCTTAAGAATAGCAGTGCAATCCAGTAGACTCACGGGGCATATGCCAATATAGCCTCTCCCTTTCCATCCACATATAAACTTCTCTTGGCTGTACTGTAGCAAATCATCTATTAGTTCATTCACAATTAATTACTGAGAGCTTCCCCTAGGTGCTGGGGATACATGAGAAAGAATGGTGATTTCATGTAGCCCACATCCTAGAAGGGACACAATTAATTTTATTATACATTAAATTAAATGTATAATAAATATACAATCACAACTGGAAATAAGTGGAAAACAAGGTAACCAACCTTAGATTGGAAGACAAAAAGCTAAAGCCTGGTGGATAGCTAGGAGTTTACCAGGTAAAGAGGAAGCACTATGTCTAGAGAGAACCTGGCAAAACAGTGGCTTTGAAAGCCTAACAAGGAGTCTGGAATGCAGATAGTAAGGGAGAGCAGTGCATAAAGAGGTGGAGAAACAGGCAGAGACCAGCTATTTGCTGGAAAGAAGATGAGGAAGATGACAGTAGCTAGACAAGGAAGGGTGCCAGTAATGAAAAGAAAAGAAATGAACCTATTCCAGAGATATTCAGAAGATAAAACAGAGATAACCTGCTGACAGAATGGATTTGAGGAAGGGGGCAGGGTGAGGATGAGGCAGGTAGCCAGAATGACTCTTAGGTTTGTGGCATGTGTAAATAGATGAACGAAGGTGCCATTTATTAATCTAGGAATTCATTCTTCAAAATGCCTTGAGACTGCTAAAAGGAGATGATGAGGAGACAATCACATTTAAGTTCATACAACTCAGAGGAAAAGTCGGGGCTGGACATTGTGGCTTCTGGGAAAGAATAGAGTCTGGGAAGAAGAGGGCTTAGGAGCACTGAATACAGAGAAAGACAATGCATTTTAAAATGAGAAATGCATGAATAAAACAATAGCAGAATTCCACAAGCTAAGAGCCAGGAATTTTTCTCTAGGACCAAAATCACCTCCCAAACAGCCAAAAGACCCTATATATCAAATGAACATAGAGTCACTTTAGAATTTTATCAGCTGCACAAAATCAGTTGTATAATATTAACTCCCTCCCACCCACCAAAAAGTGCTGGCAAAGATAAAAGGAATGATTGACGGAAATTTTGGAATTTCTTTACATCATTTACAACAGGTAAATCAATTTTTCTAGTGTTTCTCAAACTTTCCTATGTGAAATCCCCAGAATAACAAAAGAGAATGATCCTAGGGTCCTGGCAGGGTACTATCTTAAGCTTTCCTCTCCAAATGAAAACAATTTTTAAAGCTTAGTCTAGTACTCTAAAAATTCATTCAAGTTGTGCATGTGCATGCTACTGCATAATATATATATGTATTTATATATATAGTACATATATCCATGTGATACTTTTAATATATATAGGTGTAATTTAATACATATATAGGTTTAATACATATATAGGTTTAATTTCCCCAAATACTGAACTGAAAATAATGTGCTATGAATGTGCCTCAATTACCCTGTGACTTTGGGGATGCCCTTGTCCAGAGTTTGCATGCAGTGTAGAACTCATTATCTAAGTTGAAAACCATGAAATTAATCTGAGATGGACTAAGGAGGTTTTTCCTTGGAGCAGGGACTAGACTCATGACCTCTGGAAGTCACTCTTCATTCTCCCTAATCCTATAATATATATTAACAATAACATTAATATTAAATCACACTCAGTGGGTTTTTTTTATAAATTTATTTATTCATTTTTGGCTGTGTTGGGTCTTCGTTGCTGTGAACTGGCTTGCTCTAGTTGCAGTGAGCGGGGGCTACTCTTCCTTGCAGTGTGGGCTTCTCACTGCGGTGCTTCTCTTGTTGTTGGAGCATGGGCTTTATACGCGTGGGCTTCAGTAGTTGTGGCTCTAGAGTGCAGGCTCAGTAGTGGTGCACGGGCTTAGTTGCTCTGTGGCATGTGGAATCTTCCCGGACCAGGGCTCGAACCTGTGACCCCTGCATTGGCAGGCAGATTCTTAACAACTGCACCACCAGGGAAACCGCAGTGGTTTTTAAATTCAGTCACATGAGAGGTAGTCACTATGGCACATGGTAGCTACATGTACTATGAGGAAGTTACCATTTTAAAGACAAGGAAACTGAGACACAGAGAGGTGACAGAACTTTCCAAAAGGGGAACAGCCTATGAGTGCTGGTATCATAATTAGAACCCAGACAATACTAGTCTATGCCAAACTACTATCACCTTGCTTGCTACACGTTTTTAATATGCTCTTCTTGCTACTCTCACCAGTGGTTTATATTTAGTGTTAGTCAAAACCAAAAACTAAAAGGCACGCTTCAAACCAGAGAAAACGCTTTATCTTCCTGAAACATAATATTATTTAATTGAAAAAATATCAGTGTGCAAATGGCACATTCTGAGTACATAAAGTCAAGTGCTACTAATTAAGTAAATGAGTAATGAATCATAATATCAACACTCATCATTAAAAAAAATTGCATTTAAATTAGATTTACCAGATAGGTTCAGGACAAAAAGTACAATAAGCCAACTTTAAAGAAAGCTTCCAAAATTTTATTCTTTTTTTCCCCCTCAAATTTTCTTTTCAAAACTTGCAAAGGCAGAGGGCAGAGAGCAGAAGCAAGAAGAACTACAATCCTGCAGTCTGTGGAACAAAAACTAGATTCACAGAAAGATAGACAAGATGAAAAGGCAGAGAGTTATGTACCAGATGAAAGAACAAGATAAAACCCCAGAAAAACAACTAAATGAAGTGGAGATAGGCAACCTTCCAGAAAAAGAATTCAAAATAATGATAGTGAACATGAACCAGGACCTTGGAAAACAAATGGAGGTAAAGATGAGAAGATGCAAGAAATGTTTAACAAAGACCTAGACTAATTAAAGAACAAAAAAACAGAGATGAACAATGCAATAACTGAAATGAAAACTACACTACAAGGAATCAATAAAGGAATAACCGAGGCAGAAGAACGGATAAGAGACCTGGACGACAGAATGGTGGAATTCACTTCTGTGGAACAGAATAAAGAAAAAAAGAATGAAAAGAAATTAAGACAGCCTAAGAAACCTCTGGGACAACATTAAATGCACCAACATTCATATTACAGTGGTCCCAGAAGGAGAAGAGAGGGAGAAAGGACCACAGAAAATATCTGAAGACATTAGAGTCAAAAACTTCCCTAACATGGGAAAGGAAATAGCCACCCAAGTTCAGGAAACGCAGAGAGTCCCGTACAGGATAGACCCAAGGAGACACACAGAGACACATAGTAATCAAACTGGCAAAAATTAAAGACAAAGAAAAATTATTGAAAGCAGCAAGGGAAAAACGACAAATAACATACAACAGAACTCCCATAAGGTTAACAGCTGATTTCTCAGCAGAAACTCTACAAGCCAGAAGGGAGTGGCATGATATACTTAAAGTGATGAAAGGGAAGAACCTACAACCAAGATTACTCTACCTAGCAAGGATCTCATTCAGATTCGATGGAGAAATCAAAAGCTTTACAGACAAGCAAAAGCTAAGAGAATTCAGCACCACCAAACCAGCTCTACAACAAATGCTAAAGGGACTTCTCTAAGTGGGAAACACAAGAGAAGGAAAGGACCTACATAAACAACCCAAAACAATTAAGAAAATGGTCATAGGAACATACATATCGATAACTACCTTAAACGTGAATGGATTAAATGCTCCAACCAAAAGACACAGGCTTGCTGAATGGATACAAAAACAAGACCTATATATATGCTGTCTACAAGAGACCCACTTCAGACCTAGGGACACATACAAACTGAAAGTGAGGGGATGGAAAAAGATATCCCATGCAAATGGAAATCAAAAGAAAGCTAGAGTAGCTATACTCATATCAGATAAAACAGACTTTAAAATAAAGAATGTTACAAGAGACAAGGAAGGACACTACATAATGATCCAGGGATCAATCCAAGAAGAAGATACAACAATTATAAATATATATGCACTCAACATAGGAGCACCTCAATACAGAAAGCAACTGCTAACAGCTATAAAAGAGGAAATCGACAGTAACACAATAATAGTGGGGGACTTTAACACCTCACTTACACCAATAGACAGATCATCCAAAATGAAAATAAATAAGGAAACACAACCTTTAAATGATACAATAGACCAAATACATTTAATTGATATTTATAGGACACTCCATTCAAAAACAGCAGATTACACTTTCTTCTCAAGTGCGCACGAAACATTCTCCAGGATAGATCACATCTTGGGTCACATATCAAGCCTCAGTAAATTTAAGAAAATTGAAATCATATCAAGCATCTTTTCTGACCACAACGCTATGAGATTAGAAATGAATTACAGGGAAAAAAATGTAAAAAACACAAACAAATGGAGGCTAAACAATATGTTACTAAATAACCAAGAAATCACTGAACAAATCAAAGAGGAAATCAAAAAATACCTAGAGACAAATGACAATGAAAACACAACAATGCAAAACCTAAGGGATGCAGCAAAAGCAGTTCTAAGAGGGAAGTTTCTAGCTACACAAGCCTACCTCAAGAAACAAGAAAAATCTCAAATAAACAATCTAACCTTACACCTAAAGGAACCAGAGAAAGAAGAACAAACAAAACCCAAAGTTAGCAGAAGGAAAGAAATCATAAAGGTCAGAGCAGAAATAAATGAAATAGAAACAAAGAAAACAATAGCAAAGATCAATAAAACTAAAAGCTGGTTCTTTGAGAAGATAAACAAAATTGATAAACCATTAGCCAGACTCTACAAGAAAAGGAGGGAGGGGACTCAAATCACTAAAATTAGAAATGAAAAAGGAGAAGTTACAACAGACACCGCAGAAATACAAAGCATCCTAAGAGACTACTACAAGCAACTCTATGCCAATAACATGGACAACCTGGAAGAAATGGACAAATTCTTAGAAAGGTAGAACCTTCAATGACTGAACCAGGAAGAAATAGAAAATATGAACAGACCAATCCCAAGTAATGAAATTGAAACTGGGATTAACAATCTTCCAACAAACAAAAGTCCAGGACCAGATGGCTTCACAGGTGAATTCTATCAAACATTTAGAGAAGAGCTAACACCCATCCTTCTCAAACTCTTCCAAAAACTTGCAGAGGAAAGAACACTCCCACACTCACTCTATGAGGCCACCATCACCCTGATACCATAAACAGACAAAGATACTACAAAAAAAGAAAATTACAGACCAATATCACTGATGAATATAGATGCAAAAATCCTCAACAAAATACTAGCAAACAGAATCCAACAACACATTAAAAGGATCATACACCAGGATCAAGTGGGATTTATCCCAGGGATGCAAGGATTCTTCAATGTATGCAAATCAATCAATGTGATGCACCATATTAAAAAACTGAAGAATAAAAACCATATGATCATCTCAATAGATGCAGAAGAAGTTTTTGACAAAATTCACACTCATTTATGATAAAAACTCTCCAGAAGGGCTTCCCTGGTGGCGCAGTGGTTGAGAGTCCGCCTGCCGATGCAGGGGACACGGGTTTGTGCCCCAGTCCAGGAAGATCCCACATGCCACGGAGCGGCTGGGCCCGTGAGCCATGGCTGCTGAGCCTGCATGTCCAGAGCCTGTGCTCTGCAACAGGAGAGGCCACAAGAGTGAGAGGCCCACGTACCACATAAAAAAAAGAAAAAAAAAAACTGCAAAAAGTGGGCATAGAGGGAAACTACCTCAACATAATAAAGGCCATATATGACAAACCCACAGCAAACATCATTCTCAGTGGTGAAAAACTGAAAGCATTTCCTCTAAGATCAGGAACAAGACAAGGATGTCCACTCTAACCACTATTATTCAACATAGTTTTGGAAGTCCTAGCCACGGCAATCAGAGAAGAAAAAGAAATAAAAGGAATACAAACTGGAAAAGAAGAAGTAACACTGTCACTGTCTGCAGATGACATGATACTATACACAGAGAATCCTAAAAATGCCACCAGAAAACTACTAGAGCTAATCAATGAATTTCATAAAGTTGCAGGATACAAAATTAATGCACAGAAATCTCTTGCATTCCGATACACTAATGATGAAAAATCTGAAAGAGAAATTAAGGAAACACTCCCATTTACCATTGCAACAAAAAGAATAAAATACCTAGGAATAAACCTACCTAGGGAGACAAAAGATCTGTATACAGAAAACTATAAGACACTGATGAAAGAAATTAAAGCTGATACTAACAGATGGAGAGATATACCATGTTCTTCGATTGGAAGAATCAACATAGTGAAAATGATTATACTATCCAAAGCAATCTACAGATTCAATGCAATCCCTATCAAATTACCAATGGCATTTTTTACGGAACTAGAACAAAAAATCTTAAAATTTGTATGGAGACACAAAAGACCCCGAATAGCCAAAGCAGTCTTGAGGGAAAAAACGGAGCTGGAGGAATCAGCCTCCCTGACTTCAGACTATACTACAAAGCCACAGTAATCAAGACAATATGGTACTGGCACAAAAAAAAGAAACACAGATCAATAAACAAGATAGAAAGCCCAGAGATAAACCCACGCACCTATGGTCAACTAATCTATGACAAAGGAGGCAAGGATATACAGTGGAGAAAAGACAGTCTCTTCAATAAGTGGTGCTAGGAAAACTGGACAGCTACATGTAAAAGAATGATATTAGAACACTCCCTAACACCATACACAAAAATAAACTCAAAATGGATTACAGACCTAAATTTCAGACTGGACACTATAAAACTCTTAGAGGAAAACATAGGAAGAACACTCTTTGACATAAATCACAGCAAGATTTGTTTTGATCTACCTCCTAGAGTAATGGAAGTAAAAACAAAAATAAACAAATGGGACCTAATGACACTTCAAAGTTTTTGCACAGCAAAGGAAACCATAAACAAGACAAAAAGACAACCCTCAGAATGGGAGAAAATATTTGCAAATGAATCAACGGACAAAGGATTAATCTCCAAAATATATAAACAGCTCATGCAGCTCAATATTGAAGAAACAAACAACCCAATCCAAAAATGGGCAAAAGACCTAAACAGACATTTCTCCAAAGAAGATATACAGATGGCCAGGAAGCACATGAAAAGCTGCTCAACATCACCAATTATTAGAGAAATGCAAATCAAATCTACAATGAGGTATCACCTCACACCAGTTAGAATGGGCATCATCAGAAAATCTACAAACAAGAAATACTGGAGAGGGTGTGGAGAAAAGAGAACCCTCTTGCAGTGTTGGTGGGAATGTAAATTGATAGAGCCACTATGGAGAACAGCATGGAGCTTCCTTAAAAAACTAAAAATAGAATTACCATATGATCCAGCAATCCCACTACCGGGCATATACCCAGAGAAAACCATAATTCAAAAAGACACATGCACCCCAATGTTCATTGCAGCACTATTTATAATAGCCAGGTCATGGAAGCAACCTAAATGCCCATCGACAGACGAATGGATAAAGAAGTTGTGATACATATATACAATGAGATATTACTCAGCCACAAAAAGGAATGAAATTGAGTCACTTGTTGAGACGTGGATGGATCTAGAGACTGTCATACAGAGTGAAGTAAGTCAGAAAGAGAAAAACAAATATCGTATACTAACGCATGTATGTGGAACCCAGAAAAATGGTACAGATGAACCGGTTTGCAGGGCAGAAGTTAAGACACAGATGTAGAGAACAAAGTTATGGACACCAAGGGGGGAAAGTGGCAGTGGGGATGGGATGAATTGGGCGACTGGGATTGACATGTATACACTGATGTGTGTAAAACTGATGACTAATAAGAACCTGCTGTATAAAAAAATAAATAAAATAAAATTCAAAAAATTTTTTTAAAAACTTGCAAATGTTCAGAAACTTGGACATAGGACAAAGAACATCTGTACAGTCCTCACTGAGATCCAACCACACTGTTTTTTTCTTTCTATCTCTCTTTCTGCTAAACAATTTTAAAGTCATATACATTATATTTCATTCTTTTTTATTTCTACATGCATCATCTAAAGAAATGGACATTTTGCTACATAACCACAATACTGTTATCACTCCTAAGAAATTTAACAATAATTCCATAATGCCATCTAATATATGAAGTAAAGTTCCCCCATTTTTTACAAAAATGTCTCATATGATTTTTCTCCAATTTAAAATTCAACCAAGGTTCATGTACTGCGTTTAGTTATATCTCTTAAGTTTTTTTTTTTTTTTTTTACTGGAGTATGGTTGCTTTACAATGTTGTGTTAGCCTCCACTGCACAACAAAATGAATCAGCCATACACATACAGATATCCCCTCCCTTTTGGACTTCCCTCCTATTTAGGTTACCACAGTGCATTAGATAGAGTTCCCTGAGCCATACAGTATGTTCCCATCAGTTGTCTCTTTTATACATGGTATCAATAATGTATATATGTCAATCCCAGTCTCCCGGTTCCTCCCACCCCACCCCTTTCCCCCGTGTTATCCATACATTTGTTCTCTATGTATGTGTCTCTATTTCTGCTTTGCATATAAGATCATCTATATTATTTTTCTAGATTCCACATATATGCATTATTATATGATATTTGCTTTTCTCTTTCTGACTTACTTCACTCTGTATGACACTCTCTAGGTGCATTCACCTCTCTACAAATGACCAAATTTCATTCCTTTTTATGGCTGAGTAATATTCCATTGTATATATGTACCACATCTTCTTTATCCATTCCTCTGCTGATGGACATTCAGGTTGCTTCCATGTCCTGGCTATTGCAAATAGTGCTGCAATGAACATTGGGGTGCATGTGTCTTTTTTGAATTAGGTTTTCTCTGAGTATATGCCCAGTAGTGGGATTGCTGGGTCATATGGTAGTTCTATTTTTAGTTTTTTAATTAACATCCATACTATTTTCCATAGTGGCTGTATCAATTTACATTCCAACCAACAGTGTAAGAGGGTTCCCTTTTCTCCACACCCTCTCCAGAGTTTATTGTTTGTAGATTTTTTGATGATGGCCATTATGACCCGTGTGAGGTGATACCTCATTGTAGTTTTGATTTGCATTTCTCTAATGATTAGTGATGTTGAGCATCTTTTCATGTGTTTGTTGGCCATCTGTGTGTCTTCTTTGGAGAAATGTCTATTTAGGTCTTCTACCCATTTTTTGATTAGGTTGTTTGTTTTCTTGATATTGAGGTGCATGAACTGCTTGTATATTTTGGAGATTAATACTTTGTCAGTTGCTTTGTTTGCAAATATTTTCTCCCATTCTGAGGGTTGTCTTTTTGCCTTGTTTATGGTTTCCTTTGTTGTGCAAAAGCTTTTAAGTCTAATTAGATCCCATTTGTTTATTTTTGTTTTAATTTTCATTACTCTAGGACGTGGATGAAAAAAGATCTTGCTGTAATTTGTCATAGAGTGTTCTACCTATGTTTTTCTCTAAGAGTTTTATAGTGTCTGTTCTTACAGTTAGGTCTTTAATTCTGAGTTTATTTTTGTGTATGGTATTAGGGAGTGTACTAACTTCATTCTTTTATATGTAGCTGTCCACTTTTCCCAGCACCACTTATGGAAGAGGCTATCTTTTCTCCATTGTATATTTTTGCCTCCTTTGTCATAGATTAGGTGACCACAGGTGCATGGGTTTATCTCTGGGCTTTCTATCCTGTTCCATTGATCTATATTTATGTTTTTGTGCAAATACCATACTGTCTTGATTACTGTAGCTTTGTAGTATAGTCCAAAGTCAGAGAGCCTGATTCCTCCGGCTCCGTTTTTCTTTGTCAAGATTGCTTTGTCTAACCGGGGTCTTTTGTGTTTCCATACAAATTGTAAAATTTTTGTTCTAGTTCTGTGAAAAATGCCATTGGTAATTTGATAGGGATTGCACTGAATCTGTAGATTGCTTTGGGTAGTATCCAATAATTTCACTCTTAAAGTCTATATAAAAATGGACTCTCTGGTTCTCTTTTATAAGTTGGATACAAATAGGAAATGTGAGAGTAAACTCTGTGATGCTTACTGTTTCTCTCAACATTTCTCTAGAGTGGCAACGTCTTTTAAGCAACATGAAACAGGATTTAATTCAAAAGACCCAAGAGAGGTCACCTTGCTTAAGGGGCAGGTGTCTTCTGTCTAAATTCAGTTTACTCAAACAAACGTACCACGGAATGGAAAATGGGGCATATTCCTGTCCTGAAATTCTTCCTGTGTTAACTCAAATCACCTTACTTTTCTAGCAAATGAGCCATGAGATACAATGCCAGAAGTTGATTTGGAAGAGTACCTATTCAGAAAAAGAGTGTCTGTATATTTTGTAATAAAAAGTCCCTGGACAGCCCTGGATACAAAAGAGGATGTAAGAGGGCACAGCAATGCACACAGGGACAAAACTATACAAAAAGACTAAATGCATCGTCACTGAAAGAGACATTTATTCTTCTACAAACATATACACTGACTGACTGTTAATTTTATCTTATAAGTGGTTCTGAAGTGGCCTCAGTGAAATGCCATCACCCTTGAGCTTGTGTCCTCAGCGTAGCTAGGGTAAGTCATTACTCTCCCAATGCAGTTTCCTGTTATTTCCTTCCTAAAACTTTTCAAAAGCTCTAATTGTTTCCTCTTTAGTTTCCCACTTGCTAATTATCTATGACCCCTTTGTCTGCCAGGTTCTTTGTAGTATCACCAGTGCCTAGCTCAGTGCCTGGCATCAGTCAGGAAATTCTAAAAAATATTTGCTGAATTAATGAACTAAGTTATGAATAGCAAACAGGATGCAATGTTCCTTTGAGTTCATTCTTACAAATCAGATTCTATTTCACTTCATTAAATACTTTTATTTACTGGCTGTCTTCTGAAATTACTCTGGGTTCTCATTAATAGGGAGAAACTGATTCTATCTTCAGAGATGAGGGGGAAAAAACTTTCAGTCACTTGTTCCAAAGGTCTTTCAAAATGATGTTGTAGTATAATTTGGTTTGAAAGCAAGGTCCAACATTTTATTACCTTCAAATTTATTCAGCGAAGCTGAAGGCTTGTGATAAGGCTCATTAAGTCGCTGAAAGGCCTATCTTCACATGCCTTTCACACAAAAGGTCTCAACTTAATGCCAGGTAATTACTGTTCATTTTCCCCTGGTTATTTCTATTTCCTAAAGATTCCCAGGGAAGTTGCTCTTAGTGGACACTCCTGCAGTCTGACACGTGAGCACCGAAAGGAGGGTCATGTTTACCAGAGGATATTTCTGAAGCTGCAACTAAGGAAGGAAAGATGATTCTGACTCTAGGGCCTAGAATTTAAACACAGATAAGTCACCCTCTTTCCAGAATCAAGGCCAAGAGAGATAAGTTCCTGGCATACAAACTGGCTGCCATCTACAATGTAAATATATCACTTTTCATAGCACATATATCCTGTTCCAAACATATAGGGTCATGGATGTGGGCTCTGGCTCCAGCTTACCTGGGCACAACCCTCAACTCTATTGCTTTGCAGTTTGTGACTCTGGATAAGTACCTTAGATTCTGTGTGTGTCAGTTTCCTCATTCGTAAAATAAGACCCATTTTTGGTCTGTAGTGTCATCATGAGAATTAAATGTAAAGTACACAGAACCATATCTTGTACATGCTAAGTCCTCAATAATGTTATTTCTTTATTAACATTTTAATTACCGTTATCATCATCATTGTCTCTGGTAGCCCATTTACAAACAGGATCTATTCCTATTTATTTACGATAATTATTTATGATAATTATGATCCAAGTCCCAATGGACCCATCAATGGTACTAAAGCATTCAAATTTCACTATTTGTGAACCAGCCCAATAGAGAGTGAATATTGACCAGAAAATATCCTACATTGGGCATCTTCATTTCAGTTTGGCAGGGGAAAGTGGGAAAGCTCTTAGAGGTCACTGAAGTCACCAGCCCCAAATTATGCCTATTTTTATATTTAGTCAGATGATGGCTGCAATTCACCTGTCTCCACTATAGTGATCCTACTAGCAGACTTCTCTCCCAGTGCACTTCCCTCACTTCAGGAGTGTCCATGGATGACCGGCCAGGTCATTCACGAGAGCTTAGCTTCTTACAGATACTATCCACAGTCCAGTGGACTTATGGGTTGGGCAATGACTAGGTATAGAGTGAGATTTCAATAAATATTGGCCATTATAATTGCTGTTGTTCTTACCAAGAAGGGCGCCCCATTTCCCAAAATACTTTCTTTACTCCTGCTTACAGTGCCACAGAGATTTTCTGATTAGGTTTGATGCTTTGCTCATCTTTTTTACTTGAAGCACAATGGTTACAAATATAGACTTTGGATTTGAAGATCCTTGGACTTGAATTTCCACTCAACTTCATTTTTGACTGGTTGTTCTACTTGTGTATATAGCTGAAGAAAGGCACTCATGGGTTCTGTGTGTTAGACAAATGAAAATCAGTGGAAACAATAATCTTCTACTTAACAAGTCTCTCCATTTGTTTTTCAAAATCTCCAGGCTATGGAATTTGCCTCAGCCTCCACTCTTTCCCTTTTCAAATTTCTGCACCTCCTTCCCCTGCTTCTCACTGCATTGGGCTGTGAGAACACAAACAGCTCTCTGGCATAAACATCCTTAGAGTTCCGCCACAAACACAGATTCCTGTGAAAATTAGATGAAAACTTCCCAGTGAGAAGCAGCAAAGCAAGGTCGATTTCTTATATGGCCCCTTAGTTACAAGAGGTAGTTAAGTATAGTAGCTAAGAGCATACTCAAATGACCTGGGTTTGATTCTTGGCTTTGTCAACAGGGTGACAGAGGTGGCTTTGTCACACAGGGCATGTCATTTTTTTTTATTTTAATTTTATTTTTTTTCATTTTTATTTAAGTATAGTTGATTTACAATGTTGTGTTAGTTTCAGGTGTACAGCAAAATGATTCAGTTATACATATACATATATCCACTCATTTTTAGATTATTTTCCTGTATAGGCCATTACAGAGAATTGAGTAGAGTTCCCTGTGCTATACAGTAGATTCTTATTAGTTACTTATTTTATATATAGTAGTATGTATATGTAAATCCCACTCTCCCAATTTATCCCGCCTCCCCCTTACCCCCTGGTAACCATAAGCTTGTTTTCTACATCTGTGACTCTACTTCTTTTTTGTAAACAAGTTCATTTGTACAGGGCATGTCATTTAATACTCTAAGTCTCAGTTCACCACATAGAAATAGAGTTGAGAATAATATCAAGTTCAATAGGCTGTTATAAGGATTAAATGAGATTATTGTGGGTTATTCTATAAAACCCTTAGTAATGTTATAACTTATATAGGATACAGTAAACATTATTATTTTTAGACAGGTCATATTATTTTAGACAGGTCTTGGGTATGTGGCTTCCAGAAGTCTGTTTATATTAGATGGTCACTGTATATAGACCAAGTCCTCCAGTGGAGCAAACATTACCATATTTGAACTCAGGGCCTTGACCTTAAAAGACTACAGAGAAATGTTCATTCACAGCAAATAAGGAATCACAGGTTGGAGGGTCCATCCTCCCTCAGCTTTCCAGCAAGCCATCTCTACCTAAAATGTCAGGAGACCTTTCTCGTTTCCAGAGATGTTTCTAGAAATACCAACTGCTAGTTGGTTTTTAGGATTCATTCTTCGAAAGTGGCACTTTTTCAACACTTTTTAAAGTAGTAAGACGTTAACATGAAATTTGTTAAGAGGATGACCAAAATACATTAGAAAAAGCAGGAAGCACATACTTCTGTTTCCTGCCCCATCCCTCACATTATGCTTGCTCCCTTAATAGTAGAACATGGATACTCTTTAGCCCAGGAAAAGAAAAATATATGTGAAGAATGTAGCATCAATAGGATCTAGTTTGTTGAGCCACCAACCCATTCTTCACAATTCAGAGCATGGAGAACTATGTGAACAGAAAAGAAAAGTTAGAAAGGCAGGGGGTAAAAAACAGTCTCATACCACTGAAAAGGGATAAATTATATTCTCTCCTACACAACAAACAACATAGTACACATCAAGTGTACTTGACAAGTGACGTATCAAGTTTGGGTTGGGGTGCCTGCTGGAACAAAATGTGTTTTAAGAACAGAACTGTATATTTGAAACTGTATAGGCATAACACTGGCCTATGTGCCTGAATGAGTTCAGCAGTAAAAGGTCAAAATTCCCTATGGTCCAGGACTTGCCATAATGCCAGCCAAGGCAAAGAGGATTTCTTTGAATGCTCCAGATCTCTTCAACCCCCATCATCCTTCATTTAACAGAGGGCAGTTAAAGTACATACATGGTACTGCTCTGGTAAATATTTATCAACTGTCTGGGGGTCAGGAAGATGCTCTTATTGTAGTGCTTGCCAATTTCTGTGGTGTAAATACTTTCACCATGTCTGATATCACTGCACAGGAAGGTTAGAAGAGATGCATATAATCAGCTCTGACAAATAGGTACAAGTGGATTCCAGCGATGCCTAAACTGTGTTTTAAGGGTTGAAAACCTCACTGACAAATATCCTTTTCAGGTATATGTGGCTGATGTCAAAATAGCTTTTATACGGCTAATTATGAGAGTTCAAGCATTATTTCTTTTAAGTACTAGAAATGGAAAGATAATTTCTAATCCACTTTCTATCTGAATGAAATGTTAACTTCTATCATCTATCTGTGTAGTTCCTCTTCTAGTAAATGTGATTTTTTAAACTTTCTTTTCTCTTTTCAGCTCTACATCTGCTAGTGTTTTCCATTTGCCAGCTCCCAACATGTCCCCAATTACTTCTTTTTTATTTTATAGCCTACATGCTGATGTTTCATCAGTTACAACTGCTGGGTTCTACTGAGCATTAACAGTCTGCAGTGCCTCTAGGAGGGTACATAATTCACTAAGTATACCAAACCTCTTTTTCTCCAAAGAATGTTGTTTAATATAAATAAAGTGTGAGGTTAATGTAGTACAAAAGAAAGGTTTTTCCCTTGGAATCATCAAAAAATGGGGAAAAAAAACATGATTCATGGAAGATGGTTTATACACTGGAACAAGAAATCACATGTATTTAAGAAGCATTATTTCAACTGGCATTTTTTTTTACTGAACAAAAAGCAAAAAATTAATATATTTGAGTACATGAATAAGTCGGTATTTTAACCTATTCAATCAAAATATTTTTGATACAAGCAAAGGAAGCTGAAACTACCTCATGTTAGGCATGTGAATGCTTGAAAACTCAGGATACAGTAGACTTCCAAAATTATTTTAGTCAAAAATAATGTAGGGAGAAGGCGGAAGATGGCGGAAGAGTAAGACGCGGAGATCACCTTCCTCCCCACAGATACACCAGAAATACATCTACACGTGGAACAACTCCTACAGAACACCTACTGAAGGCTGGCAGAAGACCTCAGACCTCCCAAAAGGCAAGAAACTCCCCACGTACCTGGGTAGGGCAAAAGAAAAAAGAGACAAAAGAATAGGGACGGCACCTGCACCAGTGGGAGGGAGCTGTGAAGGAGGAAAAGTTTCCACACTCTAGGAAGCCCCTTCGCGGGCGGAGACTGCGGGAGGCGGAGGGGGAGCTTCGAAGCTGCGGAGGAGTGCACAGCAACGGGTGCGGAGGGCAAAGCGGGGAGATTCCCGCACAGAGGATCGGTGCCGACCGGCACTCACCAGCCCGAGAGGCTTGTCTGCTCACCCGCCGGGGCGGGCGGGGCTGCGAGCTGAGGCCGGAGCGCAGGGAGAGGACTGGGGTTGGCGGCTTGAACATAGCCTGAAGGGGTTAGTGCACCACAGCTAGCCGGGAGGGAGTCCGGGGAAAAGCCTGCACCTGCAGAAGAGGCAGGAGACTTTTCCTTCCCTCTTTGTTTCCTGGGGCGTGAGGAGAGGGGTTTAAGAACGCTGCTTAAAGGAACTCCAGAGACGGGCGCGAGCCGCGGCTAAAAGCGCGAATCCCAGAGACGGGCGCGAGCCGCGGCTGAAAGCGCGGACCCCAGAGACGGGCGCGAGCCGCGGCTGAAAGCGCGGAATCCAGAGACGGGCGCGAGCCGCGGCTGAAAGCGCGGAATCCAGAGACGGGCGCGAGCCGCGGCTGAAAGCGCGGAATCCAGAGACGGGCGCGAGCCGCGGCTGAAAGCGCGGAATCCAGAGACGGGCGCAAGCCGCGGCTAAAAGCGCGGACCCCAGAGGCGGGCGGGAGACGTTAAGGCTGCTGCTGCCGCCACCGAGGGGCCTGTGTGCGAGCACAGGTCACTCTCCACACCCCTCTTCCGCGGAGCCTGTGCAGCCCGCCACTGCCGGGTTCCCGGGATCCAGGGACAACTTCCCCGGGAGAGTGCACAGCGCGCCTCAGGCTGGTGCAAAGTCACGCCGGCCTTTGCCACCGCAGGCCCGCCCCGCACTCTGTGCCCCTCCGTCCCCGCCGGCCTGAGTGCGCCAGAGCCCCCAATCAGCGGCTCTTTTAACCCCATCCTGTCTGAGCAAAAAACAGACGCCCTCCAGCGATCTACACGCAGTGGCAGGGCCAAATCCAAAGCTTAGCCCTGGGAGCTGTGAGAACAAAGAAGAGAAAGGGAAATCTCTCCCAGCAGCCTCAGAAGCAGCGGATTAAAGCTCCACAATCAACTTGATGTACCCTGCATCTGTGGAATACCTGAATAGACAACCAATCATCCCAAATTAAGGAAGTGGACTTTAGGAGCAAGATCTATGATTTTTTCCCCTTTCCTCTTTTTGTGAATGTGTATGTGTATGCTTCTGTGTGAGATCTTGTCTGTATAGTCTTGCTTCCACCATTTGTCCTAGGGTTCTATCCATCCATGTTTTTTTTAAAATTTTTTTTCTTAATAATTAATTTTAATAACCTTATTATACTTTACCTTCGTTCTTTCTTTCTTTCTTTCCGTCCTTCCTTCCCTCCTTTAGACAACAAATCATCCCAAATTGAGGAGGTGGTCTCTGACAGCAAGATTTAGGATTTTTCCCCATTTACCTCTTTTAGAGAGGGTGTATGTGTATGCTTCTGTGTAAGATTTTGTCTGTATAGCTTTGCTTCCAACATTTGTCCTAAGGTTCTTTCCGTCCCTTTTTTTTTTTTCCCTAAATAAGAAGTTTTTAATTCAATAACTTTATTATACTTTATTTTATTTTTACTATATCTTCTTTCTTTCTGTCTTTTTTCCTTCTTTCCCTCCTTCCTTCCTTCCTCCCTCCCTCCCTCCCTCCTTTCTTTCCTTCTTGCCTTCTTTCCTTCTTTGCTTCTTTCTTTCTTCCTTCCTTCCTACCCTCCTTTCCTTCTTTCTTTCCTCATACTTCTACTAATTCCCTCTACTTTTTCTCCCTTTTATCCTGAGCCTGTGGATGAAAAGCTTTTGGTGCTCCAGCCAGGAGGCAGGGCTCTGCCTCTGAGGTAGGACAGCCAACTTCAGGACACTGATCAACAAGAGACCTCCCAGCTGCACATAATATCAAACGGCGAAAATCTCCCAGAGACCTCCATCTTAACACCAGCACCCAGCTTCACTCAACGACCAGCAAGCCACAGTGCTGGAAAACCTATGCCAAACAACTAGCAAAACAGGAACACAACCCCACCCATTAGCAGAGAGGCTGCCTAAAATCATAATAAGGCCACAGACACCCCCAAACACACCACCAGACGTGAACCTGCCCACTAGAGAGACAAGATCCAGCCTCATCCACCACAACACAGGCACTAGCCCCCTCCACCAGGAAACCTACACAACCCACTGAACCAACCTTAGCCACTGGAGACAGACATCAAAAACAGGAGGAACTACAAACCTGCAGCCTGCAAAAAGGAGACCCCAAACACAGTAAGATAAGCAAAATGAGAAGACAGAAAAACACACAGCAGATAAAGGAGCAAGATAAAAATGCACCAGACCTAACAAATGAAGAGGAAATAGGCAGTCTACCTGAAAGAGAATTCAGAATAATGATAGTAAGGTTGATCCGAAATCTTGGAGATAGAATGGACAATAGATTGGACAAAATGCAAGAATCAGTTAACAAGGACCTAGAAGAACTAAAGATGAAACAAGCAATGATGAACAACACAATAAATGAAATTAAAAGTACTCTAGATGGGATCAATAGCAGAATAACTGAGGCAGAAGAACGGATAAGTGACCTGGAAGATAAAATAGTGGAAATAACTAATACAGAGCAGAATAAAGAAAAAAGAATGAAAAGAACTGAGGACAGTCTCAGAGACCTCTGGGACAACATTAAACGCACCAACATTCGAATTATAGGGGTTCCAGAAGAAGAAGAGAAAAAGAAAGGGACTGAGAAAATATTTGAAGAGATTATAGTTGAAAACTTCCCTAATATGGGAAAGAAAATAGTTGATCAAGTCCAGGAAGCACAGAGAGTCCCATACAAGATAAATACAAGGAGAAATACGCCAAGACACATATTAATCAAACTGTCAAAAATTAAATACAAAGAAAGCATATTAAAAGCAGCAAGGGAAAAACAACAAATAACACATAAGGGAATCCCCATAAGGTTAACAGCTGATCTCTCAGCAGAAACCCTACAAGCCAGAAGGGAGTGGCAGGACATACTGAAAGTGATGAAGGAGAAAAACATGCAGCCAAGACTACTCTACCCAGCAAGGATCTCATTCAGATTTGATGGAGAAATTAAAACCTTTACAGACAAGCAAAAGCTGAGAGAGTTCAGCACCACCAAACCAGCTTTACAACAAATGCTAAAGGATCTTCTCTAGGCAAGAAACACAAGAGAAGGAAAAGACCCATAATAACGAACCCAAAACAATTTAGAAAATGGGAATAGGAACATACATATCGATAATTACCTTAAATGTAAATGGACTAAATGCTCCCACCAAAAGACACAGATTAGCTGAATGGATACAAAACAAGACCCTTATATACGCTGTCTACAAGAGACCCACTTCAGACCTAGAGACACATACAGACTGAAAGTAAGGGGATGGAAAAAGATATTCCATGCAAATGGAAGCCAAAAGAAAGCTGGAGTAGCAATTCTCATATCAGACAAAATAGACTTTAAAATAAGGACTATTAAAAGAGACAAAGAAGGACACTACATAATGATCAAGGGATCGATCCAAGAAGAAGATATAACAATTGTAAATATTTATGCACCCAACATAGGAGCACCTCAATACATAAAGCAAATACTAACAGCCATAAAAGGGGAAATCGACAGTAACACATTCATAGTAGGGGACTTAAACACCCCACTTTCACCCATGGACAGATCATCCAAAATGAAAATAAATAAGGAAACACAAGCTTTAAATGATACATTAAACAACATGGACTTAATTGATATTTATAGGACACTCCATCCAAAAACAACAGATTACACATTTTTCTCAAGTGCTCATGGAACATTCTCCAGGATAGATCATATCTTAGGTCACAAATCAAGCCTTGGTAAATTTAAGAAAATTGAAATTGTATCAAGTATCTTTTCTGACCACAACGCCATGAGACTAGATATCAATTACAGGAAAAGATCTGTAAAAAATACAAACACATGGAGGCTAAACAATACACTACTTAATAATGAAGAGATCACTGAAGAAATCAAAGAGGAAATCAAAAAATACCTAGAAACAAATGACAATGGAGACACAACGACCCAAAACCTGTGGGATGCAGCAAAAGCAGTTCTAAGGGGGAAGTTTATAGCAATACAAGCCCACCTTAAGAAGCAGGAAACATCTCGAATAAACAACCTAACCTTGCACCTCAAGCAATTAGAGAAAGAAGAACAAAAAAACCCCAAAGCTAGCAGAAGGAAAGAAATCATAAAAATCAGATCAGAAATAAATGAAAAAGAAATGAAGGAAACAATAGCAAAGATCAATAAAACTAAAAGCTGGTTCTTTGAGAAGATAAACAAAATAGATAAACCACTAGCCAGACTCATCAAGAAAAAAAGGGAGAAGACTCAAATCAATAGAATTAGAAATGAAAAAGGAGAGGTAACAACTGACACTGCAGAGATAAAAGAGATCATGAGAGATTACTACAAGCAACTCTATGCCAATAAAATGGACAATCTGGAAGAAATGGACAAATTCTTAGAAATGCACAACCTGCCAAGACTGAATCAGGAAGAAATAGAAAATATGAACAGACCAATCACAAGCACTGAAATTGAAACTGTGATTAAAAATCTTCCAACAGGGCTTCCCTGGTGGCGCAGTGGTTGGGAGTCCGCCTGCCATTGCAGGGGACGCGGGTTCGTGCCCCGGTCCGGGAGGACCCCACGTGCCGCGGAGCGGCTGGGCCCGTGAGCCATGGCCGCTGGGCCTGCGCGTCCGGAGCCTGTGCTCCGCGGCGGGAGAGGCCACAGCAGTGAGAGGCCCGCGTACCGCAAAAAACAAAACAAAACAAAAAAAAAATCTTCCAACAAAGAAAAGCCCAGGACCAGATGGCTTCACAGGCGAATTCTATCAAACATTTAGACAAGAGCTAACACCTATCCTTCTCAAACTCTTCCAAAATATAGCAGAGGGAGGAACACTCCCTAACTCCTTCTACGAGGCCACCATCACCTTGATACCAAAACCAGACAAGGATGTCACAAAGAAAGAAAACTACAGGCCAATATCACTGATGAACATAGATACAAAAATCCTCAACAAAATACTAGCAAACAGAATCCAACAGCACATTAAAAGGATCATACACCATGATCAAGTGGGGTTTATTCCAGGAATGCAAGGATTCTTCAATATACGCAAATCTATCAATGTGATAAACCATATTAACAAATTGAAGGAGAAAAACCATATGATCATCTCAATAGATGCAGAGAAAGCTTTTGACAAAATTCAACACCCATTTATGATAAAAACCCTGCAGAAAGTAGGCATAGAAGGAACTTTCCTCAACATAATAAAGGCCATATATGACAAGGCCACAGCAAACATCATCCTCAATGGTGAAAAACTGAAAGCATTTCCACTAAGATCAGGAACAAGACAAGGTTGCCCACTCTCACCACTATTATTCAACATTGTTTTGGAAGTTTTAGCCACAGCAATCAGAGAAGAAAAGGAAATAAAAGGAATCCAAATTGGAAAAGAAGAAGTAAAGCTGTCACTGTTTGCAGATGACATGATCCTATACATAGAGAACCCTAAAGATGCTACCAGAAAACTACTAGAGCTAATCAATGAATTTGGTAAAGTGGCAGGATACAAAATTAATGCACAGAAATCTCTGGCATTCCTATATACTAATGATGAAAAATCTGAAAGTGAAATCAAGAAAACACTCCCATTTACCATTGCAACAAAAAGAATAAAATATCTAGGAATAAACCTACCTAAGGAGACAAAAGACCTGTATGCAGAAAATTATAAGACACTGATGAAAGAAATTAAAGATGATATAAATAGATGGAGAGATATACCATGTTCTTGGATTGGAAGAATCAACATTGTGAAAATGACTCTACTACCCAAAGCAATCTATAGATTCAATGCAATCCCTATCAAACTACCACTGGCATTTTTCACAGAACTAGAACAAAAAATTTCACAATTTGTATGGAAACACAAAAGACCCCGAATAGCCAAAGCAATCTTGAGAACGAAAGAAGGAATGGGAGGAATCAGGCTCCCTGACTTCAGACTATACTACAAAGCTACAGTCATCAAGACGGTATGGTACTGGCACAAAAACAGAAAGATAGATCAATGGAACAGGATAGAAAGCCCAGAGATAAACGCATGCACATATGGACACCTTATCTTTGATAAAGGTGGCAGTAATGTACAATGGAGAAAGGACAGCCTCTTCAATAAGTGGTGCTGGGAAAACTGGACAGGTACATGTAAAAGTATGAGATTAGATCACTCCCTAACACCATACACAAAAATAAGCTCAAAATGGATTAAAGACCTAAATGTAAGGCCAGAAACTATCAAACTCTTAGAGGAAAACATAGGCAGAACACTCTATGACATAAATCAAAGCAAGATCCTTTCTGACCCACCTCCTAGAGTAATGGAAATAAAAACAAAAATAAACAAATGGGACCTAAGGAAACTTCAAAGCTTTTGCACAGCAAAGGAAACCATAAACAAGACCAAAAGACAACCCTCAGAATGGGAGAAAATATTTGCAAATGAAGCAACCGACAAAGGATTAATCTCCAAAATTTACAAGCAGCTCATGCAGCTCAATAACAAGAAAACAAACAACCCAATCCAAAAATGGGCAGAAGACCTAAATAGACATTTCTCCAAAGAAGATATACAGACTGCCAACAAACACATGAAAGAATGCTCAACATCATTAATCATTAGAGAAATGCAAATCAAAACTACAATGAGATATCATCTCACACCAGTCAGAATGGCCATCATCAAAAAATCTAGAAACAATAAATGCTGGAGAGGGTGTGGAGAAAAGGGAACACTCTTGCACTGCTGGTGGGAATGTGAATTGGTTCAGCCACTATGGAGAACAGTATGGAGGTTCCTTAAAAAACTACAAATAGAACTACCATATGACCCAGCAATCCCACTACTGGGCATATACCCTGAGAAAACCAAAATTCAAAAAGAGTCATGTACCAAAATGTTCATTGCAGCTCTATTTACAATAGCCCGGAGATGGAAACAACCTAAGTGCCCGTCATCGGATGAATGGATAAAGAAGATGTGGCACATATATACAATGGAATATTACTCAGCCATAAAAAGAAACGAAATTGAGCTATTTGTAATGAGGTGGATAGACCTAGAGTCTGTCATACAGAGTGAAGTAAGTCAGAAAGAAAAAGACAAATACCGTATGCTAACACATATATATGGAATTTAAGAAAAAAATGTCATGAAGAACCTAGGGGTAAAGCAGGAATAAAGACGCAGACCTCTTAGAGAACGGACTTGAGGTTATGGGGAGAGGGAAGGGTGAGCTGTGACAGGGCGAGAGAGAGTCATGGGCATATACACACTAACAAACGCAGTAAGGTAGATAGCTAGTGGGAAGCAGCCGCATGGCACAGGGATATTGGCTCGGTGCTTTGTGACAGCCTGGAGGGGTGGGATGGGGAGGGTGGGAGGGAGGGAGACGCAACAGGGAAGACATATGGGAACATATGTTTATGTATGACTGATTCACTTTGTTATAAAGCAGAAACTAACACACCATTGTAAAGCAATTATACCCCAATAAAGATGTTAAAAAAAAAAAAAAAAGAAAAGCCTTGCTTCCCCTTGAAAAAAAAAAGAAAAAAAAAATGTAAAAGGAAGGATCAAGAAAAAAGTTTTTCATTTGCTTTTAATTTGATTTTTATGAATACATGATCATCCTCCATAAAGAGTTCCTGAATAAACTAATGGATTACCTGCAAATTCCCAAGCATGTAAGAGGAACCCAGAAGTAAATGCCTCAAAAACACTAAAAACCAAACCACTCAAAAAAACAAAACAAAACAAAAAACCAAACCACTCACTCTAACAGTGACTTCAAATGGGTACTGTTTTCCACAGTTTTATAAAAAATTCTTCTGGCAAACACCTACCTGCTACTCAAGAGGTGAACAATGAAAAAATCAGGTTTAAACTGTTTAAAACTAGTCAAATGTTCCCTGTTTTAGACCAGAGTTGCATGTTAACGGTGAGTATGGTAAAGCAGCCTGCATTTCCTTGGGTGGTGGGGTGGGAAAAAGGGGGGATGAATGGGAGGAGGTGTCATCTTTGAAGGGCATTTTAAAAACAATAACAGCAATATTTAATATTTATAAAGTATCAAGCAATACAGTAAACCCCGACTTAACATAATCTTCTCCAGTAGCCACACCACTGTGAAGTAGGTATTACTAATCTCATTTTACAGATAAAGTAACTAGAGAGAGTTACCACTCAGAATTTTAAGTAAATGACCAAGATTCAGAGCTTAGCCAAGTCTTATCTTCAATGGGTAGAGGCAGGGGTGGAGCCCGTGTGGTTGAAAGCATAAGCCACTTGCTTTCATGCTGCAGCTTCTAATTTCCAAACACAGTCTTAGCAACCTTTAAATTTCACCACCTTTAAAACTTGTTAAAAACATGCTATTTCTTCAGGATAGGCTCAGAGGCACTCCCAGTTCACCCCAGCTCTTTATGTGCTGCAGTTCCACGATGAGTAAGTGGCAGAGCTAACATTCAAACTCAATTATGTCTGACTCCAGAGAAGCAAAAATTTTAACATTCCAGGCCAAATGTATTTTGCCTCTCACAAGGAAAACAATAGTAGTGATTAGATCAAGCTATCTGTGAATGTGCCCAGAAAAAAAATTAATAAGTCATTATCTCCAGTTCCTTCTATGCCTACCCTATGGTTTTTGGCAACTGTAACTAACTGCAAAGTTCCCTGCAGACGGCCCTTTCTCCAAGATCAGAAGTCTTCCCAGCCCTTGCCTCAGAATAAGCTTCCCCATTTTAGATAGAGACAGGCCAGACCCATCCCATAATCCAGTTGTTCTCAAAGCGTGACCCCCAGAACAGTAGAATCAGCAACACTAGAGAACTTGTCAGAAATGAAAATGTTCAGACCCTACCCCAGACCTACTGAATCAGAAATTCTAAAGAGGAGGCCCAGATCTGTGTTTTAACAAGCCTACCAGATGATTCTGATGCCAATCAAGTTTGAAAACCACAGTGGCTTAAGAAATCTGCACAGAAGTTTCCTTGGGCCTGTGAAAGTAGCAGCCTGGCAGTCCTACTTTCATCCCTGGCTCATAGCTAAGCTCACAAAGCAGGGCTAGACAAATATTCCTCAGGAAGCCTTCCAAGCTCTCAACACCAGAATGTTCTCTGAGCTCCCCTGCCATAGTGTAGCACCGCATAATTAGACATTTATTGATGTTTAATGTCAGTCTCTCCAACTACACAGTAAGCTCCAGGAGGTCCACCGTATCTTCAAGACATAGCCTGTGGCTTGGCATATAGTAAGTGCTCAAAAAGCATTTTATGAATGAATAAATCATTAAAGTTCTTAATGCTCAAAGAGTTGAATGTGGCACCTTTGACACATAAGAGTCTCACAGTTACATTTTCATTCATCCTTCAGTCAAATATTTATCAAGCACCTACTTCAGCCAGGCACCATCCTAGGTACTAGGGCCAACAATGAACAAGACAGAAAACAAAAACCAAAAGCAAAGAACTTGTCTTTATGCCTTCTGGGTCTTATTTCTATCTGGGGGAGATAGACAATAAAACAAAATAAACTATGAAAAATACTGCATGTAAGATGGTGATAAGTAATGTAGAAGAAGCCAGAGTTGAGAAGGGGGATGGGCGTGGTCCTGCGGTAGGCAGTGAGGGAGGCTGAAACTTCAATGGAGTGGTCAGGGTAAACCTTGGAGGAATCTGTAAGTAAAGATAACCTACGTGTTCATCAACAGATGAAAAGATAAAGAAGATGTAGCATCTCTCTCTCTGTGTGTGTGTGTGTGTGTGTGTGTGTGTGTACACAATGGAATACTACTCAGCCATAAAAAAGAAAGAAATTTGGCCATTTGCAGCAACATGGATGGACCTGGAGGGCATTATGCTGAGTGGAACAAGTCAGACAGAGAAACACAAATACTATATGACATCACTTATATGTGGAATCTAAAAAATACAACAAACTAGTGAGTATAACAAAAAAAGGAGTAGACACATATATAGAGAATAAACTAGTGGTTATCAATGGGGAGAGGGAGGGGGAGGGGCAATATAGGAGGAGGGAATAAGAAGTACAAACTATTAGGTATAAAATAAGCCACAAGGATATATTGTACAACACAGGGAATATAGCCAATATTTTATAATAACTATAAATGGAGTATAACCTTTAAAAATTGTGAATCATTATATTGTATACCTGTAACTTATATAATATTGCACAGCAACTTCAATAAAAATATATTTTTAAAAATCTCAAGAAGGTAAAGAAGCAACCTCTACCCTACAAGTACCTGGGAATACGGCATAATGGGCTAAAGGAACACAGGCAAAGCACCCCTGAAAGGCTGGAAGAACAGCAGAGAGCCTGGATGGAGTGACCAATGGGAAAGTAGGAGATGAGGCCAGAGAACTACCAGGGTGGGGGCAGATGACGGGGGACCTTGTAGGCCACTGTTACGACTGAAGTCTCTTCTCTGGAGTGACTTTATCCAACTTGTGTTGGAATGGAATCACCTGACTTCTGTGTTGAGACTCAACAGAAAGAGGCAAACCAAGAAGCAAGAAGACCAGGTAGGAGCCTACCTAAATAATCCAAGTGAGAAGTGCTGGTGGCTTGGCCCCGAGTGGCAGCGGTGGAGTGGTAAGGAGTGGTTGGATGCTGGGCAGAAGACTAGACACTGCCATGGCCACGCATATTTTGTTCTGCCACTTAACTGTTTGGCAGGACACAGTTAAACTCCAAGATGGAATATGTTATATAAAAGACCTATATAAATGAGATAAGCATGTCAAACTCTTTTTTTTTTTTTTTTTTCCAAACTCTTAAATACAAGGCAAAGAAAGTATAAAGTTAACAGGCAAATGACATGCCAGGAAGGTATACTTGCAATAATCACAATAGGCAAAGTATCGGTTACCTAAAAATATGGGTAGAAAATGGAGCCCCCAAACAGTTTTGTCTCCGACAATGAAATATTAAGCTTTCTCAAGAATACCTCTTTAGGACTTTCTTGGTGGCACAGTGGTTAAGAATCCGCCTGCCTAATGCAGGGGACTGGGGTTCGATCCCTGGTCTGGGAAGATCCCACATGCCGCGGAGCAACTAAGCCCGTGCACCACAACTACTGAGCCTGCGCTATAGAGCCCGCAAGCCACAACTACTGAGCCCATATGCCACAACTACTGAAGCCTGCGTACCTAGAGCCCATGCTCTGCAACAAGAGAAGCCACCGCAATGAGAAGCCCGCGCACTGCAACGAAGAGGAGCCCCCGCTCACCATAACTAGAGAAAGCCCGCGCGCAGGAACAAATACCCAACGCAGCCAAAAATAAATAAATTAATTAATTAAAAAAAAAAAGATTTCTAGGCTCAAAGGAGGAAAAAAAAAGAATACCTCTTTATATTTCCCACTTTGCTCTACACTTAGAAGGTATTCTAAATGCCTATGGCTGGTTGGTTTTAAAAGAGACCTTAGTATTAAGAAATATAAAAAATGTGTAAGAAATGAAACATCAAGGCTGTATGACCATATACTGTATTTTTTAAAATTATTTATTTATTTATTTATTTTGGCCATGCCACGCAGCATGAGGGATCCTAGTTCCCCGACCAGGGATCGAACCCATGCCCCCTGCAGTGGAAGCGTGGAGTCCCAACCACTGGACCACCAGGGAAGTCCCCTGTATTTTTAATTCACTTATTTAAGTATTTACTGAATACTTCCTATAGACAAGGTGCTATACCAGAAATCAGAGATTCACAAAGGTTCGTGTCATTAATTTTTAAAATCTGAAGAGAAAAATCAGTAAACAAAATTTTTTAAGGCAAGGACATAATGGACATAAAAGACAATAATTAAAAAATAAAAGGGAATATAAACTCCACTGAAAAATAAAAACTGTATAAGACCTGTTCGTTAAATTTAAGATTCACAGAGGACAGTGTAAGGCCAGAGAATGAATGGAAAATCTACAATTTTGAAGTGAAACAGTCATGGTTCTAATTCTGGTTCTGCCAATTACTTGCTGGGCACATCACTTAACATCTTCAATCCTCTGTTTCTTCAATTATAATGAAAGATAAAAGTAAATACCTCTTAAATTTGTCAGGAGGGTTAAATTATGTAATTTAACACAATTCAAAGCAGAGAGTAAGGATTCAATAACGGTTAGCATACTTCCCTAATTTCTTCTTACTCTGACCTGCAATTACTTATAGGCCATAGCTTCTCCAGAGCTGGAACATGCTTCCCAGTATTCCACGAGCTACACGTGCCTCAAGAGGTTGTCCCATTCACATGGGTCATAAGTGGGCCTGTCCTAGGTGGGTGTTCTCTTTATGAGACAAAGAACTGATGATCCCAAAACAGCAGCAGCCATCATTGGACACTTCTGTAGTCTGTCGATTTCAAACCCTGCACTACTGGGATTTTAACTGACGTTTCAAGATTGAAAAGAATAATAAACTCTGCAGGCTCTCAAAAGGGAGACTTTTACCTTGTGAGAAAACAAGTTATATATTTTTTTAAATTGTCAGTGTTTATTCTGGGAGATTCAAGGTTATCTACTACCTGTTTTTCTTCCTCTCCAATGCTTAACTTGAAAGTCATTCAAAAGGTTTACTGGCATACATAAGTATGGGCTCTGTACATGCTTCCTACCTGAAATCTGTTCTTACGTAGGAAAAATGCCGAGCTCCAATAACAGTGACCTACATAAATTCAACGGTACAAATGTAAGGAGGTCAAGTGAGGCCCTGCTGAATTATATATGTTGTGCCACACAAGCTGATCTGCAAGTCCCTTAAAGCCTCACAGCCCTCAATAACTGAATAAACAACATCCTTGAACCTAAAAAGACTATGACATCCTGCAATCAAAGTATTGATCTTGGAAAGCATCTGCCTCCTTTGTATTTTCCAGAAGCGTTCTGTGTTTTCATCTATAACACAGCAGTCCCAATCTAAGATGCAGACATAGAGGCAAACATTCGAAACGTGTGATCCTTGAATAACAGGCTGCCAATAATGAAATCATTTTGTTTGCTGACAATGAGAAAATTCGGTGACTTGCAGCATCTAAACACAGGCATGGTCTTTTCCAGCCTGGTTTGTGTTCTGGCTCCGCGCAGCCTGAAATAAGAGTGTGCAACCGCATGGTGATGGATCGACTGCATAGAGATGAAGGACCTCAAATGGATGAGAACCTCAGAGCATGCTTGAGCTCAGGAATCAATGAGCCAGATTTCCCCAATGAACTGGCTCGACTCTAGAGACGGAGCCCAAGAAAAATGCTAAATTCACTTTTTCACACCACAGGGGTCAATTTGGTTAATAATCTCTCTGCAGCCTTAAAATCATTAGTGAACACCTGGACCAAGAAAAAAAAAAGTCCAAAAGCAAGATCTTTGAAGCTTAGAGAGACTGCACAGAATCGGGAGGGGAAAGACTTGAACCTTGGATACCTTAGCTACTATATGCCTATGACCTTCCATTTCATCAAAACGCTGCAAAAGTAATTAGAGTAATAAGTATGAAAAACGTTATACTTCTTGGAAAACCAGTGCTTTAGATGTTCGGTAAATGATACCTTGCTTCCAAATTTCCTTAGCAGCTTTGAGTTCTTAATCATTCACTCATCCATTTAATCATTCAGAAAAAGTTTATATCTTTACTTTTATTTTTCCTGATTGCATGGTAATACATTCTTATTGTAAAATATTCAAATGAAACAGTATTGCATAATGGAGAAAGTACAAGTCTCTGGAAATCCCAGAAACATGTATATTTGTTAATCACTACTTTGTAGCTCTATGCAGAGGTGTCATGGGGTTGTCAAAGCACATCAGACAACACTCCTGTCCTCAAAAAAACCAGTCTAGTAATAGAGATGGTAACTATAAAAATAACTAAAATACAGTATAAAAAGCAATGTAAGCCATAAGAAAGGCACAAAGAAATGCTACAGGAAGTCAGACAAGGAAGAAATTCCTTCTAGCAAAGTATGTCCAAGGAAAGATTCTTCCTTTGCAAAAAAGAATCCTGTTTCTGCCACTTCCTATAACTCCAGGTGTCATGATCCTTTTAAGTCCTGCTGCTGTGTGCTAGACTTCCTAAACTAAGATCTAAGAGCTTTCGAGTAACATTCTCAATCCTACTTTCCTACCATTTCTCTAAAGATTCAACAATTCTGAATTCACTGCATACCTCCAAGCAAGGCAAACATGAAAGAAAATCATTTGATCATTAGTCACTTCCCATTATCATTGTGCACAGGAATTGGGGAAAATATAAAAACAGTTAAAGACTGGAAAAGGACAAATGTTAAGTTCCCCTTGCCCCTTTTGGAAAAAAAAAATTGGACGAATAAAGAAGACCTAAGTTAGAGAGACAAATAAGAGCCACACCAACACGGAAGTACTCCACACACACTTAACACTTAGTACGTGAGAGCTAGACAGAGGGATGCGTAGGATAAGAGTTTGAAATAAGTAAAAGCTGTGGTTGTGAAAAGATTCAAATTTTTATCACTGCCTCTATATAGGCAGCAATAGTTGAATAAAGAAGAAAAGAATCAGGAGGCCAAAGGTCAAAGAAAGCTCAGTCTCTGATGAGCTGAGAGATCTTGAATGAGACAATTAACCCACTGGTTATCATAATTCTCATCATTAAAATAAAAATAATGATGCTAGCCTTCTATGAGGCTCAAATGGATCATATATTTGAAATCATTTTATAAAACACTGTATAAAGTATTTCATAAAACACACAAGGTTAAGGTAGCTAGCCTAAGTTCCAATGAAAGATTTGTAGACTCAGGACATAAATCTGGATTTTCCAAATGATCAGTCCCTAAATGCCACTTCTACTGACCCTTAGAAGTGGGAAGGGCTTAAATAACTCGATAAATAAAGGATATGTCATATCCCTTCCTTCCCTCAGTGTCTACACAGTGCCTGGAGCAGAGTAATTAATTACTCAGGACTCTTGTCTCTTAGCAACTACTAACCGTCTGCTGCGTTTTTAGTGGACATCAGCATCGGTAAGCTGCCATCAGGGACAAAGTCACATGGGCAGAAAGGCGTGCTGGTTTCCTCGTCACTTACACACTTCTCTTCTTGAACACACTCAAGTGAAGGCCATAAGCAGCCTGTCTGCACTGAAAGACTCCCTAACAGTGACATCACTAAACCTTCCCAGCCTTGCTCAGGAGAGGATGGTGTGGGTGGGTGGTGGACTTCTGAGGAGGCCCAGGCACCAAGCAGTCTCAGAAAACTTGGGGAGGGGCAGCCCACTCTTGGCCCTTTTGCCTGCCATTTGTTAAAACATGGAAGAGAACACAAGCCTCCCCTGCCATGAACTTCACAGCAACGTCCTGACAACTTTGAAATAAAAAACAGATTTCTTTGTAAAACGGATATAAGACAGGCCTGAAAAAGGATTCTTTATAGGTTATTGACGTAATATTGATAAAGAGCTTTGTACAACCCAGTCTTCCTTCCTTGGTATCAGAGCAGCATTAACAGGAGGACTGGCCAGCAGCTTCCCAGGGTACAATCTAGAAGAGGTACTAAAGTGTTCCCCAGAAAAGTAACACAGTGGGAAAAAACCCCCCCAAAATCCACCATTTATCAGAAATTTCTTTAAGAAGGGAATTGGGTTTAATTGTAAAAAATACCTTGATGAGACAATTGAGGTGGGAGTAGGGGTGGCAATCTCTGCAACAAAACAAAGTCAATAAAATGCCTTTATGTAGAGTGGGGTTGACACCTTAGAGGGCTTTCGTTCTGCTGAGTTGGGCATGGAGGCCAGGCACTGCAATCTGTCATCATCCTGCTCCACAAGCAGCACTGCTCAAATCTGTTATGTCACCTGGTTGCTGAAGGAATACCAAATAATTAGTCTGCCTGGGCCGCCGACATGTCTTGCTCAAGCCCTGCTTGGGGTCACCAGTTCATTTAATTAGGAAAGGTCTGGCTTTTTCTTTCAGCTCTCCTCCCATCCCTCAGTGTCTTTGCCTCCCTTACCCTATTCACACATGGACAAATCAACTGCACATATTTACTAAACACCTGCTACATTTCAAGCCCTGGGAAGGGAGAGAGGAGCACAGCACAATTTTGATCCCAGAGGAACACATGCTCTAGACAACTAAGTTACTATAAGGCAAAGGATGGGAACTCTAAGGAGAGAAATGTGCAAATACAAATAAGGGGATGCAGATCAGGGGCCAGGGAAGGTTTCATGGAGAATGTGGCATTTATGTAGGGTCTAACAGGATCAGCAGCAGCTCACCAGGTACAAAAGAAAGACAGAAGAACTCAAACCTGATAAATGAATGAATAAAGGCATGAAAGCCTATGAGGACACGGTATCTTCAACAAATGACAAAGTGTCTAGTGGCCACAGAACAGGCAATGTACTGTGGAGTGACAGGAGATGAGGCTAGAAACAAACGTCAGAGACAAAAATTGGAAGTCTTTGGCTGCTGTACCAGAGGGATGGGATTTTACCCTGGAAGTACTAGGGAGTTACCAATGGTTTTAAGCTGGAAGTAGAAGACGCATGGTCAGATCTGTGTTTGGTAAAAGCACTCTGCCAGAAATGTGAAAATTAATGGATGGGGAGTGGGAGGTGAAGGTGGGAGTTGCAGTGGTCCAGGATGAGAACAGAAAACAGAAAAATGGGGACATTTCCTAGGTAGCATTAATGGGACCTAATGACTACAGTGCCTAGTGATAAAGAGGGAAGAGTTTCTCTCTCTTAATTAATTCCTACTCATTCTTTAGACCTCACATCAAATGCCACTCTTCCTAAAGGAAGCTGTGCAAACCCCAGGAATACATTAAGTCCTTTTGTGACATGCTCTCAAAGTACATTGGACTTTTCTTCCACAGCCCTTACTTCAGGTTTGTAATGCTGTACTTGTGTGACAACTCAGATTAATGTCTGTATCTGTTACCAGGCTGTGAGCCTCTTGATGGTCTGTCTTGTTGTCCATGTAACCCTATCACCTAGCACGGTGTCTGGATCACAGTGGGAACTCAAAAATTATTTCTTGAAAGCAATGTTGAGGGAAGGCAGTTAAGGATCACACATCTATACTGCAAACCCAGGCAGATGGTGAGCCCATTAATTAAGGCAGGGTATGGAAAAGACGGAAGAGGTGAAAATGGGGAAAAGAAAATGAATTCCAGCTTGAACATGGTAAGCTGGAAATATCTGCAAGAATTCCAGATGGAGATTTCCGATAGCTTTGAACTCAGGAGAGTCAATCTAGAGATGACAGATTTAGAAATCATCCACATGGCTGAAGAGAAAGGAGTCACTGCTATACCCAGGTTGAGTATATAACTTCAGAAGAGAAGAGAATCAAAGATGGAGAGCTGGAGGAAGCCAAATTTAGAATCAGCTAAACAAGCCAGCAAAAACACTAGGAAAGAAAAGTCTAAGAACCTGGAGAGAGTTGAAGAGATCAAGCGAGGCAGAGTTCAAGAAAGAGAAAGTGTTCGGGAAGATCCAGCATTACCAAGGGGTTGGGAGTTGGCTAGTAGGTCTAATAAAGAGGAGGGATCTGTGATTCAAGCAATTATGTTTATTTTTTTAAATTTATTTCTTTACTTATTTATTTTTGGCTGCATTGGGTTCTCGTTGCTGCATGCGGGCTTCCTCTAGTTGCGGTGAGTGAGGGCCACTCTTCGTCACGGCGTGCGGCCTCTCACTGCAGTGGCCTCTCCCGTTGCGGAGCATGGACTCCAGGTATGCTGGCTTCAGCAGTTGTGGCTCGCAGGTTCCAGGGCGCAAGCCCAGCAGTGTATCACATGGGCCTAGTTGCTCCGTGGCATGTGGGATATTCCTGGAACAGGGCTTGAACCCATGTACCCTGCATTGGCAGGCGGACTCCCAACCACTGCGCCACCAGGGAAGTCCCAGTAATGATGTTTATTTCCAAAGCAAAAGACCGCTAGGCTTCCAAAGAAGATCAACCAATGGAGAGAAGGAAAATAAAAAACAGGCAAGAGAAAGAGAACAATTCTCCCTCTCACTCATTCAATAAGTAGTTGTTGAGCTCCTACTATGAGCTAAGCACTCTACACTGGAGGTGCAGCAGTAAACAAGACATGATGGTCTGTGGGTCCAGAGGATTTAAGAGGAGACAGAATCAAGATCAAAGAAGAGGCTAGCCTTGAAAACTCATGAGACATCCCTTTCCTCTGAACTAAAAAGGAAAGAGCAATGATCTAGGGCTAAAGACTACATGGGCAGGGCCTAGAAACATCAATGAGGTAGGAGATTTCAGAGCTGTCATGTTAGGCTCCCCTGAAGGGAGAGACTGAGACAAGGGTTTACGTGCAGGAGTTTATTTGGGAGGTGATTCCAGAAAGCAGGGATGAGGGAATACAGAGTAAGATAGGGAAGGAGTAAAAGCCAACATAAGGGTACATTATGAAGTTTGCCACTGACAGCAAAGGGCCTGATTTGGCCAGGACCTCCTAAGAAGTATGCAGTATGCATCCAGAATTATGCACCTGAAAAATGGAAGACTGGAGCATTTATTCACATGTTCAAATGCCCAATGGTTGAGGGCAGCCCCTGAAGGCATTTACTCCCCCGTACTTTCAGGCTTTTCTTTGGCCCAGGCCCAACAGGTTTCCAACATGAGAGATGGCAGAAAAGGAGCACAGTGGGTGCTAGAGGTAGGAAGCTGACATACAAAACTGGTCACCACTGTGGCTGTTGAAATCAGACAATGGCCACCAGGAGAATCTGCCACAAAGAGAGTACCAGTGAGAACCAGGTAGAAAAGATTACACATTCAGCCTAGGTTGAGTGAGAACGGAAAGGATGCTAGGAGAACATAGCTTGAGAAATTTTTCTAAAATCTAAGCTTTCTTCCAATGCTTTTGGCCTCTCTATAAAGAGGTGAGCTTAGGGATTTATTTAGTTGCTCAAAATTAAGATCATGAAAAAGGCTTTGTACTCTTCCAAGACAAGAGCCATGATATTAATCACTGATATTTATTGGCACTTACTATATGCGCACACTTTGCAGCATCATCAAATGAATTACCCCTGTGACCACATATAGTAAGAACTATTACTGTTCCATTTTACAGAGGAGGAAACTGAGGCTAAGAGAGCTTTTCCAAGCTTTTACAGTCTATAAGGTAACAACCTATTTCATTTTAAGTATGTGTGTCAATAACTCACACTTGAATACTTGTGTCTGAACATACACACACAGTAAAACCAGATTTGAGGATTTCCAGAGAATACAGTTTACTTAGCCTACCTGTCCATTTCATCATTATACAGATAATGAAGCACTTCTAGACTCTTTATTGAATGAACATCTTTATTTTTTTTTTTATTTACACCAACCGATCATTGTCTTTTCTACAATATATAAGACTAGGAATGAAGAAAATGAAGACTTCTGGATACGGAGACTAGAGGAAAAACCAACAACAAGATATGACCCAAACCAGAGAGCTAAATTAAGTCAACAAAATGCATCATAAAAGGGAAAACTAAAGCATGTAAAAAAGACTTTAAACTCATTACAGACCTAAATGTAAATCTGATTGCAAAATTATCTGCATCTTTAATTTGGAGGCTCACGATTATGCCGGAAGTAGGAGGCAAAATTTAATTTAAGGAGCTATATTGGCCAGTCGCCCCTGCTTTCTTTAACGCGGGAGCAGGGAGGGAAAGAGAAGGCCAGAGGAAGGAAAAGCAGATGTGATCACATCATCGACACACTCAGGTCTGGCCTGGGGAGGCTGGCTAGGCAATGCCACCTTCCCTGGGATGGAGCTGGTTTGTAATTAGTTTAGGCTGTGGACACTTGCATCCACAGATGACAACTGGACACTTGCCACAATCAAGATAATGTTTCACAATCAAATTAACTCAGCTCAAGAACTTGATTTGGAGCCTGTTTATGGTTAACCATCAAATGGCTTTCAGAGGACTTAGAGCATAAGATATGAAAAAGATACTAGGTAAGTAGCATGTGAACAGTAAAAGCACGTGAAGCTGCGGCTATTTGTTAGCCACAGAACATTTATGATGGGGGCGGGAGCAGGGGGACAATAAGTACAGACAAAAGGTTAGAAATCAGTTCTCAGAGAAATAAGTACATTTTTCATAAAATAATAATAGTAAACCCACATGTTTTTAAATGTGTATGGCTAAATAATTCAGCAGAAGTATTATACCAGTTCCTGTATTGCACAAAAGCAGGAACCCTCAGCTCATACATCTTTGTCACCAGAACCTAACGCATTGCCTGGAGCAGTGCAGATATTTGGAAAAACTTATCATGCTGCTATAATAATTAGGAGAGGAGGACATAGAAACATAGAAAAACTTTCTGATCTACTGGGAAATGAAAATGATACATAGATGGATTCCAACCATGTACAAAAATAGGCATGTTTGAGGACAACTAGATGATGTTCAAAAATGAAAACAGCAGTGTTAGGTGTTGGGATTCTGCGTGTGTTTTTCTGTGGGGTTTTTTTTTTCCCCTAAAACTGTCTTTAATGTTGTCAGAATGTCATCTTTTCCATTTCAAAATTTACACTTCTTCATGTCAGAGGGCGGGAAGGAGCCCAGTAGTGAATGAACTGCTAGCTTATAGGATAAGGTTCAAACTCCATAACTTAGCACTAGAGACCCTGCATGATCTAGTACAGCCAAGAACTCCAGCTGCATATCCCTCTTCCTTCCTTCTTCTCCATCACATTTAATTGCTTGTCCTTTCCAAAATGTGTCATAGGTTTCACTTTTCTTTCTTCTTCTTTTTTTTTTTGGCTTATAACATTTACACTACCTGGAACACCCGTCCTCCCAACCATTCTTCATATAACTAAACCCCACTCACTTCAAAAACAGCTCAAATATCCCCTCTCTGAGAAGCCATCCCTGATTCCCCACACCCTACCCTCTGCCACACTGCTGCATTTCTAAAGCATTTTAGGCTTACCTCTGTCAGAGAGTTGTCACCTTATACTCCAATAACTGGTTTACTTGCCTTTCTCCTCCACTAGCCTGGACCCTACCTAGAGATAATATAAAGACGCCTGGGGCTACAAAAGCCAATTTTAACAACTTGTGACAGTGTGGTCCCTTAGTCACCGCTCTTTTGGTTGCAAGTAACAGACATCCACTGAAACTACTTTGTGCACAAAAAGGGAAATTTACTTATAAGGACACAGAGATACTTCTCTAATCCCAATGGTAGGAATCACTCTTACTAAGGTCTGGATCCTAGAGCCAGAAAGCCTACAAAATCAAGTCAGTCAGTCTTATTCTCCCCCTCACACCTTACGTCCCTGGGCCCTCAGAGTCATTTAACCTGCATTGCTCAGTAGGCCTGCTGTATTCCTCCCTCTCTCTCAGAAAGACAGTTGCTGTTGTCGTTGTTTTCAACATCTTTATTGGAGTATAATTGCTTTACAATGTTGTGTTAGTTTCTGCTGTATAACAAAGTGAATCAGCTATATGCATAAGTATATCCCAATATCTCCTCCCTCTTGCGTCTCCCTCCCACCCTCCTTATCCCACCCCTCTAGGTGGTCGCAAAGCACCAGATGATCTCCCTGTGCTATGCAGCTGCTTCCCACCAGCTATCTGTTTTACATTTGGTAGTGTATATATGTCCATGCCACTCTCTCACTTCATCCCAGCTTCCCCTTCCCCCTCCCTATCTCCTCAATTCCATTCTCTACATCTGCATCTTTATTCCTGTCCTGCCCCTAGGTTCATTAGACCCTTTTTTTTAGATTCCATATGTATGTGTTAGCATATGGTATCTGTTTTTCTGTTTCTGACTTACTTCACTCTGTATAACAGACTCTAGGTCCATCCACCTCACTACAAATAACTCAATTTCACTTCTTTTTATGGCTGAGTAATATTCCATTGTATATATGTGCCACAGAAGGACAGTTTTATTTATTTTTTTCAATAGCTTTTTGTTTTATTCAAGTATAATTTACAATGTTGTATTAGCTTCAGGTGTTCAGCAAAGTGATTCAGTTTTATACACACACACACTCACACACACACACACAGACACACATATATGTACACTTTTTCAGACCCGTTTCCATTATAGGCATTACAAGACACTGAATATAGTTCCCTGTGCTATACAGTAGGTCTTTGTTGTTTATCTGTTTTATACATAGTAGTGTGTATATGTTAATCCCAAACTCCTAATTTCTCTCCCCCCACCCCTGCTATCCCCCCAGTACCAATAAGTTTGTTTGTTGTCTGTGAGTCTATTTCTGTTTTGTAAATAAGTTCATTTATATAATTTTTTAGATTCCACATATAAGTGATATATGATATTTGTCTTTCTCTGTCTGACTTACTTCACTTAATATGATAATCTCTGGGTCCATCCATATTGTTGCAAATAACATTATTTCATTCTTTTTATGGCTGAGTAATATTCCATTGTGTATATATACCACATCTTCTTCATCCATTCATCTTCAGAGAGACAGTTTCATAGTGGCTAAAGGCATGAGCTCATGCTACCTGGGTTCCTGCCTGGCTCCACCACTACCCAACTATATGATCTTGGGTAAATTATTTAACCTCTCTATGACTCAGCTTCCTCTTCTATAAAATGGGAATGAGAAGAGGACCTACCTCAAAGGACTGTTATGAGAATTAACCAAAGACATGGCTTCCCACAGTTTCCAAGTGTACCTACCTACCCCATCTACCTACAGACATGTCTTAGTCCCAAGTCCAGCTTCTGGGAAATTCAATCTGACTGGCCCAACTTGAGTCAACTGTGTATCCTCGATCCACTCAGGCATGACCATGGGAGCCAAGATACACAGTACAAACATGACAGCCAGGGCCACCCTTGAAGGGGAGAGTTGGGGGCAGTTCTCAAAGAAAAGGGCCATGGGCTAAACTGACACCATGAACAAATGCCTACTACAGCCACCAACAATCCTCTTATCAGCCCACGCAGCCACACCTGTGGGCCTGCCTTGCATTACAGCTGGGCCCCTTCACCTCACAGTCCTTTGCAAGGCTCTTATTTAAAACACACAGCTGCCCATCTGCCTGCAATGGCACTTAAGGGAGCTCTACATGCCAGCACTTAATAAGCCAGGCTTAATGGTGATGATGGTGACACTGACAAGAATGAGGGTAGCACAACAAGCCACACCATGGGCTGCTATTGCTTCCCTGCAGTTTGCTGCTGGACCCCATGGTTTGAAGTTGAAGTCGACACATCCTTCTAACTTGGCTAATGTGGCTGGGCTCTGGAGCCGACCCTCATCAGCTCCCATCCACCTGCTAGTTAGGTAGATTTATACCCCACTAAATCCACTGTCACACAAGGGCCTCCTCCTCACTACCAGGGTTTAAAGAACATAAGCATCCAGTAACCAGAAGAGGAAAGACCTCCAGAGAAAATTAACCATTTGGCTTCAAAGTATTATGTTGCTCCTCTAGAATTTCCAAGTAAATGAGGTCAGCTGGGGAGTTGCATCTTTAAAATAAAAAGGAAGTCTTGGGCACAAACGTAGCCCATAAAGTCCCATTTGCAACTCTATATCAAACTCATTTTTATCCTAGTATAATCTCCTCAACAAAAACCAAGACTTGTAGACCAGTAGATCTTCAAAGTCCATCAACAAACCAAGACTTGTAGACTTTGTAGATCTTCAAAGTCCATCAACAATACATTATCTCACACAGTTCTGAAAACAGCCCTGGTGAGTGGGTATTGCTGTCATCACTCCATAGGAGAGGAAAGTGAGGCTCATAAAGGGTAAGACAGTTGCGTAACATCTTGTGAGCTGAAAGCAGCAAAGCCCTAATTAAACCCAAATCGGCTAGCACCTTGCCCATGGTGCTTTCTCTACCGTTCCACTGCCTGCTATTACTTCTTTTCCCTAATTTCAAACCGAGAATCATCATTTCTAAACTATTTGTGTGTACACATTTGCACACCAGTGTTCTATGGCAGTGCTGAGTAAGGTTAGGTCTGTACCCACCCAACCAGAATAGATAATCAAATTCATACATTCATATATTTGGCAAGATTTCATTTGAAGAAATGAAGCAGTGTACCTTACTTCTTTCACCACCACCACCACCTCTACCATCATCACATTTATTAACACTTCCTGCATACCAGACACTTGTGCTAAGTGCTTTACAACCATTCTCTCAGGTAACCCTCACAGTGATGAGGTACTTTTGTTACCCACCCCCATTTTACAAATCAAGAAATTGAGGCCCAGTATATACAAAACAGACACAGACTCACAGACATAGAATACAAACTTGTGGTTACCAAAGGTGAGAGGGAGTGAGGTCAGGGACAAATTAGAGGAATGGGATTATCAGATAAAAACTTTCTTTCTTTTCTTCCTTTCTTTCTTTTCCTTCCTTCCTTCCTTCCTTCCTTCCTTCCCTCCCTCCCTCCCTCTCTCTGTGTCTCTCTCTCTCTCTCTCTTTCTTTCTTTACTTTTGGTTGTGTTGGGTCTGCACTGCTGCGCTCGGGCTTTCTCTAGTTGCGGTGGGGGGGGCTACTCTTCGGTGTGGTGCGTGGGCTTCTCATTATGGTGGCTTCTCTTGTTGCAGAGCACAGGCTCTAGGAGTGCAGCCTTCAGTAGTTGTGGCTCGCGGGCTCTAGAGCGCAGGCTCAGTAGTTGTGGCGCGTGGGCTTAGTTGCTCCGCAGCATGTGGGATCTTCCTGGACCAGGGCTAGAACCCATGTCCCCTGCATTGGCAGGCGGATTCTTAACCACTGCACCACCAGGGAAGCCCTGATACAAACTTTTATACATAAAATAGATAAGCAACAAGGATTTACTGTACAGCACAGGGAATTACACCCATTATCTTGTAATAACCTATAGTGGAATATAATCTGCAAAATTACTGAATCACTATGCTGTATACCTGAAATTAACACAATATTGTAAATCAACTATACTCAATTTAAAAATAAATTAAAGTAAAGTAAAATAAAATAATAAATTGAGGTCCAAAGCCATTAGCCTTGCCCAATGTCACACAGCAAATAGCCTGGTAAGATATTCAAAGCAAGAACTATCTGATTCCAGGCTCTAAATCACCATTACTAGTGTTTAAAGAAGTCAATTCCAGAACCAGTAACAAGATCTCATCACAGCTCTCCTTCATAAAAATATTCTGCCTGTGAATTTTTAGGTCTCAATGAATATACTAGTAACTACCTCAAATCCTTTCTAGAAGCAGGCAGAAAAGTAAATAAATAGCCAGGATTTCTTTTAGGAATTTGAATAGCAGGGAGGGTAGCCATATAATAAACACTTCAATAAATTTTGCTGTAGCATGAAGAGCAATCTCATTTTCAAATGGTGAATCCTGGCTCCTGTGTATGCGGCATTATAATCATCCAAGTAGGGTTTATGGTACACACCACTTTAGGAATGCTGGTACTTTAAGTGGATTTGAATAACAAGAGCAGCCTTAAATCAGTCACCATCACTGAGCACAGTCATTGGAAGGCCTGGAATTTGCTTTTAGAAAATTCATCTGAAAAAAGACTCAGAAAATGGCAATGTTTATTCACAGATCGAAGACAACCTGAATGTTTAACTCATCGCCATATTTGAGATTAAAGAGCTCTGCGAGCTGTTTGTACAAGAAAGGGAATAAAAAAGAATAAAAGACAATGAGAGGTAGTAGAGGGTAGTGGTGAAGAGCACTCTGGGGACAGCCAGCCCCGCCCCCGCCCCGGGGTAGGGGGAGTCCTGACTATGTCATTTACTAGCTCTGGGGCTTTGGGCAAATTGCCTGAAGACTCTAAATGGTTTGGTCACAGGCAGGGGGCATCACCACTAGGGCTAAAAGCCATCAGAAATAAATAATCTTTATGAAAAGTGACTCTCCTCCCTATATATTATTATAGCCCATGACAGCTGGTTTGGTTTGCAAATTTTTCACAACCAGGGCCCAAAACATAAGTCCCATTGACATTGAGAGTATTACCTATTCACAATGTAAACACTAGAACCAGCCGGTTCAGTGCTATTATTACTTAAGGGGATAAGAAGGAGAGGGAGGAAGACAGTGAGCACCAACAGTACACCAGGCAGGGAACTGGAGCAGCAGACACTGTTCTGCGTCACTGAATGTATGTTAATACAAATTTAGCTGACAAACCAGACACAAATGTGAGAAAAAGTAGAGAATACGTAAGGAGACACTTTTTTCCACTATCCTTATCAACTGAGAATACCTAAAAGTTTGCAACAGCAGGTGAGGAGACTATATATATATATATATATATATATATATATATATAAACCAGCACTGAATACATCATCCTCTCTGCTGCTACTAAGGATGCAAAAGAGGAAATACAAAGGAGCTTTGATCATAATCAAAGGGAGGGGGGGCAAGCTCCTTGAGGGCAGGAACCATCTGTGTCCTAGTAACGGATACACGCCCAGCACCTAGCAAAGAGGATGGCAGGTAGAAAGAATGCAATCAAAATGCTGAACGAATGCAAGAATGCATGGATGCACCCAGGATGTGACTGTGATCAAAGCCCAAAGCCCTTGGTACGTTTCACTGGTCTCCCTCCTTATTCATCCAGAAGAATGTCCTACCTTGCTGGTCATCCCCACCATTGACAATAATGAAAACACAAGATCATAACAAAATAATATTTTAAACATACATCACATACCAGGTCATTAAAAATAGACAAGGGAGTATTTTACATTGAGACACTAGGGAGCATCATTACTTTGAAATGTCACTTTCTGCTTTAATTAGTAAGCTCTAATGATAAGTATATGTCATTCTTATCTAATGAAGTCTTGAATGCATATGAAATCTGGGTCACAGCCCTCTCTGGGAGGTACACGGATGTACAAAGAACAAACAGAATGCATGTGTTGACGTCAACTAGCTTACTTATCTTTATTAATATAAATACTGAAGTTTTAACTTTTGAAGTCTGAGAATAAATTTGTTCAACACACTGAGCACTCTCGGCATAGCAATTTGATCTCCTTTTATTTTTCTCAAGACAGCCTAAGCTATTGTAGGGACACACTGAAGTTCCCAGTTATCGTTTTCAAGCCAGCTCTGAGGTATCACTCAGAACAGGACCACCAGCTCAGAGGCATATTTTTAATAAAGACAACAATAGGTCTGCTTGCTCACAGGGAAATTTATAAGGCTGTCTTTGCTTCCTTCCACCTATTGTGGGGCTTTATCCAAGTAGAATGTACTCACTCTTTGGAGCTTCAAAGACCCTGATAATGGACTTCTCCTTTTCAAAAAGAAGTCTTAGTTGTCTGGCTCCTTTCATTCAACAGTCAGAATATAAAAGAACCAGCGTGATACAGACAAATACCTCTGAGCTGCTTGTTGTGGCAATATCAGATAAAGAAATTCTGCAGCCTAGAGAGATACTTGACACGTTCATCTGAATGTCAATACCAAGCACTCTCTCCCAGCCACTCCACCAAAGCAGTGAGAATGTATCACAAAAACAGAACACAGAAGCCATCACTTGGATGTGGCTTCCAGTTCCTTTTTACAGTTCCTGGCAAAAAAAAAAAAAAAAAGGAAGGAAGGAAGGAAGGGAGGGAGGGAGGGAAGGAGGGAGGGAGGGAGGGAGGGAGGGAGGGAGGGAGGGAGGGAGGGAGGCAGGGGGGAAGGACTGCTGTTTTCTGCTTTGTGTTTCCCAGATTCAGTCAAAAACAGAAGTCATTTGTAGCTTCATCAGTTGACTGAACCAGAGCAGAAGCCAGATGATTGTAATGGCAATGTCAGTTCTCAAAAGCAGTCAAGCAAGTTACCAAGCTCTTAACCAGCTCCCAGCCATATAGCTTGTTTGGCTACCCAGGGCTTCATTCTTGGCCAATCTGCATCACCATGAGGACTCTAGTTCAACGCGTCCCCATAGTGGGCTCTCATTTACTACTCAGGTTTCACGCAGATCAGCTCATTCACACACCCAATGACCAATCCGCCTCTAGAGCCACGCTCTCTCAGCAGCTTCACAATTGCAAAGCAATTTCTCAGAGGGAGTCAAAGCTTCACTCATTTATCACGGAAATGGATCATAAAGATATTATCTTAAAGTGCTTTCTCAAAAAAAAAATACAAAACTTTTTTTTTGAACTGAGAATTACATGCTGTGCTGAAATAGAATGGTGGTAGGTTCTGATTATATCTTTTTTCCCATTTTTGGTTTCACTCTTAAGTATAGAAATACCAGATTGCTCTCTCCATTTACTCCCTTTTCTCCCTGATACTTAAAGTTTAGTCTGGTCAATCAAAAGCAGCTTTAATATTAAACCTCCATCTTTTATCCCCACCCCCCCAATATCTAAGAACAATGTGAGTATGCATCATTTCATGCTATGGATGTGCACCTGAGAACTGCATGCAAAATGAGTCAAGGCAATGGTGTGTTTGAACGTGACTCTAATCACTGGCATGGGATAAAGATACCCAGGTTCCAACCCTGCTGTGATCACCTTTCCTCCTCTTTGAAATGAGTGGGCTGGAGACTTTCCAGCTTATCTCTGAAATTCTGGGGTTGTGTGTTAATACTTCATGATGTAGCAATATGAAAAGTCACGCAAACACTGAAAATGATCGTTAGAAAAATGACATTTAAAACAGAAAAATAATATTTATGATATAACATTTACATTTCTTTGAAACAAAAAATTATTTGACAAATTTTCTGTGAACTTTTTTTTCATTAGGACTTTCTCAAAATAAAACATGCTATATCAAAAGGGGTGATCCAAATACGTCGGAGTAACAGTTACCATTTAAAATTAGGCTGTTAAAAGAGTAATACATATTTTAAATAATAAAATTAGGCAGTTAGCCTTTAAAGGCCATATTTTCGGGTGAAAAAATATATCTCTGAGGTAGAACAACAACAACAAAAGGCAAATATTAACTCCCTAAAACCATTTAAAAAATTTTTTTTCACTATCTTACCAAAGATTGATAATATATACTTTACAGTGTATTTTAGAATTTCATTTCTTTACCAAACCCAAGGAATTTTTTAACTTTAGTAAATTTCATATTTGTTTTTCAATTGCACTGACTGTGCCCTTCACTTCCTACAAAATGACAAAAGTAATGATAGCCTAACCAATCATGAAGATACAGGTTTGAGGGAAAAGATCCCAACTGGTTTTTCAGTTATGATAAATCATGATTTCAACAATTCATTTTATATAAAAGAAATACTTTACAGATAGAAATCACTCAACCAATTAACAAGGAAAAATAAGATAAAAATATGCTAAGTGACATAATCCTTGTGAAGAATTATTAAGCAGGACAAATAAATCATGAGTCGAATTATGTACAGGTTTCTAATGTTTATGAAAAATGTGTGCACGTTTATATGTATAATGTATTGGTATAGTACACGTGGCATATAATATATACACAGGGCATGCTTATTATGTATGTGCCATGAGTATTGATTGTCTTTGAGAGACAGAGTCTTACACAATCAGGAGACAACTGGTTATTTGGCATATCTAAACAGTTATGGTATTGTACAAGAAAGATTTTCACCAGCGTTGGTCCTGTCGTTATTTAGCCTGCAGACTTGGCAAGAAAACTATTACTAAAAAGAATTTTCTGCAGATCCAGTTTTGGAGTTTTTTTCAATGAGAAACTACATTCTTTTCTCTTTAAGTAATACAGTATCATTAGTCTAGGCAATTACTGTCAGGTTAACATAATAAATGAATTATCTTTTCTATTCTACTGCCAATGTGCTTTTAAAAACAGCTTTATTGATATATATTTCACATCCCATAATACTCATCCATTTAAATTATACAATTCATTAGTTTCCAGTATTATGGAAAAACCCGAACGAAATTTTTGGCCAACCCAATATATTCAGAGTTGTACAACCATCACCACAATCAATTTTACAACATTTCAACGTCCCAAAAAGAAACACTGGACCATTTAGCAACCATTCACCATTTCCTCCTAACCCATCCAGCCCCTAACAACCACTAACCTACTTTCTGTCAATGGATTTGCCTATTCTGGACTTTTCACATAAATGAAACCATACAGTACATGGCCCTCTGTGACTGGCTTCTTTCACTTAGCATAATGTTTTCTAGGTTCATTCATGATGTAGCATGTATCAGTACTTCATTCCTTTCTAAAATTGAATAATATTCTATTGATACAACATTTGTCTATCCATTCACTGTAGATGGATATTTGGGTTGCTTCTACTTTTGGGCTATTATGAGTAATGCTGCTATGAACATTCAAGTACAAGGTTTTGTGTAGTTATATGTTTTCAATTCTCTTGGGTATATATACCTAGGATTAGAATTGCCAGGTTGTGTGATAACTCGATGTTTAACATTTTGCAGAACTGGCAAGCAGTCTTCAAAGGGGCTGAATCATTTTACAGTCCTACCAGCAATATACGAAGGTTCCAATTTCTCCATATCTTCACCAACACTTGTCATTGTCATTTTCATTTTAGTCATTCTAGTGCACATAGAGTGGTCTCTCATTGTGGTTTTGACTTGGTTTGATTTGATTTCCGTAACAATGAATGATGTTGAGGATTTTTTCTAGTGCTTATTAACATTTGTACATCTTTTGAAAAATGCCTACAAATCCTTTGCCCATTATTCACTTGAATTATAGGGTTGGCTAAAAAGTTCGTTCTGTAAGATGTTACGGAAAAACCCAAATGAACTTTTGGGCCAACCCAATATATGTCTCTTTATTGTTAAATTGTAAGAGTTCTTTATATACTCACACAAAGCCCCTATCAGATATATAATTTCTCACATTTGTGGGTCATCTTTTCACTTTCTTGATGGTGTCATTTGACACACAAAAGTTTTTAATTTTGATGAAGTCAAATTATCTATTTTGTATTTTATCATCTGTGCTTTTCCTGTTGTAACTAAGGAACCTAACCCAAGATCACAAAGATTAACTCCTCTTTTATCCTAGGAGTTTCACAGTGTTAGCTGTTACATTTAGGTGTGTGATCCATCTTTTTTTTTTTTTTTTTTTTTTTTTTTTGGTGGTACGCGGGCCTCTCACTGTTGTGGCCTCTCCCATTGCGGAGCACAGGCTCCGGACGCACAGGCTCAGCGGTCATGGCTCACGGGCCTAGCCGCTCCATGGCATGTGGGATCTTCCCAGACCGGGGCATGAACCCGTGTCCCCTGCATCGGCAGGCGAACTCTCAACCACTGCGCCACCAGGGAAGCCCCTAAATTTATACTTATGCATGTGGATGCCAGCTGTTCCAGTAACATTTGTTGAAAAAGCTTATGTTTCCCCCATTGAATTGCCTTTGCACTCTTGTCAAAAAACAATTGACAATAAATATGAGGGCTTATTTCTGGACTCTCAAATCTTGTTAGTATCATACAGTCTTGATTACTATAGCTTTGTAGTAAGTTTTGAAATCAGGTAGTGTGAGTCCTCCAACTTTGTTCTTCTTTTTCAAGATTGTTCTAGCTATTCTGGGTCCCTTGCAGTTCCATAAGAATTTTAGGATCAGCTTGTCCATTTCTGGGGGAAAAAAAAAACAGCTGGAATTTTGCATTTAACACGTAGACCCATTTGGGGTAGTATTGGAATCCTAGCAGTGTAAAGTTTTCAGATCTATAAACATAGGATTCTTTTTATTTATTTATTCTTTAATATTTTTCAACAATATTTTATAGTTTTCAGTGCATATATCTTATGCTTCTTTCATTAAGTTTATTCCTATGCATTTTATTTCTTCTTTTTTTGCTGCTATTATAAATGGGGTTGTTTTAATCTCATTTTCAGACTGTTCATTGCTAGTGTACAGAAATAAAAATTGATTTTTGTATATTGATCTTGTATGTTGTCACATTGCTAAACTCGTTTATTAGTTCTAATAGTTTTTAGTGGATTTGCCAATGCACTTTTAACTTAAAACTTTTAAATTATTTTGACCCAAACCATACTTCTAAACATCAGTGTATGCTACTATTATATAACAATAATCCTCAATATTTAGCAATTAAATCTTCCCTGCTTCCTGCTCTCATGCAGCCCTTTCAATTAACCCCTCAGGCTGATGCCCACTCTCCACAGGAAAGTGTAAAGAACGACATAAATAAGGAAAATCACTTCTTCCTAAATTCTTTCTGTTTCTAGTGGTTAGTAAAATCATTCGGAGTAGTAAAATTAAACATATGCTAAGGTACTGAAACTCTTCTTCCTAGCATTACCTTGCTAAAATGAAGTCAAGCAAAACGTAACCAAAAGTGGATTTTGACATTTCATATTTTGTTGAATACTGTTAGGGTGCTGGCAATCACTCTCTCTTACATACAAATTAACAGCCTACCATCTGTCAAGTGTTGGGATAATCACAGGGTTTAGTGCACAATATGGTTATTAGAATATGACCTGACAAAAAGGAAAAGAACACAACCTAATTTGGACTATAAAATCTATGATCTCACTTGCAAATGACAGTTTGACAAGCTATTATTCTGCATTTTGGCTTCTACAGTAAAAGCACTTTTACGCATATGCAATTCTATTAGTCATACAGGCAACAGCCTGTGGAAGATTGCTTTAAACTATAAAATCTGCTTGGTCATACAGTATTTTTTAACTAATTCTTAGACAAATATTTGCACCACAAATAAGTGGGAATGTAAAGATTTGAGCCTTCACATTTCCAAGTGAAGCACCAATCATTAGGCAATAATGTCTTTGAGATATTGCTGCCAGCAATTCCACATGATTCTTCAGGGTATATGCAAAGAAAGGGTTGTAGGAACTTATTACAACTATTCACGTGGACATACATCAAAGTCAAAAAGTTGACAGTTTTGAAAAGTGTAATATATGAAACACTTTGGCACGGAATTTACTTCATCCCCAACAGTGACATCTGCTAATGAGCATCATTAATATTGCCTACTTTTATTTATCCTAATGCCTCGTGGGTGCTATCTTTATGTACATTCCTCTGTAGCACCTTTTGTTTTCACACAGGGGAAGAAAAACCTATACTGACAGCTGCCTCTAATAAAGATGATTCCAACAAAATCCTTCTCTTCTGGTTACAGACATAACATAGAGTACCAAGGTTTTTTTATTGTTGTTTTCTGCCTCTTGAAATAGGGCTGAAATGTGTGGTGTTCCTGAAGGTTATTTAAGGGTACAACCATTGTGTCTAAACACATGCTTAAGAGAGAAATGCATTAATTAAGTCTTAAGGCAAAACTTTATGTGGAGGTGACAAAACAAAACATTCTTTTAATATTAGCAATTATACTACCTCGGGAGCTTAAGCGAGATAATAACTATATAATACATTACACTGAACAACTCACACTGCAAATTATGTTGCTTTGTTTTAGACTACACATCTTTCCCATTATTTTAACACTTGTTTCCTTTCGTAGTAAGGAAAAATGATGTATTTTTCTGTCAGGTTGGCTCAATATAAGGTGAGTCAGAGTGCCAAGGCTCTTCCGCAAATGATCTTGGAATCCAATTTTAATACACTGCAATATGAATTTTAAAAACAGTGTGTGATGAATTGTCAGGTTGCAAAATACCCCCAAAATTTCCAGTACTAAAACTTTCATGGCTATTCCCTGAAGATAAGAAAAAAACCTGATCAAGATTTGTAGAAGACCTTTAAATGTATTTTAAAAAACACAAAATACTATTTACATCCATAGGTTTAGAATGATTTGTCTGCAACCCTGCTTTACAACGTGAGAGCACAGAACAGAAAAAAAATAAGGAAAAATACAGGGAGAATCATGGAACTTATCATTCATTTACAGATAAGTCAGTCCTTATTTTTTCCCTTTGGGAAAAAAAAGTATAAACAAATCCCAAGTTCTTCTAGCTGTATTTACCTTTATAACTTGGCTATTATTTTCATGATTTTTTTTAAATGTGAAGGCTATCTGTCATGGATGAAACTTCACAAATGAACAAAGAAACTTCCTCCAAAATCCTTTTCCCTCAGAAAGAATTATCCCCAGATTCAAAAGTCCAGTTAAATACAAACATTAAATATGTCAAAAGGAGACAGAAAAAGGGAGGTAAAGAGGGACAGAGGGGAGAAAAGAAAAAAAATATATTAAAAAAATCCATGCCCAAACAAAAGACTGGAAGGAAATTAACCAAATCATTTTTGTTGTGAGGTTACAGATGATTTAGTTTCTTTCAATTTTTATTTGTTTTCTAAACAATCACATATCACTTTTCAATGAAAAAGAAACTCTGTATATATCTTTTCTCCTCTATGCTTTATTTAGGTGAATAATTTACATACAGCAGAATACATAAATCTTAAGTGTAGAGCTCCATGACATCTTCATGATCCTCCACCCAAAACAAGACATAAATTTATTTCCAGAGAATTCTCTTGTGACCCCTTCCAGGTAATAGCCTCCCCAACCCTCCATTTTTCTGACTTCTATTACCATTGATTCATATTACTGGTTCTTGAATTTATATAAATGGAATAATACAGTGTGTATTCTTTTGTTTGTGGTTTCTTTTGTCAACATATGTTTTCGAGAAGCATCCATATTGTACATATCAGTGTTCCTTTTCTTCGTCTGGGTAGTATGCCACTGTACAACTATAGCACAATTTGTTAACACACTTATCCATTGTTGGTCATTTGGATTTTCTCATGTTTTTGGCTATTATGAATAAAGCTGCTATGAGCATTCTTGGTCATTTTTTGTGGGCAAATGCACTAATTTCTCTTGGATTAAATCTTATGAGGGTTATATATGCCATATAATTTTTTAAAGTAAGGTCTAGTATTTTCTTTTATGGCCATTGTATTTAAAGCTGAAAGAAAATATCTAAAAATCTGATCTTAATGGTTTCAACCCAAGCAAAACACGATACACAAAATTCAAAGCATAAATTTGTAAAATTTTAGGCTTCCAGATGCAGAGTTCAAACCAAGCTAAAGGAATTATAAACCTCGTTGGGACCCCAGAAAACTGCTTCTGCTCCTTCTCCTAGATCTTCACCGCCTCCAACAGTAAAATTTCCAAAGGCATGAAGTTTGCCATAGGAACATGATTCAATCCATTAGTTTCAATGACTAAAACTTCCCTTTAGCTGAAAGCATAGTAGGAAAAGAAATATAATTCATAAAGTTAAAAGTAAACCAATCAAGTAATTAAGAGGTAATATTTCGAGGCTGAAAGGTCATCATCAGTCAGAGAAAAAATTCAGGGAAGTGAGAAACCACTGAAATAGGACCGTGGATGGCAGAATCATAGATGGCATTTCCATGGCATCTACCTCATACCAGGAAAAAGAAGAAAGGTTTTCTTTGGGGACAATGACAAGTACAATCTTATGATCATGTTGCTAAGGATCATGTGTAAGGTGGCTATAAATAATTTATCATCCAACGGAAACACTTTTGAGACTGAAAGGAGGTGCTAAAAATAAATACAATTATTTAATGTTTAAAATATTCACTTGTTGACTTTCTTTTTTTTTTTTTTTTTTTTTTTTGCGGTACGCAGGCCTCTCACTGTTGTGGCCTCTCCCATTGTGGAGCACAGGCTCCAGACGCACAGGCCCAGCGGCCATGGCTCACGGGCCCAGCCGCTCCGCAGCATGTGGGATCTTCCCGGACCGGGGCACGAACCCATGTCCCCTGCATCAGCAGGCAGACTCTCAACCACTGTACCACCAGGGAAGCCCACTTGTTGACTTTCAAATTGGTTTTATTATACTGGCAGACATTTAAATAATAGCCCTATTTGAAAATGGTTTCCAAAAAATATTTTTATTTCAATATTAAAATAATATTATTAAAGTGTGTGTGTGTGTGTGTGTGTGTGTGTGTGTGTGTGTGTACATATGTGTGTATTACGGAGGAGGAAAAAATTATTCTCTACACTCTTTGGGTATCTGGCTGGGCCTAAGAATTAAACTGACATAAGACAGATTAACAGAATAAAATACAAATTTCAATAAAATGTAAACTTTAGTGCATTTTTACATGTACATGGGAGTCTTCACAAAAGAACAAAGACCTGAAGACTGGCCAGAGCAGGAAGCTTTTACACCTTTGACAAAGAAACAATAAATCTGTGAAGAACTAATAAGACAAAGAGGTTTAGGCTATGGGTAGTAAATAGTGAAGAGGTAACTAGGGAGATATAGGTTAGTTTAACAAGGTTTGTTTATACAGCCTTCATGTCCTTAAATACCCTGCATCTAATGATAAGGATGTCTTCTATCCTAGTGCAGGGCGGATACCTTTCACATGGGAGACTAATCTGCTTTCAGGAGGACAAAGGAGGGTCAGAGTATCCTTGCACTGGCTGTTTCCTAAATACCTTTAATTCAAAACAATCAATATGCCAAAGTATTAATAGCATGTTTTGGGGTGACATATCCTGAACCCCTTCTATCTATATATCAAGGACAAATGCTAATGTGGACAAGATGTAGACAACAGATATAAACTGGGACTATCCGAAGCAAACTCAGACCCTAGTCCTAGCAAACTGGGTACTCTAGTCAAGTGTCACCTCTCTCTCCAATGGACTTAACAAGGTGCTGCCTCTGTCCTTTTAATCATTCAGTAAATAATTTCTGAAAGTCTTCGATATGTTGGGCATTGCCCAGACATGGGGGATACAATGGTAAATGAGTTCAACCATCCCCAAACCCATGGAACCTTCAATCTATCAGAGGAGCAAGCCAAGGAACAAGATGCTACAAGTGTGTTAAATGTGAAGGAAAACGAGGAGCCCTCTGAAAGTCTTTTAAATACTAGTTCTCAGGGGGTTGACGTTGTCCCCTGAGGTGACTTTTTGGAATTGTGAGGGGCTGTCTCACTGATGCAGAACGTAACTAGTATTTTCTGAAGGGCTCCAGGGACACTAGATGTTCTGCAATGTGCAGGACAGGCCCACACCGAGCGAGATGGTCCTGTGTCCCTCATGACTTTCAAATGTCCCACCAGACATTCACACATATTGGAAAAAAAACACAACATTATGATTATCTCTTTTATATATCAATCCAATGTATATTTTACAAATTTAATTTTCACTGAATTTTTCAAGAATGAAACTAGCATATACACTGAAGAAAGACTGTACTTCATTTTGTTCAACCAATTGTTCACTATTTCAGAAAATCACATCACTGACTTCAATGGAACTTATGATACTCAGTCTACCAATATAAAACACAACTACATTAGTCTGCATTCCTATCTGTCACATGTAAATACATAACAGAGAAATAAGTTGGGCAGGAAATATTAAATTGGTCGTGACACATGACACCCAGGGATATCAATGAATTGCATTCATGGAGAGTGTCTTTAAATATTTCATTTTATTGCTGTAATATATGCCTTTTGAAAGTTCTGAAGCATGATAAGAAATGTATATTGTAAAAATTACTGACTAAAATTACTTACTTATTTTGGATTTTCCCTTTGTTTCTCAATCTTACACTGAAACTGTCCCTAGAGGTCTCCCACATCACTTCTTTATGACTTTTTATATTACTCTTTCTTTTTCCAGTCCATTCCCTATTCCCTGTTGCCTACCGAAGGGCTTTTTAAGAACTAGAAACCAAATATATGCCTAAACCTGGGGGAGGATTTCAAGATTAGAGGTATTTTCCTTGTGATTCTTCAATACCATTCAGTCCCTTAACATACATAACATAGGGAATTATTTTGCAAATATCCCTATAAATAAGTCCAACTCATTTCCAGGAATGGCATACTTGCTTATGTTTCCTACCTCCAAACTGTGTAATTTATCTTAACATGTTATCCCTATTTCAACTAAGATTATCAACTAAGATTATTTCCCTCTTTTTCTCATCATGTACGTTATTATTTATCCCAAGATTAGTTTTTATTCTAGTGTCCCCCATACCTCTCCTCTTTCAATTCTGTACTCCTTCCACAGGATGGTTTCTGATCTTCTCTTAAATCTAATTTATTAAGACCAAGAAGATATCAGCACTGGACTAATTCATTGCATCTGCAAGTATAGTTGTTTCTGGCAATAACACTGAAATACTTAGTTTATTGTAAGTCACTTCCCTTTTATTTTTCCTTTCCATTACTAGTTAAAGCATTAAACCTTTTTTTTTTTTTTTTTGTGATACGCAGGCCTCTCACTGTTGTGGCCTCTCCCGTTGAGGAGCACAGGCTCCAGATGCGCAGGCTCAGCGGCCATGGCTTACGGGCCCAGCCGCTCTGCGGCATGTGGGATCTTCCCGGACCGGGGCACAAACCCCTGTCCCCTGCATCGGCAGGCGGACTCTCAACCACTGCACCACCAGGGAAGCCCCATTAAACCATTTTTTAAAGCACGTGGAAGGTAGGTAATGTTACCTATGAACTTCATTTTATTCTAATAAAGAGGACATAAAATATTTCTTATAAAAAGAAAGAAGTCTATCTGATGGGATTAAACAGTTGAATCAAATTTGGAGCACTGGGTGTTTCAGCTGAAATTTAGAGGAAGGGTAAGAGTTAGCTAAGTGAAGAAGGAGGGATTAGGGAATATGGGAAGAGAGGCCAAACCCTCTAAACAGAATCTCCTCTTGGGAAAAAAAAAACACTGAGAAAACAGAGAGCAGAGAACTTGAACTGGAGAAATGGTTGCTAAAAGGTGGTGAGTAAACCACTGAAGGCACAGAGATAGTTTTTGTTGATAAAAAAGCTAACTTAAATTTTAATAGGTTCAAGTGTAAAAAGGCTGTTTAATTTTAACAGGTTCAAGCGTTTTGAAATACATTTTAGAAGAATACAAGTTTCCAGTTAGGGTGATAAAACAAAGTTTCCTTTCAAAATAAAATTTAAGTTTAAGCAAAAGTAAGAAAAGTTTTTCTTTTAGTAAGTATTAGTACAGATAGGACAAAAACACGGTAAATATATAGCTTCTGAATGACTGAATTTAGGGATGCTCTGAGCACAGAGGTCAAGGGAAGGGAGAGGATTTGAGACAAGATAGACAAAGGAAGCGAAGTCCTGCAGGCCATAGTAATGTTTCAGGTCTTTATCTGAGAAGCAATGGAAGGCCATTAAAGGACTTTAAACAGAGGAATGACAAGATCATATTTGTGCTTTTACAAGATCAGTATGGCATCAATGTGGGAAACAGATTGAAAGTAGATCAGACGGCTGGCTGTTGGTAGCCCCCTTAGACAGCTGTTGCAATTGTCTAAATAAGAGACAGTGGTGGCCCAAACCAGGTGAAAGCAGCAGAGATGAAGAGGAATTTGAGAGATAACATAAATCCTGGAATCTAAAACGCCATAAATTGAAAGATCATTGGCTTAATGATAGCTTTTCAGACAACATGAAGACATATGACACTAAATGAGCATATCAATTGGAAGATATCATTATTTCAGAAACAATAAAATATGGAAAATCTATGCTTCTTAGAATGGATGAAATACAATTTTTAGAGGTTAGAAAATTGGATGTGGAGACTAATCAGATGACTGATGACAGTGAACCAACCCATTGGAAAAAGTTGAAATTGTCAGGTTTCTCTGTTCTCAGAATTGCAAACATCTAGTGACTTGGCTTTACTTGCTTTTTATCTTTAATTGACATAGATAATATTGGTGATATAGATGGAGTCTAAAATTGAGAAGGTCACTGAAGAAAATAAGAACGAAAATCCCTTCTCAACTAAAGATACACTTGAGTAAGGAATACTGGCCTGCTGGCTTTCTAACATCAAAGGCCTAAAACTTGTTAGTTGAAGTTTGCTTCCAGGAAACAATGTTCACAGCACTCTGAAAGTCAAGGCCTGGTTGTTGCTATTATTAATACGATGATTTATAGCCAATGCCCATGAGCTAGGCCTCGAGGTTTGTTTACAATTTACAGTAAGAGGAGCATAACCTTAAATTATTGTTAGCAACCCTTGAAGTTAAAAAAAAAAAAAAAGAAGAAGAATTATATAAATACACATCATCTTTTAAGTTTAGTGCTTAGGGTCCAAAGGGGTGGAGGGGGAATCATTTTGAGACTATATACATCTCCTCTGTTCAAAGTTTAGCTTCTCAAAATGAATGTATTCTTTGACTCTGCTCCCATCATTAGGAATTTCAATTACTCTGCCCATCATCTTAAAAACCCCAAATTGGCTGGATTTAAAAAATGAAATACAGTGCATTTTCATGGGGGCGGGTGGGGGGAATGGGGATAGCGAGGCTCACATGTGGCAGATCCATCTAGCCAGGCATGCCTGATTATTCATGAAAGCCATTTTTCACTGGGCCCAAGGAAACCTCCCAGAATGAAAGGACCGTTTACACTAAATGAACCGAACATATTACTGGAGTAACAATTGACACTAAGAAGTATATTAGAGCTGCCAAGGACAGTATCAGGGAGAATCCCTGGATGACAGATGACATGATGATATAGAAAGAAGAAACTTCAGAGTCAGAAGGTGGGGGGGGAACCCCTCATTCAACAATTTAAAAAATATATAAAGAGGAAATCATATGTAAAGTAAAGCTTTGAAAAGCAGAGAAATTTTGTTAATTTTTTTCCTCTGCCTGCAGTAGCCTTCTGATGTTAGTGCTGCAATGCATTTGCTTCCCCATAATATTCTCAACACTAACAAGATCAGAGGAAATGATTTATTCCACCCCCTCTCCTGCTACTTCTGAACGGCAGCGGGTGTCCTTGGGGACACGGGATTTCTGAATTGCTTACGGCCATCTGATATTGGAGCTCTGCAGCCTTCCCTAGAATGAGCCAGAAAAATCAGAACAATTACATTAATGCTGAGAATCAAAGTTTATTGACTCTCCCTTGAGGTGGAAAACCAAAAAGCTGGTTACAAAAGTTGCCAGCTTATTTAATGATACCACTGCCTCCTCCCCCATCTCGTCAAAACAGCTTTTGAGAGCATTTTCAAATAAAGCCACCTCTGATGTGCTCCAATTCAATAGCTTATCTATTCCCTTTCAAATAAAAGCTAGCACCCATCATCTCTCCTTCCACATCCAGATCTTCTCAAAGGGAAGACCCAACAGGCCCTCTTCCCCAGCCAAGCCACTGCCAAAGGCAATTGTCCAGGGCAATCTCCCTGTCATCATTTCTGCTCCCCTCAGGAAGGTTCTGCCTCATTGAATATTCTTCTAAGCCAATGAGAGAATCTCATGCCTCCCCAAAGTAGCAATCTTCATCTATTACAGCATTCCCTGCTGCTAGTGGCCAACAATTCTTTGCAACACCCAAGTGAAAGGGGACTCTTAAGCACACCCATTTCATAGATGAGCCCACAGACCCAAAGATTAGGTGTCCGGTTGATATTTATACACTTCACAGGATGTAGCTAAGGCCCCGACAAATAATAGGCTTGAAATAAAATTCAATTCTTGAACTGATTGGATTAAACTAAAATAGGTACTCAATTGTTTTGAATTAAACTGAACCAAACTGAACTGAACTAAGCAAAATCTAGCCCCCTTTATGCTGGGCCAACAATTACCTTTCTTTTTTTTATCTCCATGGTTGGGTTTTGGTTTTTTTACTTTTTATTATGGAAATTCTCAAACAGAGGGAGAGATAAGTATAATGAACCTCCAAGCATCCATCGACCCATGGCCAACAAGGATCAAGATTTTCCCATATTTAATTTATCCCCTCCTTTTATTTCTTTGCTAAAATGTTTTAAAGCAAGGCAAAAACATTATGTCATTTCACCCCTAATTTCTTCCGTCATTATGCTGCTCAGAAAGAACTTATTAACACAGCAGGCCTGAGGCTGCTATCCTTTGAAAGGCCTGCTCTCAAAGTTGATTCTTGACTGTCATCTGGGAACCTGGATTTCAGGAAGGTTACCAGCATTCCCAGAACTGATCAGAGTGGCTCATTTTGCCTAAACTGTTTGTACAAACAATATGCTTTTACAATATGCCTCCTTCCCTTTTGGAAGTCTGGAGTTTTGGCACATACTAGGCAGAGGGTGCCTACATGACCAGCCCCCAGTAACGACCTAGGGCGCTGAAGCTTCCTGTCAGATAACATCTCACATATGTTGTCACAAGTAGCACCATCTCTGAGCGACTCCACTGGTAGACAACACTCCAAACCTTGCACCTGTTTCCTCTAGACTTCCCCTCATATGCCTTTTTCCTTTGCTGATTTTGCTTTTCTTCCTTTTGCTGTAATAAATCATAACCATGAGTATGACTATACATGCTGAGTCCTGTGAGTATTCCTAGCAAATCATTGAACCTGGGGGTGGTCTTGGGACCCCTGACCCATTTGCCTACCATTCAACTTAAGTTCACCTCCTCACAAAAACATTGCTGACCATGGAGAGATACCAAACTAAGGAGACCCCTGTTGCCCACTCTCATTGCATCCAGAACTTCTCCTTCACAGCATTTATCAAAACTGTTCCTAAATACTGTAAAAATTATTTATTTACAGTCTATCTCCCAACCCAAGTGTCTAAGCTCCTTAAAAGCAAGAACCATATCTGTTTGGTTCACCATGCATCCCTAGTGATGAGTATTGATGGTATGAATTTTTAAAAGATCCAAGAAAATACCAAACCTTCCCTCCAAGTACAGTTTAAGAGCCACAGTTTCTGCTTAAGAGGTACATTTTCTACGATGTCCCCTGCATTTTACTCATTCATTCACCAAATACTACATACTTACTGTGTAATCCTTACTATGTCCAATTCAGATTAATATCTACTTCATTACCATCATTTTCTAATTAGCAAGATCATGCCACTGCTTCATCTTCTAGGAGAGGAGACAAATCTGCATGGGGGCTCCCCTATTGGAACTGGTGACTAATACAGCTAGCTATTTGCAACACAGTGTAGGACCCTCTTTTTCACCTTAGAATCCTTTGGAGTTTCTAATTCAACTGTAGACTCTTGGGATGATTCTTATATGTCCAGTAAAGTTTGAGAACCACTGACCTGGGTTACTCTCAAAAACAGAAGGACAACTATAAGTAAGAAAACACACAGACGTGACACTTCTGCTGAATTTTTTAAAAGATGAATGTACCACAGGCTAAAATGTGAAAGAAACTATGCTAAGTACATTCCACTATTGAAACACCATATGACAACAAATAGAATAAATATATATTCCTTTAAAGAAAAGAAGTGAGCTGCTCATATGCTGTAAGGGAGATATTTATATATACACAGACTGTCTTGTGCATTTAATTTGTGTGCAGAAATGGGTCAAGTAGACTTTTTTCTTCATGGTAGATGAAAATAAAATGTGATGGGACACACTTGGGTGGAAACTGGCAAGATTTTTTTTAAATTGTAAGTTTGAGTGTTCACATACTCTATGTCATCCAGCAAATTCACTCGTAGGTATATACTAATACCCATGAGAAACTTTAGCACATATGTCAAAGTCCATCAGTGAAAGGCCACCAGGAACACAATGGTAGTCAAAGTTAAGTGTTTCAACTTACTATAGCAAAGGAGAAGGCACCACAGAGGAACCTTAGGAACATCTCCATAATGGGGAGTTACAAGGACCTTCTAGGAGCTGGGGGAATCCAAGCAGCCTGCAGCTGGCCTAGAAGCAGCCATCACTCAGAGAAAGGCAGTGATAGAAGAGAGGGACATTTAGCCATTTTGTTTAATCATTTATAGGGTCACAGAATTGCTTTGTTATGTCTTGTTGTGAGAACTATTTATGTTCCCGTTGCCAGCAGGGCCATGTACCAGGAAATCTGTGTAAGAACTTTCATAGTGGTACCATTCATACCAGACAAAAAAATGAAAGGAGAAGCAGCAAATCAAATAGCCACTGATGCTAGTATATATAAAACTTAAAATTAAAAAAAAAACACAAGGAATGAGGGACACAAGGTAGTTACCTCTTAGGAGGAAGAAGAGATGGGATAAAAAGGGCACACATTTGGATGTCAATTATTGGTAATATTTTGTTCTTAGGTTTATAACTATGCATTACAGTATGAAATCAATCAATCCATCCATCAGAATAAGGTTAATGCATGGATGCACCAAGGATGACAGTGCAAAATGAACCAAGGACTATAATTAATCTATCTCTGTGACCAGAGATCCAAATTGTTTTTAAACCAAAGAAATCACAATAATCATCCTTACCCACCTTTCCTTCTCAGGTACACATTCTCCATTAGCATTTTCAGCCATGACACACTAGGTGCCAGTTGTGTTTATACAGCAGCTACAATAAACATGACTTTTTATTAAATGCAAATATCACCACAAAGCAGAATCAACTATTGACTTTGTGCAACCTCTCATCAACAGAACCATCAATATGTCAAGCAAGGCACAGGATTTATTATCTATGCACATCTTTCAGAAAGCTTCCTGAAACACAACTCACTTCCATAATTGGTAACCAAATAAAACCACAGGCAGCCGGAAGAACACGACTCTTTTCAGGAAACTGTAAATTAAAGAGCGATGTCTAATTAACTGCATAGTGCTACACTCACACAGGCATTTCATCTCTTGCTCTTTGATGAAGGCAATCCTTGCTACCTTCTTCATATTACAAATATGGTATCACCTCTGACATAAAGGCCAGGACATTTCACACGGTCCTCATACACTCACTCCTTTTACCTTTTCCGTATCATTAACTGCTTTAGAAATGTCTTTACTTCAATGACATTTGATTTTGAGGACATTGCCACAAAATAGCAACACCAGGTCCAAGTTCACTATAGCAATAGCGTATATAAGAACCAAAAGAATGAATGCTTCTTAACAAATAAGAACACACAGTCAAATGATCCCTATTTTTAAAAAGCTCCATAACCTATGTCAGGTGTGGGGCTGGAGAGTGAGGAGTCACAACAACGTAAAATTAAACTCTAGCAGTCCATTAGACGACCTACCAACTGTGAAGCCTGGACGGCTAAAAGAAGTAGACCTAGGAAAAGTCTCATGATACTGGAGATCAATCCAACATTGCTGCTAACTTTTTTAGACCCAGTTGTGATTGCGCAGCACTAACTATTACCCCTCAAGGGGAAAAACAAAACTACAGATTCTTTTGACAAATATCTGATTTCTCTCTGGTTTTGGTCCAGCCCCCAGCTACAATTTATTTTTATTTTATTTTCCCTTATTCATTTCATTTTATTTTATTTTCATTTTAACATCTTTATTGGAGTATAATTGCTTTACAATGGTATGTTAGTTTCAGCTTCACAACAAAATGAATCAGTTATATATATACATATGTTCTCATATCTCTTCCCGCTTGTGTCTCCCTCCCTCCCACCCTCCCTATCGCACCCCTCTAGGTGGTCACAAAGTACCGAGCTGATCTCCCTGTGCTATGCGGCTGCTTCCCACTAGCTATCTACCTTACGTTTGGTAGTGTATATATGTCCATGCCTCTCTCTCGCTTTGTAACAGTTTACCCTTCCCCCTCCCCATATCCTCAAGTCCATTCTCTAGTAAGTCTGTGTCTTTATTCCTGTTTCACCCCTAGGTTTTTCATGACTTTTTTTTTTCTTAAATTCCATATATATGTGTTAGCATACAGTATTTGTCTCTCTCTTTCTGACTTACTTCACTCTGTATGACAGACTCTAGGTCTATCCACCTCATTACAAATAGCTCAATTTCGTTTCTTTTTATGGCTGAGTAATATTCCATTGTATATATGTGCCACATCTTCTTTATCCATTCATCCGATGATGGACACTTAGGTTGTTTCCATCTCCGGGCTATTGTAAATAGAGCTGCAATGAACATTTTGGTACATGACTCTTTTTGAGTTATGGTTTTCTCAGGGTATATGCCCAGTAGTGGGATTGCTGGGTCATATGGTAGTTCTATTTGTAGTTTTTTAAGGAACCTCCATACTGTTCTCCACAGTGGCTGTATCAATTTACATTCCCACCAACAGTGTAAGAGGGTTCCCTTTTCTCCACACCCTCTCCAGCATTTATTGTTTGTAGATTTTTTGATGATGGCCATTCTGACTGGTGTGAGATGATATCTCATTGTAGTTTTGATTTGCATTTCTCTAATGATTAGTGATGTTGAGCATTCTTTCATCTGTTTGTTGGCAGTCTGTATATCTTCTTTGGAGAAATGTCTATTTAGGTCTTCTGCCCATTTTTGGATTGGGTTGTTTGTTTTTTCGTTATTAAGCTGCATGAGCTGCTGATAAATTTTGGAGATTAAGCCTTTGTCAGTTGCTTCATTTGCAAATATTTTCTCCCATTCTGAGGGTTGTCTTTTGGTCTTGTTTATGGTTTCCTTTGCTGCGCAAAAGCTTTTAAGTTTCATTAGGTCCCATTTGTTTATTTTTGTTTTTATTTCCATTTCTCTAGGAGGTGGGTCAAAAAGGACCTTGCTGTGATTTATGTCATAGAGTGTCCTGCCTATGTTTTCCTCTAAGAGTTTGATAGTTTCTGGCCTTACATTTAGGTCTTTAATCCATTTTGAGCTTATTTTTGTGTATGGTGTTAGGTAGTGATCTAATCTCATACTTTTACATGTAGCTGTCCAGTTTTCCCAGCACCACTTATTGAAGAGGCTGTCCTTTCTCCACTGTACATTCCTGCCTCCTTTATCAAAGATAAAGTGACCATATGTGCGTGGGTTTATCTCTGGGCTTTCTATCCTGTTCCATTGATCTATATTTCTGTTTTTGTGCCAGTACCATACTGTCTTGATTACTGTAGCTTTGTAGTATAGTCTGAAGTCAGGAAGCCTGATTCCTCCAGCTCCGTTTTTCGTTCTCAAGACTGCTTTGGCTATTCGGGGTCTTTTGTGTTTCCATACAAACTGTGAAATTTTTTGTTCTAGTTCTGTGAAAAATGCCAGTGGTAGCTTGATAGGGATTGCTTTGAATCTGTAGATTCCTTTGGGTAGTAGAGTCATTTTCACAATGTTGATTCTCCCAATCCAAGAACATGGTATAGCTCTCCATCTATTTGTATCATCTTTAATTTCGTTCATCAGTGTCTTATAATTTTCTGCATACAGGTCTTTTGTCTCCTTAGGTAGGTTTATTCCTAGATATTTTATTCTTTTTGTTGCAATGGTAAATGAGAGTGTTTTCTTGATTTCACTTTCAGATTTTTCATCCTTAGTGTATAGGAATGCCAGAGATTTCTGTGCATTAATTTTGTATCCTGCTACTTTACCAAATTCATTGATTAGCTCTAGTAGTTTTCTGGTAGCATCTTTAGGATTCTCTATGTATAGTATCATGTCATCTGCAAATAGTGACAGCTTTACTTCTTCTTTTCTGATCTGGATTCCTTTTATTTCCTTTTCTTCTCTGATTGCTGTGGCTAAAACTTCCAAAACTATGTTGAATAAGAGTGGTGAGAGTGGGCAACCTTGTCTTGTTCCTGATCTTAGTGGAAATGCTTTCAGTTTTTCACCATTGAGGACGATGTTGGCTGTGGGCTTGTCATATATGGCCTTTATTATGTTGAGGAAAGTTCCCTCTATGCCTACTTTCTGCAGGGTTTTTATCATAAATGGGTGTTGAATTTTGTCAAAAGCTTTCTCTGCATCTATTGAGATGATCATATGGTTTTTCTCCTTCAATTTGTTAATATGGTTTATCACATTGATAGATTTGCGTACATTGAAGAATCCTGGAATCCTGGAATTCCATTCCTGGAATAAACCCCACTTGATCATGGTGTATGATCCTTTTAATGTGCTGTTGGATTCTGTTTGCTAGTATTTTGTTGAGGATTTTTGCATCTATGTTCATCAGTGATATTGGCCTGTAGTTTTCTTTCTTTGTGACATTCTTGTCTGGTTTTGGTATCAAGGTGATGGTGGCCTCGTAGAAGGAATTTGGGAGTGTTCCTCCCTCTGCTATATTTTGGAAGAGTTTGAGAAGGATAGGTGTTAGCTCTTCTCTAAATGTTTGATAGAATTCGCCTGTGAAGCCATCTGGTCCTGGGCTTTTGCTTGTTGGAGGATTTTTAATCACAGTTTCAATTTAAGTGCTTGTGATTGGTCTGTTCTTATTTTCTATTTCTTCCTGATTCAGTCTTGGCAGGTTGTGCCTTTCTAAGAATTTGTCCATTTCTTCCAGGTTGTCCATTTTATTGGCATAGAGTTGCTTGTAGTAATCTCTCATGATCTTTTGTATTTCTGCAGTGTCAGTTGTTACTTCTCCTTTTTCATTTCTAATTCTATTGATTTCAGTCTTCTCCCTTTTTTTCTTGATGAGTCTGGCTAATGGTTTATCAATTTTGTTTATCCTTTCAAAGAACCAGCTTTTAGTGTTATTGATCTTTGCTATCGTTTCCTTCATTTCTTTTTCATTTATTTCTGATCTGATTTTTATGATTTCTTTCCTTCTGCTAACTTTGGGGTTTTTTTGTTCTTCTTTCTCTAATTGCTTTAGGTGCAAGGTTAGGTTGTTTATTCGAGATGTTTCCTGTTTCTTAAGGTAGGACTGTATTGCTATAAACCTCCCTCTTAGAACTGCTTTTGCTGCATCCCATAGATTTTGAGTCGTCGTGTCTCCATTGTCATTTGTTTCTAGGTATTTTTTGATTTCCTCTTTGAGTTCTTCAGTGATCACTTCATTATTAAGTAGTGTATTGTTTAGCCGCCATGTGTTTGTATTTTTTACAGATCCTTTCCTGTAATTGATATCTAGTCTCATAACGTTGTGGTCAGAAAAGACACTTGATACAATTTCAATTTTCTTAAATTTACCAAGGTTTGATTTGTGACCCAAGATATGATCTATCCTGAAGAATGTTCTATGAGCATTTGAGAAAAATATGTATTCTGTTGTTTTTGGATGGAATGTCCTATAAATATCAATTAAGTCCATCTTGTTTAATGTATCATTTAAAGCTTGTGTTTCCTTATTTATTTTCATTTTGGATGATCGGTCCATGGGTGAAAGTGGGGTGTTAAAGTCCCCTACTATGAATGTGTTACTGTTGATTTCCCCTTTTATGGCTGTTAGTATTTGCCTTATGTATTGAGGTGCTCCTAGGTTGGGTGCATAAATATTTACAATTGTTATATCTTCTTCTTGGATCGATCCCTTGATCATTATGTAGTGTCCTTCTTTGTCTCTTCTAATAGTCTTTATTTTAAAGTCTATTTTGTCTGATATGAGAATTGCTACTCCAGCTTTCTTTTGGTTTCCATTTGCATGAAATACCTTTTCCCATCCCCTTACTTTCAGTCTGTATGTGTCTCTAGGTCTGAAGTGGGTCTCTTGTAGACAGCAAATATATGCGTCTTGTTTTTGTATCCATTCAGCCAATCTGTGTCTTTTGGTGGGAGCATTTAGTCCATCTACATTTAAGGTAATTATCGATATGTATGTTCCCATTCCCATTTTCTTAATTGTTTTGGGTTCGTTATTGTAGGTCTTTTCCTTCTCTTGTGTTTCTTGCCTAGAGAAATTCCTTTAGCAGTTGTTGTAGAGCTGGTTTGGTGGTGCTGAACTCTCTCAGCTTTTGCTTGTCTGTAAAGGTTTTAATTTCTCCATCAAATCTGAATGAGATCCTTGCTGGGTAGAGTAATCTTGGTTGCAGGTTTTTCTCCTTCATCACTTTCAATATGTCCTGCCACTCCCTTCTGGCTTGCAGATTTTCTGCTGAAAGATCAGCTGTTAACCTTATGGGGATTCCCTTGTGTGTTATTTGTTGTTTTTCCCTTGCTGCTTTTAATATGCTTTCTTTGTATTTAATTTTTGACAGTTTGATTAATATGTGTCTTGGCGTATTTCTCCTTGGATTAATCCTGTATGGGACTCTCTGTGCTTCCTGGACTTGATTAACTATTTCCTTTCCCATATTAGGGAAGTTTTCAACTATAATCTCTTCAAATATTTTCTCAGTCCCTTTCTTTTTCTCTTCTTCTTCTGGAACCCCTATAATTCGAATGTTGGTGCATTTAATGTTGTCCCAGAGGTCTCTGAGACTGTCCTCGGTTCTTTTCATTCTTTTTTCTTTATTCTGCTCTGCATTAGTTATTTCCACTATTTTATCTTCCAGGTCACTTATCCGTTCTTCTGCCTCAGTTATTCTGCTATTGATCCCATCTAGAGTATTTTTAATTTCATTTATTGTGTTGTTCATCATTGTTTGTTTCCTCTTTAGTTCTTCTAGGTCCTTGTTAAATGTTTCTTGCATTTTGTCTATTCTATTTCCAAGATTTTGGATCATCTTTACTATCATTATTCTGAATTCTTTTTCAGGTAGACTGCCTATTTCCTCTTCATTTGTTAGGTCTGGTGTGTTTTTATCTTGCTCCTTCATCTGCTGTGTGTTTTTCTGTCTTTTCATTTTGCTTATCTTACTGTGTTTGGGGTCTCCTTTTTGCAGGCTGAAGGTTCGTAGTTCCTGTTGTTTTTAGTGTCTGTCCCCAGTGGCTAAGGTTGGTTCAGTGGGTTGTGTAGGCTTCCTGATGGAGGGTACTAGTGCCTGTGTTCTGGTGGATGAGGCTGGATCTTGTCTTTCTGGTGGGCAGGTCCAAGTCTGGTGGTGTGTTTTGGGGTGTCTGTAGACTTATTATGATTTTGGGCAGCCTCTCTGCTAATGGGTGGGGTTGTGTTCCTGTCTTGCTAGTTGTTTGGCGTAGGATGTCCAGCACTGTAGCTTGTTGGTCGTTGAGTGAAGCTGGGTGCTGGCGTTGAGATGGAGATCTCTGGGAGATTTTCGCCGTTTGATATTATGTGCAGCTGGGAGACCTCTTGTGGACCAGTGTCCTGAAGTTGGCTCTCCCACCTCAGAGGCACAGCACTAACTCCTGGCTGCAGCATCAAGAGCCTTTCATCCACACGGCTCCTTAATTTGGGATGATTCGTTGTCTATTCAGGTATTCCACAGATGCAGGGTACATCAAGTTGATTGTGGAGCTTTAATCCGCTGCTTCTGAGGCTGCTGGGAGAGATTTCCCTTTCTCTTCTTTGTTCCCACAGCTCCCAGGGGCTCAGCTTTGGATTTCGCCCCGCCTGTGCGTGTAGGTCGCCGGAGGGCGTCTGTTCTTTGCTCAGACAGGACGGGGTTAAAGGAACCGCTGATTCGGAGGCTCTGGCTCACCCAAGCCGGGGGTAGGGAGGGTCACGGAGTGCAGGGCGAGCCTGCGGCGGCAGAGGCCGGAGTGACGTTGTGCCAGCCTGAGGCGCGCCGTGCGTTCTCCCGGGGGAGTTGTCCCTGGATCCCGGGACCCTGGCAGTGGCGGGCTGCACAGGCTCCCCGGAAGGGGTATGTGGATAGTGACCTGTGCTCACACACAGGGTTCTTGGTGGCGGCAGCAGCAGCCTTAGCGTCTCATGCCCGTCTCTGGTGTCCGTGCTGATAGCCGCAGCTCGCACCCGTCTCTGGAGTTCCTTTAAGCAGTGCTCTTAATCCCCTCTCCTCACGCACCAGGAAACAAAGAGGGAAGAAAAAGTCTCTTGCCTCTTCGGTAGGTCCAGACTTTTTCCCATACTCCCTCCCGGCTAGCCATGGTGCACTAACTAACCCCTTCAGGCTGTGTTCACGCGCCAGTCCTCTCCCTGGGATCCAAAGCTGGTGAGTGGCGGTCGGCCCTGATGCTCTGTGCTGGAATCTCTCCACTTTGCCCTCCGCACCCCTGTTGCTGTGCTCTCCTCCGCGGCTCCGAAACTCCCCCCTCTGCCACCCGCAGTCTCCGCCCGCGAAGGGTCTTCCTAGTGTGTGGACACTTTTTCTCCTTCACAGCTTCCTCCCGCTGGTGCAGGACCCGTCCCTATCCTTTTGTCTCTGTTTATTTTTTTCTTTTGCCCTACCCAGGTACGTGGGGGGTTTCTTGCCTTTTGCGAGGTCTGAGGTCTTCTGCCAGCATTCAGTAGGTGTTCTGTAGGAGTTGTTCCACGTGTAGATGTATTTCTGGTGTATCTGTGGGGAGGAAGGTAATCTCCGCGTCTTACTCTTCCGCCATCTTCCCGGAAGTCTGCAATTTATTTTTAAAATACTCAAAAAATAATTGTGTCTCTTGTGACCTGAGGTGATGCTATTTGAGATAAACAAGGCTAATATTTTCTCTTTGATCTTCACGAAGTTTTTGATCCACTGAGAAGGACACTAAGGAAGTAAGCATGCCTCATTGATGAAAACAGGTAGAATATGTTTGGCTTGTGTTTGATGAGATTTATACATACAAGGCAAATTATAAAAAGGCTCCCCTCCCTCCAGAGAAAAAGTCCCACCCCAAAGTATACAACTTGGCCAGTGGTGCACAAGCTGCATTTCAACCCCATCCACACCCCCAATGGGGTGCACAGAATATTCAACCATGAGCATGGTCCAGATACATATGCCGTGTTTCTTCATTATTCACTTGGTGTTTTCACTTCTCTTTTCCCCTTAATGTAATCCCATCAGGTGAAGGGTTCCTGAGATAGAAGGAACATCCAAAGAGATCCACGAATGGATTTTAAGGGATTCATCAACCCCCTGTAGTTGGGTGCAAAATGATATACCTGTATGCACTTGCCAGCTTCTTTGAGGAGAGGTTCCCCAGAAATTTGATGCCACGTTAAGATGATTCTGTCTTGAGTTTGTGACATCAGGGAGTGAAAGAAGGAGTAAGATCAAGAATCCACAACATCTACCATAACTGCTGCATATTTTCTTCCTAAACCACATTCAACAGTTTATTCCAATCACCAGGCTCTTCATTCCCATAAAGCAATGTTCAGACTTTAAATGTGCTAACGATTCACCTGGTGAACTTGAAAAAACTACACATTCCTGGTCCCCACCCCACCCCGTCCCTGAAATTCAGATTTCATCAGTCCTGGATAGAGCCCCCAAATCTACATTTTTTCAAGTGCCTCATGTGATTCTGAGGCCCATGGCTGAAGAATCAAGCTTTGAGAAATGTGTCGTGATCTACCATCAGGTGGAAATCGCACACATGGATTCATCTACTCAAGGGAAAAAAGAATGGTATCTGTTTCTTTGTAAAGATAGGACTGGTGAGCCACAAGGAAATTAGGAAGCCCATTTTTTTTCAGTGATCACTGTTGCTTGACAGTTCTTGTAGCATATTAAGATGGCTATTACTGATGACTCTTATTACCTTTTCCTGTGCAGTAAAACATACGAATGTACAGTGGAAGAAATAAGTATATTCTAAAACAAAACAGGAAAGAAAAATAACGATAGTCATGTCCACTCATTATCTGTGTAGATTGACTACCATGGGGAACAATGACTCGCCTTTTTCAAAGTTACATTGTGGCTTTAAATTGGGTTAACTCAATGTGTATAGCCATGAAACAAGTGGCTATAGAGATGTAAAGGATGGGACACTTTTCTACATTTCTCTTTTGCCTTTTATTTTCCCTGTGGTCTTTAATGCTTTTTCTCTTTGGAATGGATGAAGTTATAAAGTTTGCCTTACATAAAAGCTTTGCCTGAAAGATTGGTAATCGCACACTTCGCTACTGAACTGTCCAGTGTATTCAATCTAAAAAAGGCCCTTCTCTTTTGTTCATCCAGGATTATTTCTTTTGTAGAGTATAACAGAAATTGTTCATAAATATTATGGAAGACTTTTTGAGCTATTTACTATTAGAGGCCTGATTTAGCAAACAGTAAGACCCCTTTTTCTGGGTTGGGGATTTTTTTACTTGATTTCTTTCAACTAAATCACCCATAGTTCAAAAAAAAAAAAAAAGATACACATTTCACAGCACTTTCACCCATGATTACAGGCAGAAGAAAACAAATTGCTATTTTTAAGAGACAGTTTTAATATCTTTTACTACATTTGAAGGATAAATAAATAAATAAATATCTATATCTATATCTATATATATCAGCAGCACTTTCTCCTGTAGGTAACTTACTTATCTTGCCATTTCTTTATTTAAAGTCTTTGTGCTGAACTAGACAATGAAATGCATTATTCCACTGGTAGGAGTTTTCTAGCAAAATAAAACTAGAAACAGCATGTATTACTGAGAAGTCAGACACATTAACACTAATTCAAAAAAAAAAAAAGACTCTAGCTAAAGGTTAAGAACACAACTCAATCAAAACCAGTGACATTTTTTATCAAACATTTGTGAAATTGCAGTTTTGAACTCTGACCTGCTACAAATTAAATTAAAAGGTGCTGTTCTAATTCTGTCTCCTGGTACAATGCTGCATTGATACAGAAAACAGGGAGCCTACACTGAACACACCCAGTTTACAATGGAAAAAGGAGGAGGATGCTTTCATTCTCAGTAAGGAAGTTTTTAACACATGGCTCCTGAGTGGGGTTGCCAATTAAAGAACTGTAGTAGCTGTCAATGCTGGTTTAACATTTCAACAAAGCAAACCAGCCAATTTAAACTCACCGGCATCAGCCATCCTGTTAATTGACTAAATGATTATTCCTCTCCTAGTTAAGAGTCCACCTGACACACTTGAAATTCTTCTTCTTTGTTGGGAACCATCTGGAGGCTGTGCCAGACCTCAACTTGGCAAAACTACTTTGGTTTTCAGGTTCACTGGAAAGGTGTCTCCCTTTGTTCTCAGAGGGGCTCCTGAATGAAAGCCAAGTTCTACTCTCACATTCTGATTGCCTTCTCTCAAAGAGTTTTTTTCTTGCTTTCTCCTATGAGAAGGAAGAAACTGGTCATAGCACATTTGTTAGACCTGTATGTAAATGGATTTAGCAAGGTGTGACAAGCTGGACATGCATCATAATCTGTCATAGTCAAGGTGGAGTATAAATGGTCTAGCAGTAAATTCTACCCCATACTTTTGGAGTGTCCAACATATGAGCCACAGGCCTCTGGAGATCAAATCCAACTAGCCCTAAACAACAAAAATATATTCATGACCGAAACACTTGCAAGAAAAACAAAAAAAATGTGCTTCAATGGAAAACTATGCATTGTCTAGATTATAAAGGAGACCTCCCAACTATCAGGTTATCAGATTGTGATTCTCTGAGATCTATTTTACAACTCTGTAAATTATAGATAATTGACAGTAATTCAATGTAATTCTTGTCTATAATTGTCTTGAAAATTCTGTCATGTCCATTGGAGGTTCAGGTGACACCACCCCCACCCTAGAAACCACTTATGCCTCCATTTGTAACATTCACTTCAGTATTCCTGATCTATAAATGTGTTCTTCGGCTTCTTTTGGGACTGGTTATAATATCTGACTAGTTTTCTTACTCTGAATCAAATATAATCTTTAATAAATATTCATTTTATATCAATATGAGAGTCATGATCTCATTTTTTTTTTTTAGAATTATCCTTTAATTTCTGTATTGATCTTGGACTAGAGACATCCAATGTAGAATCTTAAGCTATATGACTATGCCATGCTCCTTCCTCTCTCAGCCTATGCACATGCCATTCCTCTGCCGGGAGTGTTCCTCCCTCATCCCCACTCTAGCCTCTGTACCTAGTTAATTCCTCATCTTCCTTCAGATTTTGGCTCACTCATTACTCCCATAAACAAGCTTTCCCTGACCATCCCTCCTCTCCAGACAGGTTCAAACCTCCCTGTTACCTGCTCTCATTGCATCATGTACCTCTTCTTGATAGCACTTAACACCATCGACCTTTATCTATATGATTTTTCTAATATCTGTTTTTCTCACTAGAATAAATGTTCCCTGATGGCAGGGACCATATCTGGTTTTGCACACCACTGTACCCCCAGTTCCAGCCAGATGTCTGGCACACACAGGGCTTAAATATATGTAGATAATGTAAACAGAAAATTTTTGCATGCATCAATGAAGCAACAGATCCAGGGATCAGTGAATAGAGTGGGCTATGAAGACTCCTGTTACAAATCAGAATAGATCTAGACCAAAGTCAACCAAGGAGAAGGAAAAGGAGAGACTTTACTGAGATATAAGTGCCAGTGATTTGGAAAACCATGGAGATAACCTATTAAGATAGTCCAATGGTACTCCTTCAGAGTTTAGAAGGGACCTAGATCAAATTAAAACCTTTCTGATATTCCTCTCCCCTCCTCCAGAGAGTTCTAAAATCCAAGAAAACCTGGGAATTCCTAGGTATTTTGAACCAGAACAAAGGTAAAGAATAAAAAGGGACTAGCTTGAGTCCTTTATGGAACAGGAGCAGCAGGGTATACAGGAATGGTTCTCAAAGTGTGGTCCCTATACTTCCAATATCTTTGGGAAATTCTCAGGCTTCACCTCAAACCTACTAAATCAGGAATCCTGGAAAAGGAGCCAAGCGCTACAAGTGAATATGATGCATGTCAAAGTTAGAAAACCACTGGCACAGAATAAAGATAAGTCCCAGAGTCACCCAGTCTCTTCTCTACATAGCTATGAGACCCTGGGCAAGTGACTTAAAGTCTCTAAGCCTGGGCTTCCCTGGTGGCGCAGTGGTTAAGAGTCCGCCTACCAACGCAGGGGACACGGGTTCGAGTCCTGGCCTGGGTGGATCCCACATGCTGTGGAGCAGCTAAGCCCGTGCGCCACAACTACTGAGCCTGCGCTCCAGAGTCCGTGAGCCACAGCTGCTGGGCCCGCGTACCACAGCAGCTGAAGCCCACGCACCTGGGGCCCGTGCTCTGCAACAAGAGAAGCCAGGACAATGAGAAGTCCGTGCAGTGCAGCGAAGAGTAGCCCCTGCTCGCTGCAACTAGAGAAAGCCTGCGCACAGCAACCAAGACCCAACACAGCCAAAAATAAAAACAAATAAATAAATAAGTTTATTTAAAAGAAAAAAAAAGTCTCTAAGCCTGAGTGTACTCAGCAGGATAATAATAACGAAACACGGGACTTCCCTGGTGGTACAGTGGTAAAGAATCTGCCTTATAATGCAGGGGATGTGGCTTCCATCCCTGGTCAGGGAGCTAAGATCCCACATGCCGCAGGGCAACTAAACCTGTGCGCCACCACTACTGAGCTCGCGCACCTCAACTAGAGCCCATGTGCCACAAACTACAGAGCCCACATGTCTTGGAGCCTCTGTGCCACAACTAGAGACAGAAAATCCACACACGGCAACAAAAGATCCCGCATGCCTCAACTAAGCCCCAACGCAGCCAAAAATAAATAAAATAAATAAATAATAAATAACTCTCTAAAAATATATGTAATAATAATAATAAAACCGATATCACAGGATTGTCATGAGAATTTTTTAAAGTAATATTTATAAACTGCCTAGCAAAGTGACTGACAAAATATGAATACTAATTAAATAATAGCTGCTAGCGTTTATTCTCATTAATTTCATCATCATCATGTCCAGATTCTTAAGGCCTAGAAACCCAGAGTAGGAAAAAAGCTGTGTAGTCCTTTGGCCTGGTACAATCAACAGAACTTACACTGGGATCTTAGAGATGGGGCAGGAAGGATTCAAAACTGGGCACCACCATTTTTTTGGTCAGTGGTATATGATAAAATATACAACTCAGATGGGTACAGTGCTTAAGAGGTCACACAGCCACAACAACACAGCACTATCTGATCTTCAGAAAAAACCTGAGAGCTGTTATTTCATTCAGACAAGTTAGTGGACTTACCCAAGGTCACACACTGCTGGTCCTTCCAAGTTATCTGCAGGTTTAGAACTTGAAACCAGGTATCTTGATTCCAAATTAAGTGCTTTTTTCCTCTACTCCTCACTGCCTACTCTTCTGTCTTTTCTTGTATCGCTTTCCCAAGGAAACAGACACTCACCAGACACATTGTAGAATAAAATAAGCCTGACATTCTCTAGAGAGTTTCTTGGACCCTGGCATATGGTTCTTCCGATTGTCTTTACTTATAAACCCCACATTTAAAGGAGCAGTCCAATATATACACTACCAAATGTAAAATCGATAGATAGTGGGAAGCAGCCACACAGCACATGGAGATCAGCTCAGTGCTTTGTGACCACCTAGAGGGGTGGGATAGGGAGGGTGGGAGGGAGACGCAAGAGGGAGGGAATATGGGGGATATATGTATATGTATAGATGATTCACTTTGTTATAAAGCAGAAACTAACACAACATTGTAAAGCAATTATACTCCAATAAAGATGTTAAATTTTTTTTAATTTTAAAAAATTTAAAAAAACTGAATTCAAGGAAAAAAATAAAAAATAATAAAAAAATAAAGGAGCAGTCCATATTTTTAAACTCCTTAGCAGCAATAATTGGTCCCCTCTGCTGTATGTTTTATTTTTAATACACTTATTTCATGCTGAACTCAAATCTGACACCAGCTTTTTAAAAGCTGAATTTTTCAAATATACACCTGTATTACAGAAAGCTATGAAGCATCTTCTCTGCTCTTAAAATATGGTCACTTTCACAAATGCTATCTATTCATTCTGGCAATGATTATTCATAAGGCACCTCCCCTTGCCTGGCACTGTGTGGGGAGGCACTGGGCAGACAGAGATGAATTTTCAAGGCAGATGTGCTGCTTACCATCCCGAGAGAGTGGAGGAATCAGACAATAATCCAACAAGTAAAGGATAAGAGCCCCAGATTGTGGTAAGTAACCAATGCGAAGGAGCAACAGCCAAATGATAAAGAAGTGGTCACCTATATCCCTGTGAGGACTGGAGAAGCCCAGGAAAGCAACTCCATACAGGATGGTCACAAAAAGCCTCTCATCAGAAAAAAACACACTAAAGCATATCTTGACCCAGAAAGCCTAATATGGAAATCCAATACATGGAAATATGAGCTGAGAGAATGGATGAGGTAGGAGTGGCTTATCTGCTTTAACATGAGGATTCAATCCAGGGATTTTCTTGAGCAGTCTCCTAATGTGAATATAATTTATATTCCTACCCTTATTAAATATACTTTACATTTATTTAACATAAACATAAAAGTTGGATGTTTACAAAAATTCAATTCATAATAAAATTAAACAGCTACTGCCCAAAACCTGCATGTATAGAAACTAAAAGAAGTAAGGTACCATGAGGTAGAAAGGAACAGAGGGGAGAAATAAAAGTTATTCAATGCTTTTTAAGTGTGGAGCATCACGTTTCAACATAATTTATTTAGTCCATAAAATAATTCTGAGTTTAGGTACCATCACATTTTACAAAGGAAAAAAACCTGACTTCAGTGAGCTAAGCTTATTTGCCAAAGATCTCTCAACAAATAAATGACAGAACAAAAAATCTGATAAAACATAACATGAACATAAAAATCTGACATATATCCAGCAACTGTATTGTGTCCATTTGGCAAAGCCAGGGTCAGCAAACTAGGGCTCAAGGGTCAAATTTGGGCAGCGGCTTCTTGGTACAGCCATGAACTAAGAATGTGTTCACATTTTTAAATGATTGAAAAAAATTCAAAAGAAGAATAATATATCATGACATGTGAAAGTTGTGTAAAATTCATATTAAGTGCCCATAAATTAAATTTCATTGGAACACAGTCACACTAGCTATTGTCTTGACTACTTCCACTCTATAAGGTGGGGTTGAGCAGTTGATAGAATCTGTAGGGTCCCAAATCCTAAAATATTAACTATCTGGCCCTTTATTGAAGAAGTTTGCAAACCCCTGAAGTAGAAAAGAATCCACAGAAATAAAAGTAACAAACACACTTGGAAATGTTACTTTAAGTATGAGTACAAAAACATAAGCAAAGAATGACTGTAAAATGCCTCTAAAAGAATTTAACCTAATGGTAGTTGTCTGAAGCACAATACACATTCCCAGTTTCACCTGGAGGTTTCATTTTTCCAGCCCTCTCTGCCAGTGAGGCAGTGGTTAAGTCAATCTCATCACAGGGATTTGTCACATCTCAACTTGAGCAGCTGCCTTCCAACTCACATTCTCAGAAAGGAAGCAACACAATGTGTCCACTCCATATTCCTTGGCTCAACTTGGTTCTTTAACAATATGGGTTTAGTTCCAGGCATGGTTTCAAACAGTTTTTGTTGATTTCCAACTATATTGTCTTCTCTAAATATTTTCTGGTTCAAGTGCATATGCTCAATTATGAAAATGAATTCTTGTAAGTAGCCCAATCTGGGTAGGTAGTCAATTCACACCATGAAGTTCAATTTTTATAGTACAGGGGAAAATATTACTTTTCCTTTTCATTCTTCAGGCTACAAGGTTGAAGGCTAGAAGCCACATGCTATAAAATGTCTCCAGTTTTTCAAATATTTTGTGCCAATACCTTATGTTGATCTCTATACCTTCTTTGTCATTTACTTGTGTATGGTAATCCCTAAATATTGGGTCGTTAAGTACCAAGTCAATACTTAGGGCATACAGCTTAAGTCAAAGATGGCCTTCATCTTGTAGGAGAAAAAAATGTTGCACTTCAATAGAAAACTATGCATCATCTATAAGGTATGCATCATACCCTTCCCAGCTGTTGGATTCTAGCCTGTTCACAATCTTTGAGCTATTTTGCACCACTTTGTAAGTTGTAGGTAACTGATAGATATGTAAATTTTGTTCTGACAGTTAACGTTTTAATTTACTTCCACCCTACTGTGGAAAAACTAGTTTTGTACTGATTTGCACTTCATCTCAACATTGGTTTACTCTACATACATCTGTGCTATTATGACTTTTCTTTCAAGCCAGTTATAACATCTGCCCAGTTCCCTCATATCATATAAGTAAAATAAGATCTTCAGCACGTGCTCATTTTCATATCTATATGAGAATCATGAGTTTACCTTTCTCTGAAAACTATTTTTTAACAACCTAAAAGATTGGTATGAATTCAGATTTATTTCAAATTCTATTTTTAAAAACTTTAAATTCTGAGTGATATTCACCTTGAATGTGAATTTAGTTGTAATATTAAATTAGTAAAAACCATACAGAAAAGTGAAATGTGATGAGAAATAAGGTTTTTTTGTCCCTTTCTAATGCTTCTGAATTGATGCAAAATGAAAATTATGTAGAGGGGCAATAAACAGGCAATAAATAAAAATTTTTTTAAAGAAAAGTTATTCTGACACTTCTTAAAACATTAAGGGAGACTTTATTCAGGACTATTGCAGTAGGGAGAGAAATCAGGCTGAACTCCAAATACAGCAAAGACAGCTGGGGATTTATAGCCAAGGAGCAGAATCAGGGGCTCAGTGTGTGGAAGGAAAATCAGTAATAGGAAACATTAACAATAGAGAGATTCTTAAAAAAAAAAAAAAAAAAAAGAGTAGGGAGATTCTTGCTGAACTGGCTTAAGAGGATTCATGCTTAAGACAGGCCAAGCGGGCTTTCCTGGTGGCGCAGTGGTTGAGAGTCTGCCTGCCGATGCAGGGGACACGGGTTCGTGCCCCGGTCCGGGAAGATCCCACATGCCGCGAAGCAGCTGGGCCCGTGAGCCATGGCCACTGAGCTTGCGCGTCCAGAGCCTGTGCTCCACAACGGGAGAGGCCACAACAGTGAGAGGCCCGCGTACAGCAAAAAGACAAAAACAAAAACAAAAAAGACAGGCCAAGGACCTAGATATCAAGGGTGGGAGATAAGAAGCATCAACAGATATCACTTAGCAGGATTCTTGCTAAAACTGGGCTAGGCAGGCCAAAGACAGGATGAGAGCCAAGATCAAGAAGGCAACTCAGAGGAGCCTAGCTAAAGTCTGGTCAAGGAGAGAGTCTTTGTCACAGGCAAATTTATAAGAGGACAAACAATTAAACAACTCTTGCCCTCAGGGAATTTACAATCTAATGAAAGAGATAAATAAGTCACCCGACTTGCCCAAACTACCTTGGTTTTAATTTGAAATTACATTTTATTCCCAGAAAAATCCACATGTAAATAATCTCTTCAAAGAAAAATATTACATAAGTTAAAAACTGGTTCAATCTCTATAATCTTAGTTTAGAGACTAAAGTAATAATTTGACAGTATGCCAACTAAAGTGCATCATATACCTAAACTAAGGATTTGATAAAATATACTGACACAGAAACAAAGCATACACTATTTACCCTACTTTTCACATAGGCAAAAGATATCACTACTGGCCTGCCAAATTCACCACCCCAGCCTAAAGAACAGGGTGACTGTAGCTATTTGTGAAATGCAAACAACACTGTATCTATGAAATCAAACAACACTACTCACTTTATTTATACAAAATGGCAACAGAGTTCTACAAGTCTTGTTTCTCAAAGTGTGGTCTGGCCCCCTGCAACCTGGGAGCCTGTTAGGAATGCAGAATCTCAGGCCTCAACTGCTGATCAGAATCTGCACTGTAACAAGATCCCCAGATAATTTTTACATACATTAAAGTTTGAGAAACACCAATCCAGAGCTGTGGGATAACATAACTACCCCTAAAATTGCCACTGTTAGCACATTCCCTCAATTATGTCTTTTTATACAAGCGGTTTCTTTTGAGACAAAGGGAAAGTGAGAAAAAGATTTTATTGTGACCCAGGTAGCCTGCATTTTTAGGCTGGGAGTGGAAAAGTTTCATGTTTATTATTTGGTCTTGTGAGTAAAATCCAAGTCATGAGGAAAAGGGAGAGGGTGCAAAAACAGGAAGATTATGGATCCACTGAATTTTACCAATGAAAGATTGAAAACAATCTAAATTACACATATGTATGTACTCAATACAGTAATTGTTAAGTAAATTATGACACAAGAGAACATAATGAAGGCATTAAAAAGAACAAGATTGTTCTTCACAATAATCTAAGATAGGCAATATGCTAAGGTAATCTTGACTTCAAAAATCCAAGGGAAAATAATGCAAGGGCAGCACAGCATATACAGTGACTTATCATTCATGTAAGGAAAAATACCTAAGTGTGCACATACACAGAACATTACTGGAAAAGCATAAGAAGAGCACAATGTTTGCTTCCTGGAGAGCTGAAGCATGAGGGACAGAAGTGGAGGGAGACGGACTTTCCATTGTGTACCTCCTAACACCTTTTGAATTATGTGACTATATTATCCAATTTAAAAAACTTTTTAATCTGAGCAACGAAGAATTCCTTAAAGAAGATACAGTCCAGTTCCAAAGGGAACAGAGGAATCCCTTCTTAATTTTCCCAGACAAATGGTCATCTGACTGTGTCCAAACACTTTCGGGGACAGTTTCTGGGTTGAGAAATGTCCAGAATTCATTCTGACACTGAGCTGAAGTCCTAGAATGCTGCCCCACCACCCCACCTCCCAACCCCTAACCCACCCCCACCCCCACCCTGTGCTGATGCTAGTGCTTTCTCTGCAACACAGAGTAAGCTTCTTCCTCTGCCAGCCTTTGCAACATTTGCAGAAGTTATTGTAGTTTTCCTTAGTCAGAGGTCACAAACAAAAGCTGGCAGGGCAGGCAGGCAATGTAAATGAGTAAGGCAGGCCTAGGCAAGACAAAACAGCCAGTGCACCCCTTCATGTGGACACAAGAAACACAATGGGAGTGAGCACCATGGCCAGGAGACTGAGAGAGGCAGCAACTATTCCTCTCCAAGGAAAATAATGCCATGGAGGAAAGAGGGCCCGATGTTGCCATATCTTCTTAGGATTTTAGAAACCAATAAATTTATTTTAAATACCTCAACTTTTAAATATTGACAACTAAACTAATTTTTTAGAACACTGCAGACCAAACAAAATATACGTGCAGCTCGTGGCCTGTAGGCCACCAGTTCACAATGCATCCTGTCATCTCTCCTCCAGCTACCACGAGAACGTCTCTTTTTGTTATATTCTGGTTGGATTTCCTGGAAAGAAAAACAAACAAAAAAAATAGTCTCTTTTCAAAAAACTCAATCAGTTGTATTTTGATTTGGTTTGACAATTTACTAATCCAGCTAGATAATTTGCTAGTAATTGTACTTGCCTAAGGACTAAAAACAACCACAGTTTGTGTATGTGCGTGCGTGTGTGTGTGTGTGTGTGTGTGTGTGTGTGTGTGTGTCTCTATGTGTGTGTTGTTGTTCTAAAGACCTTTGATATTTATCATTGTCTATGGTGGCAGGAACTGAGAGGTATCTCCCATGGACATTATTTCACAGTTGAATATATGTGTACATAGCTCATTATACTGCTGGGATTTATTTGCAAAACATGATTTTCATTTTCCAACAGGCTTTCAGTGGAAGAAAGTTTCATAGAGAAAAATGCAAATTTCCTACCACTCTACCCTGTGAAAACCTAAAGAGACTATTAGGCTATAAAGAAGGAAATTGAGAGAGAAATTTAACACTAAAAAGTGACTCTTTTAGCAGGAGGTTTGGGCACCCAGCCAGGTTAGGAAGAAGTAGCTTTATACACACATCATAACAGTAGCCTAATCTCCGATCTTCACTACTTCTCGCTTAAGACCAGTAACCAAGTCATCACAGCCAGTGTGTCCCTTCTAAATTGTCATCTGCTTATTGTCACCATGCTCTCGACTCTAACTATAAAACTGTTTTATTTAAACAAACAGCAATGGAAAAAGGACCCCTGCCGTTGAGTCCTGACCTGCACCGCTTGAGAACCTATGTGGGGAACCCCACGACACTTGTGTAAAGTTGATGGAGGTGGGGGTCGGTCCCACTGCTAAAGGCTGGATGTAGATGAGTGGCTAAAAGAAACTGCAACTGCTAAAGAAGGTACCAACGTACATCTTCCCCCAACGATTCATGGACTCAGTATTGCATCTATTTATGCCTTCTACTCTGCTTTAAGTGACATAAAAACAGATTAGGAAACTCCAGATCTCGTCGTACATACGAAAAATGCTTACATTGATTATGGCCTAACTCTAAAGGAAATACAACAACTAACCATTCTTACAGAGTCTCAAAAGCAAGAACCACCATGATAAAACAATTACATTGCAATTCTGAGGAAGAAGACATTTAATTATAGATATAATTTATGTAAGTAAATATAACCATCTTAAATTTCTAAACAAATAGGCATGTCATTAAATATAAAGCATCAGGAAAGATTTCAAAACCTGTACGATCCGTGTACATTGGTGAATGTGATCTATACAGAGTTTGCTCTAGGGGGGAAAAAAACCTCAAGATTCTACCTTTGTAGCCCAATGTTGGGCTATACTTCCAAATAAAGACACTTTATTTAGCATGCGTTTTCTGTAGAAAGTGGATTTTTCACATGATATAGCCATGCCACACTTTGTTTTCAGTTGTTAAGACACTGGTATATCTTTCAATCTTTTCCACTTATTAATTTCAGGAAGTTATTTGCACATATTTCTCAGGATATGTTGGTATTTTAAACATCTTATAAATGTTGTAGCTATATAAATTAAGTGGGCAATTAGAATGTCACCATGCAATTCTATGCACCTACTTACAAAGGGATGCTTGAGAGGGTCCCATTATCCAAAGTGGCCTATGTATCAGTCTTTCTCAAGCATTAGAGGTGGATGTCAGGCAGCTGGGTTCCAGTCCTGTATAATCCAGTCCTATATAATCTTTCAAAAACTGTATAATCTTTCAAAAACGGCAAAAGCACATCTTCCTATGTTTGCATTTCCTCTTTTGTTAAATGAAGACTAGCAGACCTGGATCTTAACAGGCTGCTGTGAAACCCACAAGAAAGAATGAGAAAACAATAAAGCACATGACAAAGGTAAGATTACCTACTGTTATTGTGGGAGGAAGACAAAAAAAAAACAAAGCACTAAAGCATATAAAAAGTCTTGTAGTCTATTACACAAAGCACATTTTAAAAAAGCAAACAAAATAATTAAAAGTAGTACAGGCAACTTAAACATATATTCTCTCTTGGAAAAAAGTGTTACATGGGTAAAGTACATTCCTAAGCCAGCACAAACTCTACTGAAACTTCTCTCTGTCCATCTCTGCCACTCATCATCCTCCATCCAGATAGCGGCTTGACCCTTCCATCAAAGTCATCAAACAGCTCTAGGTAATCTTTCATTAAATAATGAACACACAATAGGTACTATCAACTCGGCTTGATCTTACAACATACGTAACTGATTAATCTACATTCCCAAACTAATGTGTTTTTGACATCCCTTGGAAGTGCAAAGACAAAGCAGTAAGGTCTCTTTTCACCTTTGTATAAGTCAATTAGAGTTGACAAATACCAGTATCTCAGCGTGTTCAACAAAGTGACTGGCAGGCGATAAATGTTTACATAAGTGACAGATGTACAGAATGAAAAGGTTGACCTAAGTTTTAGATTTCCTTAAATCTTGGGGCATCCATGGCCAAGGACTCAAACTCCTACCTGAACAGCCAACTCCAGAGTTTGAGCCACTGAGGTCCGTGGAAATAAAAACAAGAAGTGTGGTTGCACTCGTCAAATAACAAATCAGCAATTCATGCCCCACTGATGGTAGGTCAGTGCTGCAATCATCTTACTCCAAAGATAACATAAAGATTTACACAGATGTCAAGACTAGACGTCGTTCTGCTGCCAGGGAGCTTACTCTGTGAGTCGTACAAAGAAATCAACACCTCAGTAAATACAGCTTTCTGGAAAATATCAATACCTCTTCTTTTCATTAAAACGTTTTTTAATGGATCTTTCACTGCAACAACTTATTCTTAGAGGCCATGTATCCTGAAATTATTCTACTTTTTGAGAACCACTGTGAAAGCTTCATATTTTGTAAAACATTTTTGTCCAGTCCACTTAAGAATCTGTAATATCTAGACCTGAAACTTGATTTCACAGCTTATTCCAACTAGATGTCTTCTTTAGCTTTCAAGGTATCATCTAATGAGTTATATTCTCACTGACTGAGCAATATATTCGAATAGTCAAAGAAAGACTGACCATGTGCTGATGAAGCTTAATCTTCAGGGCTCCTACTGCACAGACCGCAGGAGTGCTGGAGGTCAGCGGTCTAGGTGGAAGGAGATACCAAGAAGCATTTCTATGTAAGCATTTCTAGTAAAGATAACATGACAGAAAGGGACCCAAATCATCTAACTAAATCACGGAAACAAACACCTTTGTATCTAATTTTGTATTCATAATTTGTTATTCTTTTTCTTAAAGATGACTCTACAAATTACATAAGTGTCTGACTCCACAAACCCTGAATCTGCCCTAATACAGAGGAAGGCATGTAAAACTACTTCTCTATCTTGTCCTGTCCATTGTTCAAGTATTCAATCTATAAAGAAAATCCTGTTCTTTAAAAATAAAAAATAAAGGCAAGGGGATAGAGAAAAGCTATTTTAAATGTACATCTTTAAATTGGTTCAAGATGGTGGAGTAGAAGGACATGCTCTCACTCCCTCTTTTGAAAACACAGGAATCACAGCAGTTAAAGGAGAGGCCGCAATGAGATGGTAGGAGGGGCACTATCACAATAAAATCAAATCCCATAACTGCTGGGTGGGTGACTCACAAACTGGAGAACACTTATACCACAGAAGTCCACCCGCTGGAGTGAAGGTTCTGAGCCACATATCAGTCTTCCCAACCTGGGGTTCTGGCAACGGGAGGAGGAATTCCTAGAGAATCGGACTTTGAAGGCTAGTGGAATTTGATTGCAGGACTTCAGCAGGACTGGGGGAAACAGAGACTCCACTCTTGGAGGGCACACACAAAGCAGTGTGCGCATTGAGACCCAGGGGAAGGAGCAGTGACACCATAGAAGGCTTAACCAGACCTCCTGCAGAGGTGGAGGGCAGCTGTGGCTCACAAAGGGACAAGGACACTGGCAGCAGAAGTTCTGGGAAGTACTCCTTGGTATGAGCCCTCCCAGGGTCCACGATTAGCCCCACGAAAGAGCCCAGGGACAGTTCCAGTATTGGGTCGCCTCAGGCCAAACAACCAACAGGGAGGGAACACAGCCCCACCCATCAGCAGACAAGAAGATTAAAGTTTTCTTGAGCTCTGCCCACCAGAGCAACAGCCAGCTCTACCCACCACCAGTCCCTCCCATCAGGAAACTTGCACAAGCCTCTTAGATAGCCTCATCCACCAGAGGACAGACAGCAGAAGCAAGAAGAACTACAATCCTGCAGACTGTGGAACAAAAACTACATTCACAGAAAGATAGACAAGATGAAAAGGCAAAGGACTATGTACTAGATGAAGGAACAAGATAAAACCCCAGAAAAACATCTAAATAAAATGGAGATAGGCAATCTTCCAGAAAAAGAATTCAGAATAATGAGAGTGAAGATGATCCAGGACCTCGAAAAAGAATGGAGGCAAAGATCGAGAAGATGCAAGAAATATTTAACAAATATCTAGAAGAATTAAAGAACAAACAAACAGATATGAACAATACAATAACTGAAATGAAAACTACACTAAAAGAAATCAATAGCAAAATAACTGAGGCAGAAGAATGGATAAGTGACCTGTGACACAGAATGGTGGAATTCACTGCTGCAGAACAGAATAAAGAAAAAAGAATGAAAAGAAATGAAGACAGCCTAAGAGACCTCTGGGACAACATTAAATGCAGCAACATTTGCATTATAGGGATCCCAGAAGGCGAAGAGAAAGAGAAAGGACCAGGGAAAATATATGAAGAGATTATAGTCGAAAACTTCCCTAACATGGGAAAGGAAATAGCCACTCCAGTCCAGGAAGCGCAGAGAGTCCCATATAGGGTAAACCCAAGGAGAAACACGCCAAGACACATAGTAATCAATTTGGCAAATATTAAACACAAAGAAAAATTATTGAAAGCAGCAAGGGAAAAATGACAAATAACACACAAGGGAATCCCCATAAGGTTAACAGCTGATCTTTCAGCAGAAAATCTGCAAGCCAGAAGGGAGTGGCAGGACATATTGAAAGTGATGAAGGAGAAAAACCTGCAACCAAGATTACTCTACCCAGCAAGGATCTCATTCAGATTTGATGGAGAAATTAAAACCTTTACAGACAAGCAAAAGCTGAGAGAGTTCAGCACCACCAAACCAGCTCTACAACAACTGCTAAAGGAACTTCTCTAGGCAAGAAACACAAGAGAAGGAAAAGACCTACAATAACGAACCCAAAACAATTAAGAAAATGGGAATGGGAACATACATATCGATAATTACCTTAAATGTAGATGGACTAAATGCTCCCACCAAAAGACACAGATTGGCTGAATGGATACAAAAACAAGACGCATATATTTGCTGTCTACAAGAGACCCACTTCAGACCTAGAGACACATACAGACTGAAAGTAAGGGGATGGGAAAAGGTATTTCATGCAAATGGAAACCAAAAGAAAGCTGGAGTAGCAATTCTCATATCAGACAAAATAGACTTTAAAATAAAGACTATTAGAAGAGACAAAGAAGGACACTACATAATGATCAAGGGATCAATCCAAGAAGAATATATGACAATTATAAATATATATGCACCCAACATAGGAGCACCTCAATACAGAAGGCAACTGCTAACAGCTATAAAAGAGGAAATCAACAGTAACACAATAATAGTGGGGGACTTTAATACCTCACTTACACCAATGGACAGATCATCCAAACAGAAAATTAACAGGAAACACAAGCTTTAAATGACACAATAGACCAGATACATTTAATTGATATTTATAGGACATTCCATCCAAAAACAGCAGATTACACTTTCTTCTCAAGTGTGCATGGAACATTCTCCAGGATAGATCACATCTTGGGTCACAAATCAAGCCTCAGTAAATTTAAGAAAACTGAAATCGTATCAAGCATCTTTTCTGACCACAACGAAATGAGATTAGAAATGAATCAGGCAATAAAAGGTAAAGAACACAAACACATGGAGGCTAAACAATACGTTACTAAATAACCAAGAAATCACTGAAGAAATCAAAGAGGAAATCAAAAAATACCTAGAGACAAATGACAATGAAACCACGACGGCCCAAACCCTATGGGATGCAGAAAAAGCAGTTCTAAGAGGGAAGTTTATCGCTATACAAGCCTACCTCAAGAAACAAGAAAAATCTCAAATAAACAATCTAACCTTACACCTAAAGGAATTAGAGAAAGAAGAACAAACAAAACCCAAAGTTAGCAGAGGAAAGAAATCATAAAGGTCAGAGCAGAAATAAATGAAACAGAAACAAAGAAAACAATAGCAAAAATCAATAAAACTAAAAGCTGGTTCTTTGAGAAGATAAACAAAATTGATAAACCATTAGCCAGACTCATCAAGAAAAAGAGGGAGAGGACTCAAATCAACAAAATTAGAAATGAAAAAGGAGAAGTTACAACAGACACCGCAGAAATACAAAGCATTCTAAGAGACTACTATAAATGACTCTATGCCAATAAAATGGACAACCTGGAAGAAATGAACAAATTCCTAGAAAGGTACAACCTACCAAGAATGAACCAGGAAGAAATAGAAAATATGAACAGACCAATCACAAGTAATGAAATTGAAACTGGGATTAACAATCTTCCAACAAACAAAAGTCCAGGACCAGATGGCTTCACAGGTGAATTCTATCAAACATTTAGAGAAGAGCTAACACCCATCCTTCTCAAACTCTTCCAAAAAATTGCAGAGGAAGGAACACTCCCACACTCACTCTATGAGGCCACCATCACCCTGATACCATAAACAGACAAAGATACTACAAAAAAAGAAAATTACAGACCAATATCACTGATGAATATAGATGCAAAAATCCTCAGCAAAGTACTAGCAAACAGAATCCAACAACACATTAAAAGGATCATACACCATGATCAAGTGGGATTTATCCTAGGGACGCAAGGATTCTTCAATATATGCAAATCAATTAATGTGATACACCATATTAACAAACTGAAGAATAAAAACCATATGATCATCTCAATAGATGCAGAAAAAGCTTTTGACAAAATTCAACACCCATTTCTGATAAAAACTCTCCAGAAAGTAGGCATAGAGGAAACCTACCTCAACATAATAAAGGCCAAATATGACAAACCCACAGCAAACATCATTCTCAGTGGTGAAAAACTGAAAGCATTTCCTCTAAGATCAGGAACAAGACAAGGATGTACACTCTCACCACTATTATTCAACATAGTTTTGGAAGTCCTACCCACAGGTATCAGAGAAGAAAAAGAAATAGAAAGGAATACAAATCGGAAAATAAGAAGTAGAACAGTCACTGTTTGCAGATGACATGATACTATACATTGGGAAGCCTAAAGATGCTACCAGAAAACCACTAGAGCTAATCAATGAATCTGGTAAAGTTTCAGGATACAAAATTAATGCACAGAAATCTCTTGCATTCCGATACACTAATGATGAAAAATCTGAAAGAGAAATTAAGGAAACACTCCCATTTACCATTGCAACAAAAAGAATAAAATACCTAGGAATAAACCTACCTAAGGAGACAAAAGACCTGTATGCAGAAAACTATAAGAAATCAAAGATGATACCAACAGTTGGAGAGATATACCATGTTCTTGGATTGGAAGAATCAACATTGTGAAAATGACTATACTACCCAAAGCGATCTACAGATTCAATGTGATCGCTATCAAATTACCAATGGCTTTTTTACAGAACTAGAACAAAAATATCTTAAAGTTCGTATGGAGACACAATAGCCAAAGCAGTCTTGAGGGAAAAAAAACAGAGCTGGAGGAATCAGACTCCCTGACTTCAGACTATACTACAAAGCCACAGTAATCAAGACAATATGGTACTGGCACCAAAACAGAAATATAGATCAATGGAACAGGATAGAAAGCCCAGTGAGAAACCCACACACCTATGGTCAACTAATCTATGACAAAGGAGGCAAGGATATAAAATGGAGAAAAGACAGCCTCTTCAATAAGTGGTGCTGGGAAAACTGGACAGCTACATGTAGAAGAATGAAATTAGAACACTCCCTAACACCATACACAAAAATAAACTCAAAATGGATTAGAGACCTAAATGTAAGACTGGGCACTATAAAACTCTTAGAGGAAAACATAAGAAGAACACTCTTTGACATAGATCACAGCAAGATCTTTTTCGATCCACCTCCTAGAGTAATGGAAACAAAAATAAACAAATGGGACCTAATGAAACTTCAAAGCTTTTGCACAGCAAAGGAAAACATAAAGACGAAAAGACAACCCTCAGAGTGGGAGAAAATATTTGCAAATGTCTCATCGGACAAAGGATTAATCTCCAAAATATATAAACAGCTCATGCATCTCAATATTAAAATAACAAACAACCCAATCCAAAAATGGGCAGAAGACCTAAATAGATATTTCTCCAAAGAAGATATACAGATGGCCAAGAAGCACATGAAAAGCTGCTCAACATCACTAATTATTAGAGAAATGCAAATCAAAACCACAATGAGGTATCACCTCACAACAGTTAGAACGGGCATCATCAGAAAATCTACAAACAACAAATGCTGGAGAGGGTGTGGAGAAAAGGGAACCCTCTTGCACTGTTGGTGGGAATGTAAATTGATACAGCCACTATGGAGAACAGTATGGAGGTTCCTTAAAGAACTGAAAATAGAATTACCATATGACCCAGCAATCCCACTACTGGGCATATACCTTGAGAAAACCATAATTCAAAAAGACACATGCATCCCAATGTTCACTGCAGCACTATTTACAATAGCCAGGTCATGGAAGCAACCCAAATGCCCATCGACAGACGAATGGATAAAGAAGATGTGGTACATATATACAATGGAATATTACTCAGCCATGACAAGGAACAAAATTGGGTCATTTGTAGTGATGTGGATGGATCTAGGGACTGTCATACAGAGTGAAGTAAGTCAGAAAGAGAAAAACAAATATCGTATATTAACACATATATGTGGATCCTAGAGAAATGTACAGATGAACCGGTTTGCTGGGCAGAAATTGAGACACAGATGTAGAGAACAAACGTATGGACACCAAGGGAGGAAAGCGGCAGGGGGTGGTGGTGGTGGAGTGATGAATTGAGAGATTGGGATTGACATGTATACACTGATGTGTATAAAGTGGATGACTAATATGAAAATAAATAAATAAATATACATTTAAATAAATAAATGTACATCTTAAGTCTGCTGATTTCATTATGTATTTTCCAATACCAAAATATAAAATAAAATGAAAACTGCAGAACTTTTGGTCCTTTGACATTTCTTCCCAACCACTGAAAACTTTGAGATGGATCGAACATCTGGGTTCTGAGAAGGTCTATGTATTATTACTGCTCCCCACAATATCAGGCTTAAGTGTATTTTTTATGTTTAGACTAGTGAACATAAAATGCAAACATTTTTCACATGACTGATACGTTTGCCTTTAAGAAAAACAGCCCTGGCCCAATATTATTAGGAAACAGATCAGCAGCCCCACTGGACTCTGAAGCAATGTAATTAGGTAGTCCAACACTACATTTTGTCAAAAAGCTCTGACAACCTAATAACCAGATTGTCATCAGACAGACACTGAAAAATGATACTGTGTTTGTTCTAACATTAAAATACTACAGCTTTCTGGGGCTTTTTGTCCAGCAAAAAAAAATTTTTAATCTATGAGGGATGCATCCTATTGGTCTGGATGGTGTTTAAATGTGCCTGTTCTGCTGGAGGTATGGAGTAACGAGTTTTGTTTTCATTTAAAGTTTAAGAAAGAATTGTACAAAGGATCACCTACTTGATTTGAATCATTAAAATCTTATGTGTTGGGCTTCCCCGGTGGCGCAGTGGTTGAGAGTCCGCCTGCCGATGCAGGGGACACGGGTTCGTGCCCCAGTCCGGGAAGATCCCACATGCCGCGGAGCCGCTGGGCCCGTGAGCCGTGGCTGCTGGGCCTGCGTGTCCGGAGCCTGTGCTCCGCAACGGGAGAGGCCGCAACGGTGAGAGGCCCACGTACCACAAAAAAATAAAAAAATAAAAAAAAAATTAAAATCTTATGTGTTACAAGGAAAAGTATAAAAGGGAATGTTTATAACAGTACTAACTGGTATTTATTAAGCATTTAGGTGTTGCCAGACACCATGTTCAGCTCTCTGTGTTACTGGACTCCTTCCAACAACCATCAATGCGAGGTGCTACTGTTATTCTCATTTGTAGAAGCTTATAGAGGCTAAGGAACCCACATCCCCCATGTTCTTAGCCACTTCAATGTACTGCTGAGAAGAGAGGGTTTAACTTGGTTTTGATGAGAGCAGGGTAGATGAGATGAGAGCAGGTGGTGGGGGTGAGAGATGTTCTTTTCAAGAAAAGTATTATCTATTTGACCTCCCAAAAGAAGGTTATCCAGCATGCAGTCTGACATGTAAGCCAATCGATGTGTAATATGACAGTGGAAGAGAAAATGTTATAGATTCTTCACACAGATAAGCAATTAAATACAAAAAGATAGAAATATTAAGATATAGCCTTAGGGTTCAAAATACTATCGCTTCCATTTAATTAGTCAATTATGAGAAGTTATCCACTAACCTGTACAAGAATAAACCTTAGGGAGTACATTTCTAAGATGACCTTTGGAACCTTAATATCCAAAAATCTTACAGCTTTATCTGTTAGGATATAAATGAGTTATTCCATGTAAATCACTGGCAAATTTGCACATGAAAACAGTGTGGCTGAGCTAGTCAGTAATAATTAAATGACACCAATTTTTTTCCAATATGCATGAAAATACCCCAGACAACTTAAATGCCCAGTCCACCAAACCAGCATTACAATGCTATGGCACTTTAAATTTTCCAAAGTATTTTCCATCCTATGGTTTCATTTGACACCCATGAGCCTATATTCTTTCTTAAGCATGAAAAAAAAAATTATTCCAAATTTACAAACATAATGCTAAGCAAAAGATGCCATACACAAAGAAATCCATACTATATGATTCCATTTCTATAAAATTCAAAGCCATGGAAAAACCAGTTTGTGATGTCAGAGTCAAGATAGTGGTGGTTGGGTTGGGACCAGGGTATTAAATGGAAGATGGCATGTGAGGGTCATGTTTTATGTCTTATTCTGAATGCTAGTTCCTTGAGTGTGATCATTTTGTGAAAATTCACGACGATATACACTTTGGATTTGCAGGTATACAAATCCTGTATGTTACACTTCTGTAAAAAGTTAACATGAAACAATCATTCTCTTCCTTCAGCAGCTTGCCAGCTAGACCAGAAGAACATACACACCAGGCAAAAGGGTGGGCAGTCTCAAAACACCTGGAAGTTTGACTGCAAACTATTGAGCTGCCGCCAGTGTCACTAGAACCTCTTAACATTCCTTTCCCTTGAAGCGTCAAACAATTCATACAGCAATCCACTGTATTAATTCCTATAATGGAAGTGCAAGGAGTCCCGTAGTCAATTACAACTATGCCCTACAAATTCCAGAAAATGTTTGCTAGGATTTAGGCCTCTGACAGCTCAGTATGCAATTTAGAGCAATATAGTGAACTTTGATGGTAACAGCTCATTAACGATTGCATTTAAATGTAAACACTTGATACATTTTTAGAAACACCAGGCTGATTAGGTTCATTTTACTTTACTAGAAGTCAGAAGATAATATGTTAAACAGATTTTTCATTTTTTCTCTCTTAACCATCAATTCATTAAGTAGTAAGTTAAATCTAGCTTTGTTTTCTTTTTCCATAAATATGGAAGATGAAGACAGCGGGAGTCCTGCTTCTGTTTCTCTTATCCAAAACAGATACCAGTTTTCAGGGAACACAGTTTTAAACTCTGTTTTGCCTGTCTTCCAAGACTAAATACCAAGGTTATGCTTTTATAGCTGTCCAGTTAAAACTGATGCTATTCCAAGAAGTAACAGTTGATTTCATCACAAAAAGTATGAAGCAATCTATTAACTGATTAAATTGTCCTGTTTTTCCTTAAAGCTAGACCACAAGAACAATGGAACAGAGACCTTATCAATGATGATAACAGCTGTATGTTCAGCAGAGTTACAGAAAGAGCATTGGAACTGATTACTGAACGATTCACTTCACCAAGCTTGATGCCAAGTGAGGGATAGTTAATGACAGTTACCATTTTAGGCCTGAGTTTCTTTGAATTATCAATGTAATATTTTACAAGTTATATGCATTTCAAGTAAGGTTATTCCCACAATTTTTTCAGTAGTTTGGATTATTTTCTCTTGCTCATACCAAATATAAGAAAAGTGAACAATATTAAGTTAAAGTGATATTCTTAGCTCTACAAAACATCTTTTGGTGACACAGAAGCCTAAATTATCTGAAAGTAGTTAATTATTCTTTGCCAACAAAAAGGAGAATGTGGCCCCCAAACTAGACAAAACTCCAACCAAGTAATGACCAAGAATGGCAATAATAATAACTCTATTTCCCTTTTTTTTTTTTCTTTTCTGTCTCTTGCTCATCAACTACCAAGATTCTTTAACAAATAAATAAACAAATACATGCTGTGGAAATGCCAATGTTTCTCTCTACAAAAAAATGAAAAATTACTTTGTGTAGTAATAACCTCTCCCCTACATTAAGAAAAGATGTTAAAACAGACCTTCAGGAATGAGCAATCTTTCTAATACTTTCAGGAAGCACCCAACCAAATAAATATGTTGTGGGACTGGAAAATATCATCTAGAATCACAGGGCAGAAAGGAGACCAAGATGTCACCTGACCCATCATGTGCACATTACCAGTAAGTTCCATTTAATTCCACAATCTTTTTCAGTTTTTTCTAATTGAACTATTGCTGATTTACAATGTTCTGTTAGTTTCAACAAAGTGGTTCAGGTATATATATATATAGCTTTTTCAGATTATTTTCCATTATAGGTTATTACAAGATATTGACTATTGTTCTCTGTGCTATACAGTAGGTGCTTGTCGTTTATCTATTTTATATACATATATAGTAGTGTGTATCTGATAATCCCAAACTCGTAATTTATCCTTCTCCTTCCCTCTCCCCTTTGGTAACCATAAATTTGTTTCCTATGTCTGTGAGTCTATGTCTGTTTTGTAAATAAGTTCATTTGTATCATTTTTTTAGATTCCACATATAAGTGATATCGAATGATATCTGCCTTTCTCTGTCTGAGGTGCTTCACTTAGTATGATAATCTCTAGGTCCATCCATGTTGCTGCAGATGGCATATTTCATTCTTTTTGATGGCTGAGTAATATTCCATTGTACTGGGCTGGCCTAAAAGTTCACTCCATATGATGTAATGGAAAAAACCCGAACAAACTTTTTGGCCAACTACGTGTGTGTGTGTGTGTGTGTGTGTGTGTGTGTGTGAGTGTGTGTGTGTGTGTGTGTGTGTGTGTGTGTGTACACAGACACACACACACATATATATATACACCATATCCTCTTTATCCATTTATTCGTCAGTGGACATTTAGGTTGTTTCCATGTCTTGGCTATTGTTAGTAGTGCTGCTTATGAACATTAGAGTGCATATATCTTTTTGAATTAGAGTTTTGGTCTTTTCTGGATATATACCCAGGAGTGGAATTGCTGGATCATATGATAACCCTATTTTTAGTTTTCTAAGGAATCTCCACACTGCTCTCCATAGTGTCTGCACCAATTTATTTTCCCACCAACAGTGTAGGAGGGTTCGCTTTTCTCCACACCCTCTCCTGCATTTATTGTTTGTAGACTTTTTGATAATTCCACCATCTCAGGCTGCTCTTATTCCCGAGTTCCCTCTCTCAGCTCTGCCTAAAGACAGACCCACTCAAACACCAAAAAACCCTACCAAGTAGTCCAATGCTAGCAAGACCATGAATCCTGCCACATCAGGTCCACTACAAATTACAGTCACTTGTTCTCTGTCCTGGCCTAACTGTTATTTCAGAGAAAATCTCTGTTTGGACCATTTTTCCTGTCCTTTGGAAAATCAGCTCAGGAATAGACTCAGGTGCTACTTTGGGTACATAAAATAAATATTCTGTTTATTCTATTATATTTCTGTTCTATAATTTTACGGTTAGATGGTTGCTACTATGCATTCTGCTGCTGTAGATACCATATCTATTTTACATACTCAAACCAGCATTAGTCCATGCTCACATGAGTATTTAATGAAGAAGAACCTTGTGGCTACAAGTGTCACCAAATTGAATGCTGCTGAGGAAGAATCACTTTCTCTGAAATGTAACCATTAACAAAAAGGGAAAAGCCTGGAGTGACATGAGTCATCTCTAACGCAGCTGAATTACAATCCTGTAGAGTGAAGTAGGTGACCGCCTATGAAGTAAGACTTCAGGAGCCTTACTTTTTTTTTCCTATGAGACGAAACTCAGTATTCCACAGTTGAAGTCTGAAATGCAAATACACCTAAGTAAATTGTTCTAAAACTTCAGTCATTCACATACTCCTTTCATGATTCTTATATTATCTGTGAACAAATATTCTATCATTAATACAATATTTTTATTTTAATCAAGTCAATCTTGCCAAGCTCAATTAATTTTTTTGAAAGACAGTTTTATATCACCACTGCAAATATCCAGTATCACTTGTATACAGCCAATATCACTTGCCACAAATAGAAGGAAACCAAAAAAAATTAATGTGGCTAACCAAAAATGTGTTCAGTCACGTACTGTGTAAAATCATGTATCACAAGAAATACTGTAATAAATTGGTTTAAATTCACAATAAAGAGTGATATCAGTGTTCTCAACACCCCTCTATCTTGTCCTCTGTTTAAAGGAGAAGGGACCACCAAAAAGAGGTAGGAAGGGTACCGAGAATCTGAAGGAGCATGTGTGAAGGCTGGGTGCTTGGGGAAGGCTGGGGTGGATGTCACAAGCTATGAGAAGTAAAGAGACAAAAGAGCAGGCTGTTGCCCACTCCATAATTATTTATTTCTGGGGCTGTCCCTGCATGTGTCATAAAGGAAGTCCGTTGTACTTTTTGATATGAAGGTCCTTCTACGCACCATCTCTTTTAGACATACGCATCTGAGCTCACAAATTACCCATCACAAAGAAATCACATGCTGTTAATAGGTCTCTTCATTGTGGCTGACAGTGCAGAACAAATGCCAGTCCCTGTGCTGAAACCAAATTTCTGGAATACTAACAGGAGTTCCCAGTAGGAGGAGACACATTACCTAGAGGTCACCCCCAATAACTGCTGGAGCAAACTCCTGAATTTTGCTGCTTCTTGCCACATTCACCACAAAGGGCCACATATTCTAGCTCTCCCTGGATATCCTCCTCTCTGATCAAATTCTCAATTCTCTGATCATTTTTTCATTGCTTTTTTTTTTTAATTTATTTAATTTATTTATTTATTTTTGGCTGTGTAGGGTCTTCGTTGCTGGGCGCGGGCTTTCTCTAGTTGCGGCGAGCGGGGGCTACTCTCCATTGCGGTGCACGGGCTTCTCATTGCGGTGGCTTCTCTTGTTGCGGAGCACGGGCTCTAGGCACGCAGGCTTCAGTAGTTGTGGCACATGGGCTCAGTAGTTGTGGCTCACGGGCTCTAGAGCACAGGCTAAGTAGTTGTGGTGCACGGGCTTAGTTGCTCCACAGCATGTGGAATCTTCCCGGACCAGGGCTCGAACCCGTGTCCCCTGCATTGGCAGGCGGATTCTTAACCACTGTGCTACCAAGGAAGCCCTTTCATTGCTTTTAACACCTCGCTCTCATTAAAACAGGTGCCCAATTTATAGAAAAATGAAGGGCATGAATCTGAATGAATCAACCATAAACGAATGAACAAATGTATGACAACAGGTCAGCTTTGCAGAAAGGAACACCTGCATGCCTAAGGCATGTCACCAAATTACCTCAACCCTGCCCAAAGTTACCAAGGAAAAGAGCACAAATCCCATCAGGATGCCTTTTCAGAGAAGTGACAAGTTCTCCTTCCCTTGCCCTAACTGGACAAAGATCTGCTGCACTCTCGCTTTTAAAGTGCCTCCTTTTTACAAGCTGTACAATCTTGGTCAAGTTACTGAACTTCTCTGAACTTCTGTTCCCTTATCTATTAAATTCTGAAGAATAGTATCTGCCCCATGAGTTGCAGTAAAGATTAAATGAGAGAATTCAAGAAAAGTGTCTACCACGTGGATTATATCATAAGCTTAAAGATGCTGGGTACATTTTCAGACCAGACCACAATACCATGATAAATATCAATGGCATAATGGTTCCATGTTGTTACAATGTAATACCCACATGCTTTCATTCACTGTCCTGGTATCTACCCTGTTTGCCAGTAACAGAATTTTTAATGTTTACAGGGAGAACGCAGCAGGGTAGCAGCCCTATAGGCATGAAGGGGCACAGAATCATGTACCTGGAGTCCTTCATGAATGCATCTTAACAAATATATCCTGGGTTGATGATGACCACAATTCATTCCCATTTTGAAGTTCCCTGAATTTTTCACCTCTTTTCGCTCTGAATCTCCTACTCTTCTAATACCCATAGAGTTTCCCTCATTTCAAATCAGAGGCATGAGCACCTACAGCCACAGGAGGGGGAGTTTAGGATCTAACGCCTGTAGTATTTTTCAGACAGAAAACACTCTCCCAATGCCTCTACCCAGGAGATGCTAAACTACTCTGACATCTCAGCTGTTGCCCCTCCAAGCAGATTCATACACCTCTTGGCTAACACCCCCATTAGGTAGGCATCTAATCATGTTTACAGTTATTCATTATGACTGGCTACACAAATAGTGCCTTTGGTGTCAAACCGAATGGCCCCGTAGACCCCTGGTCCAAGACTGCTGGAAGATACAGACACACATTAAATAAGACACAGGCAGGAAAATCATATCCACTTCCTGGAGATGCAGCGAGACTAAAGCCGGCCTGCTAGAGCCCTCCAGACCTCCAGGGTGGGGAGGCCCACAGCTAGCAGAGTGGGATCAAAAATCTGAGGTGCTTGGGTTTCAGAAAGCTTGCCAGCTCAGCTTCTGTGGGTGTCTGCAAGCAAGTATGCCAGAAAGAAAAACATGAACTGTTTTGCAGGGCAATTATCTTGAACCAGAAGGAGCAGTATGCCTTCTAAGTGCCAGGGCACATTCCTGAACCTCTGAGCTCATGCACACCTATAGTGACTCCATGCACCTCTCTGTGCAAGAATCTCTCCAAGAACACAAAGGAGGAAGTTGCCCTTCACCTCACCACCTGCGATCATCTGAATCTAGAATCATGGGTGGGGGATGTATTGGGAGGGGGGTGGCAAATAATGACCTGAAGAGATGACCTGCAGTCCTCAGAATCCACTATAATGAACACTCTGTGTTTAAACAAGGGGAACCTGCATTTCCTCAAAAGGCATTTAGACACAGTCACATAACTGGGAGTGAATCTAAGAAACCTAGAAAGAGCAGCATATTTCCCCACTGACACAGCTGTACTGAAAAATCAACCTATGGCTCTAAGGGAAATGAGAAAACACAACAGGTGATTTCTAGCATGGCATCCAATCTTCATTTTTGTGATCTCTCAATTCTCAGTTCAAGTATAAACAGATTTTTTTCCCCTGAAGTAAGAAAAGGATTAAGTAGGCAGGATGCTTTCTGAGTTCTGTGTAGCATATGTTCATAAGCTATCCTTTTGTAGCATTTATGGATGCATTCTGGAGTAGGGTTAAGCCGGAGCAAAATAATTTGGCATGCTTGCATTTCCTTTATCAGGAGAAGCAAGTTCAGTCTGCAGGGGCCACCCTGACCTGAGTGGCAAAGAAGCTTCCTGGAACCCTGAGGGAGATGCTGATTATTTTCCTTACAGGGATGCTCAAGCTGAGCCACCTTCCTTGCAAAATAGTAAATGAGCTTCATGCAAATTATCCTCAGGAAAGTGGTGGCTCAGGGGACAGCAGTGATCATTATTACACAAACTTAATTTCTGACCAACTTCAACAATCACCCTGCAGTATCTGCCCTGCTACACAACCTCAGGGTCAGCATTCCGATCCAGCCCAGCCTAAAGACCACATTCAGCAGCAGATGTGTTTTCCAAATTTGTACATCCACTTTTATATGCTATATCCACATGAGGCAATACAGTGCAGTCCTTAATGATGATGTAGTAGAAGAATTTTTAATGTTCACAATACAACATTAAGTGAAAAAAGCAGTATGTACAATTTTCTAAAGACATATCTATATACATTTGTGGGAAAGAAATACCCACAAATGCCATAGGTGGTCATTTCCAGGTAGAAGGGTTATGAGTAATTTCTATTTTCTTCTCTTTTGCTGATCTGTTTCCCAAATATTCTTTTTTTCTTTTTAATAAATTTATTTATTTATTTATATTGTATTTTTGGCTGTCTTGGGTCTTCATTGCTGCGCATGGGCTTTCTCTAGTTGTGGCAAGCAGGGGCTACTCTTCATTGCGGTGTGCAGGCTTCTCATTGTACTGGCTTCTCTTGTTGTGGGAGCAGGGGCTCTAGGCACATGGGCTTCAGTAGTTGTGGCATGCGGGCTCAGTAGTTGTGGCTCACGGGCTCTAGAGCACAGGCTCAGTAGTTGTGGCACACGGGCTTAGTTGCTCTGTGGCATGTGGGATCTTCCCGGACCAGGGCTCGAACCCATGTCCCCTGCACTGGCAGGCAGATTCTTAACCACTGCGCCACCAGGGAAGTCCCCCCAAATATTCTAAAATGTAAATGTATTACCTTTGTAATACAAATAAAGTAATTATAAAGTGATTTAAAGATATATTGATAGATTGGTGAGAGTGACATCACCAAGATGGCAACATAGGTTGTTCCTGACTTTGCTCCCCTTTACAAGAAGAACTAACAACTATTCAAGAAGACAACAAGACACCATTGAGAGAATCCTAGAACATGGGGGTGAGGCCAAAGCACCCCTGTGTACTACAGAGACCAACAAAGACCACATTGGAAGGTAAGGGAAGTGGCTGCACATTGACCACATTGCCCCTCCCCAGGCTAGCATAGCACCACGTGGAGAGGTCTCCCCTGAGTCTCTAGTTCCTCCAGTGGGAAGGAGAACACAGTGGATAAAACCAGCACCCCTAGTATTGTGGGTCACTTTACAGGAGCCCCTACTCTAATCTCACACCACAGAGACTGCAGGGGAATCTTCGGGGCTCAACCACTGGGAACCTGACTGTGATGGAGATGAGGGAGGAGCTTCTAACAACCAGCACAGGGATCTTTGCAGACTAAGTTCATACCTGCAGTGCCCAAGTAGTAATCCCAGAGGCTCTGCCCATGTGCAGAACCAAGCAGAGGGCACACTCTGACCAGGGAACCCAACAGAGTACAGATCTGCCTGATCCTCAAAGGAGGAATTATGCCAGCCCTAAAGCCCAGTTTGCCCACACCCAGGCAAGGAGCTGAATCACAGCCCAACCCACTGTGGAGAGCATCTTATGGTTCCATTTGACCAGAAGGGCTAGAGAAAACTCCTGGAAGCTGAGCAGCCCAGCTGTGCTCAAGCCAAGAGGCAGGCAAGGAGAGCTGATTGCCCCCAGAGCAAAGCTACTACCAGGTATGGAGCACCACCATGCTATGCACAAGCAGGAGGAATAACTCACAGCCAAGGCTGAGGGTAGCTCACTGCCCCCCCACACACACCAATGAGCTGGTTTGGGAAACTGAGAGGAGCCTGAAGTGACCCCCTCCCCCTCCAAACCAGGCAAGGGATCTTGCCCATTATGGAGCATGTTATTCTGCTACATCTGACCAGAAGGGTTGGAGATAACTCTTGGAAGCTATGTGGCCCAGCAGCACTTGAGCCAAGAGGTAGGTAAAGCAAATAGTTTGCAAAGCAAAGCCAGTGACCCTGTTCAGTCAGGGAACTTGGGGTGCAGGTTGGCTTGAGTTAAGATAACAAAGATCTCTAGCAGCTTTAGAGCTGCTTCTCCCACTGCACCCAGGCAGGAAATCTAATTCATAGCCCCGCTCATTGCTGAATATAACCATCAGCCTGTTCATCCAGGTAATATACCCAGAACACATGGGAAGATGCATAGCCCATTCAGTAGTCCTATGCATACTGGTGCTTACACAGAGAGCACAGCCCGTGGCACTCCCCATCTGCAGAGCAAAATCTGTGGCTTCACCTGACCAGGGATACATTTCACACTCTGGACTGATTCAGGTCCCCAAACAATGAGCTGTACAGGCCCTGTGTCCTGCTACCCTGCCAAGGCAAGGAAGCTATTTCGTAGCCCCATCTACTACTAAGTATCAGTCCCAACCATGTAGTAAGCCTGACCAGTGAATCCAGACAACAGTGGAGACAGTCCGATAGCCTCACTTGGGTAAGGAACCAAGCCAGCAGTCCTATCCAGCTGTTCTCAGCCAGTTATTCTCAGCCCATCCCCATCCTCAGAGCTCAAACAGTTGCATTGTCCAAAAACAGACCATAACAGCAGGTCCCACCTGCCCAAGGACATCACTAACAGACACACTCAAAAACCCAAACTGAGCTGACTGGTGAAAAACTGTCTGTACCAAAGCAAGCCTGTAAAGTCCAGAAGAGGAGCCCTATTACTCAAATGAGCAGATACCAATGTAATGAATTAAGGATCATGAAAAAGCAAGTAAATATGACACCACCAAAGGAAGCTAATAAAGCTCCAATAACTGATCCTAGAGAAATGGAGATGTATAAACTGTCAAAGAATTCAGAATAATCCCCTTAAGGATATTTAGTGAACTACAAGAAAACACAGACAACTAAATGAAATTACACAAGCAATGCATGAACAAAACTATTTAACTATTAAAAAAACAACAACATCAACCAGAAATCCTAAAGTTAGAAAATACAAACACTGAACCAAAGAAATAAATAGAGTTTCAAAAGTAGACTCAACCATGCAGAAGAAAGAATCAGTGACCTGGAAGATAGGACACTGGAAATTACCCATTCAGAGGAGCAAAAAGTAAAAAGAATAAAAAACAGTAAAGGAAGCCTACTGGAATTACGGGACACAATGAAAAGAAATAATATTCACAGTATTCCAGAAAGAGAAGAGAAAGAGAAAGGGACACAAAGTATATTTAAAGCAATAATGGCTGAAAACTTCTGGAACCTGAGGAGAGAAATAGACATCCAGATCCAGAGGCCCAAAGGATTCCAAAAAAGTTGAACCCAAATAGGGCTATACTAAGACACATTACAATTAAATTATCAAAAGTCAAAGACAACGAAAACAATTTAAGAACAGCAAGAGAAAAGAGAGAAGTTACATACGAAGGAATTCCCAAAAGACTACAGGCAGATTTATCAACAGAAATTTTTAGGCCAGGAAAAAATGGGATCACAAAATCAAAATTCTGAAAGAAAATAACTGTCAACCAAGAATTCTATACCCAGTGATGCTGTCCTTCAGAAACAAGGGAGAGATAAAGACATTTCCTAACAAACAAAAGCTAAGGGAATTCATTACCACCAGGCCTGCCTTACAAGAAATGCTAAAGGGAGGTCTTTGAGTGGAAGTAAAAGAATGCTAATTAACATCATAAAAACAAAAAAGGTAGTACAAATCTCACTGGTAATGATAAATACACAGTCACAGTTAGATTCTGCAATATGGTAATAGTGGTGCATCACTCACTTAAAACTCTAATTAAAAAAATTTTTTTTAATAAATTTACTTATTTATTTGTTTATTTTTGGCTGTGTTGTGTCTTTGTTGCTGCACGTGGGCTTCCTCTAGTTGTGGCGAGCAGGGGCTACTCTTCATTGCAGTGTGCAGGCTTCTCACTGCGGTGGCTTCTCTTGTTGCGGAGCACAAGCTCTAGGCACGTGCTCTTCAGCAGTTGTGGCATGCAGGCTCAACAGTTGTGGCTCGTGGGCTCTAGAGCGCAGGCTCAGTAGTTGTGGTGCACGGGCTTAGCTGCTACGCAGTATGTGGGATCTTCCTGGACCAGGGATTGAACCCAGGCCCCCTGAATTGGCAGGCGGATTCTTAACCACTGCCCCACCAGGGAACTCCCTAAAGTTTTGTGTTTTTTTTAAGCAGTAAAAATAACCACAAGCACAATAATCTGGTATTAGTTATACAATATATAAAATGTGGACAGGAAGAAAAGTAAAAGTGTAAAGTTTATGAATTCTACTGAAATTAAGTTGTTATAGGTTTAAAATAGGGTGTTATAAGTTTAAGATATTTTACATAAGCCTCATGGTAGCCACAAGGGAAAATCCCGTAGTAATTACACAAAGGAACACAATAAAGAAGTTAAAGCATACTGATACCAAAAGACATCAAATGATAAAAAGGCATCAGGATAAGAAACAACCGGAAAACAATGAACAAAATGGCAATAGTAAGTCCTTACCTATCAATAATAACTTTAAACATAAATAAATTAAATTCTCCAATTAAAAGACACAGAATGGCTGAATGGATAAAAAACAAGATCTAACAATATACTGCCTTCCAAAGATTTACTTCAGCCTTAACAATATACATAGACTAAGGGTGAAAAAACATTTCAAGCAAATGGTAACCCTAAAAAAAGCAGAGATAGTTATACAGCTGTCCCTCAGTATACACAGGGAATTGGTCCCAGGAACCCCCCAAGGATACCAAAATCCATGGACACTCAAGTCCCTTATATAAAATGGCACAGTATTTGCATATTACTACACACATCCTCGTATATACTTTAACTCATCTCTAGATTACTTAAAACACCTAATACAATGTAAATGCTATGTTAAATAGTTGTAAACACAATTACATAAGCGGTTGCTGCCACACAGTAAATTTCTTCCTGATTTCAAGCTATACTATACAGCTATAGTCATCAAAACAGTTTGATATTGGCATAAAAACAGACAAATAGGGCTTCCCTGGTGGTGCAGTGGTTGAGAGTCCGCCTGTTGAGGCAGGGGACACGGGTTCGTGCCCCGGTCCGGGAGGATTCCACATGCCGTGGAGCGGCTGGGCCCGTGGGCCTTGGCCGCTGAGCCTGCGCGTCCGGAGCCTGTGCTCCGCAACGGGAGAGGCCACAGCAGTGAGAGGCCCACGTACCACCAAAAAAAAAAAAAAAAAACACAGACAAATAGACCAATGGAGCAGAACTGAGAGCCCAAACTCAAGCATATATGGAAAACTAATATTTGACAAGGGAGCCAAAGATACTCAATGGAAAAAAGACAGTCTCTTCAATAAATGGTGCCAGGACAATTGGATATTCACATGTAAAAGAATGAAACTGGACCCATATCTCACACCATCCACAAAAATTAACTCAAAATGGATTAAAGACTTAAATGTAAAACCTGAAACCATGAAACTGCTAGAAGAAAACACAGGAACAAAGCTCCTTGACATGAGTTGTATTCATGATTTTTTTAGATATGAAACCTAAAGCATAAGCAACAAAATCAAAAATAAACAAGTGGGAATATATCAAACAAAAAACTTTCTGCACAGCAAAAGAAACCATCAATAAAGTGAAAAGATAAACCTATCGAATGGGAAAAATATTTGCAAACCATGTATCTGATAAGGTTTAATATCCAAAATATATAAAGAACTCATATAATTCAATAGCAAAAAATCAAATAACCCAATTAAAAAATGGGCAAAGGACCTGAACAGACATTTCTCCAAAGAAGATATACAAAAGGTCAACAGGTACATGAAAAGATGCTCAACATTACTATCATTAGGGAAATGCAAATTAAAACCATGAGACATCACCTCATGCCTGTTAGACTGGCCATTACCGAAGAGATGAGCGACAACAAATGCTGACATGGATTAGGAAAAAACGGTACCCTTCTGTACTATTGCTAGGATTATAAATTGGTATAGCCATTATAGAAAACAGTATGGAAGAGCCTCAAAAAAAAATAAATAAAATAATGAGCTACCATATGATGCAGTAATTACACTTCTGGGAATATATCCAAAGGAAACAAAAACACTAACTTGAAAAGCTATCTGCACCCCCATTTTCACAGCAGCATTATTTACAATACCCAAGAAATGGTAATAACCTAAGCGTCCATCCATGTATATATGGTATATATATATATACAATGAAATATTATTCAACCACAAAAAAGAAGAAATCCTACCATTTGTGGCACCATGGATGGACCTTGAAGGCATTATGCTAATGAAATAAGTCAGAGAGAGAAAGACAAATGTTCTATGATTTCACTTATATGTGGGATCTTACAAAATAAAATAATACTCATAGAAAAAGAGATCAGACTTCTCATTATCGGAGATGGAGGGTGGGGGGGAGGAGTTGGAGGAAGGCAGTCAAAAGGTACAAACTTCCAGTTATAAATTAGTACTAGAGATGAAACGTACAACATAACTACAGCTAACACTCCTGCATGATATATAGTAAAATTAAGAGAGTAAACCTTAAAAGTTCTCATCACAAGGAGATTTTTTTTCCTTTTTTCCTTTTTTTTCTTTTTATTGTGTCTATATGAGAAGATGAGGGTTAGTTGAACCTATTGTGGTAATCATTTCAAAGTATATGTAAATCAAACCATCATGCTGTACACTTTAAAGTTATCAGTGATGTCAATTATTTCTCAATAAAACTGGAGGAAAAAAAGATACAGACTGGCATTTTAAAAAGTATTTTTCATCCTCAAAACAAAGAAGCATTCCCATTAAAGCATTCCCAATATAAATGACCTGCGCCATTGAGAAAGAACTACCATATATCTCAGGTTCAACTTTGTTATTATCACCACTGCTAATTACTTCTTCTTAAGTATGTGCTGTATGCAGTATACAGACTACTGTATACTGCAGTAGGCATCAGTAGTCAACTAAATAACTCAGGTAGTAAGTAAGTTACTTACATCACTGGGACTCTACCAGTGTTACTAATGTTGGAGAATCTAAAGACCAGCATTTCGGGGACTTCCCTGCTGGTCCAGTGGCTAAGGCTCTGCGCTCCCAATGCAGGGGGCCTGGGTTCGATCCCTGGTCAGGAAACTAGATCCCACATGCCACAACTAAGAGTTCACATGCTGCAATAAAGATCCCACATGCTGTGACTAAAAAGATCCCTCATGCTGCAACTGAAGATCTCCCATGCCGCAACTGAACCTACATACCACAACTAAGAACCGGTGCAGCCAAATAAATAAATAAATCTTTTAAAATAATAAAAATAAATAAAAAGCAGCATTTAACAGGGGTGTTAATCCATTCGCCTGCTCTATATTCCACCTTCTCAGAAAATCTCTCCCAATCCTGCTGAATAGAATTAGGTAGAATTAAGTAGGCAGCCAGCCAAGTGGACCTTGTGCCTGGGACACAGAGGACTCCAACAAAGGTGGGCACCTGACCTACAGCAAGCCACTTAGATATTTTCCCCCAGGAAAGAGGGATTGGAATGTAGTAATTCCTGTTAGTCTCTATCAACCTCCTCAATGGGGCAGAGAGAGCTGCAGAGGCAGTCAGGGTGGATGGGGCAATGCAGACCAGAGCAGCCAGTATGCCGGGGAAGCAGAGGAGAGGCTATGCAGCTCCCAAGACAGGCACTGTGCTTTAGGATAGACACACTGGGCTTCCCTGGTGGCGCAGTGGTTGAGCGTCCCCCTGCCGATGCAGGGGACACGGGCTCGTGCCCCGGTCTGGGAAGATCCCACATGCCGCGGAGCGGCTGGGCCCGTGAGCCATGGCCGCTGAGCCTGCGCATCCGGAGCCTGTGCTCCGCAATGGGAGAGGCCACAACAGTGAGAGGCCTGCGTACCACAATTAAAAAAAAAAAAAAAAAAAGGATAGACACACTGAGAGACAGTGTGGAGCAGACACGTTTATCCATTTACCTGTCCTGCTCCTGTTAGCTCTTGAGGGTCAACCATTTCCTGGTCCAGTGCCTCAGGAAGCTCTCGGTCCTGCCTGCCCTCAAACTAGTAAGCTGTCCTGTGGTCTTATAGGAAGTGTCACATCTTTTGTTGTTTTTGTTGCTGTTTGTTTTGCTTCTTGAAAACAAATGAATCCCAAGACACAGTTACAAGGATCAAAACTATAATGCCTCTTTCCCCACTCTGTATGGCTGATTGTCCCCCTCCCCCTTGTAATTCCTTCAGATCTCAGCTAAAATGTCATTAACTCAAAGAAGCCCTCCCAGACCACTCCACAGGAGGAGGTTTGCTCTGCTTTGCCTCCTGTTGTTTCCTGTATAGGACTTAACGTAACTTTTAATAATGCATGCATTGTTTAATAGTTATGCTCTGTCTCCCTCCCTAGACTGTAAAATCATCAGCAGGGCTCATGTTTCTTGCACCTCATACAGCACGTTCCTGGCACACCACAGGAAGTCAGTGGCATTGAATACATAGGTTAGTCTCGTATATGAGTACATATTCATTCATTTGCACCAAGGCTTAAAATTTGCAAAACTTGTTCCTTTCTCAACAAGGCACTAAAGAAGGACATTAGGTATACATGCAAAGACACAGCTGAGGGCCTTTCGAACAGCCATCCCCTCTGCTGCCTGACAAGTAAAACCCCAATTTTATTGGAGTATCTTACCTCCACAAACCCAAGAGCCTAGGGAAGGTGAGATTATCCCAGCTCAGGGGTAAATCCTGATTAGTTTAAACCAGAGAATGGGTTATACTTGCTCAGATATCCACCCCTTTAGCCCCTAGGGCAGCCAGGTCAGCCAGATCGCCCACCCACACCCTCAAAACACACACACACACACACCAACCACCTCCAGCTGTGAGCAGCCTCTTCTGTTTACTTAATGTTCTGACCAGATGTTATCATTTTCTATGTGTACCATGACAAGAACAAACTTAAATTGGAAAGCACCAATTTAAGCCAATCAAGGTAATCCCATCCCGTGTGCCACTGTCTGACTTAGGAAGGAATATGTAGCTACAATCAGCCAAATGCAACCCAAGGAGAAGCCTGCTGGAGAGGTTACAGGAAAGGCCCCTTGCATTTAAAAAGGGACACACAAGAATAGACAGTCTCTTATACCAACGGATGCTACTTATGTGCAGGTGACCCCCCAAATGAAGCAGGCATCTTAGGACCAAAAGAGCAGCCAGTCGGAGGACCAAGTCAGCACACTGAAGGTGGCAGAGAAAAAAGAACAAGAAATGAAGACTCTAATGACATTGCTGAGTCACTGAATTAACAAAACCTGGAACTACCTCCCTCAGGATGTTTAGTTCCTTGAGACAGCTCATTTTCTTTATTCTGATGGGTTTTACTTTGTGTTCAAATGTAAGTTAGTAGAGAAATTCACAAAGTAATTGCCAATGCTTAGCAACCTGTCAACAGCCTAGTGCTCAAAATCATCTCCCTGCTGCACAGTGACAACCATCAAAGGCACCCTGGTGGGTCCCCAGTTGCTTGGCACCAGGAAAAAGTGGATTAAGGTTGGATTCCAGACATTCAGAGCCATGGTTCCATAATGTCTTTCCATCGATCATGACATCCATGGGGCTCAGCAGGTATACATGGAGAGGGTAGGAAGCTTCTTTTTTAAATTCCCTTATCATCTATTCCCATTTTGAGTAGATTTTTGATTATTGGCAGCAAAAACTATCTTCACTGATAAATCTATCTTCACATAATTAGCAGCAAATTAATGTGACCTCCTTTGAGCAAAAGACTCAGGAAAAAATGGTATAGAGATTCATAATTCTGCCCATATTCCTCCAAACCTTCAGATGATGGGTCTTAAGTGAATTTTTCCCAAAAAGGAAGACAACTGAGATGCCAGGAAAAGTACTGACCATGTGATCATCTGACACACTCTCTCCATCATGAGAGTCATAAAGCACCTCACAAATTCTGATGCATCTCCTTGTCTCACCAGCGAATTTGGGGCAGCATAATTTAAAGATATCAATTGGTATGTTTTGTTATTCCTCCTGTGTATGTTTTTCCCTTTCTTATCTCAAGAACGTCAACATTCCCTTTATCTTAGGGGCATGTCCAAAAGCAGAAAGCACTAGAAGTAATCTCTAACCCTCAAAATCCAACCCCCACTAAAGATTTTTCTTTCAAAAGCCTAAACTCATGGTGCTAGACACCAGCATTTCTGGACAGGGATACAGACAAATTTCGATTGTTCTGTTCCATTTAAACTGTTCTGTTTCCTTTGATCTTGTTTACCTAAAATTGTGCTTTCCCACTATTGGGGAGAGGCTAGAGGTTTTCCAGTTCCTTAAAGTAGTGGAGGTGGGTAGCCTGTTCCTTAACAGAAACTCTAGGGAAGTGATAGGACTTTTGACGGGAATTGTGAGAGGATGCTGGGAAAATAAATATTTGGGCCCTGAAGCCACAGTAAAAGATCTTGTGTCTATGTCCTTTGCATAGACACAGCAGGGTCACCTAATACTGCATGGACAAGGAGCTTTCCAGGGTGACCAGCGTGGACTAAGAATCAGAAGGCCTTTTCCTGAATGTTCTGTGCTAGGCAAGACCTGCAGCACTTCTGCATCAATGACACTAAGTGAGCAGAAACCCTAAACATCACTGAAATAGCACTTCCAAAATTTAGAGGTTAAAAAAAAATGTAACCAAGTATGCATGCATGTGTGATTAAAATTCATGCATGCAACATTCAAAACAATTTTTCAAAATTAAACCTTTAATTCAGAATGCAAACTAGGTTTGTATTTTTAATTGGCTTGACATGTCATGAGCTCCCAAAGGACACCACACTATCAGTCCAAGTTCCCACTAGTTATTCAATATATTACAAGTCCTGCTACCTTAGAAAAGGAAAATTAACTGTAAGATAGACAGTTCCATAGCTGGTGAATACTACTGAACATTTTCAAAACACTCAAAAATAAAAGGCAATAACAGAATGCCTTTATTTTTTCTCTAAATAACACCACACCCATTCATGAAACATGACTATATTTCCCTCAATGTGCTGGGAATTAATGAAAATTGAATATAAAGAAAAGAAGTGCCCAATATACAAGGCACTTTATAAAGTTGAGATTCCCAAATAATACAAAAGCATTTTCAAGTCACACATGGGATATGAAGTGAAAATGTTCTTGGAGGAAATCTTCTCTAATAATACTTATCTACTTCAGAGGGTACTGGCAAGCTCTATTAACACTTTTAGATCTTCAAATAAAAGTCCTATAGAAATGCAAAGTATTATTATTTTAGTTCTGAAATAATTTCACACCTAGGGATGAGAAAACCCCAGGCCAAATTTTACTGCTTCTCTCCTGCCTGATAAACAAGAAATGCCACAAGCAGTGGGGGAAGGGGGAGGATGGAAATCAAACAGAACAAAGACATCAAAATTTCTCCTTTACGTGAGCTCTGTATTTCCGCTAGATGTCACCTTTGGGAATTCTCAAAAAAAAAAAAGGGACCTGAGTCCCTTTAAGGTCAGGGTTAAGTACAGGGACAATCTTCTCATTGCCTTTATACCAGATAAAGTAACAACCAGCTGAGCTGAAAAAAATTACGTTGTCCACTTCGGTGGGGCATAATTCTTCCCAAAGCACTTGCCAAACTTAAAAATGACTGGATAAATCATTACCTGAATCACCCACCAGTGCGAGCTCACCTAAGAGGTCAAAAAGCAACTGGCTTAATGGATACCACAATTTCTGCTCAGCTACTGAGAGCACTGTACAAGACTGTCATTTCTTGCTGCTGATGGAAGTGGTGGTGGTGATGATGGTGGATGTGATGATGTAGATGATCATGATGGTGATGATGGTGATTGAAGTTCTCAAAACCTACTGACCAATGGAATCACTTATGGAGCTTCTAAAAATACAGATTTTTGGTCCCCTCCCCAGAACTACTTATTCTGAATCTCTGAAGAAAGAACTCAAGTTTGGTTTTTACTGATTTTTGTTTTTCTTTTTGTTTTTTTTGCGGTACACGGGCCTCTCACTGTTGTGGCCTCTCCCGTTGCGGAGCAGAGGCTCCGGACACGCAGGCTCAGTGGCCATGGCTCACGGGCCCAGCTGCTCCGCAGCATGTGGGATCTTCCCGGACCAGGGCATGAACCCGTGTCCCCTGCATCGGCAGGTGGGCTCTCAACCACTGTGCCACCAGGGAAGCCCATGTTTTGTTTTTTTAATGTAGCCTTTAGGAAAACAACTGAAGTGACAGTGCTTGTAAATAATCTCATGATCAGGAATGTAGGCTTTGTAGGCGGACTAGCTGAAGTCTAATTCCAAACCTAACACTTATTAGCTGTGTGACTCTAGGCAAAATCCTTAGACTTAAGCCTCAATTTCGACATCTATAAAATGGAAATTCTATTACTATCTACCTCATAAAGTAGAGCCTAAGCAATTTTTTTAAAGCATATGTTAATTCCAAGGAAGACAGAAGGTTATATGTTAAAGAAAATATTACCAACCGTAATAACATAATAATGTAAATATTATATATTGATTTAAACAAAAAATTGTAATATAATTATTTTAGTAGCCTGTGGGGACCAAAAGTGGTAGGAGTGGGAGTGTCAAAGAGCTACTGCTAAACTTTATGTACGTGGAAAAAAAGTATAAGTATGTTACTTATAAACAGAGAGATAAACACCAGAACTATCAGAGTTAAAAGTTGCAATTTGGGGGAGGGGGTCAGAAGAGAGAAAGGTCGAGAAGGGGTTGGTGTGCAGTTTTTCAGTATTTGCTTTTATTCAAACAATAAACAAGTAGGTATCTTGCTTTGATGAAAATAAAAATGAACTTCAAAAGATAATTCATAGTGTGCATAAGCATAAACATTAGAGGTCTTTATGAACTAGGATTAACATAAAGTTTTTCAGTTTACCAAAACTTGCTTTTTAAAAACTGATTGAGGGCTTCCCTGGTGGCGCAGTGGTTGACAGTCCGCCTGCCGGTGCAGGGGACACGGGTTCGTGCCCCGGTCTGGGAAGATCCCACATGCCGCGGAGCGGCTGGGCCCGTGCCAGTACAGCAAAAAAAAAAAAAAAAAAAAAAACTGATTGATATACTCCCCCCAACTGTATCACCAAAATGTCCAGTTCATAGTAAATAAACACTTACTATGCCCCTGGCACACTGTTAAGTCCTAGAAAGACATTTGTTGAATTGAATTGAGAACGGCAGAAATATAAAGATAGAAGCTGAAGCACAGTGTGTGCACAGAGTTGAGAACATGGCCCCTTGGAACTGAAGGGTCCTGTGCAGCCACTTCGCACTGGAACTCTGGTCTGAAGTGCCAGGTGCAAGGCCTCAGCACTTGGCACCCTAAGAACAAGTGAAACTAGATGAAGCACAAAGGAAAAGAAAAAAAAAAAGGTGGGGACCTTCAAGATGGCAGAGGAGTAAGATGTGGAGATTACCTTCCTCCCCACAAATACATCAGAAATATATCTACATGTGGAACAACTCCTACAAAACACCTACTGCAACACTGGCAGAAGAGCTCAGACTTCCCATAAGATATATATATATATTTTGCCTTTATCACTTATTGTGAGTGTGTATGTGTATGCTTCTTTGTATGATTTTGTCTGTATAGCTTTGCTTTTACCATTTCTCCTACGGTTCTGTCAGTCAAGGTTTTTTTTAGTATACTTTTTAGAGCTTCCCATCATTGGTGTATTTGTTTCTTGGTTTGGTTACTCTCTTCTTTCTTTCTTTTTCTTTTCTTATAATGTTTTAATTTTTTTATTTTTAATGATTTTCTTGTATTTTTTATTTCAATAACTTTATTTTATTTATTTTTTCTTTCTTTTCTTCTTTTTTTCCTCCCTTTTCTTATGAGCCATGTGGCTAACAGGGTCATGATGCTCTGGCCAGGTGTTACGTCTGTGCCTCTGAGGTGACAGAGTCAAGTTCAGGACATTGGTCCATCAGAGACCTCCCAGCTCCACGTAATATCAAACGACAAAAGCTCTCCCAGAGATCTCCATCTCATGCTAAGACCCAGCTCCACTCAATGACCAGAAAGCTACAGTGCTGGACAACCTATGCCAAACAACAAGCAAGACAGGAACACAACTCCACCCATTAGCAGAAAGGCTGCCTAAAATCATAATAAGTTCACAGACACCCCAAAACACACCACCAGACATGGTCCTGCCCACCAGAAAGACAAGATCCAGCCTTATCCACCAGAACACAGGCACCAGTCCCCTCTACCAGGGAGCCTACACAACCCACTGAACCAACCTTATCCACTGGGGGCAGACAGAAAAAACAACGGGAAATACAAACCTACAGCCTGTGAAAAGGAGACCCCAAACACAGTAAGTTAAGCAAAATGAGAAGACAGAGAAACATACAGATGAAGAAGTAAGGTAAAAACACACCAGACCAAACAAACAAAGAGGAAACAGGCAGTCTATCTGAAAAACAATTCAGAGTAATGATAGTAAACATGATCCAAAATCTTGGAAATAGAATAGATAAAATACAATACACAGTTAACAAGGACCTAGAAGAACTAAAGAGCAAAAAAAAAAATGATGAACACCACAATAAATGAAATTAAAAATTCTCTAGAAGGGATCAAGAGCAGAATAACTGAGGCAGAAGAATGGATAAGTGACCTGGAAGATAAAATAATGGAAATAACTACCACAGAGCAGAATAAAGAAAATAGAATTAAAAGAATTGAGGACAGTCTCAGCGACATCTGGGAAAACATTAAACGCACCAACATTCGAATTACAGGGGTCCCAGAAGAAAAAGAGAAAAAGAAGGAGACTGATAAAATATTTTAAGAGATTATAGTTGAAAACTTCCCTAATATGGGAAAGGAAATAGTCAGTCAAGTCCAGGAAGCACAGAGAGTCCCATACTGGATAAATCCAAGGAGAAACATGCCAAGACACATATTAATCAAACTATCAAAATTTAAATATAAAGAAAAAATATTAAAAGCAGCAAGGGAAAAACAACAAATAACATACAAGGGAATCCCCATAAAGTTAACAGCTGATCATTCAGCAGAAACTCTGCAAGCCAGAAGGGAGTGTCATGACATATTTAAAGTGATGAAAGGGAAAAACCTACAACAAAGATTACTCTATCCAGCAACGATCTCATTCAGATTTGACAGAGAAATTAAAACCTTTACAAACAGGCAAAAGCTAAGAGAATTCAGCACCACCAAACCAGCTTTACAACAAATGCTAAAGAAATTTCTCTAGGCAGGAAACACAAGAGAAGGAAAAGACCTACAATAACAAACCCAAAACAATTAAGAAATTGGGAATACGAACATACATCTCGATAATTACCTTCAATGTAAATGGATTAAATGCTCCAACCAAAAGACATAGACTGGCTGAATGGATATAACAACAAGACCCATATATATGCTATCTACAAGAGACCCACTTCAGACCTAGGGACACAAACAAACTGAAAGTGAGGGGATGGAAAAAGATATTCCATGCAAATGGAAATCAAAAGAAAGCTAGAATAGCAATTCTCATATCAGGCAAAATAGACTTTAAAACAAAGTATTACAAGAGACAAAGAATGACACTATATAATGATCAAGGGATCAGTCCAAGAAGAAGATATAATAATTGTAAATATTTATGCACCCAACATAGGAGCACCTCAATACATAAGGCAAATACTAACAGCCATAAAAGTGGAAATCGATAGTAACACAATCATAGTAGGGGACTTTAACACCCCATTTTCACCAAAGAACAGATCATCCAAAATGAAAATAAATAAGGAAACACAAGCTTTAAATGATACATTCAACAAGATGGACTTAAATGATATTTATAGGACATTCCATCCAAAAACAACAGAATACACATTCTTCTCAAGTGCACATGGAAAATTCTCCAGGATAGATCATATCTTGGGTCACAAAACAAGCCTTGGTAAATTTAAGAAAACTGAAATCATATCAAGTATCTTTTCTGACAACATGCTATGAGACTAGATATCAATTACAGGAAAAAATCTGTAAAAAATACAAACACATGGCGGCTAAACAATACACTACTTAATAACCAAGAGATCACTGAAGAAATCAAAGAGGAAATCAAAAACTACCTAGAAACAAATGACAATGAAAACATGATGACCCAAAACCTATGGGATGCAGCAAAACCAGTTCTAAGAGGGAAGTTTATAGCAACACAATCCTACCTTAAGAAACAAGAAACACCTCAAATAAACAACCTAACCTTACACCTAAAGCAATTGGAGAAAGAAGAACAAAAAAAACCCAAAGTTAGCAGAAGGAAAGAAATCATAAAGATCAGATGAGAAATAAATGAAAAAGAAATGAAGGAAATGATAACAAAGATCAATAAAACTAAAAGCTGGTTCTTTGAGAAGCTAAACAAAATTGATAAACCATTAGCTAAACTCATCAAGAAAAAAAGGGAGAAGACTCAAATCAATAGAATTAGAAATGAAAAAGGGGAAATAACAACCGACACTGCAGAAATACAAAAAATCATGAGAGATTACTACAAGCAACTACAGGGCAATAAAATAGACAACCTGGAAGAAATGGACAAATTCTTAGAAATGCACAACCTTCAGAGACTGAACAAGCAAGAAACAGAAAATATGAACAGACCCATCACAAGCACTGAAATTGAAACTGTGATTAAAAATCTTCCAACAAACAAAAGCCCAGGACCAGATGGCTTCACAGGCAAATTCTATCAAACATTTAGAGAAGAGCTAACACCTATCCTTCTCAGACTCTTCCAAAATATAGCAGAGGGAGGAACACTCCCAAACTCCTTCTACAAGCCACAATCACCCTGATACCAAAACCAGACAAAGATGTGACAAAAAAAGAACACTATAGACCAATATCACTGATGAACATAGATGCAAAAATCCTCAACAAAATACTAGCAAACAGAATCCAACAGCACATTAAAAGGATCATACACCATGATCAAGTGGGGTTTATCCCAGGAATGCAAGGATTCTTCAAAATACGCAAATCAATCAATGTGATACACCATATTAACAAGTTGAAGGATAAAAACCACATGATCACCTCAATAGATGCAGAAAGGGCTTTTGACAAAATTCAACACCAATTTACGAAAAAAACCCTACAGAAAGTAGGTATAGAGAGAACTTACCTCAACATAATAAAGGCCATATATGACAAACCCACAGTCAACTTCGTTCTCAATGGTGAAAAACTGAAACCATTTCCTCTAAGATCAGGAACAAGACAAGGTTATCCACTTTCACCACTATTATTCAACATAGTTTTAGAAGTTTTAACCATGGCAATCAGAGGAAAAAAAAGAAATAAAAGGAATCCAAATCGGAAAAAAAGTAAAGCTGTCACTGTTTGCAGATGACATGATAGTAAACACAGAGGATCCTAAAGATGCTACCAGAAAACTACTAGAGCTAATCAATGAATTTGGTAGAGTAGCAGGATACAAAATCAATGCACAGAAATCTCTTGCATTCCTATACACTAATGATGAAAAATCTGAAAAAGAAATTAAGGAAACACTCCCATTCACCACTGCAACAAAAAGAATAAAATACCTAGGAATAAACCTACTTAAGGAGACAAAAGCCCTGTATACAGAAAACTATGACACTGATGAAAGAAATTAAAGATGATACAAACAGATGGAGAGATATACCATGCTCTTGGATTGGAAGAATCAACATAGTGAAAATGACTATAGTATCCAAAGCAATCTACAGATTCTATGCAATCTCTACCAAACTACCAATGGCATTTTTCACCGAACTAGAACAAAAATTTCATTATTTGTATGGAAACACAAACGACCCCAAATAGCCAAAGCAATATTGAGAAAGAAAAATGGAGCTGGAGGAATCAGGCTCCTGGACTTCAGGCTATACTACAAAGCTACAGTAATCCAGACAGTATGGCACAAAAACAGAAATATAGATCAATGGAACAGGATAGAAAGCCCAGAGATAAAACCACACACTTATGGTCACCTTATCTTTGATAAAGGAGGCAAGAATATACAGTGGAGAAAAGACAGCCTCTTCAATAAGTGGTGCTGAGAAAACTGGACAGCTACAGGTAAAAGAATGAAATTAGAACACTCCCTAACACCATACACAAAAATAAACTCAAAATGGATTAAAGACCTAAATGCAAGATCAGACACTATCAATCTCTTAGAGGAAACATAGGCAGAACATTCTATGACATAAATCACAGCAAGATCCTTTTTGACTCCGCTAGAGAAATGGAAATAAAAACAAAAATAAACAAATGGGACCTAATGAAACTTAAAAGCTTTTGCACAGCAAAGGAAAACATAAAAAAGAAGAAAAGACAACCCTCAGAATGGGAGAAAATATTTGCAAACGAAGCAACTGACAAAGGATTAATCTCCAAAATATACAAGCAGCTCATGCAGCTCAATATCAAAAAAACAAACAACCCAATCCAAAAATGGGCAGATTCTTCTTCTATTTAGAAGATCTAAATAGACATTTCTCCAAAGAAGACATACAGATTGCCAACAAACACATGAAAGGTGACTCAACATCACTAATCATTAGAGAAATGCAAATCAAAACTACAATGAGGTATTACCTCACACCAGTCAGAATGGCCATCATCAAAAAATCTACAAACAATAAATGCTAGAGAGGGTGTGGAGAAAAGGGAACCCTCTTGCACTGCTGGTGGGAATGTAAATTGATACAGCCACTATGGAGAACAGTATGGAGGTTCCTTAAAAAACTAAAAATAGAACTACCATACGACCCAGCAATCCCACTACTGGGCACATACCCTGAGAAAACCATAATTCAAAAAGAGTCATGTACCACAATGTTCACTGCAGCACTACTCACAATAGCCAGGACATGGAAGCAACCTAAGTGTCCACTGATAGATGAATGCATAAAGAAGATGTGGCACATATATACAATGGAATGTTACTCAGCCATAAAAGGAAATGAAATTGAGTTATTTGTAGTGAGGTGGATGGACCTAGAGTCTGTCATACAGAGTGAAGTTAAGTCAGAAAGAGAAAAACAAATACTGTATGCTAACACATATATATGGAATCTGAAAAAAAAAAAAAAAGGTTCTGAGGAACCTAGGGGCAGGACAGGAATAAAGACACAGACGTACAGAATGGACTTGAGGACACGCAGAGGGGGAAGGGTAAGCTGGGACGAAGTGAGAGAGTGGCATGGACATATATACACTACCAAATATAAAATAGATAGCTAGTGGGAAGCAGCCACACAGCACATGGAGATCAGCTCAGTGCTCTGTGACCACCTAGAGGGATGGGATAGGGAGGGTGGGAGGGAGATGCCAAGAGGGAGGAGATATAGGGATATATCTATATGTATAGCTGATTCAGTTTGTTATAGAGCAGCAACTAACACACCATTGTAAAGCAATTATACTCCAATAAAGATGTTTTTTTAAAAATTTGCATTAAAAAAGACAGCACCATCACTGGGGGTAATTGAGGGGAATTTTATGAAGGGTGTGGGCAAGGTTAAGGGAAACCAAGAAGAGACAACAGTATCCTGGAGTTAGCAGAAATAAACTGCTAATTTAAAGGGGCAAAAGGAAGGAGCAGTTACCAAATAGCAGAAAAAAGCTGCAGCTGCAGAAGAGAGGCCCCCAACAAGAACCCTGGTGGCCTTCCTTAGAGGAATACAGCCACTGTCAACCCACAGTGCTGCAAGGAAGGTAGGGGATAATATTCCAACCTTGCATTCTCCGATTTTCGCCCAATGCCTTCCTTTGGCTACTCCAGTGGAAGGCCAGAGAGCAAGGGAGCCCAGGGTATGCTGACAATAAGTCAGCCTCCTGGGACACACAGCATTTCAGAGGAATGAGAGCTGGAGGCACAAACAGAGAATTCCAGCACAAGTACTATGCAGAGTTTTGTTTCTATTTTTGTTTTTTTATTTACCTCCCTTTCCTATTCAGCCTCATAAAATAAGCCTTCGATTTTTCAATCTGTTTAATAAATATAAATAGCATGATATTAACAATAATAATAATACATTGATATTACACAGCACTTTAATCTCCTAAGCACTTCCACATACATTATCTTTACGTCATCCTCAGAACAGCCCTACGCAGTAGATAGGGCAAGGGTTATCCTATTTTACAGGTGAGGAAAACTGAGACCTTAAGAAAAGTTGGGTTTCTTGCCCAGAGTCATAAAGCTAGCAAGCAGCAGAGCACAAACTAGAAGGTATGTTTCCTAATGCTTCAGCTAAGGTTCTTTCAACCATACAATGCTGTTGTGCTATTTATTCACAGTAGGAGTGAAAAATTGATGTCCCTGTGAAAAAATCATTAACCAGCTTTGTTCTAGGCACTGCACAGAACAGAGAAGCAGTCAACAAACAAGACACAAGGGAAAATAGGGCAAATTTGCCCATTCCATTCTCGGGAAACCACAAGCAGTGCCACAGACCTAGGTAACTGAGTTTTCAATCACATTTTACACACCATTGAAAAGAAGGTGTTCAGTAGGGCAAGAAAAGTGTTCAAAAGAGCAATAAAAATTCAGGCAAAAGTATACAAATATTTAAATAGTTTTGTTTTGGGATGCTGGGATAAGTAGAAGGAAATCACAGTCCCTTCACAATACCCATGCCACAAAGAGACCAGGGCTCCAGAAATTGGAAGGATGACCTCTGCTTCTCTTCTTAATTCCAACTCTACCCCCACATATACACATATCCTTTGAGAGCTTCGAGAAGCAGCCAAAAGTGACTTCTTTTTACCAAACACAAGAGTAGTGGAGAGTCCAACAAAATAGCCCACTTTTGAAATAATAATTGAGAACTCTTCACCTTATGTAATCTGCTGCAAAACACTCAGCTACTTATATATGATGGAAGAAAGTAGTGAATGGTATTTTTACTGTAAACCTCCAAACACACCCCACTTATTCCAAATTTAGCTCCCTAACATGTAAACTACTCTATTAGGGTTCTGTGATTGCAAGCAACAGAAACCAATTGACTAATTTAAGAAGGATTATGGGAAGGAAATTGGAGGCTCAGCAAATCCATAGAAGACTGGAAAATAAGCGTTGAACACCATCAGTGACCAAGACAGATGTGGAAGCTGGGAAATGGGAACTGCTACAGTGGTCTCATGGCAGGTACTGTCAGGGCAGAATGCCGACTGGGAGAAAGGAGAATCCTTTAGCTCAAGATTCAAATTCCAAAGAAGAAGCACCCATTAACCAAGCTTGTGGTCATGCACCTATCCTTATGCTGACTGTAGGGCCCTGAGTAGGGTCCCTGGGTACAGTTCCACTGCTGTAATTACTTCAAAAGAAAATAAAGTGCAGTTAAAAAGGGAAAACATACATTACAGGGAAAAAGGGGAGGGGGAAGAAGTTCCTCTAAACTTAATAAGGTTTTCTTCAAAAATTCCTCAACCTAACTAGTAGCAATAGATCACTTACTTCCTAAGACTATATTAATTAGTAGTTGCCCACACACAACCAAAGATAGTGTTTACCCTGACACCAACAAAACTTCAACCTGACAACTTTTTACTTACAGAGGCCTCACTTCTCATACTACCTGAAAGTTATCTTTTCATTTGATTCTTAAAAGCCAAAGCAGAATTTGCCCTTCTTTAGTAACATATGCTCATTTTTGAAACATTATCCCTACACTTCCAAAAAGAACAGACTCCTCAAAATATCTAATGAATAAATCCATAAGGATGCTAACGCTGATGCCGATGATGATGACAGTAATATTAACAAGAGCAGCAACAGCTAATATCTACTGAGTAGTTATCATGGACCAGGACCTGTTCTAAGCCCTCAACACATAATAATTCATTTAAGCTCCACAACCTTAGGAGCAAAACAGTTTTATTTCCATTTCACAAAGTAGGAAACTGAAATACAGAGGGGGTGAATAACTTGTCCATGGTCCAATAGCTCATAAAAGTCAAACCACAACTAAATCCATGTCTGACTCCAGATTACCAGAATAACAAAGAGTTTTCATTGAGAGTAGAGGAAATAGACGGTACCAGTGTGAAAATACTTTCCAAGAAGAGTGAGAGCACCATAACTGTACCTAAAGATCTCAAGGTTCTGAAGACTGCTACATCATCACTAACTCCAACAGTTTATGAGAATTTATTTCTAAAAGCTATCAAGTACTGGTTTATTCCAAGATGTGGCTCAATGGTCCAGAGATGTGTAAGTTATATGGCTGAATATAAGAATTATCTACTTCTTAAGATATTTTTTTCGTCACTAGTGCCCATTACAGAAAAATTCCAAGCCAACCAGCTTTCATGCACCAGAGTTTAATCATCCCAAAGCAAATCCTCAAAACAATATTTTTATAGCTCATGTTCTGATTATTCAAAAGGGGCTTTCTCCAATTTCCCTGTAAAATTCCTTTTCACCCTCAAAATAAACATTAAAAATTCAGCTCCAGAAGTAGATTTGTCATAAAGTTAGGAATAACTTAAAATATAAAGTAAATCAAAATGGCTCTTCCAACTTTAACTAAAGTGGTCATGGTCATGATTCCTGGAATAAAAATGACAGAAAAAAAAACCCTAAAATTGTCAAAAACATAATTGATGATGAAAAGAAATGTAAAATTATGGCATATTTCACCCTGGCCACCAAAGACTTTTGATGAAACTGCAGCCCTATAATTCCCCAGAATGAAATCTTTAAATTAAAATACTTCATGCAGAACAGAAATTAAACAATGGCTCAAAGAACAATGCTGTACAGACGTATGCTTATAAATATACCTAGGAAAGAGGAAACAATTACATTTTTCCATGTAAAAAGCAGCTCGATTGTAATGTTTCACAGGAGGCTGAGTAGGTACTTTCCCCATTGCTTCAAACTTGGAAGTTCATTTCCTTAACTCACTTAGCGTCCAAATCGACTGGGTGGAATGCAATTAGCTACACCAAACTGACTAACTTTCTCCTTTCTACAAAACTAGCTCTTCCACACAATGGCACAACTGACTTTAATGATAAATTTCATCCAATGCAATTGAAATGCCACTTTGAATTTTATCTTAAATGCTTTATTTGGCCAGTGGTTTTATTTAACTATTGACCAGAAGTGGTACGAGTGCATTCTTTTTCCATCTAGCATTAATCTTAGTAAATTTAGCTCCATTGGAATGTCTTAACTGTTGAGAAGAAAGCAAAAGTCAGCAAGCATACAACTGCATTTGGCTACCCTCAGCACATCATTTTATTTCCTCCTGCTCTCTGCTAACTATTGCTCAGCACTTTTGCCTATGAGGGAGGACAAGTAGGTGGTTAAGGAAGTTGTCCTGTCAGCTATATCTTTAATCCGAGTGTTTAAATCTCTGAATAAAAGAAAAATCAATGTTGTAAAGGCAATGTTTGTCAAGGCTATGTAATAAATACACTTACCTTTACAGACTGTTCTCAATGGATTTCCCTTCTTTGCTGCGCTTCAAAGCTACAAAGAGATAAAAACGAAAGCACTGAGTTATCTGCGAGCAAAACAGCAAACGTTTTCTCTCCACGTCTCTAAGTAGAATTTCCATATGCCATGGTATGTGATGCTAGCCAAATAAACCACTGATAAAACTTTATGCCTCATACCTCCTGTACAAGAGGTCAATGAAAGACAAAGTCATAAACTGAAAACGGCACACACATCTACCCAGAATTGACTCACACAAACCTGGCCAGATCTATAGTCAAATCTTTTGGGGTGTGAACTCCTCAACAGAATGGAGGAGTGCAGAGATGAAACAGCTTATAAAGTGCAGAGATGAAAATCAAATTAAACATTATGCAGCACACTAGATCTGACCGAGCATTTTATTTTCTTACATCTTTTAGCGCCATCTTTCTTGCACACTCGATTTCCATTTCCCTGGGAGTTTTACTTGGGGGAGCCTATTCCATTTATATGGCGTGCAGGGCCCTCCCAATCCAGACCTCACCACTTGCCCCTATGAGTAAATGTGTGCAAGCTTACACATACAATCCTCCTTCCTCTAGGTAGAGTGTAGCCTTTCTCGGTAGTGAGAAACTCATAAAACAGAGGAAGCCAAACTTGGCATTTCAAATCAAATCTAGGCATGTTAAGCTCCCTGCAACCAAAACGTACAATGTGCTGACCACACACAAGTCAATATGACAGGAGATGTAGTAAACTATAGTTGCCAAGCAACAGCAATAACTTAAGGTTTCAAGGGGCTGATTCTATAGTAGTCCAACATTACGCATATGTTGACTCCATGGTCAAAAATAAATGGAATATGCCAATTTCTTTCATACATGGCTAGGTCCTAACATCTCTTAAGGTATAGTAGTTGGGAATGGTCAACTACTTCATGGTTTTCCCATGTTTCTTTTTTTTTTTTTTTTTTTCCCTTTAATGTCCTAAGTAACTGCTTTCGCCCCTACTGGGCTATTTCCCTTCACATCCTCCTACCACTATAGAACCCATTACCGCTGATGCATGACCACCAAAGAACAAGGCCAGACTTGTGGGCTATGATGTAAATCTTGGAATATTAATGCAGGAGATAAGGCCCCTCCATGGGACACCATCAAAATTTCTCCTTCCCCCTGTGTTATGTGGATTGCAATAGAGTTGGGGGAAACATAATTTGGGGAAGACTAGATAAAATAGTATAATACTACATTTTATAAAGTCTGAGAGATTTATGGTCTGACAACATAGAGATTGAGCTGTATCCGTTTTTATCTCAAACACAAAGAAATGCTAAACAAAATATAGCTCAAAACAAAGGGAGGGGACCAATATGAAAAAATAATGAATGCAAATTTTCTAGAATGAAAGACATGAATCCTCTTGAAAAAGCATACCAAGACCTCAACAAGGTAAATAAAAGCAAATCTACAGGTAGATACAACAGAAGGAAACCGCAGAACACCAGAGATAGAAAGAAAGCCTTAAATCCAACCAGAGAGAAAAAATAGACTCCTTGCAAAACAACTTGTCATAAGCAAAAATAAAATCAAGACAGCAGTGGAATGACATGTCCTAAGTTCCAAGTGAAAAAAATTCAAGGAAAATTCTATAGCCATGCTAAACTAATTATCATTCAAGAATGAGAGAAATAAGGACATTTTTCAGGAAAAAAAAATATTATTTCCTGCTCACAGTAGTTTACTTTTGCTGAAAGGAATACTAAAAGATATACTTGAATAATAAGAAATTGATCCCAGAAGGAAAGAGGAACAAAAAGCAATGGTGAACAAATAAATTAGCAAGTATGACAGTAAATCTAGTAAATTCAAATGGACATATATACACTACCAAATGTAAGGTAGATAGCTAGTGGGAAGCAGCCGCATAGCACAGGGAGATCAGCTCGGTGCTTTGTGACCGCCTGGAGGGGTGCGATAGGGAGGGTGGGAAGGAGGGAGACACAAGAGGGAGGAGATATAGGAACATATGTATATGTATAACTGATTCACTTTGTTATAAAGCAGAAACCAACACACCATTGTAAAGCAATTATACTCCAATAAAAAAAAATGTGTTTCTAACAATAAATGCTGGAGAGGGTGTGGAGAAAAGGGAACACTCTTGCACTGCTGGTGGGAATGTGAATTGGTTCAGCCACTATGGAGAACAGTATGGAGGTTCCTTAAAAAACTACAAATAGAACTACCATATGACCCAGCAATCCCACTACTGGGCATATATCCTGAGAAAACCGAAATTCAAAGAGTCATGTACCAAAATGTTCATTGCAGCTCTATTTACAATAGCCCGGACATGGAAACAACCTAAATGCCCATCATCGGATGAATGGATAAAGAAGATGTGGCACATATATACAATGGAATACTACTCAGCCATAAAAAGAAACGAAATTGAGCTATTTGTAATGAGGTGGATAGACCTAGAGTCTGTCATACAGAGTGAAGTAAGTCAGAAAGAAAAAGACAAATACCGTATGCTAACACATATATATGGAATTTAAGAAAAAAAAAATGTCATGAAGAACCTAGGGGTAAGGCAAGAATAAAGACGCAGACCTCCTAGAGAACGGACTTGAGGTTATGGGGAGGGGGAAGGGTGAGCTGTGACAGGGCGAGAGAGAGTCATGGACATACACACACTAACAAACGTAGTAAGGTAGATAGCTAGTTGGAAGCAGCCGCATGGCACAGGGAGATTGGCTTGGTGCTTTGTGACAGCCTGGAGGGGTGGGATAGGGAGGGTGGGAGGGAGGGAGACGCAAGAGGGAAGAGATATGGGAACATATGTATATGTATAACTGATTCACTTTGTTATAAAGCAGAAACTAACACACCCTTGTAAAGCAATTATACCCCAATAAAGATGTTAAAAAAAAAAAAAAGAAAAAAAAAATGTGTTTCTAACATTTCCTGAAACACAGTATATTATTACATAAAGTTTAAACATTAAAGCAAATTTGAGAAAAAATAATAATAATAAATAAATAAATAAATAAATAAATAATGGGTATTGGATAAAAATTACTAAACCCTGCTTGTCAAAAACCTACAATAGCAATAATGACCAATTTTTACGGTTTGCAAATAAGATGAAATGAGTGGTTGGCCACAATCATATGGAATAAAGGAGGGGAAATGAATTGTTTAGGAGGAAAAGATACTGATTAAGTTGTTAAAAATATGCATTACAGCTACTGATAAACTTGTTAAAGATAACTAGCGTTTCTTTCTCTATGTACATAACCAAAGACATCTTTTCATATATGCTCAAAGGGACATGTACAAGAATGTTTCTAGCATCAATGCTAGAATGGCAAGAAATACTGAAAACAGAAACAGGTATTAACAGTACAATGAATAAACACATTTTTATAGATTCTTACAATGGAATATTACACAGAGTTGAGAAATCAATGAATCAGTTACACACATCAACACATATGCCTTTCAAAAATATGATGTAAAACAAAAGAAGAAAGTCACAAAAGACTGTATATATTATTCCGCATATATTCAAAAAGGCAAAAATAAATACTATCTTGTTTTGAAATATTACATGTAAGTGGCAAAAACTGTGAAGAAAAGCAAGGGAATGAATGATTTATACAGAATTCAGGCTATATTTACCTTGAGAGTGAGGAAGGAGATTGTAATGGGGAAATGGTCTAAGAGGATTCTGGAATATGGTAATGCTCTATTTCTTGGCTTGGGGACAGGTATCTGGATGTTCAGTTTATTATTTTCTTTAAACTGTAGATATACATTTTCAAAAATTATTTTGTATGTATATTCTATTTCACGATTTTAAAACACGTAAGAGTAATCACCAGAAGAATTGAAGTATCCAAACCAGTGAAGGGAACAATCTAGAGAATAGAAAACTCAACCAATTCTCTTTCTATAGAAGACTGGAATGGGATGGAGAAAGAAACAAAGGAAAACACAGTGAACAGAAAACACAAAATATTTAAAAGAAGTTCAAATATGTCAGTAATCAGAGTAAGTGGATTAAATGCATCTGTTAAAATAAAATTTTTCAAAATGAATTTTTTTAAACCTTGCTATGTGATGTTTATAAGAAACACATCTAAGACAGAAAGATTTTGAAAGGACAAGTACAGAAAACTATATACCAAGCAAATAGGAACCAAAAGAAAGTTGGTGGAAGTTAATATTAGGCAAAATACAAGTTAGTAATAATAAAATAGGCATTTGCATTGACTACATATTGCTACAAAGCCAACTACCTAACAATTAATGACTTCATAATAATAATTTATTATCTCTTATGGTTTCTATGGAACAAGAATCTTGACAGGGTGCAGTGAGCCGACTTTTTTGTATGCTACAGTGCCTGAGGCCTCAGCTGGGAGACTTGAAAGCTGGGGTCTGGAATCATCTGAAGGTTCATCCCCTCAAATGCCTGCCAGTTGCTGAGGGTTAGCTGAGACTTTAGCTGGGGCTATCAGCTGTAACACCTCCTTGTGGCCTCTACATGGGGTGTGCCTCTCATCACAACATGGTGGCTGGGGTGAAGCTGTTACCTTCAGGGCAGTGTCCGTATACTCCAGCTGCTGAGGCCTCCATGGTCTGGGACCCATGAAGACTGCAACCACTGCCATTAGGTCACAGAGGTGGGGACGTGGGAGAGGTCCGCTGCTACTTCAAGGCCTGGGCCCCGCCAGTGGGCGGCCGAGGAGAGGGCTCTGGAGCTCTGCAGACACAGCCCTAGTCCTGTCCCTGGGCCCCCCAGGTCACCCGCCGGTCCCGAGGCTGGGTTCCGGAGGGGCCTGGGGAGAAGGCCTCGAGCCTCCTCTCAGCACACTCTCCGCCCGGCGGGCAATGGCGCGCTAAGGCTCTCGCGCTAATCGCTCTCGCGCTAATCGCTCTCGCGATAAGGCTCTCGCGCTAATGGCTCTCGCGCTAATGGCTCTCGCGCTAATGGCTTTGCGCCCGCTCTGTGCCTTTTACAATGTAAACGTCATTGAGGAACTGAACGAGGAACTGTTCTGTGCACTGAGACAGAATTCAGTTTGGAGTCGATTGGAAAATGGAAATCATTAAAATGAAGTGGAAATCATTAAAATGAAGACAGTGAGTAAGGACAATATTAGACACGTTTGGGTGTGAAGGAAAGAGAGTAGCAACTGGAGGAGAAAGGGCTGAAAGAGGCTTTCTTTGTACAGTTCGTAAACAGAAAATACCTGAGCACGTGTCAAGGTGATGAGCAGATGAGCAGTGGAAACTAAGAGGCTGAAAGCAGAAGAGTGAGAAAGGGTAGCCAGTACTGAAGGTTCGTTCCCAGAAAGGCAAAGGGACAGGTGGTGGGACTGATCTTAAAACAGAGCTTTGTTGTCTCCTTAATCGTAGAATGCCTTGTGACAGGCATGCATGCTATTGTCTTAAATTATTACCTTCTCCTGTGTTTATATTTTATGACCTTAATGAACGTCTAAGCTCTTTAAAACCTATGGCTTATATTGCTTAAACCAAACTCACCCTGCCCGGGCATTGTGAGCCCCAGACTCTATGCTAGCACTAAATAGTCATTCAGTCAATACTTGTTGAATAAACAAGCACAGCTGACCCTTGAACAGGATGTTTGAACTACACTGGTCCACTTATACATGGATTTTTTTTTCAATAACTACGTACTACAGTACTACACTCTTCGTGGTTATTGAATCCGCAGAATCTCGGATATGGACACACATATGGAAGGCTGATGATAAGTTATACACAAATATTCAACTGCTCGGCGCCCCTAACCCCCTCCGTATTCAAGAGTCAGCTGCACAAGTGGATTCCACAGTCTTTGTGTATACCTCTGGCACCCAAACATTTGTCCATTTATGTATGCTAGATATCTGAAGTAGGAGCAGGTCAGAATCAGAAAACTCTCACTCTAGTGCCCAAAGTACTTAATCTCTGGACAAAAGTCAAGAATACCCACTCAAACTAGTCCTCTCTTTCCCATGTTTACCTTGACCCCCAAATCCAAAGACATAAACTTCTACTGTCCATGAAAACATTTTCACCTGCAGCTACAATGCATTATACCTTTCCCAGTTCCCCTCATGCCTAACTCATCCCCATTTTGTTGTAGAGCAGGTGGACTCTCTAACCTTCATATGACCTTCTGCAAGACACAGATTATGTTTAAATGAATCCAAAGAGGTTTAGGCTTTAGCTGCTCCCAAAAGACATAATCATGGAGGCAGAGCAGTACAGGCCAATAACACACTGATTTATCTGAGTGGTTTTCCAGAGCATAGCTGCCCAGAAAACCTTTTTCAACACCAAGCCCCTCACTCCATTATCCAGCCTCCAGGTAAATACTGGCCTGAATTTAAACAAACATCTTTCTCAAATATAAAAACCTCCTTTGACTGTGATTTATCTTCCCCCAATTAAAACCTATCTTTGGGAACCATCCAACTGCACCTTCCTTAAGGCAACATTGCCTGGAACTGAGAGATTTGCATCCACTGCTGCATTCTGCAGCCCTCACCTGACTTGACTGCCACATTAAGCGATTGGTTATTGACCTTTAAGTCTTTAACAATTATGTATATACCTAGGAAAGAAGTCTGTTCACTCAGGAATTAAGACACAAGAAAGAAGACAGTGAATAAATTCAGCCCTCATTTCTGTTCTTGTGCTATGCTCAGTGAGCTGTTGCTGCAGATGAATTACTGCAACATTCTTTCAAATGATAGCCAATTTTCAACTAAGAAAAGATTCTTAAACCTTTTTCTACATATCGGTGAAAACCAGGCAGCTGGAAAACATAGCCTTGGTTAAACTACCTGATGATAAATGAATATTTTAAACACATGAAATTATTTGAGAATCTGCAGACTGATTTAAACCCTCACAACAAACAACAGAAAAGATCCCCCAAACCTGAGACTTCTCAGATGTATTCCCAGAAATTTTATTTCAGTTTATATGCATGTATTTCTTAAAGAGTAATTTTCAGAATTTGTGAAACTGATGTATTTAGAGTTGAGGGACGAGATCGGAATATTCCTTAGTTTTGTTATTCACATGGATAACTGATCAATATTGTCAAAATGTAAATGAAAGTCTTTCCAATAGACCCTAAGTTCAACAAAGATACAGACCACATCTTTTTTTTTTTTTTTTTGGCCAGCACCTCATTTTTATTTCAAACAAAAGCATCGAACATCTTTAAAAGAACCTCTTATAGGTGTGGTGATTCAGACTACACCCTTCTTGCTCCTTGTTGAATCTACATCCTCTAAGACAGTGTCAACATACACCCAAGGAAATTTGCTTAAAGGAATATTATGTTTGTGTTATTGTTGAAAACATTGAAAATTCTTTACTTGAGATTAGCTTTTTATTTTTGTTCTTTCTTTCTCATTTTCTTAATTTGTACTCTAGGCTTTTTTAAGATAAAAAGATATCTCTCTACAGAAGTCTACCCTTCTGTGGCCTGAGACACACACACACACACACACACAGAATATAACACCACTCATCCTCACCACACCTGTTCAATGCTGTAATATTTGCCAGGCATTGGAAAAATAAATTTGCCAAGTAGCATGAGCCCTGGAAAATCATTAGGTGACACCTGAGGAGCAGAATACCAGTCAACCAATAATTAGCATCTTAACATGCAGAGAGTTAGAGACAAATCAAATTCCATGAAATCTCGGGGAGCATGACCCTGGCCAGGTTGGCACCCTGGCTGTGGGGGAAGTCAGTGGCTTTGTCTGACCGTAAGACAGGGCTGGAAGCACCGTGGCTAGTCTAATCCTAGGAGGAGACACTCAGACAACGTGACATTTGCACAGGGATGCCCTAACATGGCCCTAGTATGTTTTCTTAGAATGAGATGACATTTCAAGTCAAACAGTTCTGCTCCCAATAGCACAAACCCTCCCCAAACTCTAATAACCTGAATTTGAGACAAAGAGGTTCATCTCAGAGAGAAACTGAGGTTGTATGGATGTAACATTAAAATAATCAATTTTTAAGTAAGGTTAAGCCAGATATTCAGTGTTTAGCCTCATTCGTTATCATTCCAGAATTTCATAGACCTCAGATCGCCTTAGTCTAAAAAACAGTTCTTGTTTGAGCAAAACCCTGTTCCTGGAGTATCCATATGGATACTTGTCAATGAACACGGAATCTAGTTAAAAAATTGTGCTACCACGAGGTGTGGCAAGTGTCAGTGCACTGTGTCCTCACCAAACCCCTGCTGCCTGGAACTGCTGTCCACATGTGCGTCCATCCAAGGATGTAGGGCTACTGCTGTTACTGCTGCCTCCAGCCTATCTAAGGTCACCTTTCTTACACAGCTGATTCATGCTAAAGGAAGAAACAGAGAGGTTGGAGAACACCAATTCCCCATTCGGTTTCTGCAGTTGTCTACGTAACTTGGGGATCTCGCCCTTAAGAGGAGTCCAGAATGAAGGGCCCCACCTCCAAACAGACTGCCAGTCCTCAGGGTAAATGCTCTGCCTCTACCATGTGGCCTGCATGTGCCTGGTTTGAATCTGCTTCCACCCTAAGCCAAGGGTGACTGTTCTGCCAGCCCCCACTCCACTCCACTACAGGGTCAGGCAGCAGGCTCCTGGACCAGTGACATCACTGCTGAGAGGGAGTCTGGTTGTGCCCTCCTCTGAACTCTCCATCTGGAAGATTCTCTGGCCTCCTTCCCTCTCATTTTTAAACTGATAGACACTGCTGGACAGGGAAACTCAGAGCAAACCAAAGTTCATCTTCCCTTCCCTGCTTCTCAGCTGGCATAATCACAGGGACAGAACGAGGTTGGCAGGGACCAGGATGCCGGGAATTAAATGAGGGCCCCTGACCATTGGACCACATTAGTCCTGCCTTCCAAAGTCTTAATTAGTCCTCCTCCGCCTGGCATATCCACTTGCCTTTGGAACCCAGAGAGGTGGCCGGGTCAGATGCCATGCTCACAGCAAGTACTCAACAAAATATTGGTTGAGAATGGCAGCCACAAACGCCTGCTGGCTCACGGCTTTGCAACAACAGTCAGTTTTGAGGTCTGGGCCCCAGCAGCAAGATTTCTGCTCCTCTTTGTAATGCAGACAGTTCTAGCAGCGATATTCCGAGTGATATTCAGCTACCAGCTCAATTTGGAAGCAAAATGATCTTAACAAACAGTGGCAGACTTGACAGACAGGCTGTTGAGCCTGGGGACCAAAACAAGGGACAAAAAGAAAGAGAAAGGAAGGGTTGATGGTAAGTGGAAGAGAGGAAAATGAACACTGCAAAGAGAATTGATTACGGGGCTAGACACCTCAGTTCTACAGGTCTGAAATGAGCGGGGAACAGAACAACAGACTCAAGAGATGTAAACAGTGGGTGGGGGGGAGTCCCAGAAAGGGGACAGAGTGGCATCTTTTGGGAATTCTGATGCTGGGACAGACTCAGGGCTAGCAGTGGAATAGATGCAACAGTAAGTAACATTTGAGAGGTTTCAAAAGACAATGAGTCCTAATTCTGTCTTGTTTTGCCCTTCTTAAACTGTAATGACACACCAAAATTTGCTATTTTTCTAAGAGGACATTGACGGATACAATGGAAACTCTGAATACATTTTTTCCCTCTGCATTCATTGTCTCTGGCCCTTATCCACAGGCCTATTGCAGACTAAATTGGATTTTGGATCACTGGTACTGAGGCGCTGCAATTAATTAACAATAGAAACATAATATTTATATCCAGGCCTAACAACATCTGACATTTAAACTATTCCGCCAGTCAGGCAAATTCCATTCGACAAATTTTCATTTTAATGAACATGACAGGCCACAGTTTACATGATAGGCCAAGAAGCAGAACAGAGTTGATCTCTTGGCATGTGCTTTCAAGGCCTGGCCATGCTGCAAGAGAAACAAGCTGGGGAAACTGTCAAAATAATAGAAAGACCAGGTCCCCAGTTCTGCTCAGACAGACCAAGGATACATGGCCCCCAACAAAGATCCTAGTATGAAACTGTCCTTGTTTCTGTGCAAGCTCAAAGTGAAACACCTACTGCCCCTTATGATCCACTGGATAATTTTTCTATCTTTGGGCTGCGGACATTTTCTTTGGGGTACTAAAATCCCTTAGTCCTTCCTAATTAAAAAGTGATAAACGTTTTGCAAGACATCCAATAATGTGCAAAGTACACAAGAGTTGGAACTGATGCAGCTTTTTCAGTTGGCACAAGACTGGCCTTCCGTATTCTGCCAGATGGTGTATCTCAGTAAGTCCCCAATCCCTGACTCAAGTGAGGGGCACTGTCAATATGATGCTGAAGAAGAGACTTTTTAAATGCTATCTTATTTTGCATTATACTAACACCAAAGGCCTAACATTTTTTTCTTGCTGAAACTTTCATAGTTAAAGAAGTTTTCATTTTTCTATGACTCATTATTCAAGCAGACAGAAGATGGTACACATGAGGAGAAAAATTCCATCCCCATAACTACTTTGTAAATTTGCTGAAACCCAATATCAAAGACCAGATCTCCTAGCCTGAACTCCTATCACTCCTGTATGGATTACTGGTCTAAAGGATGCTGGGTGACACAGTGTGGATTTCTCCAAACCCATCTACACTACCCCAAAAATGTGGATATAAAGGACAGAGATGAAGATGGAAAGTGTAGAGAGAACAAGGCAGTTAGAGAGAAGCTTAAAAGATGTGAGAAACAGATAAAGTCAGTGAAAAACCAACAGCAAATTGTCAACAGGAGCCCTTCTTATTGGAAAGGCCACGTATTTCTATTTCACATATTTAAAACACTCTTTATCTCAGCTTTTACATCAATTTAAAAGAACTAAAATAAAGTTCCACTTTTCAAGTAAAGACTTCTTTGGAATATGGATTTGGTTCCAATCTCAGCAATAAGAAATACCCACCTTCCCAGTGACTTGTTTTCAAGCAATGGCTCTGAATAGATCCAAAATGATAACTATGCTCCATGTCACTTCTAGATATGGTCATGATACTAGAACATTAAGTCCTGAAAGGATAACAGCATTTCCATTATTATAACCAGATTTAAAATCAGTAAATTTTCAGTCAAGTCGATAACATGTATGTAGAGTATGGACACACACACAGACACACAAACACAAGTTATAATAACAGTCAGGTTTTTGAGTTCTTTACATGCATCCCCTCACATAAAACAAACACTGTAAGTACTATTATGAACCCAATTACACACTGAGGAGAGGGTGATTAGAGTTAACTGATTTCCCTAAGAGGTGAAGTCCAAGGTCACAGGCAGGTAAGTGGTAGAGGTGAGGTGCAAATCCAAACCTGCCTCCCTCTAGAGCCTGTGCTCTACACAACCCAGCGGCATATGACGGCATCTGCAAGGGAGACAGCATGAAGAAATTGATTTCTTTTGGCAATAGTCAAAATATCTTTTAAATATCAGGTATAAAGCATTTTCAGCCCACCAGATGCTTATTTAATTTTGAAAAATCAATTTTTATGAAGCTGCTCTGAGAAGTAGTTTCATGTTTGTTAATGCCTGGTTATATTCTTGAAAAAGTAGAAGGCTTATAGGAAAAAGATATATTTCTTAAAGTCAGGAAGAAAAACAAGACCCTAACTAGATTGAATTGATAATGTTTGACAGAACACAAATGAATAGAATCTGTAACTTTAACATGCCTTTGCAGGAGGCATGTACTAAAATGCTCATATCAAATTCAGAACACAAAAGATTTAACATGCTTATTGTTGTAAACAAAGGCATTTGGTTAAATGAAAGTTCCATCAAAGCTTAATAACCAAATTCAAGTGAACACAAAGTAAAGGTTTATATACTTTCTGCAGTTTCAGTAATAGCTAATCTAATCATGGTAAATGGAGGGTTATTGTTGATTTCCTTTGCCTCCGTTTCATAAATTAGATAAAGCAACCTGGCAGTTACCGTACTTTAGAGTTTTGTTCGACTAAGTGATTTTAAAGCTATCTCAAAATATAACGAAGTCATGACTTGAATGACTGCTGAACTGTGCCTTGCTTTGCGTCACCACATTAGTGCTTTCGATCAGTGTTACGTAAGAAGCTTCCTGTGAACTAAAACTATTCTATAAAGCTCAATTTATATGTACAGGACCAACGATTTAGAAGGCAAAGTGTCACTGATACAGTATTATCTGATATTCCGTTGCACCAGGGCCAAGCTTGTAAAATATGAACTAGAAAAGCAGTCAAGTGTTATTATTTCTTCTGATCCAAAACTCAGGAACAGTAGAATTTCTCTGGTTAATGACTTTTCATAGCACATTTCCAATTTTCTACTATACTTTATTGATCTGGAATACTAAAACGGTTTTCTTCCCTGGCTAAAGAACACACCAAGCTCGTGCCCTGCATCTGGTGGGATACACCTCCAAAGGCACCATGGTGGTGGCATCTCATCAGGCAGCTGAGGGGTGGTAACATGAACCAAGGCATTTTCCTCACTGAAAGAATGTTGAATCTCAGGCCTTTTGATAAAAGGAAACACTTTGCCCTGGGAGGCTAGATACCTGCAGTTCTGAGAGCCGATGAGTTGCCCTTCACAAAAGCAGTCTATTTTCCTGCATTTTCCCCCTGTGCCCTGATACGGTTACTTTCAATTACCCTGATAGCCCAGGAAGAAAAATATCTCTCTCTCCATATTTCATTCACATAATAAGATTCTGCAAGCTGTTCTGTATGACAGATGAGGACCGTGAGCTGAAGTAACTTGTTCTGCCTGTCAGCCTCCAAGAACCCACAGCAATGAGATACAATCGTGATGACATTACTAGAGTAGAAGTGGGTCAAATCCATAGTCACTTTAAGACAGAATGTCAACTGTTTTTTCTATTTCTACTTCAGTAATTTGATGCAGTGGTACCCACCCCCCCCAAAAAAGAAAGAGTTCATTGCTATTAGCTTAGTATACACACACACACACACACACACAGAGAGAGAGAGAGAGAGAGAGAAATGCAAATATTGTTAAAATTAGCCCTTAAATGACTTTTGCAGCCTCTGACCAATCAGTCAACAAAAACTTACTAAGCATCTACTATGGGCCAAACACTGATCTAGGGAGAGCGTTGAAAACAGACACAGCCCTGCCTCATAGAGTTTACAGACTGGAGTAAAAGACAAATATTAGCAAGGTGATTGAAACTGATGTAATGAAGACTGTAAATGAAGTACAAGGGGGCTTATAAGATAAGAACTGCTAGTCTTATTGGTCAGAATAAGTTTCCTTGCAGAAGAGACATTTAAGCTATAGCCTCAGGTAGAAATAGTAGCCAGGTAAGGAGTGAGGGAGAGGAGTTCCAAGCAGAGGGCTTTCTCTGCAAAATGTTTCCTTTCAAAGAAACCAGGCTTCAAGATGCAGACGGTATAATGGAGTAAATGAAGACATGGAGTCCACCCCTGGGAGTTATTATCTTTTCCTTGTTTTAACCCCTAGTTTAAAAAATTAATTGATTGAAAGAAAAACTTTTAAAGCATTAGTATGCCTCTAGTATGCCTCGGTCCTATCTTACCACATAAAGCCAAAAGTTAGTCATAACAACATCTTGCTGATCTAAATATTAAGGTGGATTTTACTTCATAAAAAACCTAATTTGTCTTGACTGTACTGGTTAAAACCCATGGGTTATTTTTAAAAACATGTTTTGACAGCAGTGAAACTTGCAGCACACACAACACCAAGAGCATAAATTTGTTCAGGGTACAAGTACATGAAAATTAACACAAGCAGTTGGTAAATGTGATAAAAAAATAAAAAAAAAAAAAACTCTACCAACTTCAGGCCACAGCAGGTAGAAATTAAGAAGAAAAACATTCTCTTCTCTAATATTTTGTCATGAAAATCCTGATTCATTCTTGCAGAAAATTGTATTGGATCATCACTCAAGTCTCTTAAAACATACAACTTTTTTCCATGGATTCAACAAAATGGAATGGAGACAGAAAACTGGATTTATTAATGAGTATGCTTGCCTTTTCTACTAAACCCCAGAATGTGACATTTGGACCATTTTCTTTCCAAATTCAAAATCCATCCCGAGAATCCAAAATCGATAAAATTTGCATTAGCGTAACTGAGGCTGTATTTGGCCCTAAAAACTGAATGACTAAGTAGGACTACTAGTATGGCAGAGTTTTCTTTTCTTTTCTTTCTTTCTTTTTTTTTTTTTTTTGTCTTTAGCTATTACCAGAAATGACCTTAGCAGCTACTCTAAAATGAATACAACCTAGAGCTACTTTAAGAATTATAGTGTACAAACCATGAGCATTAATAGTCTCATTCTACCCTGTTACTTAAATCTTATCAAGAGTTCAATCTGGAAGGCATATTAAGAGGAGGACTGGTCAAATTAGCAAGTACCTACTGGACGGCAACCAGAAAGATGGGGGCTCCAAACTTCACATAAGGAACAACTGAAGTACCTGGGGAATATTCAGCCTGGAGGAAAGCAATAAGAGACGTGAAAACTGCCTTCATAAATTCTATGGAAATTCGGTGATTAAAGCCATTTCATTTTATTGAGCACCTCCTCTGTGCAAAAGGCACTGTGCAAGGCGATGAAGATACAACACTGAGCAAATAAGCCTTAGCCTTTTACTACCATGTGGAAGAGAAAACAGACTTTCTCTGTGGCACTTCACAGGATATGGTCTAACAGGGCACAGCACAGATTCTGGAATCAGAGTGCTAGACTCAAAGCCCGTAGTGGGCTGGATGGTGGCCCCCAAAAGATATGTCTGCATCAAATCCCTGGAGCCTGCAAGTGTTACCTTATTCAGAAAAAGGGTCTTTGCAAAAGGAATTAAGTTAAGAATCTTGATTTGAGGTCCTCCTGGATTATCTGGTTGGGCCCTAAGAACAATGACGTGTCCTTACAAGAGAAAGGCAGATAGAGATTTGAGAAGGAAGAGGAGAAGATACAGAGAAAGCCAAGTAAAGTACATTATTATGGAGCCACAAGCCAAAGGATGCTTGGAGCCATCAGAAGCTGGAAGAGGCAAGGAAGGATTCTTCCCCAGAGCCTCTTGAGGGAGCATACCATACACCTGGCACTCTGTGACAATGAATTCCTTAAAAAATAAGACATAATTTCCTATGGGAGCTACCATCCCTTGGATGAGAATGGAGGGGGTTACTCTTTACCCAAACTAAAACATGAAAATATCTCACAATCACAGCTAGGGAAAAAAGACAAGCCAGTGGGTCTTCAAAGGGGATAAACCTACCTGTGCAATTCTCTCCCTTCTTGGATTCAGTATATTTCAGACACTGCCGACTACACCCTGGGAGGCTAAGTCAAAATGTGCAGCAAGCCAGGCAGTAGGTCTAGGAAATTAAGATATAGCTTCCTACTCCTATTTGTGATGTAGCTGCACGGCCAGAATAACGTAGTTCACTTGGGCCTGGTTTTGCTGAAAAGACACAGGTCTCAAATAAAGCTAGACAGGAGACTAGATAAATAAAACTACAGAATATTCACATAATGGAACATTATATAGCAGCCTAACCAAATAAGGCAAGAATACGGAACAGTGTATATTGTGTGTTACTTTTTGGGTAAGAAAGGAAGGGAAATAATTTATATACATATTTGCCTGTGTGCATTAAAAATACCAAAAAGATGCAAACGAACCTAGTAAAAGTGGCTACCCTAAGGGAAATGGGGGCAGAGATGGTAGTATGGGGACGGGAACAGGAGTAAAACTCCACTTTATGCCTTTTGCACTGTCTTGATTTTTGAATCAGACAAATATATTACCAACTCAAAAAAAGGTCTATTAAAAATAAAAAACTAGGGCTTCCCTGGTGGCACAGTGGTTGGGAGTCCACCTGCCGATGCAGGGGACACGGGCTCGTGCCCCGGTCCGGGAGGATCCCACGTGCCGCGGAGCGGCTGGGCCCGTGAGCCATGGCCGCTGAGCTTGCGCATCCGGAGCCTGTGCTCCGCAACGGGAGAGGCCGCGACAGTGAGAGGCCCGCGTACCGCAAAAAAATAATAATAAATAAATAAATAAAATAAAAAACTAAAACAAGGTTATAACAACTCACATTGCTGGGGGTAAGTAAAATGGTACATTTGAAGAGGGCAATTTGATGACATAAATCAAGGACTGTAAAATTGGCATTTCGTTGGGCCCAGTGATTCCACTTATGAAAGGAACTTAAGGAAATGATTTGTGTACACACACACACACACACACACACACACACACACAGATGTTCAATGCAGTATTATTTGTCATAGTTAAATTTTTTTTTAATCTACATGTAAAATAACAGAGATTGAGTCAAATAAATCATGAAACATTCAAACAGTTGAGGGATATGCAGCTATTAAAAATTATACTATAAAATATATACTGTAAAGACTACTCAGAGATACAGAAAAAGAATATTCATAGTGTATTTTTTTAATTATTCATTAAATTTCCAGTAAAATCTTTAAACCATCTACCGGGTGCTAGGCAGCGAGATGGATGCTGATTTAAAAAGCCAGTTATGGGGGCAGTACATAACTCAAAAATCCCACTTTTTTGTGCATTTATAACTAAACTAAAAGGATAAACACCAAAATGAGAGCAGTGATTACATCTGGGTGGTAAGATTATCATTGAAATACATTTTCTATAATGAACATATATTACTTCGCAATAAGAGAAAAAAGCACCACTTTTAATATCAGGTTAACAACACCCAGGGTCAAAAATGTGTCTCATTCATCTGTGTTCTGACACCCCAACCTGACTCCCTGAACACAAGTATGATGCCTGCTTCAGCCGCAGCCATCCTGTGACCATTAAGAAAAGGCCAAGAACACTGTAGACACACTCTCCTTGACATCTCTGAGCTGTTGAACTAAAGCCACAGCCACCACACATTTCTAGATTTCTTTTTTTCTTTTCTTTTCTTTTTTTTTTGCGGTACGGGGCCTCTCACTGTTGTGGCCTCTCCCGTTGCGGAGCACAGGCTCCGGACACGCAGGCTCAGCGGCCATGGTTCACGGGCCTAGCCGCTCCGCGGCATGTGGGATCTTCCCGGACCGGAGCACGAACCCGTGTCCCTTGCATCGGCAGGCGGACTCTCAACCACTGCGCCACTAGGGAAGCCCACTAAATTTCTTATTATGTGGGAGAAATAATCCCCTATTTTTTAAAGCCACCATAAGTCAAGTTTTCTATTACGTGCAGCTGAAAGCATTCTGAGCTGACAGAGTTAAATATCAAATAATAGAGGATATGTTAAGGCTGGTACTGGCAACCCAACATGTTTATTTTGGTCCATGAGTAGAAACTGAAAACAGATGTTGTTAACTGCCCCACCACCTTCCTGCTCCATAGTCTCTTCTCTAAAGCTCCTGGGAAAAAGATCCCAGGAGAAGCTGTTAGTGGAGATTCTAGGGGCGCAGGGGAGCACTGTCTGCAGTGAAGAAAAACTAGATACTTACTCCTACAGCTTACCATATAACCCAGCATTTCCACTTCTGAGAACGTATCCTAAGAAAAGAATAGTGGATGTAATTATATGCAAATATTGCATATATGTAATTATATGCAATATTTGCATATATGCAAATATTCTTCGCTAACATATACCAGAAGTAGAGGTGGGGGAAACCTAATGTTAAACAATTAGGATAGGGGCTTCCATGGTGGCACAGTGGTTAAGAATCCGCCTGACAATTCAAGGAACACAGGTTCGAGCCCTGGTCCGGGAAGATTCCACATGCCGCAGAGCAACTAAGCCCATGCACCACAACTACTGAGCCTGCGCTCTAGAGCCCACGAGCCACAACTACTGAAGCCCACACGCCTACAGCCCGTGCTCCTCAACAAGAGAAGCCACCGCAATGAGAAGCGCGCACACCGCAACAAAGAATAGCCTCCGCTCACCTCAGCTAGAGAAAGCCCACGTGTAACAACGAAGACCCATCGCAGCCAAAAATTTAAATTTAAATTTAAAAATTAAAAAAAAACCAATTAGGATAGGTTGCAGGTTCTAATAGTAAGAGTACTTTGCAATCATTAATGACATGGCAAAATGCACACAATACCCTGATGAGTAAAAAAAAAGGTAACAAAACTACATATAAAGTGTGATCCCAATTTAGAAAGCTAACAGAACTTAGAACTTACATACGCAATAAAAAAGGATGGAAAGGGTATACATTGAAATATTTTTTAAATATTTATTTATTTTATTTATTTTGTCTGCACCAGGTCTTAGCTGTGGCACACAGACTCTTAGTTGCAGCATGCAGACTTCTTAGTTGCAGCCTGCACACTTCTAGGTTGGCATGCAGTATCTAGTTCCCCAACCAGGGATCGAACCTGGGCCCCCTGCATTGGGAGCACAGTCTTACCCACTGGACCACCAGGGAAATCCCTACATTGAAATATTGATAGTGCTATAATGAGGGGATGAAATGCTAATGTTACTTTACTTTTGAGCATTTTTGTCTTTTTTTATTTCCTAAAATGAATTTTCTTATGCAGTTGGTAAGAAAAGGTTTTTTTTTTCCAAATACCACCTTCTCATAGAATAATCTGGGCCCTCTAACCAAGATGCTGGCCTCATGGACAGCAACTCTGTCTACTATCTGCCTGCAGATCCAATGGAGTTAACAAGAAACAATTTATTTTTGTGTTTTAAAAATAGACTGATGCCAACAGCTGCAAGCTAAGTTACAGAAAAAGATAAAGAAATCTTGTTTCCAAGTGAATTTGCATTATATAAATGCAATATGTTTTAATTCCATAAATATAGTTTTGATGCTGCCAATTTGAGAAAAATATTGATGTTTCCTTAAATAAGTCTATTCCATATTGAAATTCATTCCCTTACATGAAATGGAATGATCTTGGAAACAATACGAATAATGTTAATTTGTTATGTCACTGGTAAAAAGCAAGTCCATTTACATACTTTTCTTGATCCAACAGACTTCATTACTACAGAAAGAGTAGCCACCAAGCAGGTTTGACTTCTTGACCAGCTGAGGACATCAGCTAGTAGAGCTTAAACTCTCTCCCATGTCATATAACATGCATCCATATCCCAGCACCACCACTTGCCAGCTGGGTATCCTTAAGCACATACTTAACCTCTCTGTGTTTCAGTTTTCTCATCTGTAAACAGGGATAATAAGAGTATCTACCCCCTAGAGTTGCTGTGAGGATGAAATGAGAGAATCCCCACAAAGGTCTTAGTTTAGTGCCTGGCCCATAGTAACCTGATAAAAAATAACGTCTCTTCTAACTAATATATCTCTTCCGTATGTGGAGATACAGCATGGACCTGGAACATTAGATTCTTCTCTTTTTTTACTTTTAGCAAAATAAATTTTACTTATTATATAATAGCTTAAATCAAATGGCAACACATAGACTTTAGGGAAAAAAAATCTCTTGCCTCATTTCTTCCTACTTTCCACTTGTCATCCCCAGAAGTATCTATGTTCCCCTGTTTTAGTTGTCCTCTATTTTTCCATTTCTCCACTGTAGCTATATTGCATTTTTTCCCAGTTTTATTGAGAAATAATTGACATACATCACTGTATAAATTTAAGGTGTACAGCATGATGGTTTGATTTACATATATTGTGAAATGATTACCATAAATAGGTTTAGTTAACACCATCTAACACCATTTAGTTAACACCATAAATAGGTTTAGTTAACATCATCTCATAAAGATACAATAAAAAGAAAAGAAAAAACAAATTTCTCCTTGTGATGAGAACTCTTAGTATCTACTCTTTTAACAACTTTCCCATATACCATACAGCTGTGCTAACTATAATCATCATGTTGTACATTGTACATATACAATTACATATACATATAATTGAAGTTTGTACCTTTTGATAACCACAAATCTAATCTTTTCCTATGAGTTTGGTGTAGGTTTGCGGTGGGGGGGGGAATGCTCTTTTTTTTTTTTTTACACATTCCACACATAAGTGACATCATATAGTACTTGTCTTTCTCTGTCTGACTTATTTCACTTAGCATGCCTTCAAGGTCCATCCATGTTGTCATAAATGGTAGAATTTCCTCATTTTTATGGCTGAATAATATTCCATTGTATGTATAAATACCAAAATTTCTTTAACCACTCATCCGTCAATGGATACTTAAGTCTTGGCTATTATAAATAATGCTGCTATGAAAACAGGGATGCAGATATCTTTTCCAATTAGTGTTTTTGTTTCCTATATATATACATGGAACATTTGACGTTAAAGAGACTCCAGCATCCAGGTTTAAGAACTCATGCTGGATACAGATATTTGACTTTCAATTATAGATTTGACATTATTTATTTACTGTTCCCTATGATAAATGAGATGCTTAGGGAAAATGTTGGGTCTTTTAGACAACTGGGAAATCTGCTTCAGCATGTGTATTAGAGATGGTAACTGCTCTCAGTCACCTTGTCTTATCTAGTTCTTTACTTTATTTAAGGTATTGTGACTAATTAAAAAAAGAAAAAATGATAGCTAAAATCATTGCTAGTGTGTATTTGGTGCTTATTATATACCAGGAAGCACCCCATGTACTTTCATGTATTATCTCACTTAATCCTCACAATTAACCAGTGAGGTAGATTCTCTTATTATCTCCATTTTTTAGAAAAGGGAACTGAATCACAAAGAGACAGAAAAATACTGAGTCAAGATATAAACATAATATATAACAGTAACAAAATAACAACATAATAATAATAACAAAATGGCAGCATCATTAAATCCCAGTGATGTGTCAAACAGCACTGGATGCTTTCCAAACATCATCACTTGTGATTACAACAACTTCTACTATTCCCATTTAGTGGATGAGAAAACTGAGTACTTAACTAAATTAGCTAAGGCAAGATATAGGTCTGTTTGGCCCTGAAGCCTGCCTTGCGAGGCAAATGCCCTTGTGCAGAGGATAAGGGGAAAGGCTTATCAGATCCCTGAAGCTCTCCACTTGGTCATAGCATGTTGGAGAGCACATGACTTCAGAATTATCAGATCCAAGTCCCTCACTTGACAGATGTGGAAAGGGAGGCCCAGAGAGAAGACACGACATTCATAAGGCAGTGAAAGAGCCAGAACTAAAACCCAGGTCTCTCGACTCCCAGGACTGCGTTCTTGTGGTGACATGGTGAGGCCCTCTCACACTGAGTCAGCCATCTCAGATGCTGAAAGAAGGAAGGGAGAGCCTGACAGCTGCAGGGTGATGGTGCCAGCCTGTCATCTCTCCCTCTGCTCCCTCCTGACCCTGGGGGATGCTGTACATGCTTCCGGGCACATTCAGAACTGGGAAGAATAGAGAAGCTTGGGGGAAAGAATCCACAGCAAAGGCAGAAAGCACCCAGTGCCCTTTCATAATCTACCCAGAGCCAATTTCCAATATGATTCTCCTAAAATAGATGGAGATCAATGGAGAAGGAGGTTGGCTCAGGCACGTGTGGGTCTCTTTTATAGACACAAAACACAACAGAGCCCAGGTCTTTAAATCAGCAAATCCCTTGAGTCTTTTCTGATTAAATGCACATCTTTCCTAGTTTGTGTACTGGATAAAAATAAAGTGTCGTATAGAGAAATCTTAAAAATAGAGTTTAGGAGATATTGAATTAAAATTCATTCAGTATTATGTAATCCTTGAAATACAACAGTTGTTTACTCTGCTTTGATTTCTAAGCTTTCCTTTGATGACAAATATTAATATTTATCATTTTTCTGATGTTGGACTAATGAGAATCTTAAGTGTTTATGAGAGGCTTTTAAATACTCCAGTATGATAGATGTGTTTGTTTTCTGACTTATATTCCTTTGTATTTAACATCAATGAGCATTTACTTTTTTGTGCTGAATCCTGGGTTGTTGTTCACCAATGTTTTCAGAAAACTTCATATGGCCAGAACTGCTAGCCTCTACATTTATTTCATGGCCAAATATGAGATTTCCCCAAATAACACAATACTATGAGAAAGATCTAGCTGTGATCTTCAAACTGAAAACTGGCACATGTATAACTACTTACCAGCAAGTAGACAGAGCAACATAACAGGTTTAATGACACTGACCACAGGTAATATTTATTGAGCACTGACCACTCATCAGGCACTGTGCAAGGCATGCTTTACATCAACAGTCTCACTGAATCCTCACAATAACTCTAAGAGTTAAGTAGTATTATAATCTTTGTTTTACAGAAAAACAAGATGCAGTGAGGTTGAGTACTTTGCTCAAGATGACACGGCTAATGAGAAGCAAAGCCAGCAGTCAGTGCTCAGAGCCAGACAGCAGGCTCCTCTCTATACTCCCTCCCTATGAGCCCCTTCTTGACTCCCCAGCATTTGAAACTTCCTATTAGCTATATAACATTAATGACCCATCTGCATGGAGCAGCAGCCTCAGGATGACCCAGACTTTCAGGTCTTGATGGCAATGAGGAGAAAAAACTCATTCTGTCTATCACAGGCCTGGGGATAGGACAAATAAGGTCCCTGCCTTTGGGGAGCAAACTTTCTCGAGAGGGAAAATAGACAATATTAATGCAATAAACAAGGCATTATTTCCAATAAACAGAGGAAATGGGTTGCTGTACATGTTCAGAGAAATGCTAAGAGGGCTGAGGTCTGCGATCTTTTGTAGATTTCACTTAACTATACTCCCCATGCAACCAGGAGTCGGCTAACCAAAGAAGTAATAGAGGATGGCCTAGAAGTAGTGTGGTCAAGTGCATGGTGTTGTGCAAAGTGCAACACCGAATTCTAAGTAAGGGATCTGACATGGACCACTTACCCCACACAGGGACCACATGCTCAGGAGACAGCATGAGCAAAATCACCACTATTCCTGCCTTCACAGAGCTTATAGTTGAGAGGGAAGAGAGGCATTGATCAAAAAATAGAGATGAAATAAAAGCTATAAAAAAGTATGAGGATATTTCTCCAAAGAAGACAATACAGATGGCCAACAGGTACATGAAAAGATGCTCCACACTGCTAATTATCAATGTTAGAGAAATGCAAATCAAAACTATAATGAGGTATCACCTCACATCAGTCAGAATGGCCATCATCAAAAAGTCTACAAACAAACGCTAGAGAGGGTGTAGAGAAAAGGGAACCCTCCTACACTGTTGATGAGAAGGTTAAGTTGGTGCAGCCACTATGGAGAACAGTATGGAGGTTCCTTAAAAAACTAAAAATAGTCACCATATGATCCAGCAATCCCAATCCTGGGCATATACCTGGACAAACATATAATTCAAAAAGATACAAGCACCTCTATATTCATAGCAGCACTATTCACAATAGCCAGGACATGGAAACAACCTAAATGTCCACTGACAGATAAATGGTTAAAGAAGGTATGACACATATATACAATAGAATATTACTCAGCCATAAGAAAGAATGAAATAATGCCACTTGCAGCAATATGGATGGAACCAGAGATTATCATACTAAGTGAAGTAAGTCAGAAAGAGAAAGACAAATACCATATGATATCACTCATATGTGGAATCTAAAATATGACACAAATGAAATTCTATGAAATAGAAACAGACTCACAGACACAGAGAACAGACTTGTGGTTGCCAAGGGGGAAATGGGATGGGAGAGGGATGGAGTAGGAGTTTGGGGTGAGCAGATGCAAACTATTATATAGAGAATGGATAAACAACAAGGTCCTACTGTATAGCACAGGGAAAACTATATTCAGTATTCTGTGATAAACCGTAATGGAAAATAATATTAAAAAAAGAATGTATATATATGTATAACTGAATCACTCTGCTGTATAGCAGAAACTAACACAACATTGTAAATCAACTATATTTCAATTTTAAAAAAAATGGCAACATAGTAGAAGCCACAAAGAACTAGAACCTTGCTATTCCAAGTGTGACCCATCTTCCACATCTGCATCACCTGGGAGCCAGCCAGAAATGCAGAAGCTTCTGGTCAAACCACCCTTGCATATAATTCCAGCCAGGCCCTGACCCATAAGAGTTGGACCCAGCTGTTTCATCTGCACTAGGAAGCCAAATGCAGCTAATTCTTCTGGGCCAGGGAGACGTTGGTCTGTTGCCTTGTGGAGTTTCAAGAGACTAGAGGAAGCTTTCTGTCCTGCATAGAGGGGCCAAGAGAGGTCCTCAGCTGTAGATTTATCTGTGGCCACTGGCTGCTGAAGCTTCCTGTCCTTGCTTTTACCCCCTCAGCTGACAGAACCCAGCAACTGGGATTTCAAACTGCAGTGGCCACCTGTTGCCTTTGTATCCCCAGTAGCACTTCACCACTTACGAAGGTATCGGCACCTCCCATTAATCAGGCCTCTCTGTGTACAGAGCCATGTAAGCTGTGTCCAGCACAACTCCAGAGGGCACCATTCACATACATATTTCTGAAACAAAAAACAAAAAACCTTCCCTTTCCCTCCACCCAACCATCTTCTTGTTATACCTCTTCCATACCGTCCACATTTGTCGCGCGTGCATTTTTCCCTGCTCTCCTGCAGATCACAACCTCTCCCCTCACTAGGCTCATTCCTGGGAGAGGTTGGACAGAGACTGCCAGTGCTTCAGGGTTGAGAAAAACAACCTTATTCCAGCAGGTTCCTCTGCCTGTCCTCAGGGCTCCAAGCACATACACAGACTCCAGCTTCTAGGTATCACTCAGGCATCTCCTGGCACAACCAAGCAAGTACTGTCCTGCAGTAAATGTGGAGACAGCAGTGAGGTTTTTTTTTTATTGTTTCAAAACTGAATACATGCAAAAGAGCCTTCAAGTCCTGCAAAAAATAAAAATTTTGTCCATATCACATACTACAAACTTCAGTGATTAAATGACTGTAGACCATACTTTCCTCCAGCCCATGCTCAACTAAAATACGCATGCATTAAACCTCATGAGGAAGCACTGATACTTCCACATTATCTATGATGGGTTTTAGCTCCAATAGCTGTGAGCCTGAGAAACTGCAAAATACATTGAATTTTCATGGAAACCTGACTGTTAATAAAAAGAGGTAAATCCATAATGAGGAACACTAATAAACACATAAAAAGATTCAGAAAGAGTCTTTAAGTTCCAGAATACTGTCAATGAGCCCCTTTTGTGAACCTCTTAACCAGTTTCTCAATTTTTTTTCTATGCCTACTTATTTATCATTACAAGAAAACCTTGGCATACATGCAAATTCCCCCAAAATATGTGATTTTTAAACTGTATTAAACCCGCCAGCAAAAACACTTTTCCCAGTCTTTCTCTCTATTAAGTCAACACAGCAGAAAAATAAAACTACTACATTGTGAAATGACCTTCTAGTGAGCAGAGAAGCTTAGGAAATGCTGTAAAAGGAAATTGAGGTATAGGGTAATATAAATTCAGGCCAAGAATCCTCCTGAAAACTGGATATAAAGTTCTAAATATAAATATTCAAGGGTGTGGCCAAGATGGCAGAGTAGGAAGACCTGAACTCATCTCCTCTTACAGACACATCAAAATTACAACTACTTACGGAGCAACTACTTATGAGAACAACCTGAAGACTAGCAAGAAAGATTTTCCACAACTAAAGATATAAGAAGGAGTGACGAGAGGGTAGGAGGGGTGGAGGTGGAGCTGCAGTCCCGTCCAGACCCACACTCCTGGGTGGGCAACCCACAAATGGGAGGATAATCACAATTGTAGAGGTTCTCTTCAAGGAGCGACCTAGAGATTATCATACTAAGTGAAGTCAGTCAGTAAGTGAAGTAAGTCGTATGATATCACTTACATGTGGAATCTAAAAAATGATACAAATAAACTTATTTATAGAACAAATACAGACTCACAGACATAGAGAACAAACTTATGCTTACCAAAGGGAAGAGGTGGGAGGAAGGGATGAATTAGGAGTTTGGGATTAGCAGATACAAACTACTATATATAAAAGAGATAAACAACAAGGTCCTACTGCATAGCACAGTGAACTACATTCAATATCTTGTAATAACCTGTAATGGAAAAGAATCTGAATATACATATATGTGTGTATGTGTGTGTGTGTGTGTGTATATATATATATATATATATATATATACATATATATATAACTCAATCACTTTGCTGTACAGCTGAAGCTGACACAAAATTGTAAATCAACTATAGTTCAATTTCTTTTTTTTTTTTTGGCTGTGTTGGGTCTTAGTTGTAGCATGCAGGATCTTCATTTGAGGCATGCGAGATTGTTCATTGAGGTGCGCACGCAAGCTTCTCTCTAGTTGTGGCGCGTGGGTTCCAGAGCACGTGGGCTCTGTAGTTCGCGGCACATAGGCTCTCCAGTTGAGGCATGCATGCTCAGTAGTTGTGGTGCCTGGGCTTAGTTGTCCTGCAGCATGTGGGATCTTAGGTCCTTAACCAGGGATTGAACCGGAATCGCATGCATTGTAAGGCAGATTCTTTACCACTGGACCACCAGGGAAGTACCCCCTGACCAGGGATTGAACACAGGCCACTGCAGTGAAAGCACTAAGCTCTAACCACTGGGATGCCAGGGAATTCCCAACTATACTTCAAGTTAAAAAAAGATACTAGGGAGCTAATTTGCCTGCTACAGCAATAATTATCCCCAAGCTTAGCACCATTATTTCAAGCACCCAACACAATGTCTGACACATAATATGTATTCAATAAACACTTATCAGTGATTGAATTAATTTTTTAATTTATTTATTTATTTTTGGATGTGTTGGGTCTTCGTTTCTGTGCGAGGGCTTTCTCTAGTTGCGGCGAGCGGGGACCACTCTTCATCCCGTTGTGTGGGCCTCTCACTATCATGGCCTCTCTTGTTGCAGACCACAGGCTCCAGACGCGCAGGCTCAGTAGCTGTGGCTCATGGGCCCAGTTCCTCCGCAGCATGTGGGATCTTCCCAGACCAGGGCTCGAACCCGTGTCCCCTGCATTGGCAGGCAGATTCTCAACCACTGCACCACCAGGGAAGTCCTGAATTAATTTTTAAAAAAGAATTTTAAAGATAAGCAAAAGCTAAAAGAGTTCACCACCACTAAACAAGCTTCTCTAAGCGGAAAAGAAAAGACTACAACTAGAAATATGAAAATAATGAAAAGGAAAATCTCATTGGTGAAATTAGAGTAAAGGTAGTAAGTAGATGGACCACTTACAAAGCCAGTATGAAGGTTAAAAGACAAAAGTAGTTAAATCATCTATTTCCACAATAAGTAGTTAAGGGATACACAAAACAAAAAGATGTAAAATATGATGTCAAAACATTAAATGAAAAATCTCACATAAACAAGCTAACTTAAAGGAACTAGAAAAAGAACAAACAAAACCCAAAGTTAGTAGAAGGAAAGAAATAACAAAGATCAGAGAGAAAGATAAATGAAATAGAGTCTTTATAAATACAACAATAGAAAAGATCAATGAAACTGAGAGCTGATTCTTTGAAAAGGTAAACAAACTTGATAAACTTTTAGCCAGACTCATCAAGAAAAAAAGAGAGAAGCTCAAATAAATAAACTCAGGTACAGCCAACACCACAGAAATACAAAGGATAAGAGATTGCTATGGGGACTTCCCTGGTGGTCCAGTGGTTAAGAATCCACCTTCCAATGCAGGGGACGCAGGTTCGATCCCTAGTCAGGGAACTAAGATCCAATATGCCACAGGACAACTAAGCCCACGCGCTCTAGACCCTGCACACTGCAACTACTGAGCCCGCATGCCCTGGAGCCCATGTGCCACAGCTGAAGGTAAGTTCACACACTGCAACAAAGAGCCCATGCACTGCAACAAAAGATCTCACATGCCGCAACAAAGATCCCATGTGCCACAAGTAAGACCTGATGCAGCCAAATAAATAAATAAATATTTTTTTAAAAAAGAGATTACTATGAACAATTATACACTAATAAAATGGGCAACTATGAGAAGTGGATAGGGCTTCCCTGGTGGCACAGTGGTTGAGAGTCCGCCTGCCGATGCAGGGGACATGGTTCGTGCCCTGGTCCAGGAAGATCCCACATACCGCGAAGCGGCTGGGCCCGTGAGCCATGGCCGCTGAGCCTGCGCTTCCGGAGCCTGTGCTCCGCAACAGGAGAGGCCACAATGGTGAGAGGCCCACATACCGAAAGAAAAAAAAAAGTGGATAAATTCCTAGAAAAATATAATCTCCCAAGACTAAATCAGGGAAAAATAGAAAATATGAACACACCAGGACCAGACAGCTTCAAAGTTCAAACTCTTTAAAGAAAAGTTAACACCTAACCTTCTCAAACTATTCCAAAATTGAAGAGGATAGAACACTTCCGAACCCATTCTATAAGACCAGCATCACCTTGATACCAAAATCAAAGACACCACACAAAAAAAGAAAATTACAGGCCTATACCACTGATGAAAATAGATGCAAAAATTCTCAACAAAATATTAGCAAATCAAATTCAATAATATATTAAAAGGATCATACACCATGATCAAGAAGTATTTATCCCAGGGATGCAAGGATAGCTTAACATCCACAATTCAATCAATGTGATACACCATATTAACAAATTGAAGAATAAAAGTCATATGATTATCACAAGTTTGTGAAAGAGCTTTTGACAAAATTCAACATCCATTTATGGCCAAAATTCTCAACAAAATGAGAATGGGGGAACATACCTCAACATAATAAAAGCCATATATGACAAACCTACAGCCAACATACTCAGTGGTGAAAAGCTGAAAGCATTTCCTGTAAAATCAGGAACATGACAAGGATATCCACTCTCACCAGTTTTATTCAACAAATTATTGTTGCTAGGAAGTCCTAGCCAGAACAATAAGACAATATAAATAAATAAATAAATGGAATCTAATTGGAAAGCAATAAATAAAACTGTCCCTGTTTGCAGATTTCATTATATTTATGTATATAAAATATATATAATACCTAATTATATGTGTGTGTGTTTGTGTATATATATATATATATTTTATATATATATATATTTTTTTTTTTTTTTTTTGGTAAGCATGTATATTCCTAAAGAGACCACCAAAAACTATTAGAACTGAAAAATAAATTCGGTAAAGCTGCAGGATACAAAATTAATACATGGAAATCTGCTGTGTTTCTATACACTAACAGTGAAGTATCAGAGAAGTTAAGAAAACAATCCCATTTATAATTTAATCAAAAAGAATAAAACACCTAGGAATAAATCTAACCAAGGAAGTAAAAGACTTAGAAAACTATAAGACACTGATGAAAGAAATTGAAGATGACACAAACAAATGGAAAGATATACCACGCTTACGGATTGGAAGAATTAATATCATTAAAATCACCATACTACCCAAGGCAAATCTACAGATTCAATGCAATCTCTATCAACTGGAACAAATAATTCTAAAACATGTAAGGAAATACAAAAGACCCTGAATAGCCAAAATGAACTTTAGAAAGAAGAACAAATCACACTCCCTGATTTCAAACTATACTAGAAAGCTACAGTAATCAAAACAGTATGGTAGTAGCACAAAAACAGACACATAGATCAATGGAACAGAATAGAGAGTTCAGAAATAAACCCACACACTTATGGTCAGTTAATCTACAACAAAGGAGGCAAGAATATACAATGGAGAAAAGGTAGTCTCTTCAGCAAGTGGTGTTGGGAAAACTGGACAGCTACATGCAATAGAATCAGACTGAACTACTTTCTCATGCCAAATAGAAAAGTAAACTCAAAATGGATTACAGACTTTAATGTAAGATTTGAAACCATAAAAATCCTGGAAGAAAACAGAGGCAGTACACTCTTAGACATTGGTCTTAGAAATATTTTTTTAGATGTCTCCTCAGGCAAGGGAAACATAGAAAAAATAAAATAAACAAATGGGACTACATCAATCTAAAAAGCTTTTGCACAGTGAAGGAAACTATCAACAACATGAAAAGGCAGCCTACTGAATGGGAGAAGTTATTTACAAACAATATATCTGATATGGGGTTAATGTCCCAAATATACAAAGAATTTATACAACTCAACATCAAAAAAAAAAAACCCATTAACAAATGGACAGAGGACCTGAATTGACATTTTTCCAAAGAAGGCATACAGATGGCCAAGAGACACATGAAAAGACACTCAACATCACTAATCATCAGGGAAATGCATATAAAAACAACATAAGATACCACCTCACACCTGTCAGAATGGCTATCATCAAAAAGACATCAAATAACAAGTGTTGGAGAGGATGAGGAGAAAAAGGAACCCTCATGCACTGTCAGTGGTATTGTAAATTGGTGCAGCCACTATGGAAACAGTATGGAGGTTCCTCAAAACATTAAAAAATAGAACTGCCTTACAATCCAGCAATTTCACTTCTGGGAATCTACCCAAAGAAAAGAAAAACACAAATTTGAAAAGATATATGTACTCCAGTGTTCATTGCAACACTATTTACAGTAGCCAAGATATGGAAGCAACCTACGTGTCCACTGATAGATGAATGGATAAAGAAGATGTGATACACACACACACACACACACAGGAATATTACTCAGCCATAAAAAAATGAAATCTTGCCATTTTCAACAATATGGGTGCATCTAGAAGGTATGCTAAGTGAAATAAGGCAGAGAAAGATAAATCCCGCATTATCTCACTTATATGTGGAATAGAAAAAACAAAACAAGCAAGCAAACAAAACAAAACAAAAAAACAGACTCATAGATACAGAGAACAAATATGTGGTTGCCAGAAGGCAGATGGGTGAGGGGGTCAGCAAAATAGGTGAAGGGGATTAAAAGGTACAAACCTCCAGCCATATAAGAAATAAGTCACAAGGATGTAGTAAACAGCATAAGGAATATGGTCAATAATATTGCAATAACTTTGTATGCGGACAGATGGTTACTCGACTTATCTTGGTGATCATTTCATAATGTATGAAAATATCAAGTAATTATGTAGGACACCTGAAATTATCATAATAGTGTATGTCAACTATATTTCAATAAAAAATAGAAATTACTTTCATGAAGAAAAAATATATATATTCAGATACAAACATAAGAATACACATTTTCCATGGAGGAAAAAATTTTTAAAGGAAAGGGGTGCTATATATTATGGATAATCCAGAAAATTAAAGGCATTTAATCAAATTAGCTTAACTGTTCCACCCTAAAATGGTAGATGGAAGTAATTTTAAAGAGAAAAAAGACAGAAAGAAACCCATCTTTATAATTGGCAGCATCTCTGGAAGTGGTTCCTTTTAAACTACTGAATTAGAATGTAAGAATGTTGCTAGTAAAAATGGGTTGTATTTTATCTGAACAATAGTTTAAGCCTTTTCAATAACATGGCCACAACTCATGAAAACATGTAACTCAGTTTCTTTTGAACATGGTTTTCATGGGTTAATAACTTTTTTTTAGCTCTGAGGAATGGAACAAACTAAATACCAGAAAGAGAAAAGCAGTCTGAAACTCAACATTAAGGAGAATCCTGACTAGGGTAAGCACAGCTAGAGATAAAAAGGGTTAGAACGGGGGTGTCCTAGTAAGTAATCTCAAAGGTAACCCAGGGCACAACCTACGGTTAGTTCATCAGATTCCAAGAGAGATTTGTGACTAGGCTTATTATCTCTTTCACTCCCAAAGACTTCAGCTACTTTCCAGATATTTCATTCCCCACCCAGGCCCTTAGACTGTACTTGATTTATTTTTGATGTTATGGTTTTTAAAATCAATGGTTCTCAATCCTAGATGCACTTCATTATAACCCAGGAAACTTAAAAAAGAAATTATCAACGCCTGCCTCCCCTCCAGCACTCTGATTTAATTTGTATGGATGGGACCAGCCCCAGGTGATTCTAACTTGCAACAAGGGTTGAGAATCACTGGTTGGAGAACAATCCAAACAGGTTAAAATTATGTAAAGAAGGAGGCACTATAATTGGGCTAAATAAATTTACAAGGCTAGGCAAGGTGCCTCAAGTTCCTGCAATCAGATATAAGATGGTACTTTCAGGATTCCAGATTTTTTTCCATCAAATTGAGACTCAATTGCTGAGAGAAATCTATTTGCCCATAATGTTCAAATTTTTACAAAGTTCAGCACTTCACCTGTGAGACAGAAGCAAAAACAGTAGAATTAAAGGTAATCTATTCCACCTAGCATTCAAAATGTGATAAACAAGAAAATGTGATAAACAAGGAAATGTGGAGCAGGGTGCATAATATTATGATTTTTACTACTAACCATAAGAGTAAAATCAAAGCTACCATTTACTGAGTGCCAATTACTGTATTAAGCACAGTAACCCTTTCCAAGGGTGACCTCATTGAAAATTTAAAACATGATTAAAGCAATAGAAATTATTACCCACCTTTCACAGATAATAAGAAAATTGAGGCTCAAAGAGATTACCTCACTTTCCCCAGAGTCACACAGCAAATAAGTGGAAAAACCAAGATTAGAATCCAGGTCTTCTGCTCTCTAGAGCCCATTCTCTTAATCACCATTATCTCTGACCTAGAACACTGAAGAGTCTCCTAAGTACTTGCTACTCAAAGGATAGTCCATAGACCAGCAGCAACAGCCTGCTGGTGCTGGCCCATTCCAGTTCTGCTGGCCCATTCCAGATCTGCTGAATCAGACTCCACATTTTAAGATCAGCGGGAGATTCACATGCACATTAAAGTTAAAGAAACGCAAGACTATCTGGTTTTCCCACATTATTACCTCTCACAAATTCATCATCCATACTGCATCCAAAGTCTTTAAAAAACAAATCCAATAATTTTATTTCTCCACTTGAGACTTTTAAATGGTTTCACAAATACCCTTGGAATAAAGTCCAAAATTCTTTTGCAATACAGATAACTGGACTCTGCATAATATCACCCATGCCTGCCTCTGCAGCCTCATCTCTCCCACCTCCCCCATTCAGTGATTTGTATACCCCAAGCACAAAGACTTTTCTGCTCATCAAATCCCAACACACTCCACCTTCCTTGCTTCTTTCCTTCAAGTTCTTCCCTGCTTAGAATATACCACAACCCACCACCATGACCACCTCCATGTCAGCCACATTCAAGGCTGTATCTCCACTGCATAACAGTGCAGTGCCTGGCACAGAGCTAGGAGCAGGATAAATGTGCTCAATAAATACATGCTTAAGACAACTTGACCGAGGGCCTCAACTGTTTCCTTCGTTCATCTGCTCTTTGCTCTCGCTATGATCCTCATTTCATTTCTCCTTCCCTATCCCCAGCATCACCCCTCTTCTGTAACTCACCTCTCTATCAGTAACCTCATGGCTACTGAAGTTGTCAGCTTTAGAAAGAAGCACTGCCGTGTCCACATAGCCACTGCCCCGGGATTACTCACCAGCTGGATGACAACTGCTTCACTTTAACCCTGAGGCTCCTGGGATAGGCCCAGTCCTTTCCAGAAGTGGACAGAAGGCCCTACTGACCGTTTTTCAACCCAAGATTTAATATATAGATGAAACCAGAGATCAGGGACCTCTCAGCAGTCAATGAAGAGCCAAAAGCTTCACTATCTCTCTGCCTACACAAGACACTTTCACTGAGCTGACAAGATGGATTATCAAGAGTTGCAGTTAACTTCATAGTTTATATGTGATGGCCAAGCTTGCTACTCTAAGAAAACAAATGACAAGACCCTTTTATAAAACAGATATCTGCCTCCAGTTTAAATCCCGAGTAAATATATTTTCATATACACATTTACATTAATAATGACAAAAATAAGATCTACTCATCTATTAAATGCAAGCTATTGAGCACCTGACATGCTCAAAGCTTTAAACACACTATCTTATTTAATCTTTATCATCACTTTATGCGGTAGAATGCTTATTATCCTTGCTTTACAGAAGAGGAAACCAAGGGCTTAGTAACATGCCTAAGAGGCAGGGCTGGGATTTCAGTCATAGGCCTTCAGACTACCACTCTCTATTGCTTCTCTATGTTTTGCTATTTGGATCACTTTCTCATCTTAGAAGTCACAGACTTGGACATTCCCAAAGCAACAGTCCCTCAGAGGATGACCTCAAAAGCTGTAGCAACAGCTTGTATTTCAAAGCTGCCTTTCTGCATTAAAAGAGAAAACTGAGATTCAGGGGGAAAATGTGGAAATAGAGCTCAAAGGTGCTTATGAATGCAATTCCACAAATACTTTTTCAGTGTCTACTAGTGGTCACGCACTTTGCTGGAAGCTGACTGATCAGACTGTCATTTAGGAGAGTGCTGGTGGGACAGAGGGTGACCAGGAGAACATCTCCCATAATGACTATCTCAGGAACGTTTAGCCAGTAATTTATAAAACTGCTACTTTATTATCTAATTATGTAGAAATCATCTTTCACACACAAGAGGTGAGAGTAATCTGCTTTATCTGTGAATACATAATTGAAAGGGCCAATGTGTCTTCTAAAACAAAAGTTTTATATAATTCCATCAACTCATGTGTTCATTTATGTTACCCTATATTAGAGGATTAGATTTTAACATATGTGAATGCAAACACAATGTCAGATTTTGTTCTCGTGTCTTACAGGACAAAAGAGAAAAGAGTATTGGGAGCCAAGACAAGACTAATTCCCAAAATACAAATGGAACATATTGAAGCTGCATGTACATTAATAGAAAGAGAGCTGCATGTACACAGAAACATTTCCTAAAGCATTCCACCAAACATGTACAGGAATAAGGCAAGGACAAGGATACTAAGTAAAATAAAGCATGAGCCTAAAAGGTCACATACGGGACTATGAGGCCTCCAGAACCCTGCCTCCTTGCAGAAACAGAATGCTTCTGACACAAGGGCATGAGATGAAGGCTGTGAATGTTGTACCTCAATTCCCTAATTTTTTAAATTAAAAAGTTAGATTAGATGATTTATAAGGTCCTTCTAGCCCTAACCCATTAGCTACTTTTCATCCATGAGGCCCTGTACCTAAAGAGAGATGAGCTATATGTTCAGAAAACATTTGTTGAATTCATGAAATATTACGTTACCAATAATAAGAAAAGAGACTTTACAACAATTGGTCCTGGTCTGTGGCCTAGGAAGAACAAATTAGGAGAGAAACCATTATCTAAACAGCTTCACATATGGTGTCCCTGCTAGCTGTCTGCTGGTAGAATGAAAATAACCCTGGACTTGGAAACAAGACGTTCGGGTCTAGTCTCATCCCTGACACAGACCAGCTGTGTGACCTTGGGCAAACTGCTTCACCACCTGCACCAGTTTCCTCATCTCTAAAATAAAAGTATTATAAAACTCTATATAGCTAACATTTGTGGAACCTCTACTATATGCCAGGAACTGTTCCAAGATCTTTGCCTTAGATTTAAATGATCTCAAAGGTTTTTGCAGCACTACCGTTTAGTGTTTAACTACAGAGGCAACATGGTATAGTGGAAAGATTCCAAATTCCGTACTCAGAAAGCTCGGGCTCCCTCCACCTCCATAAGATAGAGTCTTTTTCTAAGCAGAGTCTGTCAAGCAGACTGGGTTACAATCTCGGTAGTTCTATTCACTAGCTTAGTTAACTTCGACACGTTGCTCAACTTCCCTATTTCCTAGCCTTAGTTTTCTAATATGGAAAATGCGTATGAAAATGGCTATTTCTCTCATATAGCGCTTGAGAGGATTAAACTATAACTAAATGTAATATCTACTTATTTATAAAAGATATATTACATTTTATTACTAGGTGTGTGACCGTGTACAAATCGTCTTCTCAAGTTTTTTTCTTATCTACAAATGGGAGATACAGTATTATTACGAGAGATAGTATGAACATGCTCTGTAAACTGTTGAGTGTTAGCACTGTTTGAAAGCATGCATAATTCCTAAGATACTTAGAAAAGCGTATACAATAAACCCCCACGTAGTACTTGGAAGAGCGTATACAATCAAAAACAACAAAAAGACATTTTTGCTAAACATATTTCACTACACCCGGCTCGCAGCTAGTGGACGCAGGGCAAGCAGCCAAGAACGCAGGGCCACATGGAAGTTGTAGTTCCGAGTCAAGGGGCTGCTCCAGAGAACTGCTGGAAGTGAGACTTCAACTCCCAGGAGACACCTCGCCAAGCCAAATGACACGCTGGGAGATGGAATACCAACCCTCCGGGAAACTAGAGCCGGGACTACAACTCCCAGAAGCCTCCGCTGCCCTGGGCCGCTGGCGGTAAGATGGAGCCAGAAAATAGAGAGTTCAGGTACAGGACCTTAACAGGTGCGAGTCGGGGCCGCTTTCGGTAGTCCCGGACCCAGCAAGGATCTGAGCCTTTCTAACATGACCACAGGCTGTATTCTATGCCAATCCCAAGCACAGTTCTGAGAGACGCACAATAATAAAAGTTTGAATGTGGCAAATTTTCACAAGCAAGACTTCATCTAGATTTCAGCTCCTGGCAGCTCCTTGGGCCACTTAGGCAGGGAGCGTTAAGTTCTTTTTTCCCCGGTAAGCACTGAGTGGCTGGTCATACAGCAGAGGCAGAATTTGATCCTAGAGAGGAAGCTGCAAATCCAGCTCCAGTTCCACTAACCGGCCTTTTTCCCCCACATGAACACACCTTAAAAATCCCCGCATGTTTTCATATAAAAACTACATTAGGGCTTCCCTGGTGGCGCAGTGGTTGGGAGTCCGCTTGCCGATGCAGGAGACGCGGGTTCGTGCCCCGGTCCGGGAGGATCCCGCATGCCGCGGAGCGGCTGGGCTCGTGAGCCATGGCCGCTGAGCCTGCGCGTCCGGAGCCTGTGCTCCGCAAAGGGAGAGGCCGCGGCAGTGAGAGGCCCGCGTACAGCAAAAAAAAAAAGAAAAAAAACCTACATTAAGCCATAAAATAGATGTAAGGAAGTCCAACAGAGTACTGATTTCTCCCACCATAATGAATTATTTTTTTGTGTCTTTTAAATGCTAAATGTAAAATTCTCTCCCAAAATATTGCCTTCCCCGTGTCCTGCCTAGCTCCTCCTCCTGGACACTTGTTCAAACCCTCCTCCCTCCCCCTGGGGAACCCAGAGCTGGATGTTTAACACACATCTGTTGGGGCACAGAGTCCTGCTACTTGACAGTAAAACTGAAAAAAATCCAAAAGCGGCCCATGCCAACTACACCACCAGAGCCAGGAGCTGGGGCGTCCCCTGGAACCGCTGGCATGCCCCCATGCCTCAGTTTACCCACTTACAAAATGCGGCGGAGGAGGGGCGGGTTAGGGTTAGGGCCGGTGCTCAGGAAGTGGCCGTGAGAAGGTGAGGTGAGGTGGGAGGGTCCTCCCGACAGACCCCTCACTACCTCCCAACGAGCTGCGTGGACCCAGTCAGTCCCCGCTCCACTGGACCACCGGAGTAATGATGAGACACGCGCGAAACCCCGGATCTGCGCCACAGAAACACTGTTCGACTTGGGCTTGCCCCCGCCCCTACCTTCCAAGATCTTGGCAGCTGGGAAGTGAAAGGCAGAGGGAGGGAGTGCGGGGCAGAAGCAGTTCCCGGGCGTGTGCCCACGAGAGTGGCTGCCTGAGGGACCCAGGAGCAGAGGACAAAACGCCTCTCCACTGGACGGAGCGGAGCAAGGACTACAACTCCCAGACGGCCCCGCGGCGGGGAAGGGCCCCAACATGGCTACTCGTCTGGGGACAGACGCTCGGGCCAATAGCCGCAGAGCACGTGCTTATACCGGGCCAATCAAAAGCCATAATGACAAAAATCCCTGTTTAGGGGACGGGAAACACTGTCGCTCTCTGGAAAGAAGCTGAGGTGAGAATTCCCTCAGAAAGGGATTTCGTCATAATCCACACAATCTTTGTTTTTTACCAAATGTAGAAAGTAACATGATTGTTTAGGCTGTGCTGCATTTTTGCTTCCTTCTTTCCTCCCACACGCGCTCAACTTACCCACCCCTCACTGCTCCTCACTGTCTGAATTTCCTTTCGCTTCGTTTCCTCACTCTGGATCTTTTTTGATTCCTAAAGCCTTCCTTTCTTTTGTTTCTCTCAGCACGCGGGCTCGCAGGCCTTAATTGAACCGGTGTATGACTGCACTCCGCCTTCCCGGACATCCTAACCAAAATTGAACCACAGACTCCCCTGTCCATTCCTTTCTTCTTTTTTTGTGTTATTTTTCTCCTTAGCTCTTGTCCTTAACCAAGCATTGTATATAATTTATCTTTTTTATCATCTTGCCCCTTAGAATGAAAGATCTGTTATAGATATGGGGGTTTTTTTCTGGTCACTGCAGTGTTTCTAGCACCTAAAAGTATAAATAGTATCTATAATATATATAGTATAATATTTTATATTATAAATTTTAATTTAAACTTATATATAATCCATATATTTATATACTATAAAATTTCTATTATAATATTTTATATAGTATATATATACACCCATACTGTATGTATTACATATAGTGTATATATATATGTATATAATAGACACTCAGTAAATGTATTTCAAGTAATTAAATGAATTATTCTCTATTCTCCCTTTCTTTGGTGCAGATCAATTCAGTTCATGTCTGACCACCGTGGGGCCCTTGTGCTTGCTCCCTTTTTAAATTCAAAATTATTCAGTATATTCTGCCCAGTGCCATATAGGTGCTGGAGAAATTGAATCATTCTCAGTTCCTAACCTCAAGATGCTCCTGGTCTAGGGGAGGATGAGAAGCAAACATAATTTTGCAATAAATGCAACTGAAAATTGCAGAACAGCTAAATAATTTCACAAAGGCATACAGCTCATAAACAGGGACTAGAATCCTGGTCTTCAGACTCTTGTTACTACACCATGCTGCTTCTTATAGCTACCTCTCTTCTTCAAGATTGCCTCCTTCCCTTTTCTTTCCTCCCAATCCTAGTGCCAAGGAAAAAGAGACATTTGCCAGTCATCTTTTACATTTAAAAGGGAGAAACAAAGAGCAATTACACTTGGACAAACACTTAGATAGGTCCCTACTTTCCCTGACACCATTTTCTTTCTTTTTTTTTTTTTTTTTGTGGTACGCGGTCCTCTCACTGTTGTGGCCTCTCCCATTGCGGAGCATAGGCTCCGGACGCGCAGGCTCAGCAGCCATGGCTCACGGAACAAGCGGCTACGCGGCATGTGGGATCTTCCCGGACCGGGGCACAAACACGTGTCCCCTGCATCGGCAGGCGGACTCTCAACCACTGCGCCACCAGGGAAGCCCCTTCTTTTTTTTTCTCTCACTTTTTTCTTTGGCCTGCTTCATTACACGCAGGTGATTACACCAAGTCTTAGATCTCACATCCTTTCTGATGTTTGAACCCCACAGATAGTAGCGAGGTGTCCTACAAAATATCCTGGTGTGAAACACTGATGTCTTAGGAAGCTTGACTCAGAGAATGTCACAGTGGATTATGGTCAGTTTCCAGATCATCACACAGACACCGTGGCCGCATAAAATAATAGAGAATTGTGAATAGGTGAAATTGAAAACAATTGCAGTTAAAACAGCAGATATATGATCAATATGTGTACAGACTGATTTCATGCACAGGGATTAAAACCCCTGTCCAGGCTTCCTACCCTAATCTTCTGTTAATTTGGGGTGGTTTCCTATAATACAGCAGTTCTTTCTAGCTTTTATGAGAAAAAAGCAGTCCCAGCTTTTCTCAGGCTGATTGGCATGAGAGATTTCAACACAAATGTCAGCAGCCACACTAAATGTGGAAGAAATTACTGAACCATATGAAACTGGAAAGCTCAACAACTAGACTCTTCTCCTGAGAAAGTATCAGCCTATAATCATTACATCTCCTACTTAGCAATCAGAAGGTAAATATCATGAACATACTTAGGATCTAAACAGTGGTATCTAATGATTATTAAACCGTTGTCTGGCAACCTACTATGAACATATGCATATTCAGCTGTGAATGACGCTGTCTGATTGGCATGATCTTCGGCAGTATATACATTCACAGAGAGCTTTAAGATGCGGCACTTGAACCGGTTTGCAGGGTAGAAATTGAGACACAGATATAGAGAACAAACGTATGGACACCAAGGGGGGAAAGCGGTGGCGGGTGGTGGTGGTGTGATGAATTGGGAGATTGGACCCAGGACATGCAAGTGCCGAGATAATCAGTGGGGAGATAACTATCTGATCTGCAGCTTCATTAGTAATCACCTGGAGATGGCATCTTAGTTTGTGTTCTCCCACAAGTATATCCTGAGACAAGTATTCAAGTGCAAGTAGTTTATTTAGGAGGTAATTGCAGGAAACTGCAGTGGGAGAATAGGAAAATGAAGTGCGGAAGGGAAGACAGACAAAGAAGGTGCACTATCAAGCATATTACTGCTCGGGGTGATCAGAGCTTAATCTTCCTGGGGAACTCTAGGAAACAATGTGGAACCCATGCCTTAGATTGAGCTATCCCACCAAAGGGACAAAAGAACCCTATTGTTTAAACACCATCTCCCATCAGTCAATGATTGGGGGCTGTTTTCAGGGGCTGTTAAGTCCCTGGCTCTTCATCATACTGTATGAAAGGCAGAGTTGCTCAGTGACCTGAGGAAGCCAGAGATACAGGTGCTGCCATGTACTGGTGGGACACCAGTAGTATCTGCTACAGGTGGCTTTGGTTCACCACAAGCTTTTATCACTGAGACTAGCAGAATAAGAATAATTCAAAATTAAATAAATACGTACAAAAAGAACTAACCAAATGAACAAAAAAACCAAGCAGCCTACCACCTTGTATACCTCATCACGTGAACAGTTAAAATAGACAGCACTTTCTAAATCCTCACTAAAACAAAAACTGAACAAAAACAGCAACAACAAAAACCTCTTTTACACTGGGAAATCTTTGGGGACTTACGGAGAAGCTTCAGAGGAACTGGGGTTTAGTAGAGAGGGGAGGAATGAGATCAAGAAAAGGGGAAAAGGGAAATTAAAGAAATATTGCTGGAGGCAATGTGTTGTTCATTTCGTGATATTGAAGAAACATAAGTAAAGATTTTTGAGAAGTTAGCATTAAATGCATAAACTGTGTCTTTAGACCTAAAAGACAGGTTTTTTTCCCAATTTTATTGAGATATAATTGACATACATCACTGTATAAATTTAAGGTTTACAGCATAATGGTTTGACTTACATATATTGTGAAATGATTACCACAATACATTCAGCTAACATTCATCTTTTCATATAGATAAACTAAAAATAAAAGAAAGGAAAAAAATTATCCTTGTGATGAGAACTCTTTAAGATTTACTTTCTTAACTTTGCTGTATATCGTACAGCAGTGTTAGCTGTAGTCATGTTCTACATTACACATCTAGTACTAATTTATCGTGTAACTGGAAGTTTGTACCTTTTGACCACCTTCCTCAGTTCCCTCTCCCCCAACCCCCTGCCTCTGGTAACCACAAATCTGATCTTTTTCTATGAATTTGGTGTGGGGTTTTTTGTTTTTTGTTTTTTGTTTTAGATTCCACATATAAGTGAGATCATACAGTTTTGTCTTTCTCTCCCTGACTTATTTTACTTAGCCTACTGCCCTCAAGGTCCATCCATGTTGTCACAAGCAGCAGGATTTCCTTGTTTTTTATGGCTGAATAATATTCCATTATTATGACATTCCATATAATATTGCATGTATTCGACAACTTCTTTATCCATTCCTCCGTTGATGAATGCTTAGGTTGTTTCCATGTCTTGCCTATTGTAAATAATGCTCCTATGAACATGGGAGTGCATATATCTTTTTGAGTTAGTGTTTTCATTTCCTTTGGATATATTCCCAGAAGTGAAATTGCTGGATCATATGGTAGTTCAATTTTTAATTTTTTGAGGATCCTCCTTACTGTTTTCCATATGGCTGTACCAGTTTACAGTCCCACCAACAGTGCACAAGGGTTCTCTCATCACATCCTTGCCAGCATTTTTTATCTCTTCTCTTTTTGTTAATGGTCATTCTAACAGATGGGAGGTGATACCTCATTGTGGTTGTGATTTCCATTTCCCTAATGACTAATGATGTTGAGCATCTATTCATGTACCTGTTGGCCTTTCGTATATCTCCTTTGGAGAATTGTAGAAGACAGTTTTGTGAAAGACTTCTGTGGGTTGTGCCATAATAGCACTTCTTCATAGCAAGTAGCTTTACTTGAAATTATAGTCCCTATTTATGTCTTTCTGTTTATCATCTTTCACCTCCAAGTAGAATGTAAGCCTCTGAAGGCAAGAACTTTGTTTTTGTCTTATTCGATAGTAGGCACTCAATAAATATGTGGTAAAAGAATGACTATGTTATGGCCACAAAAGCAAACAGGGTAAGTACTACAAGGACCTGATATTTGTACCACTCACTGCATTCAGCTAAGCCATAAAGTAAAGAGACAAAAGTAACCCCACAATAACCTCTCATTATCGCAAAACTTAGGACCACCCTGATGTGTAAAAACCTGGTCGTCACATACTTTTCTGCTTTAGCCAAACACTCCCAACAGCTCACAGGACCTACAAAGAAATCTTTACCATGGAAACAGAATTTCAAAACTGGAAAGGCCTAGAGGTCAAAGAGTTGAACCCGCTACATAAGTCATCTCAGCCATATATTACAGGTTATAGTCCAGACTTTTGGACAAGAGTCTTGGCGGTATTTATTTAATTGGGAAAAAATCATATCCAATATGAAAATATCGTACTAGAATAAAGAAAAAATGATGCGTCGTAATACAAAGTATAAAAAGGTTGGGAAACTCATCTGTACCAAATGTTCCCACCTCCTTCACAATTTCTCATCCCATAATCACTCAGCTTTTTGGCTGCTATTGGACAATCCTGATTGTTAGTAAGAGCTACCTCATGATACGCTGAAAATTCTCTAAATTTTTCCCCTATCTTTTTTTAAATTCTCTCATTTATCCTTTTTTTTTTTTTTTTCCAACCTCCCACCTAGAACCCTCATTTATCCTTTTGTTGTTCTGTGTTAAATATATTCCTTGGGTGGATTTGTTCATCAGATATTTAGAGACCAGTCTATTCCCCATGGTTAGTGAACATATGCATGCTGTCTCCTTTTAACTATGCCTCATAAATAATCACACTTAATCCTTCTTACTGCCATCTTTTGCAATCATCTTCCAGTTACCTAGAACATAAGGTACATAAAACTAAGCTCAGTGTCCAAGCTGTGATTTCACTAGGGTGGCTCAGAGTTAAGCTATGATTTTGTATCACTCTCCTTCAAGAAATTATGACTCTAAACACATTGCCCTGGTTTCACTGCAGTTTTAAAGGCATTTCTTCATTCTAGAGGATAAAACCGACTAAAAGCTAAAGTTCCCTAAAAATTAAAAAGTATATTTCCTTAGTAGAGAATTTACTTCAGAATGGGATGCAACTTCAATTCAACTTAGTTTTTCATGGATGGAGGGTTACTCTGGGCCAGTCACTGTGCTAGGGGATAGGAATCACCAATGAATCAGACAATCCCTGGTAGTGTACTGTAATGGAGGCCATAAACACGTAAACAGGTGAGCAAATCAACGTAATGCATAAAATCAATACCAGAATGAGTCAGTTTTTCTACCTACGGTAGAGGAGGAAGGAGGTTCTAGGCAGAGGCACAGGAAGCACATGGCAAGCGCCAGAGCTCAGGCAGAGTAGATTCACCAGTCCCTGACCTAGAGTGGAGGTAGGGCAGTGGTGAAAGACGCTGGAAGTGTCCCAAGGGTCAGCCCGTGAGCATTTGGTAGGTATCCTTCTTAATTTTCCATAAGAGCAACCGAGAGCCTTGTTAACTATCAAATGAATTGCTTAACTTGAAGGCAAAAGAAAAAATGCGTTCCACAAATACTGAGCACCCACTAAATGTCAGGCATTGTTCAAGGTGCTAGGGGTACAGCAGTAAATAAGTCAAAAAAATTCCTACCCTCATGGAACTTCTAGTAGAAAAGATAGACCATACACTAATACACAAATGCATGATATATCATAGGTATTGATTTTTAAAAATGCTATGAAAATAAGCAGAGTGAGGGACTAAAAACATGATGGATGGTCTTCTCTTGGGTAGGGTGGTCAGGAAGGCCTCTTTGAAGAGGAATCACTTGAACAAAGAATTCAATGAAGTGAGGAGGCCAACCATGGGGAATTCTACAGAAGAATATTCCAGACAAGCAAAAGTAAGTGCAAAGGCCTTAAATAGGAATAAGCTTGGCATTATGGAAGAAGAACAGGGAGGCCCATTTGGCTGGAGAAAAATGAATGAGAGGAAAAGTCATGAGAGATGAGGCTAAAGGTCACAAGAAGCCAGACCATGTAGGCCATGGTAAGGCCAGACAGTATATATAGTATGATCTATTTGTGTAAACGAAAGGATTGTGTGTTACACACATACTTATCAAGGTCTGTAATCACTCATCCAGAATTTTGGGGACAAGTCAGTTTTGGAAATTAACAATTTTTTGGTTTTTAGAAAGGTAATATATGCTTATACCATTTAGTGTCTAACATTCCTGCAACAGTCTTGGGATAGCACCCTGTCGTCAAACGTTAATATTTCTGCAACAAAACACATACTGGATAAACAAACAGTATAAATACCCCCATATCAGGTCAGCCTTTTGGTTTTCAGACCTTTTCGGATTTCAGAATTGCAGATAAGAGATTGTGGATTTGTACTTGCACTTGTGTAGAAAACTTCTGGGAGCATCCCAAATGATTGTGAACAATGAGATTATTGGAGCAATGCGATGGGATTGGTGGCATAAGTATCTTCTATTCTAAATACTTTATACTGTTCTTGACTTCTGAACTTTTTTTTTTTTTACCATATATTAGTTATGTAGTTGAAGTAACACTAATTTAAATTAAAAAATAAAATGTGGATGCTAATGTTTTTATTCATGTAGTCTTTGGGTAGTCAACAATATGGATGACATTAAGGGAAAATATTTTAAACACAAATGTAATAGAAAAGATTTTGAATATGCATTACAAAATTGCTTCTAAATTTGAGTGTTATAGTCATGACATTCAACTTCTATTGTGTCCGCTGTGTGCTTTTTGGATTTTCACCTTTTAAATATATTTGTGGACTGGAGAGAGTCATAGTATCAAGATGATTTTGTAAGGAGTAGGAAAATTCTAAAATTCAGTATTAAATGTATTTTTAAAATTTATGGTAAATAGTATTTCCTCATGTTTCAAGAAGTTTCTTCTGTTTTCATGTAGAACATGGTCCATTCTCAGGACTTGTGGTTGTTTCTGTTTTGTTTTTAAAGCAAATCTGTGGGGGTTTTGTCTGTTTTGATAACAGGATGTCATGCTTGTGATAAATACTTGCCTGAAAGAGATTTATAATATACAAGCCCCTAAAATATTTAGACATTTTTAAATTGCAGTTTGCAACCTACCTATTTCCTAGCACTCTCCCCCAACAAAAATTCAGAGAGATGCATTTAACAGACGCCGTGTTTCATGGTGAATGTTATTGGCTGTGTGGCTGAAAACTGTAATTAGCCATGCCTCACTGATTCATACATGAATCGTTTTGAGGTTTATTATTCCACTGGAATGTTAATGAACATGAATACAAAATACTTTGAGAGATTTTCTTTTTATCTTTGCAAAGTACATATGGTAAGGGGAAAAAATCATTTAAAATAATTAATGAAAAAATACTTGATGTATATAACTAGAGCCTTGATTTTTTTGAATAGTAAATAAGACTGTATAATTTATTGGAGCCTCTTCTTTATGAAGCACACAGTGACTTTGAATACACTAATTAATAAAGCTTCAGGACCCCTACCATGTAAATTTTAATAAAACCCAGGAGTCCTAATTTTTCTGACCTTTGCTCTAGTTTCCAGATGAGACACTAGCTGACTAAGATGCTTCTACATCTTTGAAGACAGAATGTCCATGAAACCGACATTCAGAGTTCAGGTGTTATTTATGAGTAGCATTCTCTTATGAACCTAGTTGAAAATAAAAGTAATTTAGAAAAAATGATATTTCAGCACTGCCTTAATCTAGGAGGGATTTTCTTCTTGAGCAAATTAAACCAAACACAAACTGGAAGTATGACTTAACTGGGCCTGCTTCTGCATTTAGGGTCACCAAAGCACACTGTAAATGGAAATCAGATTGCTTTAGAATCCAAGAACAAACTCTACTTTTGACCTTTAGAAAGCTCATGATGTATATGCCCACAAAATAAACAAAATAATTTCAAAGCAAATTCGTTGAGTGCACCTGACCTTTGAAACAGAGCAGATGATGTTAATCAGATTTGTACAACTTTAATCTAGCTCAGGCTCCATCTCTCCATGTAGTTTTTAAATATCATAAAGAAGAGTCTCACAAAAGGGAATCTTTCAAATCAGAATAGATTTAGAAATGGAACAGGATGTATGACCTTGCTTCAAACAATGAAGTATAACTCAGACATATAAGCAAGTGAGCACTATGACCATAAACCAATATACTGTGCTCGTGAGGAAAAATGACTTTTTAAAAATATTAACCTAAGCACATTGTAGGCAGCTTCTCAATATTACAATAAAATATGGCTTGAGTCCTGATAATGTATGAAGTACCTTTGGGAAACTTTGAGTAGAAAATGGCTTGCATATTATAAAAAGGTGTTCCATCTGATCACTGCATCTGTTTTTGCCCAGCCATATCATTTCTGCATTTGGGACTTCAAATGTTTGAACCATGGCCTTTCTAGAATAGCCTGTTAAGTAACTTGGTAGATGTATGCTTGTCTTCCCAGGATTGCCTCCTTTGGGTAACCAACCCTGACCTTGAAACAGAGTAATCTTTCTCAATTCAGGTGGCTCTGATGGGGCTAACCACATCTGTTCCTGCCCAAAGAGGCAGGTGAAGAAGGTGTTCAGAGAAAACAGGCTTGATCAAAGTACTCCAAGCTATTTGGCCACGTGATTTCTTCAGAGATGTGCTCATGGCCCAAGCTGAGCCAATTCCTTCAGACAGTTTGTCAGAGAGACCACGAAGGATGGTCCCCCCTTTTCCGTGATCACAAGCTATAATGGTAGCTGTGTGGGGCTGCTGGTTATCTTGCCCGCTTAGGAATTAAGTCAAACAGGGGTAAACAGAGCTTAGAGGTGAAGAGAGATGAAAAGAGCCCGGGTGGTACTGCATGCCAGATTCCAGTTTTACCTGAAGCCACCCCTTAGACTTGCCAGTTGAATGAGACTTGTCTTATTTAAGTTGGTTTGAATTAGTTCTTTGTTACTTGCAGCTGAAGGAGTCATAGCTAATTCGTAAAATTTAGCTTATAGATAAACTCTTAAACTACCCAGAAAAGGAAAGTGAAATGAAAGAGATAATGAAGTTGCTTTAGAAGGCAAGAAATCCAAACACACCAGCCCCTGCTCTACCCACACCAAAACTGTGCAAGAACTGGAGATGTTTAGCCTAAAAAAACGAAGACTCAAAAATAAATAAATTAAATTTAAAATGTTTAAATAAAAATAAAGAGAACGCTCAAGATGTTCTTGCTGGGCTCAACCATGTGAAGGTCTATTTTGTGAAAAGGGTGTTGGATTCATTCTGTAGAGTTAAAACTCAGACCCACAAGTGCTTGTCACTCAGAGAAATTTTCTATTCAACATGAGGGATAACTTTTCTAACAATGAAAGCTATCATAGCAAACATAATGTGACCATCTACCAGCAACAGCACTTCTTCTTTTGCTAAATACGAGGTTGGACAAAGCGACATCTAAAATCCTGTCCAACTTTGTGATTCCTTGATTCAGTCAAAGTTTGGTCGTGATGATTATATTTGTAATTTATCATAAAACACCTCAACCTTTCAGCAAATCACAAATCAATACAAGTCAATCATATAAAAGGAGGCATAGAGGAAGGAAAGTGTCAGGCAAGATTTCCTAGAGGGGATGATACTTGCACAGTTTTAAATACAAATGGGACTTGGTTTATATCACACATACCATGTTGAAAAACTCTGATTCTTTAAGAAACTATTTGTCCCTGTAATAGTTTATTTTAAAATATGTAAATACATGTATAATGACAATATATTAAAAGTACTATAAATAAATAATTTCCCATGTCCTGAGTATATTTGTAGGCATATAGCTAATAAGCATTAACACAGCAATGTATTCTAGACCCTCTCAGCCAATGAATATGAGTCCCCATTATTGCACTCTACCATTCAACTTTGAGTTGAGATTGTTCTATAATACATATTCTTGCATCTCTTTTTACTAGTATTTTGAGTACTGGAAATTTATCTTGTATCTTCAAAAGCATCTTTGACATGCAGTGCTTAACAATACATAACTAAGTGACAGCACCATGCTAAAATGCAAGTATTATAGAAGTTCAGGGTGCCTTCAAGAAGTGTTTGAGAAGACAGAATCAGGCAAATGGGCACTGAAAGATATCCTTTGGCATTATGAAGGGCAGTGTAAACACCACTGCAGCCAGGAAGATTCAACAAAAATGTTATGAAAGCTACTTAGAAGAAATTATTGGGAGAAGGCACATCATGATGTAAGGGGTTTTACAGAGAGCAGAAGTGTAGTTGCCATGTGAAAGGCTGGAACAGATCTGCATGGGAACAAGGATAAGAAGGTCCAGGATAGTGCTGATCACAGTAGCACTCCCATTTTCAGGGATGGAACACCCCATCCATCTCCTGCCTTCTCTCTAAAAAGGCTTTGTGAGTGCTGCAAACCAAGAGGGGAAAGGCATTCAAGACAGAATAACACGTGAAAATGAAAAGAAATGCGAAACAGGCATTTTAGAGAACTGTAAGTGGTTTAATTTTACTCAAGAGGAGGATATGGTAGAGAGGGTAAAAATGACACTGGAAATGTAAGCAAAAGTCATGTTATGAAAGGGCTGATAAAATTCTCTAGACCAAGGGCTTGACCTGCTAAGGAATGGGGAACCAATGTTTGGCTTTAGTATACAAGTGGTATGATCGAGTTTGAATTTTACAGAAAAATCTTTCTAGCAGCACTGTGGAGGCTTATTTGGAATGGGATATGACTCCAGGAAGATCAGTGAAGAGGTCACTGTTAACAATTAGACAATTTTTTTGACCTGTCAAATTACTAAATAATAATGATAAAAATTAATAATAATACCCCAGTAGCATAATAAGTGGGTAAATTTCCCAAAAGCTATGCAAATCAAGTAAGAACTTTTTTTTTGATTAACAAAAAGGTCATACCCTCTGACCCAATCATGCTATTTCTAGGAATCAACAGTAAGAGAATAGAGGTGCAGACAAAAGTATATGATCAGTGATATTTCTTCCCACAGCCTTCTTTCTGAAAAATTAGAAATTATTTTAATGTTCAACAAAGAAGTAATGGTTAAATAAATGAAATATGTCACTGTCATTTAAAATATTTCTAAAAATGTTGAATGATATGGATAATTGCCCAGGAAATAATATTAAATGAAAGTTCAGAGAACAGAATTAAATATATGGTATAAGTTCACTCTTCAGAAAATTATATACATTTAAAAACTGGGAAACACATAAAAATGTAATTGTACTTATCCCCAGGTGGTGGAATTATTGATGATTTTTATATTCATCTTTCTATCATTTTGTATCTTTGGTTTACTGTCATGAACATGTATTACTCTTGCAAACAAGTGTTAGGTTGAATCATTTGAAATTGCCTTCTATGGACTGAATTGTGCCACACCCCCATTCATATGTTGAGGTCCTAACCCCCAATGTGATGATACTGGAAATCAGGTCTTTGAGAGAATATTAGGTTTAGGTGAGCTCATGAAGGTGGGGCCCACATGATAGGATTGGTGCCCTTATAAGAAGAGGAAGAGACCACCACAGTACTATCTCGCTCCTTTTATCTCTCTCTGTCTGTGTGCACCCAAAGAAGAGTCATGTGAGCACAGTGAGATTGTGGCCATCTACAAGCCAAGGAGAGATCCTTGCCAGAACCCAGCCATTCTAGCACCTTAATCATGGACTTCTAGCCTTCAGAACTGTGAGAAAATGAATTGCTGTTGTTTAAGCCACTTAGTCTATGGTATTTTCGTTATGGCAGCTCAAGTTGACGAATACACTGCTGAAACTGACTCCAAAAAAATGTCAATTCCATATGACTCAACCTATTTAAAAGAGAAATCAAGCAAGAGATAGTCATTGGAAATGCCCTTGAAGTGGATGCTAAGGGTCAGAACTAAAGCAATAAGAGTAAGGATGAAAGATGCAAAGGATATTAAGATAGTAGAATCTGTAACTTGGTGATTGATAGGATTGACAGCGTGAATAAGAGAGAACATCTAGAAAATGAACCTAAAGCTTTTACACTAAGAAACTGGGTTATGACAATGGTATTATTCAAGACAAGGAATATTCAGAAAAACCTGTTTGGGAGCTAGCCTCTAAAATGGCCCCCAATAATCCCTACCTGCTGGTATTCACAACTGTGAGTACTTCCCTTCCTCATGTACAGCTTGGTCATTATTCTACCTCATGTATAATACTGCAGAAATGAGCACACCACTTCAGAGGTGAGCACTCACTCCCAGAGAAGCCAGCTGCCATGTTGTGAAGGCACTAAAACAGCCTATGCAGAGGTCCACATGTTGAAGAACTGAGGCATTCAGCCAACAGCCAACAAGGAACCGAGGTCTGGCAGTGACAACAACGAGAGAGATTGGAAGCAGATCCTCTAGCCCGAGTCAAGCCATCAGTCACCTGCAGCCCTAGCTGACTACTTGACTGTAACCTCATGGGAAACTCTGAGCCAAACCACCCCACTAAGCTCTGCCTAGATTCCTGACCCACAAAAACAGTGAGATAATAAATGTTTGTTGTTTTATGGTGCTAAGTTTTGAGGTAACTTGTAACATAGCAACAGATAACTAATATGACTGGATTTGATTAATTTGCTGATCTAAAGAGCTGAATATTCCTTGAGGGCAGGAGTCATGTCTTAATATTTAAGGCCTCTTGTTGCATACAGCACATGGTCTGTGTTCAACAAATATGTTGCAACCTGAAAAGGTAGAAAGAAAACTGGAGAAGCTGGCAAAGTACTTTGGACACATCCTGATAGGGACCCAATAAAGGGTCATGAGATATAACCATTCAGGATAAAGATTTGTTTGAAACAAAATGTGGTAATGACTTTATTTCTTGATACTGCTTTAAGGACTTGTATTGCTTGTAAGTGTATGTACTTTAATAATCTTACGTGCTTCAGAAGTCCATAAATCCAAAATGACTCCAAATTGTAGAGCTCTAAACATGTAACAACTGATTGATCCCATTAATGCTTGGACACTTGTCAGAAACAAGGAGAAATAGAATGCAATGGACTGAATATTTGTGTTCCTCCAAAATTCATATATTGAAATCCTAACTCTCAATGTGATGTTATCAGGAAGTGGGGCCTTTGGGAGGTAATTAGGATGTGATGGTAGAACTGTCATGAATGGGATTAGTGCCCTTATAAAGGGACTCCAGAGACCTCTCTAGCCCTCTCTTTCCATCATGTGAGGATACAAGGAGAAGTTGGTAGTCTGCAACCTGCAAAAAATCCTTACAGAACCCAATCATACTGGCACCCTGATCTCGGACTTATAGCCTCCAGTATTGTGTGAAATAAATTTCTGTTATTTGTAAACCACCCAGTTTATGATACTTTGTTACAGCAGCCTGAACTAAGACACAGAAGATGTAATAAAGAGAATCAGTCCATTTAAAGCGGGGTATACAGACCATGATGTCTGGTCTCTAGTTTGGTACTAAAATAATCCCATAATAATCTCACAAACACCCCCCCCCCCGCCAGATTTTACAAAACCAACTCATATTCTTTTCATCCCAAAGCTCAGTGAAAAATAGAAGGAATTTGTGAATTTCTGGAACACACCATATGCCTGATGAGAAGGAAATCAGCAAAGTCTGGGGTGCTCTTCAGAGATCACGTTATTAAAAATTAAAAAATGAAAATCTCGCATCCTAGCCAAAACTACGCAAAAGGTTCACAAGAAACGTTTCTATCTCTGGATAAAACCACAAAAGCTGAGAAAGAAGAGGCAGGAAGGCCAATGAGTTAATCCACTGCCCATATGAGGAGGGATTGGATCTTGCAACTCCGTCATTTACTAGAGTCTAGTTCCATTTGATATCTCCTCAACGACCCAACTCTCATAGCTCTTGCTTCAAAGACTACCTAATTAGGTACAGCAAATAAGAATTTCCCTTCCAGAGCATGACTGTTTTTTCTTTATTTTATATCATTTCATAATTCACTTTGATAGTCCTTGTACTACGTCCATATAATTTGCAGCTTTCAAACATTGGAAGATAGCATTACCATGTACATTTCATTAAACTAAATTGTAGTCTGGCAGCTTTTACCTCTTTTAAAAAGAGATAGCGGGCTTCCCTGGTGGCGCAGTGGTTGGGGGTCCGCCTGCCGATGCAGGGGACGTGGGTTCATGCCCCGGTCCGGGAGGATCCCACATGCCGCGGGGCGGCTGGGCCCGTGGTCCATGGCCGCTGGGCCTGCGCATCCGGAGCCTGTGCCCCGCGATGGGAGAGGCCGCGGCAGTGAGAGGCCCGCGTACCACAAAAAAAAAAAAAAAAAAAAAAGAAATAGCAAGAATATCTTTGACCTTATATCTTAACTGTAATTAAGATATCATCTCCAGTGTTTTCCTCTAGTAAATCAATAAGTAAAATATGAATTGATACAACAAATTCATTCATACTGAAAAGCAAATAACGGAGTATTTTTCATGCTTCTCTTGCAGTCAAACAGAAGGACTACTGGCTGTGTGACCTTTAGAAAAACATTTAACCTTTCTATGCCTTTGCTTCCTAATCTGTAATAGGATAATGGTTCCTATCCTTACGATTGTTGTGAGGATTAATTGAGATTATGTGACTCTCTCCCTACAACACAGGTATTATTTGTAATATCTCTCAAGTATGAATAGAATTATTTGGACTTCCTTTTACAAAAGGAGTTCATATTATTTCATTAGTGCCTCATCACCTAAAATAAGCATTATAAAAGCGGTTTATCTGTTAAATTCTTTTTAGATTTTGAGTTATTAGCAGCTGCTGAGTTGCAGCATCCCAGGATGCAGTGGGCAACACCATGATAGGAGGCATACAGGAATATACATGTATGCACATGTGTGTGACTATGTACATGTGTATATATATATGCACACACATTTGCATATATGCAAAACACCAACAACGGTATGTGGTAAAGATGGAGATATTTATATTGAGGTAGATTATTTGTATATTTATATATTTTGCTGTTCTGGTTTGAAGAAGACATGGTTATTCCTGTATACAGTCATAGCTGAGAAAAAAAATGGTTCATCTTAGCACCTATGAGCTGCCTTTCTGCTGCCAAAGCAGCTATTGCAGACAACTTATTCTTTTGCCTCTTCTCTTTACAGCCTTATTTCCCACTTCCCTGAAAGAAAGCTTGAGCTAAACTCATGTGAGGCAGAAGAGTAAACTAAAACAGCTCAGGCTCTGAAGCCCCTTTGATCTGCCTTCAAATCCAAACCCTGCTACTTCCAGCTATGAAACTGTGGCTAAGTTACTTAATCTGAGCTCAGTTTACCCTTTCGCAAAATGGGAATAAAGAGACAACCCACCTCCATACACTTGTATTGAGGATTAAATGAAACAACATATGTACAGCACAGTGCCGAGCACACAGTAAGCCCTTAACAAAATGGTGGTGGTGGTGGTTATTGCATGAGACAGAATATAGGCTCCAGCTGTTGTAATGAATAAAAAGACCCAAATATAACAAAGGCTTAAATAAACAAGGCAGAATTATATTTCTTGTCACTCAGCACTGATACAGAAACTCTGTGGCACCAGAGACCCAGGCTCGTTTTATCTTGTCGTTTTGCGTAATGAAGTGGTAGCTTCCATCTCTGAGTCCAAGATGGCTGCTCCAGCTCCTGCCATCCTACCCACACCTCACAAAGGAAAGGTGCAAAGAGGTTGGGTAGTTATTTGTTCATTTATTTTTCTAGCTATATATATTTTTTTAATAAAATTATTTTATTTTATTTATTTATTTTTGGCTGCGTTGGGTCTTAGTTGCTGCATGCGGGCTTTCTCTAGTTGTGGCGAGCGGGGGCTACTATTCATTGTGGTGCGCATGATTCTTATTGTGGTGGCTTCTCTTGTTGTGGAGCACAGGCTCTAGGTGCACTGGTTTCAATTGTTGTGGCATGTGGGCTCAGTAGTTGTGGCTCGCGGGCTCTAGAGAACAGGCTTAGTTGCTCCATGGCATGTAAGGTCTTCCCGGACCAGCGATCGAACCTGTGTCCCCTGCATTGGCAGGCGGATTCTTAACCTCTGCTCCACCAGGGAAGTCCCTGTAGCTATATATTTTTCTGTAATAAACCAAAACAAAAAGTGACATAGAACAGCAATCATCTCTCATGATTTCTGTGTCACAGGAATTCATGAAGGGCACAAGCCAGGCTTGTCTCTGTTCCACAATGTCAGGAGCCTCCTCTGGGGAGAATCAAATGTTGGGGGTGACTTAGTGGCTGAGGGCTACAGCCATCTCTAGGGCTTCCTAACTCACATGTCTGACAGTTGATGCTGGCTACCAGCTAGGACCTCAGCTGAGTTTATTAGCCAGAATACTTCCACATGGCTTCTCCGTGTATCTGATTGGGCTTCCTAACTGTATCGTGGCTGGGTTCCAAGAGAGACCGATTCAAAGAGAACCAGGTGGAAGCTTCACCTTTTTATGACCTAGTCTCAGATGTCAAATAGCATCACTTCCACCACAGTCACAAAGTTGCCCAAATTCAGGAGGGAGAACATAAACTCCACCTCTCAAAGGGAGGAATGTCAAAGTCACAGTGCAAAAAGGATCATATGGGATGGAAGAATGTAGTGGTCATTTTTAGAAAATGCAATCTGAGACAATCAGCCTGTGAATGACATAGCAACTTTATGGTAGCTATTATTTGTTCATTCATACTTTCAACTGATATTTTTTAGTGCCTCCAATATGTGAGGCACTGTTCTAGGTTCTAGGGATATGGTGGTGAACAAAACCAAGTCCCTGCCCTCATGGTCATTATATTCTAGTGGGAGAGACAGATAATAAACAAATATATAATACACCATTGGGTAGTGATGAGTACTATGAAGAAATTAAAACAGAGTAAAGATATAGAAAACGACAGCAGGTAAATGTTATGTAGATAGTATGGTAAAAAAAGGAATTTCTGAGGCGGTGACATGGGAACAGGGACCTGAGTGGTCAGATGGACCAGCCAAGCAGGAGCTAGGAAAAGAGCATCCTAGGCAGAGGGAACTGCCCAAGTAAACATGTGAGGTGGAATACAGTTGGCTCTTCCCAGTATAGCAGTAAACACATGTGACTGGAGTATAAAGATTCTGTAGTTGGGAGTCACAGCCTACCAACAAGAGCTTTTTTTTTAAAGCTCATTCTGGCCACTATGTGAGAGAGTAAGAGTGAAAGTAGAGGTTATTCTAGTAGTCCAAGCAAAAGGTGGGAGAGTAACCCTGGAGGTGAGAAGAAGTAGCAGATTTGGAATCTGTTTGGAAGGTAGGGGCAATAGGACTTACTGATGGACTGGATGTGGGGTGTGAAAGAGAGACATAGAGGATGACTATTAGGTTTGAGGCTCTGGTTTGCAATGGAAATCTCCCCAGCATATCAGAGCTAGAGGCAGTATCATACAGTGGTTCATATGGCTTGATAGAGGCTCAAGGTCAAAGCATAAAGACTGAGACACCCCAGCAGTGACCTTGAGTTCCTCCCCTCCCCACCAACCAAGGTCAGAACCAGCCCCACACACTGAAGTTTAGCAGGGAGGGAATTAAGCCTCTCAGATGAGGAGAGAAGGAAGCAGAGGGGTGGGCCAGGAGTGTAGAAGACTATTTTTGCAGTAACAATGGCACAAAGGAATCAGGCACCCCCAGAGCAAAGCACAATGGAGCCCCACGGAAATCAGGCCTGGTAATTCCCTCAGAATCATGGCCTTTGCTTCCTTTATGCCAGACACCCAGTGGGCGCTCCGTAAACACCACTGACCACAAAAATGATGTTGTTGACTGGGCAGCAATGCCACTCATTTGACCAGTTATTTATGATCGTTCAGCTGATTTCCCACTCTGGTAATCGTCTTCAATTTTACTGCAAACACAATTAGGGCATGCCAACACAAGTGCTTTACCACCACAAAAATACATCTTACCTCCTACTGGATGCCTTTATGCAGTAAATTTGTGGCTAACAGACCCACTATCAAAGTCCCTGGCAGTGTTCTCCCGCATCGCCTGCAGATGAAGACAGTTGTAGGAAAAGTCAAGACTGAGGTTAGCCCTACCAGTGTAGGATGGAGTCTACATTTTCTTCTTAGCAGTCTTAGTCTGCCAACTTCTTTCCCACCATTTTATTATAACCATATATATATGGGTTTTTTTTTTTCATTTCAAATACCAAATCTCAATTGATGTAAATTGGCAGTCTTACTATTTTTGTGCTCTCTCTCTCTCTTTCTTCTTTTATGTTTCACACTCAAGTCAAACTGAGAAAAAAGGTTTGAAATTACATCCTTCTTCAATGTCATACAATTAAACCTTTTTTTCTTCAGAATATCTATTTTTCCCTTTCCAGATTTCCCCCTAGTGTTTATTTCTTCAGTATACTTATGGAATGTTGTTTCTTGATGTCAAAAAATTTTGCAACTTCGATCCTACACATATCACTACCTTTCTCGACCAATTGTAACTGATGGAAAACAGAATAAACAAGTGCAAATCCAAAAGGCTGGCTTCCCTTTGTGCTACAGTGCACCCACCCATCTCCACTCCAACCCCCTTAATTCACATAACCAGGGAAAGCAATCTCCTAATAATAATTCCAGAACACATTTCAAACAAGAAAAGAATTGTGAATTATCTAAATCATAATATCTAGGACCAAATGGGGAAAAATTGGGGATAATCCAAGTACTCTCAATTAGCACAGCTAATCAATATTTGATTTATATTTCTTTGAGACATTTAAACTATAGATTTCCTCCCTACTTTAGAGATCTCTCAACATAACTTTGCAAAACTACCCTACGTGTGACTGACAAGCTCAAGTATTTCTCCTGGATGGATGGTCTAAGTCTTTTTTTCCTAGGGCTTCACTAGTCCACCTTTAACTGTTTTTGGTTTTATTTTTAGGTCGATAATGAAGGAATACCTGTCTCATCAAAATTGATTTATTAAATATTTGTGAGTGAATAAATAACTTACTGATTCTCTAATCTTAGAGACTGAAGGCTTAGTGGTTTTCACAAATTGAGACTCTAATCCTTACCCTCTTCTTACTTTCCTGCTACCTAAGAAGTAACTCTTATCAGCTCTACTAAACTCTCATTGCCATTTAAACCCTGCGTTTCAATTTACGTATTAGTCACATGTCAAAATAATAGCAAACTAAGAAAGAAAACACAGAATCAAAGTACAATTTCCATAAACTGTTGTAGTTTTTAAACATGTCCACGATGTTTTGATGGACTGGCCTTGTGACTCACTTCCAGCAAAGAAAATATGCAGAAGTGTCTGTGTGTGACTTTCAAGATCAGGTCATAAAAGTCATTGCAGCTTCCACCTTGCTCTCTCTTGGATTACTTCCTTGGGAAGAACCCAGCTGCCATGTCATAATGACACTCAAGCAGCCCTTAGTGGAATTCCAAATAACAAGGAACTGAGGCTTCTTGCCAACAACCATGTATATGAAACATCTTGGAAGTGCATCTTCCAGCCCCAGTCAAGCTTTCGAACAGCTGCAGCCCTGGCCAATGTCTTCATTGCACCATCGTGAGAGACCATGAGCCAGAGCCACCCAGTAAAGCTGCTCCCTAATCTCTAACCCACAGAAGCTGCAAGGTGATAAATATTTATTGTTTTAAGCTGATAAGCTTTTGGATAATTTGTTTTGCAGCAATAGATAACTAATATACTGATTATTTCACTGATGCATTACCCTCTTCCCCATTTTATCTTACACTGGTAACTGTTATCATACACTTAGATTTCTGTGAGCCCCTCTAGTCATGACAAATGATTATGGCACAGAATATCAGTGCAACATTTAACTGACTCAAAAATATATGCAAATCTGTGTATTTTTTAAATTAGAAAATATTTTTTATGTGTTGTCTCTCTGATATAAAATACTTATAATAATAGTAACTATCATTTATTGGCTATGAATATGTGTATGAATATATAATATATAATTATACATTATAAACTAAATTATATTTTATGTTATATATTATTATATTTATTATATTATAAAATTATTTCATTTCACAGCCTTTGCAACTGACATCTTCATCCCCATTTTATAGAGGAGAAAATTAAGACTCAGAGAAGTTGAGTAACTCATTAATAAATGGCAGAGTTGGAACTCAAAGCCATATCTTGGAAGACTAAATTTTATGCTCTTTTTGTTATGACCACAAAAGATTCATATTTTAAAATTTTCACCTAATGGAAGAATAGCCCAATACTTATATGTGGACTTTGAATTTAAACATGTACCTTAACAGACAAGGTAACTCACAGTCTTCCAATAACACAGTAATCAAGAGCCTAAATTATTATATTATTGTCTTCATCCAGTTAGGTTATTTTTGCATCCTTGTTAATGCATTAGAACACATCAAATGGATGTGGAAACTGTTCCTCTTAGCTGCCCCCCGAATTTTTCTCTTGCAGGAGAAAAAATTCTTTTACATTTTAATGAGCTTACTGACACCATTATTTATCAATTTCATTCTCTATTACTCTCACATAGGCTATAAAAATCTTAACAAATTGTTGGGAAAAATTAATTCAAACATCTATATCATTAAAGATAAAATAATGTTTCTTTAGAAATCTATCTCAATTTCTGAAAGAAGCTGTGTGGAAATACACTCAACCTTAGCCTCAATAGATGTTTTTTTCACCATCAAAATGATCCTTCAGTTAACTTAGGTCGAAATAACAATAAAAGTTGAGGTGATTGCTAGAATATTTTTTTTCTCAAACTGCTGTATTTTTTTTCATATCAAGACTGACAATTAGCAATGGTTTCCTACATTCACAGGTGAATGATTTTCTATAATTTCTAAAAGAAGTGACCCAAAATGAATTATTTCTAGAGAGCTATATTACTCTGTTTGTTTCTCTAACTTCACATTTTCTTAATTCAGTCAAAGACTAAAGGGATTTTTAAATTTCTCAGCAGTGGATCTCATTGTCTTACATTTTTATTGATATAATTCTTCATAGTAGCAGATATTTTTCCTTTTATATTTTCAATTTGGCATTCCAGACTGTTCAATTTGTTGAAGGACAGAAGGCTTAAGAAACACATTGATCTGTTTTTCTAAAACTGTGGAGCTCCTATAGTCTCCTTCTAAAGCATGCATAATAAAAAGTACATCAGTATTTCTGGGAAAAAATTTTTTTCCCAATTTAGCTATTAGGCAATTTCTTCTACATTTTTCAGTACAAAAAAACCTTAACAACTGGAAGATCAAACCAGGAAAACCCAAATATTGCTTTGTAAATCCCTCTACCATTTTACTTGCAACAGGTCTTTGAAGGACCCTTACCATCTTACATCTTGCTATGGAATTATTTATATTAACACCTGTTTTCTTCCCCAGTACCTTATAATCAGCATATAGGCAGGGCTGTTCTTTCAGAAGTTTGGACTTCTTTAGCTCCTAACTGGTATTATCTATCAAATTTAAAAGATCTTTTGTGATACTTTTAGCCCTGTAGGATTTCAGACACAATGTTAACCCAAAAAAGCAATGGAATTGGTCTCTATGTGAAACTTTTGAAATTTGTCACTTACTCATCCATTTTTCAAAAGTCTCTATGGTAGATTAAATTATTGGTTCCAATTCTTCGCTCTTCTCTGATAGAATTAGCCACATAATTGTACATTTCTCTTTTGTACATTTCTCTTCCATTATGAGTGAAGCATACTTCTCTGCCTTGCTGATATCACATTTGGGTCATTAGCATACTTGCTTTGGCCAGTGAAATATTAATGGGGACCATAAGTGTGCTTACACAGGTTGGCTTACCTCTTATATTCTTGTTATCCATCATGAGAGGAACATTCTACAGGTAGCTTCTGTTTCAAATGAGGATGAGAGAAATGTAGAATAAATCTGGACTCAATATGAGGATTGGAACCAAGGTCAGCTAATGCTGACCAAGCACAGTAGAACCTTAGCCAAATGTCAATCCCTGAGCAAAACAAAATTAAATGCTTGCTATTGTGAGGCACTGAGATTTGGGATAGTTTGTTACACAGTGTTATTGCAGCAGTAATTGTCTATTACTATCTCCTCCCATTAGTTCTCATGTCTTTGTTGAAAAGATTAATGAGTTAATACATTTCAAGCCCTCAGTAAGTACTGTTTTCTGTCATTCTTTCTAGCTCTACATATGAATGTAAGCTATAAGCTGAGAGATATCAGACCCCAAATGTGCAGAGGTGTGTTGTCTGCTGCTCTGCCCAAGTAGTACCATCCACTCATACTCACAATATGGTGTAGTACATGGCACAGTTGATTTCAGAGACAAATGAATTTTATTACAGGAAAATTGATATGTAGTACAGGAGAAAAAATCTAAGTCCAACCTCAACTACTGAGAAGTAACTTTCTTAAAATCACAGGCAAACACATTTTGTAAGGGAAATAGGAGAGTCAAAAGATGGGCATTGATATGACTCCATCTAATTATTAATTCAGCTTCAATAATCTATCTACAAAAAAGGAAAGGGTTCATTTCTATCCCAGCTGTGCCCAAAGATTTATCTCTATAGTTATCTCGGCATTATTTTAGAAGCAAAAATGTTGGAAACAACATAAATGTACAACAATAGGGAATTAATTAAATAAATTTTGATACAGATGTATAATGGGATAGTATAAAGCCTGTTGTAGAAAAATGTTGCATAATATGTAAGTATACCCATTATATATTGCTTAAATGGAAAAAAAATAGCTATAAAATGTTATTTGCAGTTTGATTCCATATTTTTTAAAGCATACATTTAAAATGTGAAAAAATACTCAAGTTCATGCATTTATGAGAGGTGTAAATTAAAACTACATCAAGAACAATTTTCATTTATTAGATTTCCAAAGACCCAGAGCTCAATAACACATCATATAAGAGGTTAAGGGAGAAGATATACTCATCCATTGCTCATGAGAGCTATAAATTGCTGCAATTTTTATACAGGATAACTTGGCAATATCTACAAAAATTACTAATGTATATAACCTTTGATTCAGCTATCCAAATTCTAGAAATTTGTCCCAAGATACACTTTATTATTTTATTATGTGCAAAAATAAACACATTTTATTATGTGCAAAGTGACATATACAACAGGTATTATGGGTTGAATTGTGTCCCCCTCAAAATTCATATATTAAAGTCCTAAACCCCAGGTATCTCAGAACATGACCTTATTTGGAGATAGGGTCCTTACAAGGTAATCAAGTCAAAATGAGATCATTAAGGCGGGTTCTAATCCATTATGACTGGTGTGAAAAGGGGAAATTTGAACACAGAGGCACACATAGAAGGAAGATTATGTGCAGAGACATAGAGAAAGATGGTCATCTACAAGCCAAGGAGAGAGGCCTGGAACTAGATCCTTCCCTACCAGCCCTCAGAAGGAACAAATGATGCCAGCACTTCAATTTTAGATTTCTAGCCTCAGAACTGTGAAACGATAAATTTCGATCATTTAAGCCACCCAGTCTGTGGTGCTTTGGCCCAGCAGCCTTGGTAAACTAATATACAAGATTACTCATTGTAGAATTACAAAAACAGAAGATTGGAAACAACCTAAATAACCATTAATTGGGAACTGATTAAATAAATTATTTATATATCTGTATTATATTTATATATACTTATATATTGAATGCTATACATCATTTTTAACAGAGGATATTTTGTACTAATATGGAAATATCTCTAAGATAGATTGTAAAATGAAAAAACAAGTCACAGGACAATTTGAATATTAAGCTACTATTTGGCTCAGGGGGAAAAAGGAAAAAATATACATAAAGTTATTTAAATCTACTTAAAATATCTCTGCAAGAAGAGAGAACAGAGAACATTGGGGGACTCCATGGAAAGGAACTAGACAACTGAGGTTCTGAAGGGGGAAGATTTTTAATTTTCTAACATTTTTATCTTTTGAATTTTGAGCCATGAAACTGATTCAAATACAATCCATGTGTATGTGTGCATGTATATACATGTATTAGAGAAATTAATTGAAAAATATAAGCCTGTAATCTTAAGTCAGGGAGATAAGAAGGTTTTTTAAATTCTTGTCTTGTTTTTACTTAAAGTATTACCCTTGCAATTAGAAAAATCACTACATTGAAAAATATTATGTCATTTTAAAATAGGAGCATACAGACAATAAGAAGAGGACTGTTTTGTTTGCTTTGCTTTTTAATCAGCATGGTAGCAGGAAGTACATTAATAGAAGTACTTTAGGAAAAACCTGCCAGCCATATTTTGGCCTGAGAGACAGAAAACAAAAGCAATATTTAATAATTTTCATGGTTATCTTGAATTCCACTTGTACTCAGTCAGGAAGAATCATTTTCTTTCAACAGATAAAAATGCAACATCATAGCTTAATTCATTTGCTCAAAATATATAAACCATCATTCAGTAGGATGCCAATAAAATAAAGCCTACATGTGCCTACTCTGAAATTTAGTCTACTTAGAGCTAGTAATAGTCCACTACTATAATTAAGAAGAAAGATATGCCTTACCATCATGTGTAAAATGGCATAAACAAACTGTATCATATCTGAAAGATTGTCTCTCAGAGGAGAGAAATAAAACTGAGGGCAGGTAGTTGAGCCCTTATCAATTCATTAATGAAGTAGCGAACTCTTCTGTATAACAGATAGCACCACAGGGTCAACCGAGCTAAAGCCAGCAGTGATACTATTGTACGTGAAGCAAAACAGCTCCCACAGGCATACTCTAAGATAAACCATGAAAAAGAAAGCTCTGAATTATGTGAATTTTAATGTTGACTTTGAAAAGATTTCATTTTTCTATAGGATTGTCTAGGTCAGCAATAGACCTTTACAGGTTTGCTAGTATTAAAGCAAGTAGAGAATTTACAGACCACGAGGTAAGATTGGTTTTGCATTACAGGTAGATTTACCATCCCAATTTCTTGAGTCAGATCCAAATGCTTCTCAGTTCTTCTTCTTTTCCCCCTACATCAATTGGGATAAAATTCTTGGCTCTACTTGGAAAGAGAAATAATACATTGGTATTTGATATTGGGCCTCCATGAGGAAAACAGAGCCAAAAATCATGTTTCCATAACTCCAAGTATTATAAAGAATGCTGAAGTATCTGGACAGTGGATACTCCCAGAAATCACCTTGGGCAACAAGATGTTTCCAAATGCCCAGCAAAGACCCTTTGTCATGGTTTTAAAACAAGTGTACAACTTTTTTGACACTCTTCCTTTAAGGGATGAGGGTCTATGTCCCCTCCCTGTGAATCTGCACTGGTTTCAGTGATATTGTACCCACAAGAATGCTGTGGAAGTGATGCTGCATAATTCTGAGGCTACGTCAGAAAAGACCATGCAGCTTCTTCTTTGTTCTCTTAGGATGCTCACTCTGGGGAAAGCCAAGTGCCATGTAAGAAATCTGACTACTTCTGAAACCACCAGGCAGATGCCATGTGTAGGCAGTCAGGTAGACAGCCTTACTGAGCTCCTAGGCAATAGTCAACATCAACTGCAGCTGGGTGAGTGAGCCTTCTTGGATGTCCTGCCCAGATATCTTTGTCCCAGCTAACACCTGACTGTAATCACATGAGAGACCCCAAATAATAGCCCTTCCCTATTTCCTGACCTATTCAATAATGAGCAAAATAAAATGATTATTTTAAGCTACTCACTTTGGGGAAAATTTATTATAAAGCAATAATAATCAGAGCACTACACAAACTACAACAAAATAGATAATGGTTCAGCCGTTTAATGTCTATAAAATCTAGGATCAGCAATCAACCTTCATTCTCTAAAAAGCACTTGTATCTTTCCAACCTGCTCTGATACTCCTGAGTTCTCAATATTCCATTGGTACTCAAATCTAGAGTTTAGACTGGGCTAGAAAAGATTGGGCTGAGATGCCAGTAAGTTCAAGAACAATTGTTGGTCTCATTTACCAGCCAATAAAATTGATTATTCATGAAAGCTGAATAATAAAGCTGCTACTTTAGCAAGAAGTCAGCACAGAGGAAGCCATCATTTAGGATATGCTCAAGGGTCTGAGAATATTGACTAGCTAGAAATACTTCACTTGCACAGACATTATTCTCACATCTTTTCTTATCCCTAAACATTTTCCATTCTCTATCTATATTATTCAAGGTCAGAATGAAGTTTGGGGATTTTTTTATTGGCCCCAAAGCACAACCATTTCTAAGACTAATAACACAGGGCACATACAGAGATGGCAGAGTTTATGATAAAGCTTAGGTAATGGTCCATGGTTCATCCATATAACTGATTGTTGCAGGACATTTAAAGCCCCAAACCTAAATTTATCCTGCATAAAAGTGGAATGGTTAGATAGATTCAGTGAGCTTCACTTCTCATTTGATTTGCCAATGAAGCTAAGAACTTCCAGAGATGGGTGAGCATTTTTAAATGATAATTGACAAAGCACCTTGACCGCATCCATTTAGATAACCTCCACATGGTGTTCGTATGAACTCGGAAAAACAGACTGACTGCATTTCACAGTTCTGGGTCCAGTTCACTCATGACACTTGTCTCATCATAATGATAAATTTTCAAGCAGATAAGCAGAGGAGCCATATCTGTGTCTTGGCTACAGAGTGATTTTAAGAATCTTCCCTGAGTTGTGATATTCTATATGAATAAAATGCACTGCTTCAAAGATGTTCTGTTGCAAAGAAAATTCAAATTCCTTCCTTCCAGACATTTTAATGATTTTCAGTCATCTAACCTCTTCTTAGATCACTTTCTCTATAATGTGAAATTCAAGTTACTGGTTAAAGAGATAATTCAAAATTATTCAAAAGAAGAGGTTAATCGAAATTATAAATCAGTTTTGGTAGTCGGAAACTTTCACATAAAGAGCCCTATACGATATCTATTACATGCTCATTACCCTTAATAAAATAAGTCATTTATTGGGTGCCTATTGTATGCCCTTGATAGTTGATGAAAGGTGGACGTATACTGTGTTTTCCTGACCTGCGTTCACTTCCCCTCATTCTGGCAGCAGAACACTTATTTTCACTGGGGAAAATTACCCTTCCTTCATTCATAGGCCATGCATTTTGCATGAGGTAGACCCCACCCCACCCCTACCATCTCCAAGTGTAGACATATGTATGATCCGGGTCTTGCCAATCAGAATACTGGAAGGGAGTAAGGGTATCACAAGTGGTGACTGATAAATAAACAGTTCCTTCAAAGGGCTAGACACAGATGAGCACAGGATGAATTCCATGGAGTGTGGAATTCAGGGGAAGATGTGCGGAAAGGAAAGTAACTCAGTCTGCATTATGGAGAATGAGTTGTAGGGACCCAAGATAGAATAAAGGAGACAGGTGGGGAGATGGCTGTAGAAATCTCAGCATGTGATCATTATGTACTGAACCAAGGTTGCAATAATGGGGAAGGAAAGAAAAACTGTTAAGGAGGTAAGAGCTGGTTGCTGATTGACTGAGGAGAGGAGTGAGGGGAGGAAGAAGGAGACACTGCTGCTTCTTTGCAAACCCTGAATTATGTTGTCAACATCTTGGAGTAGGACCCGTGTGGGGTTCTTTTCAGTATCTCTCACTTAGCGAGGCCTTTTTCGAACCCAATATAATGGGTTAAGAGCCCAGATTCCAAAGCCAAACAGCCTGTGTTTGAGTCCCAGCTCTGCAGATTACTAGCTGTGTGACTTTCGTACTTTACAACGCCCACAGTGCCTCGATTTCCTCATCTGCAAAATGGAGGAGATACCTGTACCTACCTCATAGAGTTGTTGTGGGTATTGAATGAGATATTCCATGTATAATACTTAGGATAGTCCTGGAACACAGCAAGCACTATACAAGTGTTAGCTACTATTATAAATATAGTATAGTTTCAATAAATATTATAATAATCCCAAACACATATATTCCAGGGGAAAATAAAAAGATGTCTTTTGACATAATATTTATCTTGGTTATCTGCTCCTTGGTGCTGAAATTAAGAAAAATTACAAGCTACTTTCTGCATATATATATATATATATATATATATATATATATATATATATATAATATTTTAACAAGAAAAAAAATGACAGAATGAAAAAATAACTGCTAACAGGCCAGAGTCAGACTGGGAAAAGCAGGAAGCCAGAAAGCAAAAGTTGAAGCACATGCTCTTTAATACCTTTATTAGTCGTCTGAAGCACAAAGTAAATTATACATTATTCTTATTTGCAGAAAATCATAAACAGTGAAAAATAGATCAACAGTACAGAATAATCCAGAGACCTTGGAGAGGCACACAAGTTTTTTTTTTTTTTTAACATCTTTATTGGGGTATAATTGCTTTACAATGGTGTGTTAGTTTCTGCTTTATAACAAAGTGAATCAGTCATACATAAACATATGTTCCCATATGTCTTCCCTCTTGCGTCTCCCTCCCTCCCACCCTCCCTATCCCACCCCTCCAGGCTGTCACAAAGCACCGAGCCAATATCCCTGTGCCATGCAGCTGCTTCCCACTAGCTATCTACCTTACTACGTTTGTTAGTGTGTATATGCCCATGACTCTCTCTCGCCCTGTCACAGCTCACCCTTCCCCCTCCCCATAACCTCAAGTCCGTTCTCTAGGAGGTCTGCGTCTTTATTCCTGCTTTACCCCTAGGTTCTTCATGACATTTTTTTCCTTAAATTCCATATATATGTGTTAGCATACGGTATCTGTCTTTTTCTTTCTGACTTACTTCACTCTGTATGACAGACTCTAGATCTATCCACCTCATTACAAATAGCTCAGTTTCGTTTCTTTTCATGGCTGAGTAATATTCCATTGTATATATGTGCCACATCTTCTTTATCCATTCATCCGATGATGGGCACTTAGGTTGTTTCCATCTCCGGGCTATTGTAAATAGAGCTGCAATGAACATTTTGGTACATGACTCTTTTTGAATTTTGGTTTTCTCAGGGTATATGCCCAGTAGTGGGATTGCTGGGTCATATGGTAGTTCTATTTGTAGTTTTTTAAGGAACCTCCATACTGTTCTCCATAGTGGCTGAACCAATTCACATTCCCACCAGCAGTGCAAGAGTGTTCCCTTTTCTCCACACCCTCTCCAGCATTTATTGTTTCTAGATTTTTTGATGATGGCCATTCTGACTGGTGTGAGATGATATCTCATTGTAGTTTTGATTTGCATTTCTCCAATGATTAATGATGTTGAGCATTCTTTCATGTGTTTGTTGGCAGTCTGTATATCTTCTTTGGAGAAATGTCTATTTAGGTCTTCTGCCCATTTTTGGATTGGGTTGTTTGTTTTCTTGTTATTGAGCTGCATGAGCTGCTTGTAAATTTTGGAGATTAGTCCTTTGTCGGTTGCTTCATTTGCAAATATTTTCTCCCATTCTGAGGGTTGTCTTTTGGTCTTGTTTATGGTTTCCTTTGCTGTGCAAAAGCTTTGAAGTTTCCTTAGGTCCCATTTGTTTATTTTTGTTTTTATTTCCATTACTCTAGGAGGTGGGTCAGAAAGGATCTTGCTGTGATTTATGTCATAGAGTGTTCTGAGGCACACAAGTTTAAGTGTGGTGAGTTCAATTTACAAGAATGTAAAACACACTTTGGGGAAAATACTATGAAGCACAGACATAAACTGAGAATTCTTCTAAAGAGCAAAAAGGCTTAAGAGGATTTGGGGGTGATAGTTTATAACAAATACACAAGAGCTTACAATGTGCTGCTAGTAGCAAGAAAAAAAGGCAGGGGAGGTAAATGTTCTAGAACAGTAGCAATATGAAATTACTGGAACTGAGAAAACAAAATAATACCATTCAGTAATCTAAGTTATCCCAAGTCATCCCATGATTTTCCAATTTCTGGTTTAGAAAAGTACCTACCTATAGATGAACCAGTTTTCAAGGCAGAAATAGAGACATAGATGTTGAGAACAAATATATGGACACCAAGGGGGCAAAGCCGGCGGGTAGGGGGGTGAATTGGGAGATTGTGATTGACATATATACACTAATATATATAAAATAGATAACTAATAAGAACCTGCTGTATATAAAAAAAAAGAAAATTAAAAAAAAAGATAAGTACCTAGCAATATATCCCTCACTATGAAAATGTATATCTTCATCTCTATATCCCAGAAATAGCAAGGAAACTTAAAAAAATAAGCCTGAGCAAATGGAAATATAAAAAAATAAGCCTGAGCAAATGGAAATAAACATGACTCTTTTCATAGTGGAAATAGGGCTCCCAAATAAAAATTGTCCTTTAGTTTAAGGAATTGGGGTGAACAATAATACAGCACTATTAAAAACTAGTTAGCATCTACAAAGGTGATAGTTACTTCAGACATCAGGTTTGCCATCATTATCTGTAAGGGAAAAATACATTGCATTCATTCATTTATGTGGTCAGCAAAACTTATTGAGAAATAATATAAATAATAATGAAGGCAGGTGTTGTGCAATGCGTAGAGATCAAAAATGAATGAGATATAAATCTCCTGCAAGAAACAGACCCTTAAGCTGCTCATTGTAATCCCATGTGGTAAACCCACTGATGGACATACAGACAGGAATAGAGCTGAAAATCCACATGGCAGGAAAACAGCAGCACAAAGCTAAGGTAAGAGATTCTCGAAGCAGTTTGTGAGGCTGGAACAGCAGGTCTAGGCTGAGAGATGTGAAAAGTGACACTGAAAAATCACCAGGTCCTTAAGGAGTCACTGAAGGACCTAGAGACTGTCATACAGAGTGAAGTAAGTCAAAAACAGAAAAACAAATATCGTATATTAATGCATATATGTGGAATCTAGAAAAAGGGTACAGATGAACCTGTTTACAAGGCAGAAATAGAGACACAGACATAGAGAACAAACGTATGGACACCAAGGGGGGAAGGCGGGGAGGGGTGGAATAAATTGGGAGATTGGGAATGACATATATACAGTAATATGTATAAAATAGATAACTAATAAGAACCTGCTGTATAGCACAGGGAACTCTACTTAATGCTCTGTGGTGAGCTAAATGGGAAGGAAATCCAAAAAAGATGGGATATATGTATACATATAGCTAATTCACTTCACTGTACAGCAGAAACTAACACAACATTGTAAAACAACTGTACCCCAATAAAATTAATTAATTAATTTTAAAAAAAGGAGTCACTGAAGAGTGTTAAGCCAGGAAGGTTAAGAGTCAGTTTGGGGGGGCCTTCCCTGGTGGTGCAGTGGTTAAGAATCCACCTGCTAATGCAGAGGACGTGGGTTTGAGCCCTGGTCCGGGAAGATCCCACATGCTGCGGAGCAACTAAGCCCATGCACCACAACTACTGAGCCTATGCTCTAGAGCCTGTAAGCCACAACTATGGAGCCTGCGTGCCACAACTACTGAAGTCGCACACCTAGAGCCCATGCTCCGCAACAAAGTGAAGCCAACGCAAAGAGAAGCTCGCGCACCGCAACAAAGAGTAGCCCTCACTCGCCAAAATTAGAGAAAGCCTGTGCGCAGCAGCAAAGACCCAACGCAGCCAAAACAAATTTTTTTAAAAAAAGAGTCAGTTTGGGGTTTTACGGGGATCACTCTGCAGCCAGTATAGAGGCTGAATTTGAGAAACAAATTTGGAGATAAATGACATCTAAGAGCCCAGGTATCGGGTGCTACAAATAACATCTGGAGTTTTTACCTGGGCTTCGTCCATGAGTGGACACCTTCCTTTGGCAAGAGCAGCTGAATTTTTCTTGGGGAAAACCCTTCCCCACTGACTTCAGGCTTGGTGAGAAGATGTGAGTAGAAGACTCAAGCTAGGCTAATCATACTCATCCTTTCTTTCTCCCTGGAATTTGAATCATGAGCCGAAGGACAAATGAACTGAATACAAATAGAGCCTCTTTACCCCTTACAGCAATGTCCTCACGGAACTGTTTTCTGCCCCCTGCTTCCCCTGCACTCCCTTATTGCCCTTCTGTCCCCCTGCTGGCCCCCCCTGAGGCCTCAGCTTTTCCCCTGGATTCTGAGACCCCCTTCTTTCATTTTTTGGTTTCATTTAGCCAAATTCCCATTCTGTTACTTGCAACTAAAAGAGTCAAACTAATAAAGGTCTGAGAAATAGTTAAAATAAGCAGGGCAGAGTTTCTATGTTTGAAACTATTTTTTATCAAGAAGTATGCCTACAAATATAATTATACACACACACACACACACACACATATGGTGTTTCTAAAAGAGTGTCACCGTATTGCAAATATTAAAAAGTCCTGAAACTGGCAAAAAATAGCAAGCATTTATAACTATTTCAAACACATCATTCCAAAAACAATTATTTGTGAAATTCCTGTTTTTAAGGCACAAAGTAATTTAACTTTCAAAGATATGGGTTTTCCCAACTAGCATTCGAAGATGTTTAAAGCTCTACTCCAAATCCCTTAAAAACATATTGAAGAGATGTATAAAATCAAGTCATGAAATTAGGAGAAGTATTGAACAGTGGGCTCCCCGAGCATTTTCCCTTAGGGAAAATAGGTAGAGTACTTAAAATGATTTTTTTCATTAGGTATAGCAATGAATCAATTTGAAATTATTGAGTACCCAACATTGTAGCACAGAGGAATAATGTTCTGGAAGTCTTACTTAAATTACTGACATCAGATATTTGAAAATGAATGACTATGAAATCTGCCTACAGGTAAGACACCACGTATGCAATTATTCTTTCAATTTCAACTTGAGAGACATGCTTTTAAAAGTTTAAAATGGAAAGTTTTCTTTAATTACATTACCCATTGTATGTATAATTGTACAATCATGGACACAGGGCCCTTCTCTCCCTCTAATAATTAGATATTGTGAAGTGAGGGTCACCCCCCCACACCCAGGAGTTAAGTACCAGCAAGATACATAACATCCGGATACACTCCTGTTCAAAAATCTTTAAGGATTCTCTCTTTCTCTCAGAAGTAGTCCATACTTTTTGTATGTAATAGCTTTCAGGGATGTCTGTCAATTCACAAGGTCTTTCAAATTGTGAGCTGAGGCATTAACCAAAATGTTCTCAATCCTACTCTACTCTATGCCCTTGGATCCCTTTCTTGTGTACTTTCCCCCCACTGTCACTATTTCCATCTGTCTGTCTCTACAAAACCAGCCAGTGCTTAAAGATAACCTCAGGGATTATCTCCCCTACAAAGATTATTGCAGCCATCCGAACCACCCTGATTTATTTCTCTTTCAAGCTCCTCCTCCCATTCACTGGCATTGATCAAACGCCGTTTTGTGTCACTACTTTTCTTGTTATATGTTCACCTGTCATTTCCATGACTAGGGCATTTATTCATTCAGTAAATATTGCCTGAATTCCCACTATGTGCAGATGTGGTCCTTCATACAGAGAATCCAACAGTGAGCAAATCAGATGTAGATACATAAAATCTAGTTGGGGAGGAAGGGTGGGAACTTTTTTTTTAATTAATCAAATAAACAGTTGAGAAATTATTGTGTCCTTTAAGATAGCTCCAGCTTCACCTGAAAATTGGCAAAACCAGTATGGACATTTGCCACCTCTCATAGGTGACTCCACCTGCTTGCAGGGGTCCCAATGCTGCCCACCTCTTTCTGTGGTCTCCATCCCTAAGCTGGCAGCAGGATGACGGAAGCTGTTGGAGGCAGCTCATTCTGGTCAGCAGAGGCAGAAAATGGACTGTTTGCTTCTGAGTCCTCTCCTTAACAGCAAGAAATGCTATCCCCACAGCCACCTGGTACACATACCTCTCTGTTTCATTGTCCCAAACTTGGTTATGCACCCATCTCTTAGCCAGTCATTGGCAAGGAGATTTACTGTGAGGTGGAAATAAGGTCATCCTCCCCCAAGTCACATAGGGAAGGGCAGATACCTGAACAAAATTCAGGTTTTGTTACTAAGGAAAAATGTGGAAATGAATGATGATTAGGCAACTAGATGTGCCTGATGCAACTATCTACTATGACTAGGTGTCATGACGGGAGAAAACGTGATGTCATGAGAGTAGCAAAGGAACAAAACATAGACTGCAGAATGGTGGAGTGAATTGGTCGGATTTGCAAGATATACGGGGGTAAAATTGACAGGCCTTGATGAATCGGACAGTATATATAGTAAGAAGGATAGCAGCTTCAGCGATGACCTCCAGTTTTCTGGCTTGCATCTGCCTTGGGTAAGTCAGATAGATGTTGGGATCATTTCCCAAACTAGAAAACACTGGAAGGAGACTAAGTTTGGGAAATAATTAAATTATAATCATATGCTTTTTTATCCTTTGAGATATCCAAGAAACATTGTCTATGAAGCAGTTGGGTGTACGGGTTTGGAGTTAGGGGAGTGATCTGGGCTGAAAATGTAAATTTGTGAAACATCTGTTTATTAGAGGTCGTTGAAGCCATGGGCATGAATAAGATTTTCCAGACAGAGAAAGTAAAGAGAGAAAAGGAGATGACTCAGGACTGAGTCTTGAGGACTTTCACCATTTACTGGCCAGAAATAAAAAGAGCAGAAAGGGAGATAGAGAAAGAACTGTGCCAGAAGGTAATAGCACATCCCCTACACATTGCAAGCATATCATATCATACTTCATATTTCTTGATTAACTACAGTTACTCTTTCCATTTAAACTCAATTAATGATTATCACAATTAGCACCTTTAAAAATAGTTATTCTCAAATTATTTCCAGTATACAATGTAGCACTTCATTTTACCCATATGTATTGCAGCTATATAGAATTGCACATCGGGCTTCCCTGGTGGCGCAGTGGTTGGGAGTCCGCCTGCCGATGCAGGCGACGCGGGTTCGTGCCCCGGTCCGGGAGGATCCCACATGCCGCGGAGCGGCTGGGCCCGTGAGCCATGGCTGCTGAGCCTGCGCGTCCGGAGCCTGTGCTCCGCAACGGGAGAGGCCATAACAGTGAGAGGCCCGCGTACGGCAAAAAAAAAAAAAAGAAAAAAAAAGAATTGCACATCTACTACATGCTTCTGTTTGTTTCCCTAGCCAGACAGGAAACTCTCCATTGGCATAGACCAGCTCTTATATTTTATTTCCTTTGTTCTCAAAAATCATAGCACAATATTCTTCCCACAGAAGTCATTCAGCAGATAATTAAATTAATTCTGACACCTCCCATACATTTATAATGTCCTTAATTCTAAGCTATGGAAAAGGGCTTACTGTTCTTATTTTGAGTGCCAGGCCTACCTGATGGTACAGTGTAAAGAACTAAGATGAGGAACCAACCAGTCTACTTCTAATCCATACCCATCACATTCCCAAGGTCAAAATTATCAAAAGGCATTTTTTACTAACTATGCCCTTGCCGTTTAATCTGCAGATTCTCATTATTTTTCTAATAGAATGGTTAATAATTTACAAAGTACAAAAATGAAGATTGTGACTTCGAAGAAACATGACCCCTCCCTTTTTAAACTAGATAAGGATTGCTAATAACATTAGACTGCTGTCAATCAAACTACACCATTCTAATTTTATGCTCCTAAAATGCATTAGAACTCATTTCTTCTCTGTCCCTTTATCAACGTTTCAAATTAATTTTAGAAACTCAATGTATAATTACTGTAGGCCATCCCACGTCTAAGAAGCTGGGTCTTAAACACAACCTGTGGTCATTCAGTGGACATTTGTCCACTTTGGCATCTCCAGTAGAAACATAACAAAAGCAGCTCTCTCAGGAACCTTAGAATCATTTTAAGCAAAGGGGCAGTTAAATGCCTACTCAAATGGGCAACATAAAAATATCACTGTCTGAATATTAAGAGGGAAATGTTTTCACACCAATCATCAGGAAAACAAAGACATGGTAAGGTCAGCAATGAAGAAGAGACTTGGTGACCACCACTAGTTAAGTCTTGCCATGAAAATAGCCAAACCAGAAAGTCCAGAAGAATTCTTGTCAAGTCTGTTGGAATTTCATAACAACATATCTGACAGTTTTCAGTAGGAAAAAAACCTGCCCCACACTTTTATCATTTGTAAGGACGCAAACACAAAAGAGCTGGATGTGTTATAGGTGCTTTGTACCAACCTGTACTGTTTACCTGCTTTGTATCCTAAAGCTCTGTGCCCAACAGGCCATCAGTTAGTCTGTCAATCAATCCATAAGCCCATATTGAGAGCCTCTGCATGTCCGTGTGAAGAGGAGGCAAGGCTGCTCAAGCAAGCTTTCCAATCTGGCGCCTTTCATTAAATTCCAAAGTCACTTGTCTTTGTCTCTGTATTAAAAGAAATGATTTCATGTCCAGTCCCTCCTTGAAAAACTGACAGAACTCAACCATGCAATATTCATTAGCTCTTTTTGGCAAGCCCATTTAGCTAATGGAAAATCAGGTGCATTTATGTGCAATTATTAGATACTGAAAAATTAGAAAATGTCCAACTTCTCTTTTTATAGTGCACACATATTCCCAGGTTTTACTCTATGGTTGTGAAATAAACACATGCAGCTGAGACGGGTCAATAAACCTTTGTAGAACTGGCAGGTTTTCAGTTTGCTTCATCTATGTGTCGTGTGACAAGCAGTCAGCTAGAACAGCTTTGTCAGTTTAACTCTGCTGTACTTTTTCCAGCAAAGCTATGCACCTACTAACCTCAAATTTACCCAAAGTAGGAGCAAGTTTAGGGGGGTGGCCTGAAGTGGGGAGAGGTCTGCATTGGTGGTTGATAGTGCTCACCCTGGAGTCACCTGGGGTCACCCAAGTGACTTAGAGCAATCTGCTTCATGTGTCTGAGCCTCAGCCTCCTCATCTGTAACACAGAAATAATGTTAGTGCCAAGCCAGGAGTTCTAGCCTCGGGAGCAAAAGCTAACAGGGCGTCAAAAACTCAGTAGTCAAGATAAATCACATTTTAATGCAATATTTTATGAAATCAAATTGGAAATCTATAGCCACCTCTTTTTCTAAATAAAATTTTATTGGAACTAGGGCCGGCATTAGGGTGAAGCAAGAGAGTCAGGGTCAAGTCCAGGGTCAGTTCTGTCTTTATTTAAAATGTTGATATTTTATTTAGCATGATTTTCAGACCTTAATTTTGAGTTTTTAAAGTGCTGCCTTAAAATACAATTTATCTCAGTTACTGAGTTTTTCAGCACTCACTCACCTGACCCTACACCCAGCTGTCACTAATACCCACCTCATGGTGTTATTGGGAAGATTAAATGAGATAATGCCTCTAGATAGTGGCCATTGGCTGCTCTGTGACTCCTCACTCTATCCCCCCTCGCTCCCGATCCTCTTGGTCCACCCCAACTACAGTGCACAGGGTTCACACATGCTGACCACTTCCCACCTCAGAGGCCCAGCCTCTCTCCTTCTCTGCCTGGGACTTTTCTCCCACACCAGGGGAGCTTATGTAGCCCTTGAGTAAGGCATTCAGAAATGCCAGGAGTCCATTCTCTACATCTGCATCTTTATTGGGGAGGGGGAAGGGTAAGCTGGAACGAAGGGAGAGAGTGGCATGGACATATATACACTACCAAATGTAAAATAGATAGCTAGTGGGAAGCAGCCGCATAGCACAGGGAGATCAACTCGGTGCTTTGTGTCCACCTAGAGGGGTGGGATAGGGAGGGTGGGAGGGAGACACAAGAGGAAGGAGATATGGGGATATATGTATATGTATAGCTGATTCACTTTGTTATACTAACACACCATTGTAAAGCAGTTATACTCCAATAAAGATGTTAAAAAAATGATTTTTAAAACCAATTCACACATTTTCTAATAAGAATACTTATGTAGTAAGGAACAGGGCAAATATTTCTAAGAATTTTAAAATGTTTAAAGTGTGTGGATCACAGTTCCTATTAAAATCATTATATACACGATGTGGTAGGCATATTTAGCAATTTAACAAATGTTGTATCAATTAAACCTTGTAATAAAATACTTTGTAATTACTATTATCCCCATTTTACTGAGAAAGATGCTGAGATTTGGAGAGATGATAATTTTACCTGAATCATGGAGAAAATTATGACAGAACCAGAATTCAAATCAAGATCAATTCATATTCAAAGATTTTATCATTATATTGTATTACATAGAATAGCATCGGGTTTACTTTGCAAATAAAATAATTTTGAAAATAAAAAAAAAAAAGAAATGCCAGGAATTTAATGCCTTCAGGGGGAACCCTCAACCAATGAAGACAGTTAGTTGGTGAATAAATAGGCCATTCACTATATGGAAGCTTTCTTCCCAAAGGCTGTTGACAAGCAGAGACACAGCAGGACTTGTGTGAGGCAAATGAGGCACTGTCTCAGGAACAAAATTTAAGGGCGTGCCAAAAAACTCAGTGTCAAGATAGAGTTTTTCTTTTTTTTTAAAATTGAGGTATAATTGACATATAACATATTTGTTTCAGGTGTACAACATAATGATTCAATATTTGTATACACTGTAAAATGATCAGCACTATAAGTCTAGTTAATATCCCTCACCATATATAGTTCTAAAATTTTTTTCTTGTGATGAGAACTTTTAAGACCTACTTTCCTAACAACTTTCAAATATGCAATATAGTATTTTTAGCTATAGTCACCATGCAGTACATTATGTCCCATGTCTTATTTATTTTATAACTGGAAATTTGTACCTTTTGACCCACCTTCACTCATTTCTCCCACCTCTCACTGCCTGCCTCTGGCAACCAACAATCTGTTCTCTGTGTCTCTGAGCTTGATTTTTGTTGTTTGTTTTGTTGTTGTTGTTTTTGTTTAGATTCTACATAAAAGTGAGATCATATGGTATTTGTCTTTCTCTGACTTATTTCATTTAGCATAATGCCTTTCAGTTTCATTCATTGTCGCAAATGGCAAGATTTCATTTTTTAATGGCTGAATAATATTACATTGTGTGTATATACCACAATTTCTTTATCCATTCACCCACTGATGGACAGTTAGGTTGTTTCCATGTCTTGGGTATTTGCAAATAATGCTGCAATGAACATGGAGGTGTATATATCTTTACAACTTAGTGTTTTTGTTTTCTTTGCACCAACACCAAGAAGTGGAATTGCTGTATCATATGGTAGTTCTATTTTTAATTTTTTGAGGAACCTCCATATTGTTTTCCATAGTGGCTGTGCCAATTTACAATCCTACCAATAGTACACAAGGGTTTTCCCTCTTCTCCACATCCTTGCCAACACTTGTTATTTCTCTTCTTTTTGAGAGTAGCCATTCTAACAGGTGTGAAGTGATATTTCATTGTGGTTTGATTTGCATTTCCCTGATGGTTAGTAACGTTGAGCATCTTTTCATGTACTTGTTCGTCATCTGTATGTCTTCTTTGAATAGAGTTTGAATGCAATATTTTTAAAAATAATGAACAATAATTTTTAAGGACAGAAACTAAAATTGATTTGAGGAAGGTGCAAGTCTTACACTCCACATCCTGTCATCTCAATCCTGAAAGTAGAGCTAGAAACTTAGAGTTTCAGAATTAACAGAAGAAAGCAGTGAGGAGAAATAATGAGGAAAAAACTCCTGTCTAATATGATATGAACACGAAGTTCCAACTTGCCAAGGATTTTCTTAATTTTCCATTCCCAACGTCGTAACATGTTTCCCTAACAACAGACTACTCATTACATGTGAAAATTATGACTGCAGTGTTTTTGCAAAGTACACAGTGAGGTATAACCAAACACATTTAGCCCCCAAAGCATTTTTTTCCTTTAGCCAAAACTCACTTTTTATTTCCGTGATAAGATAGGAAAACAAATTCAAATATGTGAAGCAAAGTAAAAGGTCTCCCTGTGTGTTTTAATTACTTAGTTTCTCCAACTCAACCTAGTTTTTAAAGAGAAGCCAAGTAGAGTCTGTCAAGAGCACGTATAGTATGCCTAGTTCAGTGTATGTTGGAAGAGCTAATTCTTTTCTTGTTTATACTCAATGCCTTACGACTTAGAAAACCTGAACATAAGCTTTTTCTCTCCATAACCCTTCACAGCGGCACAGGATTTTAGTATCTCTCTTGTGCTCGCCAGTTTTACCTCCCTCTGACATGGAGCCAAGTGCTTGGGAAAATCAGTGCTTTTGCCGCCAAGGGGGACTGGAGGGGCTGTCTGGAACAGAGATGCATGGGAAATGTAGTTTGTTTTATATTTAACTCTCTAAAGCTTCCATAAAAAGCATGTTATCTTAAAATAAGTAATCCTAGAGGGCTCAGAATGTACAACATATATCTTTGCTCTGTCAAAAGTGCAGCCTCTTCGGTTGCTTCTTGATCTTAATGCAGTTTCCTAGGAGAAGCTATATTCATTTGAGTAGCACCTCACTGAGCTCTTTCTAGCCAACCTGGGACATAATCTTCCTTGCTCCTCCACTTGCTTTTCACCACTGCTGCCACCGTGATTATAACACACACCAGCCAGCATTTCTCTCAACTCTACACACAGCCACCAGTCAAGCAGATATTAGCGTCATCCTATTTGCATCTAAATTCTGAAGACACATTCCCGGGAGAACCCATGCAGAAAATACTGATGAAAGTCAATAATAAGTAAGGGTAGTTGCGATGGCCCACTAAATTCAGCAATATTGTGGTAACCTTCCTGAAAATAAATGCAGGCTGTAAGGGAGTGGTTTTTTTTTCTCCAAGTAAATTTCTAAGTATTTTATTCAAACGCCATGCACAGCTCAACAAGATATTAAAAGATGAGTAAGATTTGTTTTTTTCTTCAGCAAATATCATATCCTATTAAGCTACATTAACAGTGTAAAATGAATCCTATTTTGATATAAGTTAGACATCAAAAATACATACTTTTTTTAAGAAACTAGGAAGTATGTTAGCCATAGTGCTAACCACACTGTGTGAAACTCCAGTAAGTGGGTGTTGGATTGTTAAAAGGCATAGAAGTTTGACATGCTTACCTAAGCACAAATGTTGCCTCTGAAGAAAATATTAAACAATTACACACCTTGAAATGCAAGCCATTCCAGTGTAGTTTGGGTCATTTGTGGAGAAAACCTGTTGAAAAATTAGTCTTAAGAGCAAGTGATAAATTAGTGCTATTAGAGTAAAATCTGAAATGGAAGAAATTGGCCAGATTTTTTGGAAGATTAAATAAACACGGTCATATTGGAAAAACTTGTGTTTGTTGCTTAGCTTTTGTGCTTTCAAAATTAGAATTTCCTTTAAACATTCTCAAAATCTCTTGTGAATATTTTTCAAAATATGTTAACGGTGGATTAATCAGATTGCTTCAGGAATGCCATATTCTGGTTGACTTAATTAACCAGAAAATCTTTCTGCTCCAACCCTTATTGTTGAAATTCTTACTAAAATGCCTTTTTAAGGAAAGCATACTAAGCTTCATCTTCCCTTGAGAATCTGTCATCTTGGACGATTGAGCATCACACACAGCTCTGAAAGTGAAGCAAAGATTCAGTTGCATGGGTGCAGCTATCAGGCCCTATTTGAGGGGGTGGTGATGCAAGCCAAACTTGTACCCCATCTTCTCTCTCGTCTTATTGACATATAGAAAGTCTGCCTGACCTGTTTGCAATCAGATTTTCTAAAGGTGGGGGTGGACATGATAATGTATTAGTCAGGGTTCCCTAGAGAAAAAGAACCAATAGACCAACAGATTTATTCTAAGAAACTGGCTCCCATAATTTTGGAGGCTAGCAAGTCCAAAATCTACAAGGTAGGCTGGAGACCCGGGGAAGAGATGACGTTGCAGCTTTTCTTTTCTTTTTTAAAGAGTTGTTTTTGTTTTTGTTTTTTTTGGCCATGCCACACAGCTTGTGGGATCTTAGTTTCCCAGCCAGGGATTGAACCCAGGCCCTTGGCAGTGAGAGCAAGTCCTAACCACTGGAGTGCCAGGGAATTCCCCTGATGTTGCAGCTTGAGTCTGAAGGCAGTCTGGAGGCAGAATTCCCTCAGGGAAAGTCAGTCTTTTTTCTCTTAAGACCTTCAACTGACTGGGTAAGGCCCTCCCACATTACAGAGGGTAATCTGCTTGGCTCAACGTCTACTGATTTAAGTGCTAATTAAATCAGACGTTACTTCACAGTAATGTCTATATTAGGGTTTGACCAAATACAGTTCATCCTTGAACAACACAGATTTGGACTGCATGGGTCCACTTTTATGCAGAATTTTTTCAGTACATATGCACAGTACTACACAATCCAAGACTGGCTGAATCTGTGAATGTGGGACCACAGATACCAAGGACCAACTATGGGACTTTGAGCATCCATGGGTTTTGGCATATGCAGGGGTTCCTGGAACCAATCCCCCAAGAATACTGAGGGACAGTTGTGTCTGGGAACTGTGGCCTAGTCAAGTTGACACAGAAAGTTAATCATCACAGGTGAATTGAATCATTCTTGAAGAAGTCACGAAACATTCAACATAATAATGAAAAATACATGGAAGAGAGCTAGAGGGCAAGCTCATCTACTTTATGTTAATACGTCAAGGCAAGAGAAAGGAGGGGCAGAAAGGTTGATGTTATGCATATTAGCCAAGGTTTTTTGCTTTTGTTTTTTTTCTTTTAATCAGCTAGTTTAATAATTATCTCCTTACAAGCCCCAAAGCATCAGGTCCATGGTGAGTGTTCTAATGTTCCATAGCTTTGCTCTGGGAACTTTGTGAACTGTCTGGGAGGTGGTAGAAAGATATCCTAACGGATAATAATAACTAGACACTTCCTGTGCATTACCTTTCTCCATCTTCCTAACAACCCTCTGAAGTAGATAGTAATATATTGTCATTTCACAGATGAGGAAATTAAGAACCAGAGAGGTAAAGTGACCAGCCTATGCGTACTCATCAAGGAAGGGGCAGAATAGTGACACATAGGTCCGTAGAATCCCAAAGCCCACGTTCTTATACACTGTATTAAACTGCATCTCTGTTTTCCTTTATTAATTCTCAAGTAGGTATCAGTTGTGCACTACAAATAGACTCTGTGCTATTTGGGCTACAAATAAATAGGAAATGACAAGCTGAAGATTGTTGCTGGTCGATTCCCTACCTCTCTCTCTTATACTTTCCCACTTAAGAAACGCAGCCAAGCCATCTACTGCATGCCGATTGTGTTGTCACTTCCTCATATATTTACTTGAGCAGTTGCTGAAAAGTAAAATGAAATCATCATTCAGGCACAGAAAGGCAATTTAGGTATAAACAGCCCAAAAGGGCAATATTGATCAAGGGAGCTAAATGTAACATGTGTAACATGGAATACTGCACATGGGAGGGTTAAAAAAAAGGTAATCACCCAAAGTCTAACTTGCACACAAATGCAAATCATTCTACTCCTTAAGTATTCACGGAAGAGTAAATCAAAGAAATAATGCATTTGTGCTCTCAAGAAGCTCAGACTCTTGAAGAAACAAAGCTCTCCCGGATGAAACAGTAAGGGCAAAAAAAAAAAAAAATCATTCAAACATAGTTGAGTATCAGTAATAAGTGTTCAGGGGCCTCTGGGTGAGAAAGAAAATGTTGGCTGATAATTGGCCTCAGTCTTCTAGTTTCTCCAAGAAAACTCCAAGTAAAGCTGGACTTCTGCAAAGAGGTGATGAAAATCAGTCAGTGCCACCTTTCAAAAGTAGCATACCTCAGCCAGAACCTTTAGCTCAAAAAGCCCTGAGAACAACCTGTTGTGACTTTCCAAATTATCTTCACAAGCTTTGCCTTCACAAGTGGCACCCAAGGAAATAAAAGCAACCATGACTGTCATCAACGTTAAATAATAATACGGCCAAGTTGGCAGTGGCATTTGGCTGTGGTCTCCAGCACCTGTGGGATTTGGATACAGACCAGGGTATCCTGCCACTGTGCTTCTAGATGGTCCGTGAAGGCAGGATCTGTCTGGCTCACTCCTGTGCCCCAGTGCCCGATGCATTGCCTGGCATACAGTGGGCTCTCAATAAATCAAACAAATGAATGAAGCTACCCAATCCAATGAAAAATTGCAGGATAATTTTGGGATGGTATTCATTTCTGCAGGTTCTTCCTATATTTTTATGATTCTCTTTACAAACAGAGAGCCAGACTTTGGGCTTCCTTATCTCAGGGGAGGTCTGAAGGCAGCAGCAATTCCTGTCTTGTGTGGAAACCCAAAGTCACTGAAATGATTATTATGGGTTTTCTGGAGCTGGTGGAGGAGTACCTTTAAAGGTCATAAGAGGCAAGAGGGAAGCATTTCTCAGAGAAGATGGGGAAGAGGACAAATGTTGGGGAAACTTTGATTAGCTGGGACATAAAGCCCAACCATGACAGCACTCTGGGGGCATCAAAATCTCAGAGAGTACTACTCTGGGGTGCTTAAGCAGGCTGGAAGCCGGGCACCCAGGCTCCACCTCTGCCCTGACTCCAGTGCCCAAGCCCGAGAAGGTCCTGCAGCGTGATAGAATGGTACCCCATGCTTTCTTTGGGATCATGTGAGACCCATTTGAGACCTTTGCACAGCATCCTTGGTAGAGGGTGGGAGGGAACATGGGGAAGAAAAGTGTTCCACCCTGGCAAGGTGGAACCCACCCTGGACCCAAAATTGGACCCACCCTGGCAAGATGAGAAAACTTAAGCAAAGATTTAAGAAAATAATGAAATGCAATCAGTCTTCCACTTGTGGGATTGTAGGTGGCCAGTCATGCCTACTATAGCAACTTGGTTTACAAATTGCAAACAAGTGTAAAGTCCTCAACTGGTGATGCATTTATCACTCGGTGAAGCCAGGCGAGTTGGTAAATATCACTTAGCAGGAAATGCACCCATGCAAAGTTGTGCTAGGGCATGGGGAAGCCAACATCAACCCTGCTGTGGAACAGGACTGACAGAGGGTCCTGACTTCAGTCACACAGGGTTCCAGTTTGGAGCCTCAGGGCAGGATACTCCACAAGGGACCACATCCAGCAATTTCTTCACCCCCTTCTTGCCTGACTACTCAAATTATACATCAGCTCCCCAGGATTTAGACATTCATTTTGGTGCTGGGATTTATGGTTCAGTATTACAGCCATCCCACTGCCTAATGATTGGCACCTAACTAGTGCTAATAATAGCAACACAACCAGCAATAACAATGATGAAAATAACAAAAACAATAATAGTGATAACATTGCTGAGTTCTTACTCTCTTGCAGGGAATGTACTCACCTCTCCACAGGGATCAGTCAGGTGAAAAATGAAAAACAAAAAATCTCTTATTTTACCATTTTACAGATGAGAGGATTAGTTTTATCTCACTTTAAGGATAAGGAAATGGTGACTTAGAATGGCTCAGAATGGCTTTAAACTCACCCAAGTTCCCAAACAAGATGGTAAAGGCAGGATTGTGATCCAGATATGTGACTCCAGAGCTCCTGGTTTTAGCCATCACAGAAGATTGTCTTAATATGCAATTATTAACAAATAAATAAATTATAAGTGTTCAAAGATGATCCCAGGTTCAGTGTAATATACTTTGCAAACCACAAGGATCCAGACAGGCCAAGCTTTGCCATGTCCCCCGATGCCCCAGGTTCCCATGAAATGCTGGAGAGAAGGCAACCACTACCCACCTTATCTCCCTGCCTCCAGGTAAACGCCCTTTGAGCTAAAGGAACTAAACACTATTCCCTATCCAGGCACACTCCACAGCAACCAAGGGGGCACTCTTCCTCCTATGACCCAGGACACTCTGCTTTAGGGATTTCCAAGAGGCGTTGGGCTTTGGGCTTGGGGCAGCTCCCCTGGGAAGAGACATCACATCTGCAGGAAAGAGGTAGTTTGAAGTACAAAATATAATATTTTATATTAAAATATAAAAATTGTAATATTATGTATCTATAAAAATATAATTTTTTGGAAAAGTGTAAATTACATATTGTTTTATAATATACCCTATGTGAAAGATCATGAAATCATCTTGGGTGGTGGGAAGGTATGCAAGATGAGTGATTTTCAAAGATGAGGAGACTAAGCTTTGATAACAAGAACTAAAACCTCTGTGAGGGGAGTCCTTATCTTAGTTTGGGTTGTGGAAGTGTTAAAATGTTCTATGACTAGTAGGCATGGCGAGAGAAATGAGAAAGTGCAGTAGGGAAGGGAAGGGAAGGAGGGGGACCCAGGGGAACTCTGGAGATCTGGTAGGTCAGTGATTCTCAAAATGTGGTCCCCAGACCAGCAGCATCAGCATCGCCTGGGAATTTGTTAGAAGTGCAAATTCTCAGGTCCCCACCCCAGACCTGCTGAATGAGAAACTCTGGAGTGGGCCCAGCGTGTTGGATTTTAACAAGCCCTCCTGGGATTATGATACACACTAAAGTGTAGGTGTAGGACACTCAGAGTTGTCCTGATCAGGCAAGGGAGCCAGGAGTGTTTACACCCCACAGCTGTCAATCATTGGTTCTGGGCTGAGTGGTTGGGGTGGAGGGAATGTGTGCTGGGAGAGAAAACCCACTGGCAGCTCGTGTTTATGACGGTGGCAAGGGATCCAAGGGGACTTGGGGTGGGGGGTCCCTTGTTTTCCAAAGAGGTCAGTGAGGCCAGGGTGACTTGCCCAAAGCCACACAGCTGATCGGTGTCAGAGCCAAGATGCAAACTGAGTTCCATCTGAATCAGTCTTTTAACCAAAATACCACGCCACTTTGAGGGGGCATGAATAAAAAGATTGATGTGCACACACTGCTACACCAGCTCAGGGGCCCCTTCCCTTTTCTCCCCTGCCCCTCCCCGCCCCAGCTCTTTTCCTCAAGTAAACATTCTCTCCGAATGAACCAGTCACTTAGGTTAAAGTATCAATGAAGTAAGTTACTGTACCAACCTGCCTATCAACGATAAAGCTACATCCCTCATTTAGAGCAACAGCCCTCAACGTTTTAGGCACCAGGGACCAGTTTCGTGGAAGACAGTTTTTCCACAGACGGTGGGGGTGAGGGATGGTTCAGGAGGTAATGCGAGTGATGGCGAGCGATGGGGAGCGATGGGGAGCGGCAGATGAAGCTTCGCTCGCTCACCTGCCGCTCACCTCCTGCTGTGCAGCCCGGTTCCTAACAGGCTGCAGACCGGTACCGGTGCACAGCCAGGGGGTTGGAGACTCCTAATTTAGAGCATGCCATGGTCTCTAACCTAACAAATCAGTGAAGGCATAAGAACTTTTCTCTTAGAATTTTCCGTGAATAACACATTCTAAATAGAATATCAAATATGGAAAGGCTTGCCTTCTAGTTCTGTCTGTAGTGTTACCTATTTATATACTGATGAAAGGAAGCATGTAAAATAAGGATTATCCAAATTTGTTTTGCAAATAATCCAATATAACTGCTTGGAAAGGATCATGATCTATGGGAGGTTTTCTAAATAATAGCCTTTCTCTTACTAATGTAGCAGCAGCCGGGAGAAACTGGGAGAATAGTTACTTCATAAACGTGGATTATTCAATGCAACTGATTGACAAACTGCCATGTAACATGTAGTGTGCCATTTCTCAATTTGGGTTTCATAGATAACCCAAGAGTTCATAGATTTTATATTGCAATTCATGCGTTGCACAAGTATTTCATATTTTCACCTAAATTATAATCTAAATTGCTGTGATACATCCTAGTTGAAAGACAGTTTAATAGAATTAGACTCTAGTTTATCAATTGGTGTTTCTGTAGTTAGGATCCCTAGATGTACTGCTCGTGGTCCACAACTATTTCCTGAACAGACTCTATACGATACTAAAGCATGACAGCCACTGTGTAGTGGCTTAGACAATTTCTACTAAAAGTGTCATCCCTAGATCATCAGCATCGGCATCTCTAGGGGGATGATTAGATATGTAGAACTCAGGCTCCATCCCACATTTACTGAATCAGAATCTGCACTGGATTCCAACACAGACAGTGCAGGGATTGGATCCCAACTCCAACACTTAGCAAATGTGCTATTTAACCTTTTTCAGCCTCAGATTCCCCATCTGTAAATGAAGATAATAATATAAAATCCTACTTCAGAGGTTTGCTGTGAGATTAAATGAAAGAATGCACTGAAAAGTTGTCACTCATATAGTGTAACCCAATGCTCTCAATAAATGTTAGCTATTATATTTTCCTCAAAACAATAAGAATAGAAAAATCTTGTTGTAAAGGTGATTTTCTATTTTAGCCGATAAAATGATGCATATTCAAAAATGCTCATGGCTGACATTGCCCTCAATGTTCGGAGAAGACACACTCAGATTTCCTACTAATTTGTTAATGGATGATAGACCCAATATTGATTTGCTTAATGGCAATGTGCAACCTAATAGTTTATCAAATTCTTTTTGTAGTGAAAGTAGATTTCCAGAAACAGCATTTAAGCTCTGCTTCATAGAAAAATGCTTTTGTTTGATGCAGAAATGAGGAGAGTAAATTGGAAACTCTCCTATTGGCAGTCTTGCATTCAGAATAAAACTCAGTCCATACAATTCATAATTACATCTTTTCTTCAAAACCCCTCAAATATTGACTCATATTTTAAAACATGACGTCAAGCTCAATTCAATGTGACTGAAATTAAGCCACACAGACAGCCTCATCATGTTGTTATGGCAACCTCTCACACAACTGTCCTTGTAGTTGTTGAACAATTGCTAATTTCCTTGCTTTGCAAGGAAGCCTGAGTTGCTTTCCCAGAAGGCTCATCCTGGTAACAAAGAAAACTGTGTATGATAGTAATAGAAATTGTCACAACAGTAACTTTTGGAAGAATAATATTTCATTATTAGTCACACTTTGCATTTCAATTTGTTTTCTTCTTCATCATGCCACTTGTGGTGGCCTTGGCTTCCAACAGCCCAGCTGACTTCAGCAATAAAGGGTCTGGTTGGAATTTTGCTTCCTTTTCTAAAACCCAGGCTGGTACAAAACACCAAAATTGTCTGCAACCGGAAAAGGATTTTAGGCCCATCTGTGATTACAAACTGAGCATCTCGAAGGCTGAGACGGTAGCTCTCTCTTCTCTGTGTCCTTCTGTGTAGCCACCATGTTTACTGGATGAACGACAGAGAATCAATGAAATTCTAAGGTGTATTTTAACATTATTTCCATCTTTTCCAGAGTACATAAGAATTATTTTAATATTTTACTTTTGCAGGGTTCCAGGAGAATAATTCATGAAACAAATCAGGAATGCTGAAGGTAAGATGTTTAAAGTGGAAGACCTTTATTCATCAAACAGTAAAGCCTAAGGATTTGTTCTAGATTAAAGGAAACCAAAGAGACATGATAACTAAGTACAATGTGGAATCCTCAGTTAAAACCTGGATTGGAAAAAAAAAGATGCTGGTGGGGGTAAGTTATAAAGGACATGACTGGGACAACTGGAGAAATCTGACTATGCTCAGAATATTAGATGATCTTAAATTAAGGTTAAATGCCCCAAATATATAGTCATGGCATATTGTTGGTCGTGTAGGAGAATTTCCTTGTTCTCAGGAGATGACTGTTGAAGGATCTGTTACAGTGTCTGCAACCAATTCTCAAATGGTTGAGAAAAATTATGTATATATACATTACACACACATATGCACACACATTTACACAAAGATATAGGGAGAGAAAAATAAAGAAAGCAAATGTGGCAAGGTGTTAACAACGGATGAATGTAGGTGAAGAGTAGAAAGTTGATTGTTGTACTACTCTTGCGAATTTTCTCTTAGAAACCGAAAGTAAGGGTGGGGAGTCCTTTACGGTGAAAAGCTTCGAATCTGTAGGGAGAGAAATGGCAAAAAATAAAGATGTGGTAACCGGGTAACAGGAGAATATGATGATCTGATAGTGTATGAAATCATACAAAAAATGTGGGGAGACCGAAAGCATCCACATGAGTCTCCACAGAGACTATATTTGACCCAAAATATATAAATAGATTTTACTATGCACAAGAAAATACCTTTAAAATAACAGGACTAAAGTGAAATAATCCAAGACATCTACGGAAGTGCCAGAAATAGTCATTAAAGCAAGTCAAGAGAGAGGAATAGATATCTTGGACCTGTCTTCTTAGATGACGAGTCCATAGACAGAGGACTGGCAGAGCTGGGAACCTCGGCTTTCAACCACTCGTGTAAGCGCTGACATCAATTGCATAACCTCTTGCAAAAATGCCTACTCCCATGCAATCACTGAACTCATGGGCTCATAAACTTTGTGAACAGCAGAAAAAATCCAATAAACCAATATTGTTTCTCAAATTCATCTTAATAATGGATGTAAATCTGACAAATGCTCCTTTTACTCATGTCTGTTCTTGTAAATTGTTTTTGGATTTTAAAAAATTGATCAGTCTATTTCTTCTTTCAGTTACATTCTTCAAAAATCATTAATAGGCAGTATAATAGACTGGTAAAGGGTGTGAGCTCTGAAGAGTCAGACTACCAGAGGTTGAAATTTACTAGCGATCAGATCTTTTAACCTGAATCTTCTCGTCCTCATCTGTAAAATGGGAAAAAGAAATATTTGGAATCTCACAGACTTCCTGTGCTAATTTAAAGTGATGCTTTCGGATAAAGTCAGGCATATTCTAGCCACCAATGAACATCAGCTAAGATCATTTATAACTCATTTCAATATATCTACATGCACTTATTTTCTAAAACAAGTGATAGGAATATTTACAAGCTGCACAGAACAGAATTCCTTGCCTACAGTAAAAAAAAAGCTAATAAGAATACTAACTCATAATCATCTACCTGGATGCCATATAGAGTGGGAGGAACTACATAGGCTTTGGAGTTTTAGAAACCTGAGTTTAAATCTCTGATTTCTTCTCCTTAGCTATGTGCCCTTTGGCAACTACTGAAGATCTTTCTGGCTCCATATCCTCATCTGGACAATGGGGTAATATCACCTTCCCTATATTGAGACGACAAATTGTAGGTACAATGCCGTCACACTGCAGGCACTCAGGCAATAATAGCTAGGATTATTCTCATTCTACCAGCCAACTGAGCAGAAATGTTTGTCCAATAACAAAGATACCAAATTTTAACAATAATAATATTTCAGGTAGCTTCAGATATAGTCCATAGCAACTGCAAGTATTTATTGCAGCTTTTAGTAATTGGCTTTGTAAACACATTAATTGCTTTGCTTTGCTTTGCTTGTACCAGTTTTTTAAGTGCACTATTCACAAAGATACAGCTTGATCAACTTTTACACAGTACATACATACACATCCATGTACCCAACACCCAGATCAAGATATAGAACATTTCCAGGATCTTCAGGACCTTTCCAATCATTACTCATCCCCACGGGTAACCACTACTCTGACTTCTATCTCCACAATTCACTTTTGCCTATTCTTGAAACACATAAATGTAATGGTACAGTGTGTATACTTTTTTTTTTGTGGTAAACAATATGTACTCTTTTGAAAACACATTAAAATTTCCAGTGTGTTTTTGATGAGGTATATTCCTGGGCTCTTCCCCTTTGTGTTATTATTTTTTACTTATAATTGGAAACCCCTTGTCTTGGTTTCATATTCACTTGCTGTTGGTGTCAGAACAATTTTATGGACATGCTATGAAATTAATGGACTGCTTCCAACCATCTTTAAGGAACTAAATGATTACTACTTGTGTCGTTGTATTGAAAGGAAAAACATGGGTGTGGGCAACCAAGTACATCCTCTAGAAAAAGAACACACAAGTGGCTGCTGGGTGCTATTATATAACCAGCAAGCATATTCTGATATACAAGGTTTAAAGGATAAATATTTCCTTTTGGGGGGAAAAAAAGCAAAAATCCAGTTGTGTAGAATTTGGGGGAAAGAATACACAGATTGAAGAAAATATAACTCCAGGAGATGGCTGAAAGGACAGAATTAAAGAAGCAAAAGAAGCAAGAAATTATGGCAAACCCTTCTAAAACTACAATGGGATGTTATGCCCAAGGAAAAAAGGCCACTTTTGCTAAACCAGGGTTGAGAACATGTTATGAAAGATGCAAAGAACAGTGAATATGGAACTACTATTTTGTCTCTGCCTTTAACAGAAAGAATGAAGGAAGTAGGAGCTCAGTAAGACAAATATTAATGAGTCTCTGGGAATATCAAGAAACAGAATTAATAATAGGCAGGTAAAAGAATACTTATAGAATTTAAATATTTATAAATCAACAGAGTTGGATCGGATTCATTTGAATGTATTCAACAAACCGGATAAGGCAGGATGTACCTCCAATACTAGTGTTTGTCGTGGAGAGTTATGTACCAGGGGAATTTAAGCAGGCTGATTTAGTGTTGGAGATAAAGCAGCCAAAAGCAGATCTGGGAAAAGGTGGGCTAGTTAGCGTATCCAAACTACCACTCAAAAACCTTAAATGAAATCATAAATCAGCCGTGAGCACCTTGAGGAAAATAACAGAGTAAGTAATAGCCAAAGAGGTTCATAAAAAATAGAGCCTGTCAAAGCAACTTAATCCATTTTTGGATATGCTAAGAAATTTGGGGGAGGTAATAGATGTTACAGACATCATTTAGGGAGGCCCCGCAGTTACCACCAGACGATTCATTTTGGACCCATCTTGTTGATGCAGTAGCTGTTGTTCTCACATTTTCCAGCAGTGGAAGGCAATTTTACTTGCACACTTAATATATGGGGATAGGACTGTGTATTTATTCCCCATGACATCCCAGCATGGAATTTAGTTATCGGGTAAATGCAGTGTGCACCGAGAAATACAAAGTAAATATTACCTAAATGAGAATGAGATGTACAGATAATACTGGAACAAACTGGACTGACATCTTTTGGAAGAAAAGTGTGTGTGTGTGTGTGTGTGTGTGTGTGTGTGTGTGTGTGTGTGTGTGTATGTCTGCAATTATCAGCATAACTCAGGCAAAAGCAAATGTTTTTGAATTCTCATATAATTATGAAAAATATAAAAGGATGTGGAAAAAAGGCCCTGCTAAAAATGTGTAGATCTGATCATGTCAGCAGGTCCTGCTGAAACCAAACAATGATTTCCCATTGCTCTTAGACCAGAATGCTTAACCTGCCTAGCAGGCCTGCCTGGTATGGCCTGTGCTTACCTCACAGTCTCACTCACACCCTACTCCTCCGCCCCTGAGTAAGCCCATTCCCCTGGCCTTCTTTCAAGGCATCCTGTTATTCTTGTCACTGGGCCTTTGCACATGCTGTCCTCCCTTTCTCTTACTTATTCATTCTTCATCTTTCTATTCAAATCCCACTTTGTGGAGGGGAAACCTTTTTAACCTCTCAGGCCATATGATTCCCAGTGTATTTTGCCCTAATAAAATTGTGTCCTTCCCATAAGTGTTTATTTTGCAATGTTAATTTAATACTCATTTAAAATAATTAATATAGTCCTTCCCTACTAGACTGTAAGCCCCACAAGAGGAGGGACTGAGTAGGAATTTTTTCAAGATTGTATCCCCAAGACCTAGCACAGCATTGAGCACAATATTTGTGATCTGATAAAAAATAATTAGGAATATATACACAGATGAGTTCCCTTCATAAAGCGTTAACTGGAAAGAACCTCTCTCCATCCTGAATATTATAATATTCTCCAGTCGTCTTTTCAAGTAGAATAATGGGAAAAAGTCTTTAATGAGGATCTTGTTGACAGAGGTGTAAAAACACAAGGCAGCTAAAACTTGAATTGTTGAATTCTACATTTGCACATTATATTTACCTCTGATGTGTTCCAAAATTTCATTTCATGGTGATAATGAATCTGTGGGAAATTAGCATTCTGTCGCTCTTCACATAAGAGTGTTAGTGAAGGTTTTCCAAGCTTCAGGCAGGAAACGAAATATTTTTCGGGTAACTAACTTTGTAACATACCCTTACTTCTTCAGCAGTGTTCATCTTTACACCTTGGAGGGATGGAAACCTAGAATTAGAGAGAGCCATCAAGTTGGAGACAATGTTTTATTCTAAGATCAGTCACGGATGGGAAATTTTCTCCTTTTAAAATAACATTTTGATGTTGAGATTTTTTTTTAAATATGAATTTGTAAGTTCATAGGTAACCAAACTGCTGTATGTGAGGTTTTGATATAGTCAAGGTCACACAGAAGTTAGTGACCCAGTGGGGACTAGAATTCAGGTTTCTAGTTTCAGTCTATTGTTCTCTCACTAGTTCCTTCCTTCATTCAACAAATGGAACCTGAAGGGCTCCCGTGAGTCTGGCACTGTGCTAGGCACTGTGGAAACAAAGATGAAGGAACTGTCCTTGTCCTTGTGGAATTCATTACTTCATGGGAGAAACCAGGCAAGAAGGAATGATTACAGTACAGCTGTGATGAATGCTGTTTGTAGCAGCCGTGGGTGGTGCCCCAAGCTGAATGCTGTCAGCCCTCCTCTGACTTCAGCTGCAGCTGTGGTGGACAGCTCCATGCCTGCTGATGGCTTCCTGGTGCAGGAGCTCGCTTAGAAGAGAGAGCTGTGACCCCCCTGAAGATCAACCCTCAACCAGAGGGGGATGCAAGTTTGTGGATAAATGTCCCATCCTCCCATCCTTCAGAAGGACAATTCTGAGGTGTGTTCTACGCAGTGCCTCAGAGAGTCCCCTGGAGACTGAGCCTCAGGTGGCCACAGCAATACTCAACTCAATAATGTACCTTTACTGGCTTTTTCTCCTTCCCAGCCTCACTTTCCCCATTCCCTCACTTCTGCTTCCTAAGATCATCTCCCAAATAAACTCCCTGCACCCAAGCCTTTGTTTCAGGCTCTGCTTTTAGGGGAGCTGATACAACCACAGTAACAGTGAATGAACACATGAGTGAGTTAGTGAATGCAGAGGAGACACTAGGGCCAAGGTTGCAAACTGGAGCATCTCTTGTTGCCTATCCCCAAGGTCACTGTCTATAGTGCAATGGTGTGTGTGTATGTGTGTGTGTGTGTGTGTGTGTGTTTAAACCTACTTGAAGATCATGTGGTTAAGTGTTGGGTGTGGGGATGCAAGACGGGAGCATCCAGGTCAGAGGTGAATTGCTTTCATAAAGAAATAGATACGTATGTGTGGGAGGGAGGGAAAGATCGAGGAGCAGAGAAGGCTGGGCTGGCACACCTGTGGCCTAGATAGGAGAAGAATGGAAAGGGGGAAACAGTGAGCAGAGGAGAGGGTGGAAAAGATCTGGGTATTGAGGATTGCTTTTGATAGAAGGAGTGTTATGGTGTGATAAAAAATCCCCTGAGTTTTTCCCAGGCATAGTCTGGGCCCTGTGTGCCTCCCAAGCTGCTTGGACCATGCACACAGGACCATGGTTTCAGAGTCACTTCTGTGACTCCAGTCTGAGCTTGTGGGAACTGCTGTTGCTCACAATGATCCCTACCAAACAAAGGACATTGAATGAGAAGTCACACAACAAAGGTGAAATAAAATGTCTGGCTAGGGCTAGCATTTCTTAGGCTTTTCTATGAAAACTAGTGCTTATTTACAAGTCATGACTTACAGAGCTGGAATAAAGATTTAGCATGAGGGAAATATTCCCATTCAACATAAATTGGATCCAGTCACTCCCCTATGATGCTTCCCGTCGTATTGAGGTGATGTCTGCGTTGGCGTGCCAACATCCAGCACAGTTCCCAGCACACAGTGGTACTCGATATACATTTATGAAAGACAGTCGGGAAGGAAAGGAGGAAGGGAGAGAATTAGTAGTTAGATAAACAATCAATGCATCATCAGTCAAAAGATTTTAACAATGGTGTAAACTCAATGCACAGAACCCAGGATATTAAATCTTTATGAGGATGAAGACAATAGCATAATTCAGGATCTCCTTGGATCCTTTGGTTGGAGATGGATAGGGGGACAAGGAGTAGGTGGCAGAAGCTCTATGTTCCCATGCAGAAAATAGAGAAAGGTATTTTTTTCCCTTCAGAAAACATCAGTGGGTAAGATGATGCTCTCTTATTGGTAACAAGATTTGGGCTTCTTTCCAGAGAGTGACAGAGATCCTTCCAGCAAATCTTGTGGTCTTTGATGTGAGCACTGCCGAGAAAATACCTTCCACCGAGCAAGTATGGGAGAGAAACTCGAAGAAGGTATTTCATGTTCCCCTTTGTTGTGTCTTTGATGTACACAAAGGATTTGGTCCTAGAAGATGAAGACTTTATCCATTTTCTTCCTCCTGAGGAGAGCTTTGTTGTGTGTTTCCCTGTTGGGCATGATCCTGGTGAGTAGGTGACAGATAATTATAGGGTTTTCTCATTATCCAAGTAACCATTACCCAAGTCTCCATAGGCAACAGGTTGCATAGAAAAGTAAAAGTTATTATAACACAAAAATATTGACTAAGAAACTTACCATTTATGATAACACCCCTGACTAAAATATGCCCTTCCAATTACAAATACCCATGTGTTATGCTTTAAATTCAAAGCAAATCAACTGTGAAGACAAACTCAATATCTTTTAAAGGATACAGTTTCATAAAGTCAATCAAAGTGATCTGGGAGAAGTGTTCCCAAGTACTGGCATAGCCTTTGGCAAATGACAAACTGGCCTAGTTAAACTGGTGACCAGTTGGGGTGGGGGGTAGGGGACCGTAAGGGGGATGACATAATAGCACTTCAAAAAGAAAATAATCTGAACAGCAAAAGAAGATACCCTTGGGGAAATTGACAAGCCCAAATATTTCCCCAAAATGATCTCTCTTGTGAACTTATTGCAAAACCTAAACATGATGTGAAAGATGTCATTATCATACTGTGATAGAATTTGTGTTGAAAATTATGCCTTCCAAATTTCTGATTCATTCTTCACCATAAACATTAGTTCATAATTGTGATTATAAACTTTAAAATTATTTATAATATTAAAGTAGGGATTTTGAAGTGAATTTTAGTTTAATTTTTCAAGTTAGAATTTCAATCAAGTCTTTTGCCCTCGCTATTTACTTGAAAAATTGGTCCCTGTATTAACTGGCTTTACTTTTTGTGGCCTATTCCAGGTATCAGTTATCCTTGCAGAAAGAAGACCTCCTCTACTCTTGAATTTCTCTCCTTCTTCCTCCTCCACTGTCACTTCCTTAATCGAGTCCAACACTGTTTCTCACTTGGATTATTACAACCGCCTCCTATCACTCCTGCCTCCTGGCTTGCCCTTCTCCAATTCTTTCTCCCAGTAGCAGCCAGATGGAGGTTTCTACAATACAAACATGGTGATGTCACTCCCCTACTTACAATCCTTTTAGGGGGCCCATCTACCCCCTGTGTGCACATGTCTTAGTGTATCTTGCAAAGCCTTCAACCATCTCTCTCCAACATCCTCAGCCCTCCCTCCTGTACTGCTGTGCTCTTCATTCCAGCTTCTCATCATCCCTAATGCACTATCGTCCCACAGATCCGGCCATTGCACAGGCCTAATGCCTATTCAGCTTTCAGTTCTCAACTTAGAGATCGCTTTCTCCAGGAAGCCTTCCCAGATCACCTGGGTTTGATGTCCCTCCCTTATGGTCGGTCCCACAGCATCCTGCACTAACTGACTGTAATGAAGCTCTTATGAAACAATATTATTATCTGTTAGGGACGAGGGCACTACCACTGACACTTCAAGAATCTCTAGCACTTTGCTCGACACCTGGCCCAGAGCAGGTACCTTAGTATATGCTTAATTAAAGGAATGAATGAATCAATAAGTGTAGCACCAACCAAACCAAAACAAAATTAATACTGTCATGAAAGGGAGTAAAGCCTTGCAGTTAAATTGAGACATTTCTAAGTCTGGTAGGTAAAGAACATGAAAGTTAAGACATCAAAACTCTTCCAGAGGTTATTTCTGGGGAGTGTGATTGGGGGAGTATAAAAAGAGAATTTCATTTTTTACTTTATATACCCAACAATTGTTTGATATTGCTGTAAGAATGCATTACCATTATAACAAAAAATTTTTAAATAATAAATGCCCATAACCAAGTGTTTACTGTTAGTTTTTAAATAGCCTCTAATCCTCTTCTTAATTTTTAAAAAATTTTAATTTTATTGGAGTATAGTTGACTTACAATGTTGTGTTAGTTTCAGGTGTACAGCAAAGTGAATCAGTTATACATATACATATATCCACTCTTTTTTAGTTTCTTTTCCCATATAGGTCATTACAGAGTATTGAGTAGAGTTCCCTGTGCTATACAGTAGGTCCTTGTTGGTTCTCTATGGTATATATATTAGTGTGTGATGTTCATCCGAGCTCCTGATTTATCCCTCACCCCCCCACCCCCTGCCACGTTTCCCCTTTGGTTACCATAAGTTTGTTTTTGATATCTGTAAGTCTGTTTCTGTTTTGTAAATAAGTTCACTTGTATCATTTTTTTGAATTAGATTCCACATATGTGTGATATCATATGAGATCTGTCTTTCTCTGTCTGACTTACTTCACTTAGTATAATAATTTCTTGGTCCATCCATGTTGCTGCAAATGGCATTATTTCATTCTTTTGTATGGCTGAGTAATATTCCATTGTATATATGTACCACATCTTCTTTATCCATTCCTCTGTCAATGGACATTTAGGTTGCTTCCATGTCTTGGCTATTGTAAATAGCGCTTCAGTGAACACTGGGGTGCATGTATCTTTTCGGATTATGGTTTTCTCCAGATATATGCCTGGAGTGGGATTGCTGGAACATATGGTAGTTCTATTTTTAGTTTTTTAAGGGACTTCCATAATGTTCTCCATAGTGGTTGTACCAATTTTTTTTTTTTTTTTGGCTGCATTGGGTCTTTGTTGCTGTACACAGGCTTTTCTCTAGTTGCGGCGAGGAGGGCTACTCTTCGTTGTGGTGCACGGGCTTCTCATTGTGGTGGCTTCTGTTGTTGCAGAGCACAGGCTCTAGGCACGTGCACTTCAGTAGTTGCGGCGTGTGGGCTCAGTAGTTGTGGCACACAGGCTTAGTTGCTCTGTGGCATGTGGGATCCTCTCGGACCAGGGATCGAACCTCTGTCTCCTGCATTGGCAGGCGGACTCTCAACCACTGCACCACCAAGGGAGTCCTGGCTGTACCAATTTACATTCCCACCAACAGTGTAGGAGGGTTCCCATTTCTCCATACCCTCTCCAGCATTTGTTTGTAGACTTTTTGAAGATGGCCTCCTCTTCTTAATTTGAATATTTCCATTTGTTAATTTTTTTTCTAAAAAAATGGAAAAACTGTAAAATGAAAGCTATCTTAAAGAAATGAAATATTCTGGACATTTTTAGCTTACCTGTTATGTGATGTTTATACAGGATCTCCAGGATTTTTGCTGGTCATGGAATGTTCTTAGAATGTTCTTAATAATCGTGTGTCATGAGAATTTATTGTTGCTTCTTCAGGAGAGTGCAATTGATTTAGAGGGAAGAACATACACTTGGAGGGAAAGAACTTTTAGTTTTCACTGTATTCTGTACTATTATTCATTATTATTATTATTCTCTACTATTCAAAAACTTTACAAGAAGCTCCTATTACCTTTGTAATAAAATAAAAACTAATTAAAAATTTTAAAGTCAGTACTGGCAAGCATTTTATGAGGCTTTTAAAAACTACATTAATACTCCCAGCAACTCTGCAAGGTAGATATCATCATCATTTTAAAGATGAAGAAACTGAGACTATAAGAAGTTCTGTGACTTGTTCAGGGTCAAAGTGGTAATAAGGGGCAGACTGAGGACTCAAACCCAAGTCTAATTTTAAAGTCAAGGTATAATTCTTTAAAAATGTAACACATCATGTTTTTTGTTTTATTAAACAAGTAAATAGTAGTTTGCTTGGAGGATAAGTGTATTACTTTAGGGATGGAGAGAGATTTATTTTCTTAGTTTAGGGCAGTAGCAAAGCTTAGGGATTCAAAATAAATGCTTTCCTGGACTAAGGCACCCAAAGAGGAATCATATTAGCAGCCAAATTGAAAACAAATTTCCTTCTAACATCGTTATTAGCATCTTAAACATCATCATATTTCCTAAATATTCTTTCTCAGCTTTAGCAACAATAAAGCTTTAGACATATAAGCCTTGAATATAGGAAGCAATCGATATTGATTTTAAATTTGTTAAAGTATAAATGTGTGTATTTATATACATATATGTGTGCATGTCTTCATATGAGTATGTATTTGTATAGTGTAGAAAACTATATACCAGATGTTAACTGTTGTTGTACCTGACTGATGAAATTATAAATAAGTTTTAATTTCTCTGGAATTTCCTATACTTATTCAGTTGTCTAAAATGGATATTTATTAATTTTTAAATAAGAAGAAAAAGAGTGGGAATTGTTCCACAGGATAATGAGATTTATTATAAAGTCATAGTAACCATGTGTACTGGCTCAGGAATAGACAAATTGACCAATGAAACAGAATACAGAGCGTAGAAATACATATAGAAATTTGATATATGAGAGGTAATATGGCAGCAGGGTGGGATGGGGGGAGGAGGGGAGATAATTCAATAAATTGAGCTGGAAAAAAAGTTACCCATAATAGAAAAACATGATTTTGGATCCCTAACTCAAATCATACTCAAAAGTCAATTACAGATAGAGTACGGACTTAAATGCCAGAAGGAAACAGAAAAGATTGAGAAATATTCTTAAACAAGATACAAAGAATGCTAATCATTAAAGAAAAGACTGATAAGCCCAACTCCATTAAAACTAAGAACTTATGCTAAGAACACCCTAAAGAAAGTGAAAAGGCAAGTCATAAGCAGGGAGAAAATATCTGCAAGGATACAAACACTGTATTAGTCAGAGTTCTCCAATAGAAAGGAAATGTGTGTATATATGAGGATATTTATTATAGGAATTGGCTCACACAATTATGGCAGCTCAGAAGTCCCACAGTCTGCCCTCTGCAAGCAGGAGACTCAGGAAAGCTGGTGATGTAATTCAGTCTATTCCTGAAGACCTGAGTACCAGGAAACTAAATGTCTGAGAGCAGGAAATGATGGATGTCCCAACTCAAACGGAGAGCAAATTTGCCCTTCCTTTACCTTTTGTTCTATTTAGTTCCTCAAAGGACTATGTGATGTCCACCCACCCAATGAGGGTGATCTTCTTTACTCAGTCTATAAATTCAAATCCTAATCTCTTCCAAAAACACCCTCACAGACACACCCAGAAATATTTTATCAGCTATCTGTGAATCCTTTGGCCCAAGCAAGTTGACACATAAAATTAACTATCATAACCACCAACAGATTAGAATAAAAAAATTATCAATTGCTTGAAAGCAAACCAATAGAAAAACAAGCAAAAGACATGAACAGACGTCTCACAGAAAAGTAGACATTTATGGCCAATTAATATAAAAAGAGGCTATCAACCTTATTAGTAATCAGAAAATACAGATCAAGGTCAAAATACCATTTAATACCTAATAGCTTAAGAAAAATAAGAATACCAAGTGTAGGGAGGATGTGGCTCAACAGGAAAGCTTACACATTCTGGTGGGAGTATAAATTATTAGTCACTTTGGAAAATAATTTCATAGTGTTTGGCAAAGCTGAACATTCATATACCTCCATCCCAGAAGTTCTACTCCTGGGTGTGTACTCCTGCGGGAAAGTGCTGTCCGTGTGCCCATGAAGACGTGTTGAAGAAGGTCCACGGGAGAACTCTTCATAACAACAAAAAAATGGAAATGACTGAATTGCCCACTGGGAAGAGAACGTATAAAAGTAAGTATCTAACATAGTGTCTGGCACATAGTAAATACTCAATAAATGATAGCCAGTATCATTAGCCCTGAGTATCAGTTTCATCATGCAAAATACAGCGATAATAATACCTATTTTACAGTAATGTGTAAAGAATTAAATGAGAAACAGATGTAGGCCCTTGGCACACAGACAGCATTTGACAAATGTTACTGCCTCCTTATGGATGTGAGTGAAGTCTGGGAGGGAGCTATCAGATTGGTAATGAAAGGGTGTGTATATGCGATGCTGCCAGCCAAGGCCTACCCTTAGCAGGCTTCTAAGACTGGCTGTTTTTGTTCTGAATCAACATTTTTATGCCTACTCTATGCCAGGAAAGCACCTTCTGAGGTGGCACTACTCTTGTCCCCAATTTACACATTTGGACACTGAGCCTTGAGAGCTGAGATGACTTGCCCCAGGTCACCCAGCTCAGAGGAGTAGATCTGGATTTGAACTCAAGACTATCTGATCCTTAAAACCAGCACCCTCTACTGCTTTCCAAATGCTACCAGAGCTCAACATCACCTCTAACAGAAAGTCAAAAAATCTCAACTGGCGGGGATTCCAGACCGTCCTTCCGGTCCTTATCCCCACCTGAGGGGTGTGTGTGTGTGTGTGTGTGTGTGTGTGTCCCAGTCCTGACAACCAATGGGAGACCTTGGGGCAAATGTCAGCTTGGAAGAGCAAAGGCCACAAGTGGTTAACGGCATTATTGCCTGAAGGGCACCAGAAAGTCAAGTGAGCCATTCTTGACCTTTCAGAAGCTATTATGAGGAAAACATAAAAAAAAAAATTCTGCGGGCTTAATGAAGGAACGCTGTGAAAAGTGTAATGGGCTATGTGTGCACATCTCAAAAGCATCATATAATTTGCCACAATTGGCAGTCTATTCTCCAGCAAGGCCAAGCAGGGTGTTGCTACTTAGGCCCAAAGTGCCTTGGCAAAGCCAGGACCCCACCTCCGTCCCTTCTCTAAAACCCAGGGTGTCTATGATTTAATTTCCAAGGTTTAAACAGCAGCTGCTGAAATGAAATGTGGCACAGGCTCATTCATTTTCCCTGAGTGCTAAAATATGTTTTAATGCTTCAAAATATAAGCCCTATTTTGGCTTTGGTTTTTTCCTACTCCACATACAGAGTTCTTTTTTTTAAAATTACATTTCCAGGCAATTAGTTCATTACATTGACTCAGCTCTTCATGACTTTGGTGGGGGCTGGTGGAAGAGTGAGGTGGCAGAGTACTTCATTATTTTTAAAAATGGTTATTGGCCATGTTCGGTTCCCATAATTCATTCCCAGTTTCATAAGGGCATTTACTATGCAGAGTCTCTGCATAAAATCATCAGCTGCTACATTAGCACAATGGCTCTTTGGAGTCATAACAGTCTACCACAGAAATGATCCGTGGATTATATAAGTTTGTAAGGTCCAATACACTTACAAACATTTTTTTTTACCCTTTTCCATTATTTATTCCTCATTAGGCTTCCCCCTCCCTTTTTTCTGCTCTTTAATACAAATGCAAAAATAACACCCAAAGCCAGGAAGAAATAAGCCCAAGTAAGTTTAACTAAAGCTAAGAGAAGGCTGAGGAAATGATTCTATAAAAGCAATGATTTTCAGTTAACCCTGACCATCAGCCTACATTGTGTTCCTACAGAGTTTCTGTTCTCTGTTCACATTGTCTGCCAAATAGAGGTAAAGTGACTTTGGGGGCCAGGGTTTCTAGCTTTTTGTAGTCTGTGTCACAGTCTGGGGAACTGTTGTGTGACTTCCATATAGTGTTCCTATGTTGGCTATTAATGATTTGAGTCTATTTCAGGTTCTCAACTGTTCTAAAACTGAGTGGTAAAAGTAGGAAGCAAAACTGGTAACTGTGTATTCAGACAATGTGGGCATTTTTAATCAACTTACTTGAAAGATAGAAAAATTGGTCTTAAGCTGGCAGAGATCAGTAGGCAGAGAGCAAACTGAAGTATCTTCAGTGGCCCGGGCTCGGCCAGGATTAGAGCCCAGGTTTGCTGAAGCTATAAACAAAGGTGGCAGCAAAGTGAATTTAATAACAGAAACATGCCCTGGACAACTGTCACTGCTCATATGTGATGTAGATAATTCTTTACCAGCAGTACAGCCTTGCCCTTCACTTCTGACACCAGAGAATAGATTGTTTTCTTAGAAATGGAATATTCAAGTGAAAGGTATTTTTAGACATCTCTAGAAATGCATCCACTAGGAACAAAGGGTTGACCATAGTGTTTATCATCTCTCCCTGCCAAGACCCAATAAATGATAGTAAAAGAATGAACCCATAACTAAGACAAGCACAGAAAGGAGGCCATCAATGAATAAGGCACCTCGACAAATTTCTGATGGACGGGTAGATGGTAGGAGGCTATTGGTGGATGAAGGAGAGGGAGTAAGGAAGTTGCTGCAGTGTATGTAGGAGGAGACTCCATAGGAGAAAGGAGACAAGTGACTTAGGGGAGCCCTAAAGAAACTACAGTCAAGATGGGCAGCGTCAGCAGAGGCTGGGAATGAGAAAGAGCTTAACTGAAATTATTTTTCGAAGGACTATTTCTATCAGCTCCCTCTCTCACCTTCCCCTTCCCAATCCCGCTGCAAACAGAGCAGCACTCGGTTGATGGGGCAACTGTGGCTCCCACACATCCCTGTGAGTCCTCCCAACCCCAAGCAAGTAAAGCTAGGTCTTGCCCTCCTGCCACCACCTTCAAACTCCAGTACTTCACCCCCAGGCTGAAAAACCAGAGAATCTTATCTAAAGGAGCTGAGTAACTACCTGGAGAGGAAGGAATGCTAGGGTGGGTGCAGGCTTTCCCACAGTACAAAAGTACCTTTTGGCATTTGGGAACCTTGCTTAGAATCCACTTCTAATGAATGCTGAATTCATTCCCTCGCTGAAGTGAAATCAGCTAGGCAGTAATCCTTGCCCTCATCCTCAGAGCGCCCAGGCAGCCTGCCCATTTGAAGGCTAACAGTACAGAGACCTACCCAGGCCACAGTCAATAGTCATTGTTGAGGTCGTCATCAATGTTGTTGCCTTCATCAGTATCATCACCATCATCAAACATTTATTGAGCGCTGACATGACTTCTCAGACCTGTCAAAGGCATCTCAAACTCTTGCTCCAAACTGGACTGATCTCATTCTCCCCCAACTTCCACCCAAAACTCCTCCTTTTCCAATATTTCCTCGCTTGGAGAATGGACCTACCAACCATTGTAATTAATATTTATAGAGCACTTACTCTATGCCAGGCACTGTTCTAAGCACGACATATAACAACACATTTTAAACCTTACAACAACCCTAGGTGAGAGGGGGATCCAGGCTTAAATCAGCAAGGACCCCTTGTAAGCATTTCAGATCAACTGGCTAAAGAAGACTCTGAAGAAAGACTTGAATCTCTTAGACTCCAGTTTTTAGTTGTGATATTTTTCTCTGATTCTAAATAAATTTCATACCAAATTTTGCATGAGTTTGTGTGTGTGTGTCTAGTTTTATGATCTTTTTATTATACATTTTAGGCCTCCAAATCTTGGGTTCTCATGGGCAACACTGATACAGGACAAGTGTTAATAGAGCCAACACTTACAGACTCTACTTACAACGGGCAGACACTGCCTACAGTGCTTTGTGTATACTAGCTCATTTAACCTATCTCCCCCATCTTACAGATGAGGAAATGGAGGCACAGGATATTTCAGTGACATGCCCAAGGTCCCAGGTAGCCAGGCTTGGTGGCTCAGCTGTTAGCCTTTCCAGTGTGGTCTCTTTGGTAGTTGTAAAGCCTATGCCATTTAGGAAATATTGTTAAAGTTTTAGGTGTGAAATGGAACTGTGGTAGTGGTTTTTCAAATGTGTGCTCCCCTAAATAAATTAAACATAGAATTATCATATGATCCAGCAATTCCACTTCTGGGTATATACCCAAAAGAATTGAAAGCAGGGGCTCGAACAGATACTGGCACACCCATGTTCAGAGCAGCATTATTCACAATGGCTAAAGGGTGGAAACAATCCAAGTATTCATTGTTGGATGAAGGAAAAATAAAATGTGGTATATACACAAGTGGAATATCATTCAGCCTTAAAAAGGAAGGAAATTCTGACATACGCTACAACCAGGATGAACCTTGAAAACATTACACTAATAAGAAAGTCATGAAAGGACAAATATTATATGATTCCACTTACATGAGGCAGTAGAGCGGTCAAATCCATATAAACAAAAAGTAGAATGATGTTTGCAGGGGCTGAGGGGTTGGAGGGGTAGGGAGTCACGTCTAACGGGTACAGAGTTTGATTTTGGGAAGATGAAGTTCTGATGATGGATGGTGGTAATGGTTGCACAAAACTGTGAATGTGCTTAGTGCTACTGAATCATATACTTAAGTATGGTAAAAATGGTAAATTTTATGTTATATGTATTTTACCACTAAAAATCCTAATGAATAGCAAACCGACAAACCCACCAAAAATAAATATAATAATTTTGAAATGTGTGCTCATCTGTTAAAAGTAAGATGATGCATTAATAGATGAAATAATATATATTGCTTTAGGATAATGTGGTGAGGGGAGGGATTGAGAAATGTAAGGGAAATGTGGGGTGGGGGATGGGGAGCTGAAATAAGATTGTCCAAATACGGATCGATGTTAATACTAGGTGATGGTATACATGGATATGTGTATTCTGCTTTGTGTATGCTTGAAGTTTCCCATGAAAGAAAAAAAGTTTATTTTATTCTATTCTATTCTATTTTGCCCCGCCTTGCAGCTTGTGGGATCTTAGTTTACCGACCAGGGATTGAACCCGTGCCCTTGGCGGTGAAAGCATGGAGTCCTAACAACTAGACCGTCAGGAAATTCCCTTGAAAAAGAAGTTTTAAAAATCTCATCCCAGTAGATAATGGGACAGTAGCTGCCATTGTATTTATTAACCCTTCAAATAGAGACAGGGCCATGGAGCCCCTTTCAGCCCATTCCATGATGCTCCTGAGAACATATGCAACTGCCCACCGATAAGGATTTCACCCTCAGTGTCCCATAGAGAACTCTCAGGGCATTTACTATCAGCAGCTGCCCACCCTGGGTGATCTCAAGGGTTAGGAGAAATAAAAAGTAGCTCTTTCTGGTGGACTACCATCTACAGAAAACTGTGCTTCATCCTGTAATACAAAAAAAAAAAAGAAAATGGCAGAGAAGGTCCACATCAAGAATCTTACCTATAAGGTATGTCTGCTTCATGTCATGGGACTTATCAACTCCTCAACAAAAGAAACATTTTAAATTATAAAATTAAGGAATCTAGGTCATTGTGAATATATTTTTTCTGAGCTTTCTCACACACACACACACACACACACACACACACACACACACACACCCCTACCTTGGTCAAGCAACCACATGAGTTGGAACTGGTCACCATAAGCAGATAGTGAGCACTCTACTCACTGCTTCATTTATTCGTGTTTTAACAAGTATTTACTGAGTACCTACTGCAATTAAGTCATAGTACGATGTGCTAGGTGATGTGCAGACCAACTCAGACCCTCAGAGTTGATATGAAGATTATTTTGAACTAAAAACATTTGAAATTCAGTAGATCCAGAAAAAAGCCTTTTTGGAGCTTCCCTTGTCTGATTAAAGGTAGAAACTCCTGGAAATGTCCCTCTGAGGCAGCTTCACTCTGAGGCAGGAAACTGAGAGTAAAATTGCCACAAATCTTTTCTTGGGACAGTTTTTACTAACTAGAAAGAAGTGGGTGGTGAGTACTTGCACCTGCAGAAACAAATATTATCACAAATTTTCTGTCTCCCATTTTGTTTTCCTAAAAGCCCATTTGTCTTTCCTAAAGAAACTCATTTGTTCTTCCCATAAAAGCCTTTTGTCTCCCCTCCCTTTCCCATTATTAAGTGGATATATAAGCCCCTATCTTTGGCTCTTTGTTGAGTCACATTTTTTCTGTTATTTCCCACATCTGTAAGTGAATAAAAATCCATCTTTTCTCATACTAATCTTTGTCAATTTAATTCACAAGCCCTCAACCACTGAATTTAAGAGGGTAGAGAGAAAGTTTTTCCTCCATGACAGCGACTAAGACAGAAGAATTCTTGCTCTCATGGAAACTGCATTCTACCAGGTAATATACACAGAAGGAGCAAATGCACAAATAATTATTTACAGCTTGTCATTACTGCTTAATCAAATAATTGGTCAGCGAGAGTTGGTATTCACCTGGATAGCCTCAGTACGAGGATACGATTTGTTAATACTGGAGTCTGTTCTGATTAGTTGGTACCTGTACCTAAGGATGGTTAAAATATGTAGAACATCACACTAGGTTGTCTAGATAAGCCTCTCCAAGGAGATGACACTTAGGCTGAGTCCAAAAGCATGAAGAAAAACCAGCATTAGGAGAAGAGGGGAAGAACATTCTGGGCAGAGGGAGGAGCACACACAAACGGCCCCTAAGAGCTTAAAATACTCCAGTGTGAGTAGAGCAGATGGAAGAAGGGTGGAAGGGCCCCATCACACAAGACATGGCAGTGCTTCTGTTTGTACAGGAATTCAGAATTTCTGAGGGTTACCACTGGAATCATCATTCTCCACGATGGGGATTAGGAGGAAAAACTAGTGCTTACAGACAAGAGAGATTTCAAGTTAAACTGAGAGTCAGGGGACATCCAAAATCAGGAGATCAAATTAAGCATTAAACAGTCAATTCAAGAGCAAAGACCTGAAGGTAGCTACAGACGGCAATTAGAAAGTATAAGCAATCTGACCCTACAGAAACTAGGGAGGGTTGGGGGGTTGGAGGGTAGAAAAGAGTCCTAATAATTTTTTGGCCACTTCATCCCAGAGCCTTACAATTTCATCCTGTAGTGGCCTTGAATCCTGAGGAAGGGCCAGGTAAAGTTGAATCCAGAGGCAGGAATACAAAGATGGAGTGCATTTCTCAAGCCATGTAATATGGTTCACAAACATCTCACCCACCATTGTATTTTGGTTTTCTTTTATAGGAAGAATATACAAAGGCAGATTCACACATTAATTTCTGGACTCAAGAGAAACAACATTTAAAAAGTCTTTCTAGTAAGTAAAGTTTCATCAAGTAAATGATGTTCTTATTTCCCCTGGAGACAGGTCCTAGAAGGTAGGCAGGGCTCCTGTATGTCATTTATATGCAGCATCGGAGAAAATAGCGTCCAAAATAACACAACTCTGCTGTTCCTAGAATTCTGTTTGTAGTCATTCAAAATAAGACTTGGGCTTATTTTTTCTAAAGGCGAATGAATTTTATGTCAACCTCGAGGAAATGCAGTATTTAAAGTTAACCTTATTACAGGAGGAATTCCTGGAAAGATATAATAAAATCCAACAGTTGGTAGATTCAAGCTGGAGGTCACTCTAATTAAGAAAGTAAAGAGTAAATGGAATGCAAACAATCCTACTTCACACTAAACAATTCAACTGGGGAATCATTTTAACACAGTGACTCAGGGTGGATTACATTCTCCCATGCACAGGCACAGCCCCCATTGACTATCAGCAGAGACACTGATGCATATCTAGAAACAGTTTGGGGCCTGGAGGCTGGTGAAATAAATTGTGTGAATCAATTTAAAATGCAGCCAGATGTTTTTTACTCCTAAAATGAAAGGACATGGAATGGGGTGGAGGTGGGGGGAGCGGGGGAGAATCCACAGATAGCCCACCTGGCAGAAGACTGAGGCACAGGCAGTTTTAACGTCAGCCATAAATTGGCTAACTTGACCTCTTTTCCTATCTTGCTATCTTTTTATTCCGTTAAAGGAACAATGCATACCAATAAATGATTTCATTTGATAAGCATTTTGGAAGGCCTCCTCATTTTAAAGCACTCTGAGGAAAACAGAGATGGATTGACCTGAATGCTGATCTCAAGAAGTTCAAGACTTGGCTAATAGGAGAGATGATTTGTGTGTGTACAAGATTAAACAAGGGAGACATTCCGAAAATAATCACAGATGTGTTAATAAAGTTGCCTACAAGGATTTCATGGAAGCATTACTGTAGTGAAAAACTGTATTCAGTAGGGAGTAGTTAAGAATGATACTTTTTAAAAAGTACCTAGTAATAATGATGGAATAGTTTGCAACCATTAAAAATGATGCTGGAAAAAAACATTTAAGGACTTGGAAAACTGTTGATGAAATATTGTTAAGTTTTAAAAAAAAGCTAACCAAATACTATGTACACTGTACTCCATTTTTGAAAGAAGAAAAGAAAAAATATTTTTACATTGGTTTCTTTGTACAAGGGAGAAACAAGTATTTAGCAAAATATTAACAATATTTATCTTCTGGTGGTATCATTAGGAGTGGCTGTTTACTTTCTTTTTACTTTTTAAAATATCACCTATATTTTCCACAATAAACATACATTTTTGATAACTAAAAAAAAAACTTTAAATGAGAATTTAGCAAAATATTAACAATGTTTATCTTCTAGTGGTATCATTAGGAGTGGTTGTTTACTTTCTTTTTACTTGTTTTTAATCATCTATATTTTCCACAATAAACATACATTATTTTTGATAACTAAAAAAGAAAAATTCAAATGAGAGTTTAAAAGGACAGAAATACAACACAGAGAAATTTACAAGAGGGAGAAAACGCCAGTTTGTTCCAGTCCCAACAAGGGTCCTCCTACAGGGTGTCACTTGAGCCGATAGAATGAGACCCGAGTCCAGTTCAGAAGCAAAGGGAAGTTTTATTCTTTTTTTTTTTTTTTCGGTACGCGGGCCTCTCACTGCTGTGGCCTCTCCCGTTGCGGAGCACAGGCTCCGGCCGCGCAGGCTCAGCCGCCACGGCTCACGGGCCTAGCCGCTCCGCGGCATGTGGGATCTTCCCGGACCGGGGCACGAATCCGTGTCTCCTGCATCCGCAGGCGGACTGTCAACCACTGCGCCACCAGGGAAGCCCCGGAAGTTTTATTCTTTGATCAAAGAAGGAAGAAGTGCAAGCTCGGGCTCCAGAGCGAAGGCCTTGGGTAGGGCTGATTTATTGGGTTCTTGTTCGCAGGGGCGGAGCTCACTTCTCGCGGGGTCAGGGCGCAGACACGGGCACAGACGCATGCGCAGCTGTGCCGCTCGGGGCTCCAGATCACAGTGCCGAGCGCAGCATCTCTGCACACGATCTGCTGCCGCCATCTTGAATTGAGTGCCCTGCGCGGCTTCTGCGCACGGACCTCAGCTGAGGTGTCAGCGCAGCCGTTTTGCACCAGGAGCTCCGGTCTGAAGTGCTGGGTGAGAGGCCTCTGCATGCGGCCCCCTATGAGCCAGTGAAACTAGACTAAGCACAATGGAAAAGAGAGAAAAAGGTCAGACTTTATTTTATTACCCAGATTCTATTTTTATTCTCCGGGTATTGTTAATGGGCTTTGCCGGTGACAAATCCCTCCTGTGTCTTTTGTCCTGCACCTCATTCTTGAAGGGCTCTGAAGGGTGACGGTCCATCGTCTGTAACTGTTTACTGCTGATCTAGGGCGTCGTCATGACCCTGGGTAGAAGAGCGGAACCTCTCCCAGCCGCCTTTAGATGTGTTTGAGGGTCACCAGGTCTCGGCCCTGACTGTTCGTGTCCCTGAGTGACCACCATTTGTGTACCATTTTGGAGATAAGGACACCAGACGATTTCAAATACATGGCCCAGATATTAGCAAGAGAATAATGGTCACATGTCAATTTTTTCCTAAACATGCAGGTATCTAGGTCTTTAGCCTATAGGCAGAGTGCCTTGACGGTATGCTCACTGCCAGGGCCTCAGTCTCCCTGGTCACGTTTTGGTTGCTTTACGGAAGAGAAGCTTCAGATGAGAAAGAGGTTCGCAGGAGCAGTTAGTCAAGGGGGTACATTGCCCCAGGTTGTCTCTCTGGAGTTTGGGGCTCGGGGGCCTCTTCACTCAAGTTCGATGTCCCACGAAGTGAGCCCCTGCGGCTTCAGGGCAGAATGGGTAGTGAGATCACCAAGTGGGGCCCATTCCATCCAGGAGTGCGTCGTCTTGCGGGCTGCTGGTGTGCCAGGTTTTTAGGTTCACCCTGTCTCCCGGCCGGAAGGGGTGCAGGGCCAGATCGGTGGGTGTGGGGAGCACCTGTTACCATATCCCGTGAGAGCTTTCATGGTTTCTCCTACCCGAAGAGCACACGAGTTGTTCCATTTCAAGGGGGTTGTTCCTTCTCCTGGGCTTGGGGAGTGGACCTACCGTATATGAGTTTAGAATGTCATCCACATACTGATGTTTTAGGTCTTTTGTTAAAGTTTCCCCAAAGATGATGGGGGGATTTTTGAACCCTTGAGACGGGACTGTCCAGCAGTATTGTTGTTTCGTGTGTTTGGGTCCTGCCACTCAGAAGCAAAAATTTCTTGTCACTCTGGGGCTAGTGGAATACAGAAGGAGGTGTCTTTTATATCTAACACGGAATACCAGGTCCTTGTGGACAGTAAAGTGCCCAGCAGGGTGTAGGGATTAGGGACTATTGGATGTATATCCTCAGTGACTTCACTGACTGCCCCAAGGTCCTGCACCATCCAGTATTCCCCATTGGGTTTTTTTTACAGTAAGAATGGGGGTATTACAGGCTGATTGGCAGGGTCAAATAAGGCCCTAGTCAATTAGGCCCTAACAGGGGTAGTGCCCAATGAAGTCTCCCGATGGAGAGGATACAGTTTTCTATTGGGCCATGTATATACTTTTCCAGTTATACAGATCAGAAGTGGTAAAGGTATACCTGGATGAGCCTTCCTTCTCCATTGGGGACCTGCCTCAAAAGGAGTACTTCATACTTTTCCTGGCAGGTTGTTGGACCCTGGCTGGTAACTAGTCCCACTCTGTGTAGTTGGTGAACTGGGTTATAGGGGAGGGAGCTTGTATGGAGGGAGTCTCTGGGGCTTGGGGTCCAAGTTGGGACATAAGAAAGAAGGGGGCAGGGAGGGAGCAATCGGAGGAGGATTAGCGAAGAGATCAAGAAGGTCCTCAGGAGGAGGGTCAAGCTGGCATTACCCTAGTGGAGGAGAGCCCACATCCCTTTTGAAGGCTTTTGTTCTGATATAAGGCCATAAAAAAATGGACGTAGGGAATTTCATCCCATTTCTTTTGTCTTTGGCATAGCAGGTCCAATTGACAAGCAGTTTTATAATTTAGAGACCCACTGATGAGCCAGCTTTCCCCATCTCGCAGCCGATATTGGGGCCAGGCTGTAATACACAGGAAGATAAAACGTTTTAGGGTAGGGGTAATACCTGAAAAACTCGAGTTGTGCAGGGTACACCCCAAGGGACTATCCTTTGGGACTGTAGACATTTGGCTCCACATACCTCAGGTGTTCTATTGTGGATGTTTGCAACCACTGGTGGGGGCTGGTGGAGTGACCTGCTGGCAGGCAAATGCCACAAGATTTGACCAAAAATAGATTTCTGGTTCAGGAAGTTTGGAACCAGCACCAAACTGGTTTTTTTTGTTTGTTTGTTTGTTTTTGTTTTTTTAACATCTTTATTGGGGTATAATTGCTTTACAGTGGTGTGTTAGTTTCTGATTTATAACAAAAGTGAATCAGTTATACATATACATATGTTCCCATATCTCTTCCCTCTTGCGTCTCTCTCCCTCCCACCCTCCCTATCCCACCCCTCCAGGCGGTCACAAAGCACCGAGCTGATCTCCCTGTGCCATGCGGCTGCTTCCCACTAGCTATCTACCTTACGTTTGGTAGTGTATATATGTCCATGCCTCTCTCTCGCTTTGTCACAGCTCACCCTTCCCCCTCCCCATATCCTCAAGTCTGTTCTCCAGTAGGTCTGTGTCTTTATTCCTGTCTTACCCCTAGGTTCTTCATGACATTTTTTTTTCTTAAATTCCATATATGTGTGTTAGCATACGGTATTTGTCTTTCTCTTTCTGACTTACTTCAGTCTGTATGACAGACTCTAGGTCTATCCACCTCATTACAAATAGCTCAATTGCGTTTCTTTTTATGGCTGAGTAGTATTCCATTGTATATATGTGCCACATCATCTTTATCCTTTCATCCGATGATGGGCACTTAGGTTGTTTCCATGTCCGGGCTATTGTAAATAGAGCTGCAATGAACATATTGGTACATGACTCTTTTTGAATTATGGTTTTCTCAGGGTATATGCCCAGTAGTGGGATTGCTGGGTCATATGGTAGTTCTATTTGTAGTTTTTTAAGGAACCTCCATACTGTTCTCCATAGTGGCTGTACCAATTCACATTCCCACCAGCAGCAGCACCAAGCTGTTAATGGAGTCCTCAGAAGACCAAAATAGGAGGCGTCCAGCTGGCGTGAACTCTGATATAACTGGGGGTCTCCCTTGAATTATAACAGCCTGTGCTTGAGATAGTTAGTCCCTCCCCAGTCACAGTGTCCCACAGGAGGTGAGACAGGACTGCCTCTGGGCCCGAGCAGCTTAGCCATGTTAGTTCCTGACCACCCTGGTCCGTTAGCGGGTGGCACAGGTGTCAGAGGTGGGGGTCTTCTCTTTCCTCCTTTCCCCTGAAAAGGAGGAGTTCCTGGACTTCCCTCCGGTGAGAGCTAAAAGCACAAGGAATTCCCACGCGGTACTCCCCAGATCACTGGGGCAGCTGGTATTCTGTGCTGATACCAGGAGGAGAGCCTGTGGAACCTCAGTCGATAGAGAATCACCCAACATTCGCCTTACGACCCGGAGATGGAGGAGAGGTCAGGCAGTGGGTGTTTCCTGTTCTTGCCATCTGCTCATGGTGCTTCCTGATAATGGGGTTCCTGGTCCTGCAAGCAGCTTGCAGGGCTCCCCAGCTACTTCACAGAAACTAGCCTGACCGGAAGAGGTCAAGTTATGGGTCACGGACCTACCTTGGGAACCTTTCGCACTCAGGCGTCCCCGGTGCCTTTTCTTGAACTCAAAGCCAGCGTCCTTCTTCGTTTTGTCAGGTGGTCCTTATTACCTGGAATTTTCCAAGTCTTGTCTCCTGGCTCACAGGTCTGGCTACTTTCCTTTACCAAACCGAAAGTGGCTGTGGAGGATGCTACTGTTGACCCCTGGAGGTCTGGGAGGAGGGCAGAAAGCCCTGTGGTGGCCACTAGTGCCTTGTACAGGGGTCAAGAGGACAGCACTACTGGCAAGACAGGGGCAAGACTGCCATGGCTCCCTCACGTCCACAGGTCCCCAAAGTCCCCAGCCAGAGGCAGCGGGGAGACGTGCATGAGTTTCAATCTCTGATCCCCAATGATGCCACAGTACGATCCTTTCAAGGGGGTGCAGTCAGATGACTCTGAGGACTATGCTGTATGAGCACCACACCCGGATATCGGGTTTCCGGGCAGAGTTGTTCTGAATTCGGCCAAAGGCTGCCGCTGTTCTACTGTGTCAGACTGTACTCAAAGACCAGAGGCAGTCATTCCCAGGTGAACCTCCCAAAGCCTCCACCATTCTCCCGCTGTAGCCAGGGTGAACCCAGAGCTTAGTGGACAGGTGCAGGTGAAAAAACCATCTGGGTTGCCAACATTTGTGGCTGATCCTTTTGAGTCAGGTCCCAACAAGGGTCCTCCTGTCTGGTGTCATTCCAGCCACTAGAATGAGTCCGAGTTCAGTTCAGAAGCAAAGTAAAGTTTTATTCTTTGATCAAAGAATGGAGAAGTGCAAGCTTGAGCTCTAGAGTACATGCTTTTCCCAAAAGGCCATTGGCGGAGCTGCTTTATAGGGTTCTTGCCCATGGGGAGAGGGGGGTGGAGTTCTTGCGCGTCGGGCACAGCTGCGCTGCTGCTCGGGGCTCCAGATCCGAGTGCCAGGTGCGGCATCTCTGCACGTGGCCTGCCATCGCCATCGTGAATCGCAGTGTTGTGACATACAGCGCACCAAGTTGAAGTGTCGGGCACAGCCTTTCACTCTAGGAGCTCTGGTCTGAAGTGCTGGGTACAAGGCCTCTGCACTTGGCACCCTATGAGCAAGTAAAACAACTAAGCACAAAGGAAAAGAAAGAAAAAAGGTTAGACTTTATTTTATTACCCAGATTCTATTTTTATTTCCTGGGAATTGTTAAGGGGCTTTGCCAAGTGACCAATTGAGAAGGTATTAGGAATCAGGGGGTGGAAGTGAAGGACATGGTGTTAGAGTTGGTCAATGGAGGAGAAAGAGAACTGAAGGTAAAATAGCCAGTGTTGATTTCTGTCACCAAATTTCCAACCATTCCCTCTTTGTGGCCTTACTATAGCAGTAAGTATGCAGGGCCACTGTGCTGCACAACTTTTAGGGGGCACCATCTATGCTGCAGTCCATGTAAATACCCCTGGAGTTGTACAACCTATAGCCCTGTGGAAAATAAGTTCCTTTTAGAACTTATGGTCCTTGCTTTTACAAACAAACAAACAAAAAGCAAAAGAAAGCCAGCCAGCCAGGGAAATTCCAATCACTTTATTGGTCTAGATCAGTAGAAGCTCGGATTCCACCAAGATGCCTCATGGGCATCTGATAGAGATAGGCTTACTAGGTAGGATTCTGGACTAGCCTCCTCCAGCCCTACTTCCATGGCCAGCTACATAGTTTGCAGGGTTCAGTGCAAAATGAAACGTGAGACTCCCACCCTTGTCCAAAAAGCAGGGGGGAAGTGCAAGTTATTTGAAGAGACCCAGAATATACCACTGTAGCATAAATATAATTTTGAGCTGAAGACATTGGAGAAACAACAGATGCAGGAAGAGGTTTTGTTTCTGCTCACCTTTTCTGCCAAAAACAGAGGCTTGCAAAAGAACTCAACTGCTATAAATCCCCCTCCAAGAGAGGCTTTCTGTATCGAGGCAAAGAGTGACTCCTGTCGACTTAAAAATGCACAATATAAGAGTTGTGAGTTTAAGTTTTACTTAGGGGCCTTACTGACAACTATCACCTGGGAAACAGCCTCCCAGTAGCTCTGAGGGGACTGCTTCAAAGAGGTAGGGGAGAAACCAGCTTACATATGATTCTTGGCTAGTGAAAACATGCAGTCAAACATACATCTCCGTAAAAGATTACTGCTAGTCACAAAGAACAGACATCTCAAGTTAATAATTTTAGTGATTTTCTGTGTATGGGAAGAAGCACAAATGTGGGCTCGTTAAAATTCTTCCTGAGATATACATCTAACTATCTAAGGGGCCGGTTTTCCAAAGCACAGAGTGCTTCATCCTGTTCTTCATCCTAAATTCCTCTCAGGGTATACTGTTGGTTAGGGACAGCAGTACCTGATGACTTAATCCTTGTAGAACTGGGTGGTGAGCAATGCTCTTTGTTCTTCTTTGTTTACAGTCCTGCCACCAGATGGGAGGAGTTGGCATAGGGGTAAGAAACTCATAGACAGGCTTTACGAAAACAACCTTACCTTAGTTTCCCCCCATATATTTCTCTGTCTTTGCCTACCAGTTACTGTCCCTTGAAATCCTAACCCTTTTCCCTTGTAAAGATGGTATATACACCCCAAACTCTAGCCATTTCCTTGTCACAGTTTTCTGTGCACTCTTGCTTATGTATGTGAATAAAAATCTTTTCTTTTGCTAGGTTAACTTGTCTTTTATCAGTTTAATTTGCAGGCCTCCAAGTACTGAAGCTAATAGGGTAGAGGAAAAGTTTTACTCCCAACAGTATTAAAATATAAAACTCTTTCCTTTCTTCTTTGGTTTCTCTTTTGATTTGTCATAGTGTTTTTTGCTTTTTAGTGTTACTTTATATAAAGAAAAATATAAAATTTAAATTGTTAGCATGAATTGTACCATTTACCTTTATATTATACAATGTAGTTTTAAGTGCAAATATAAGAACATTTGTGCAAAAATCACTGAAATTATACAGTTTATATTTTGTAGTTCATCCATGCGTATGTATTTTCTTATAAGAACGATGGAATAGCTGCACAAAACCAACTCAAATGTTTTATGTTTTACTTCTTGATGTGCACATATTCTACCAATACTCTCTACCATGACTTACAGATGACTAAGGAAGCACTGCTAAGAAAAGCAACTATGCACTACTCCATCTTTCCCTTTCTTTTTTTTCTACCATTTTCAGTGTAAGTGGTTGGCTGATGCAGAGAAGTAACAAGGGTAAGAAAGGATATGTTAGGGTTCCTTGGTCACCTGGGCCACTGCCTTCTTTCTGTGTCAGAAGCAAGTTCTAGTTTGAATGAAAAATGTGGCCTCAGCCTGTACTTAGTCATCGATGTAAATCTATTTACCATGTAATGGCTTTGAGTCTCACTGAACTGCCACACATCCTGGGTCCATCAGAATTCTGTGTTCATGGGGCATCATCTGACACTATATGCAAATGAATGGAAAGAAACTGAGGACTGTATATTCTACCTATCTCCTCTGCTCATGTGTGCACTCCAGTGTCCCAGAGACTTCACTTACAAAATGTAAGTTCAAAGGTAAAATTATTAAGAATTTCAGGATGATGACACCAGACATTTAAACCATGGGGCCCTTTTGAACATGGCACCCTGTACAACTGCACAACTAAATGTGGCTAGTAGTTACCATGTTGGATAGTACAGGTCTAAAATACACAAGGAATTCCTTCAGCTCAATAATAGTAACCCCTAATGTCAATTCCCATAGGTAAATGGGCAAAGGATATGAATAGGCAATTTACAGTAGAGGAAATACTACTAAGATACAAAAAGATGCTCAAAATTATTACTAAGTTCAAAAAATCAAATTAAATCTATAAGCCCAGAAAAATCACGGAGTTGGATAGTGCTAAGGGTCGGTGGGGATACAGGTATAAGTTGTCTTCATTTGCTGGGGACGGGGGAGGGTAGACAGGTGCATATATTATGAAGAGTGATTTAGTCAAGTTAAATAGATGACAGCAATTAATTCTGCTCCTAGCCATTTATCCTAAAGAAATACTTACACAGCATAGACATTTATTTTTGTGTTGATTGTCTGTCTTCGCCACTGGACTATAAGCTTCACTGAGAGCAGAGACTTTATTTTGGTCATCTCTGTAAGTCCAATGTTGGGGTCAGGGCTGGCACATAGTAGATTCTCAATAAATACTTGTAAAATGAATGAATGAATGCCGTAGTCATTACAGAAACCCAATGAAGCATGTGTTTTACAGATGAAGAAAATAAAACTCAGAGCGGCCATCATCCCTCCAACATCATATTGATATGTCCAGTTGGAGGCAGAGATGGCATTAGCACAAAGTCCAACAGCCCAGGCTGATACCCAGGCTGACTCCCAGGCATCATCCATTCATTATTTCAACATTTCTTATTGAGTATCTCATAGGGAAAGTCAGCCTACAAGTAAGTGGAAAGAGTAACTGCACAACCACAGTTTGAGGGTTTAAATTAGAGCCTGTCTCAGTACAGAAAGAGTCTAATAAGTAACGCTTCCCTCTAATGCCTTCCTGGGTTCTTGGGTCGTGCCTTTTCCATGAGGTGCTACTTTCTTTTTTTTTTTTTTTTTTTTTTTTTGCGGTACGCGGGCCTCTCACTGCTGTGGCCTCTCCCGTTGCGGAGCACAGGCTCCCGACGCGCAGGCTCAGCGGCCATGGCTTACGGGCCCAGCCGCTCCGCGGCATGTGGGATCCTCCCGGACCGGGGCACGAACCCGCGTCCCCTGCATCGGCAGGCAGACTCTCAACCACTGTGCCACCAGGGAAGCCCGAGGTGCTACTTTTTAAAGAAGAACAAAAAGGGGAAAAGGGAAAGGGAAGGAAAGGAGGCTATCTAACAGACTTAAGGTTTTTGTTTTATTGCACACATTTAGCCATTCAGGAAGAAAACAGGCAGTCTCAGAGACAACCAATTCACAGCTTTATTTTACAGCTTTTATGTTAAAGGGGGTTAACATTTACCCACCAGCTTGCTTGCTTTTTGGTTTTTGCCTTTCCTTTCTCTCTGTACCTTTGATGCGTTATCTCATGAAAATAATTTGAGTACTTGCTTCAGTCTTCTCAGTTCTTTTTGGCCATGCATCCCTTGGCAGGTCTCACCTTATTTGGGTCTAAGTACTCACTCTACACCTCCTGTCCCCCGCTATTTCATGTATTTCATGAATCAAGTGTTAACTAACTTTGTAGCAAAACAAAGCCATCTGGAAATTGGCATTTCTACAATGTGTTCCTAAAACTGCTGTTCATCATTCCTGGTGTGTGCATATGTGTAAAAAAAACCCCAGCATACATTTAAAGCAGGAAGCGCTGGAAAGGCAGGGCGTACTTTTAGAAACCAGAATGCATGCCATAAGGGGAGGGCATACTCTGAGAGCTCTAAAGGCTGAATGACTGTTGGTATCAGGCATGCTAAATATACGACCATTTTGACTAAATGCTATTAGTCTGAACATGTTTTACCTTCTCTATTTGCCAAAAGAGTATTTTCCAATTGCAAAAAGGATTACAGTTATACATAGTCAAAACACATAGCCTTTTTTCTTCATTAGTTTATTTATTTATATCCAGCCCTGCTTATGGCAAGAGGATGTGAGGTAGCTCAAACACAGTTTGATGGACTGGATTATCCGGGGAAGCATTCCTTTACTATGCTGATCCCTACTTCCAAATGGATAACAGTAGTAAAACTAATAACAAAGTAATGATTCAGAATCACTAATATCCTTTGAGTGCCTACCACGTGCCAGACTCTTTGCCAAGTACTTTGCATATATTTTCTCATTTAATCCTCACAACAAACCAAGAATAGATACTACTTTTGACCCCATTTCACTGATACGTAAAATGAGGTTTAGAGAAATGGAGTGCACAACAGCATTTAATTAGCAAGGGGTGAAGATGGGATGAATGTAAGCCTGTTCCGGAAGCTTCCTCCCTACCAGCCCTATTCAGTACATTTCTGGTGGAGGATGTCCTGGGTGGAAGAAAAGTTCCTAATAATTTACTTGAGTCCAAGAGACACCTAATGACAGGTTGGAAGAGATGGATGACTAAGGCTGGAGGTACAGAGACAAAATGTGTGATTATCTCAAGTTGCTCATATCCAGTGGGGGAATATAATGAGTTCCCATATACTGCTGTGCCCAAGGCATCTCCCTGGGCTTTAGGGTAGTGAGCACATCTATTATACTGACCAGTCTATCCCCAGTCCCTAGAACATTAGTGTTTGATGAGTACTTATTGAATGAATATAACATTGGGTTCACTAACTCAGAAAAGACACGTTCTTAGGAGGTGAGAGTGTCTAAAGACACTACCTTCAGGAATTAAAGAATGGAGCAGGAAGACAAGTGAATTTCCCTGCAGTAGGCAACCTCTAAGAATAAATGTTTATTATTTCACAGTTTCTGTGGGTCAGAAGGATCCAGCTAACGCCTGTATTCCTGACCCACAGAAACTGTGAAATAATAAACATTTATTGTTTTAAGCTGATAGGTTTTAGGGTAATTTGTTATGCAGCAATAAATAACTAATACATTTCCTTATAACTTCCAATGAAACAAGGACTCTAAAGAGGAGTTGCAGCTGTGAAAATGGATAGGACCACCTACAACTGCCCTGTTTGTTACTTCCTGGCTAATTTCCCCATAGTAATTATCTGTAAACATCCTTACAATAGAAAGGGACAATGTGCTTATTTTCAGGGGCAACAAAAGGGTGAGGAGGCCTGAGGATGGTTGGTTCATTCCACCGCCAGTCCTAGGAAGAAAGGACCCCCAAGAAGATGAACATGTCATCATAGCTTTGAAAAGGAAAGACAGCAAGGCATGGGGAGTGTGTCCAGGAATAACAATTAACTCTATGGAAAATTCATCCTGATTTCCCAATACTCTTTACCACTGAAGTTGGGTGATGTATCAAGTAGGATTAGGTTCAACTATGTAAAACAGGAACCTCTTAAGTAATACTTAAACGAAAACGAGTTTGCTTCTCTTACGTAGGAGAATTCTCACGTAGGAGTAGGTCATTTGAAGGCTGGTCTAGCAGCTCAGTGATGCCATGCAGGTCCAGTCTCCTCCCATTCATCTTCGAGGACATGCCTAGAGGACAGCCCCACCCTCCCAGTCCAACATGGCTATTTGACTTCTGCGTGTATATCATCATTCCAGCAACAGGAGGGAGGAAAGGGGAAGGAAGAGTACACTCATCCTTTCAAACAGACCTCCTAGAATCCTAGATGACTCTCCTCTTTATTTCTTAGTGACCAGAACTTATTCATGTGGGCATGCCTATCTGCAGAGGTGGTAGTGAAATGTGCCCAGCTAAACAGCAAGGTTCTGTTACTAAAAGGAAGGGGAGGCAGGCAGTAACCTTTGCTACAGGTAACCAGCAAGCACCAGATGTTTTGTTATTCTAAGATTTCTAGGATCTGACTCATCTCACATTTTCAGTTTTATCTCCTTCCTTTAATTCCATCGAACAGGAATAGATACCACTCTTTTTGCCTTTCCATCTTCATACCTTTGCCTCTGCTGGTACTGCTGCTAGAGTCCCAGCCCCCACCATTCATACTCATCCAGCTCCAAAACCACTTCTGTGATTCTTTTTCTTTTTTTTTCATGTCATTCTTTAATCTTTGGTTAGAAATAACTGAAAATTTACAGAACATTGCAAAAATAAAAATAATGCAACAACACACATATATCTCCTGTGATTCTTTTCTCAATACTCAATACTCAATACTCTCCTTCCTCTGAAAACTCACAGTGGGTACCTTTACCCACTTAACTAGAGGAAATAATATTACCATTACTTTTCAACTACGAGACATTGCGTTAGGAATGCAAATATGAATTAGAAAAGGACCCAGCCATAAAAAACTGTATAATGGTCAATTGATAAATGTTAAATAATGAGTGACTAATCTGCTTTGAAGCCTCATTTTAAGCTTTGATTACATATGGTCTTCATCATCATACACATTACAAAGGATGTACACAGGCCACAATAGGATTTCTTTACTACCTCTATGTGTTTGCTACTGTGTTTCACACATGAGCCTTCCATTCTACACTCACACGTTTATTTAATATCTACTATGTGCCTAATATTGTGCAAGGCACTGGGCATAAAAAGAAAAACACCTGATCCCCTTCTTTAGAGACAAACAGATTATTACAACATGGTACAATAAAGAACTAGGTTGGAGACACCTACAGAGTGATAACAAAGCCTAGCCTAAAAGGGTTAGAAATCTCCCACGAGAAAGTGACACTTAAATCTGAAAGATAAGCAGAAGTTGGCCAAACCCAGAAGAAAAGGGATAACATTGCAGGGTTGAGGGAGCATCATCTACAAAGGCCCAGTGGTGAATGACAGAACACGGTGCATTTTATGGTACAGGAGCATGGCCCGAACTTAGGATTCGAAGTTGGGAACAGTAGGAGATGGTGTTGCAGGTGTATTAGGTAGGCAGCTGTATCAAAATCAGTAAGGAACTGTATCTGACTGTGAATAACATCCACCCAAACAGTGTCTTAAACAACTAAAAGATTCCATTTTTCTATTTATTTAATTTTTCATTTTTTCTAGTTTTACTGAGGTATAATTGACAAATAGAAGCAATTTATATTTAAGGTGTACCAGTGTGATGTTTTGATATACATATATATTGTAAAATGTTTACTACAATCAAGCTAAATAACATATTCATCACCTCACACAGTCACCTTGGTTTTTTGTTTTTTCTTTTCGGTGAGAACAATTAAGATCTACACTCTTAGCAAATTTCAAATAGACAATACGGAATTGTTAACTAGGGTCACCCTGCTGTACATGAGATCCCCAGAACTTTAAGCATGGAACAGTTCTCCCTCAGAGCTTCCAAGAGGAACCAGCCTTGCTGACACCTTGATTTTGGACTTCTGAATTCCTGAAATGTGAGAGAATAAAGTTCTGTTGGCTGAGCCACCCAGTTTGTTGTAATTCATTATGGCAGCTCTAGAAAACTAATATAAGGTTTAAAGGCACATTAAGGAGAACAAATCAACAACACTGAGTGGGCATGAGAAAAGATTCCCTGCTTTCTGGTTTGGCCAAGTAGGCAAATGGCGGTGCTTTCACGGAGGTGAGGAACACAAGAGGAAGGACAGAATCGGGAGCCAAAAAAAAAAAAGGTTCAGCTGTAGACAAGTTGTTTTGCAGGTGCCTAAGGGACACAGAGGTGACAGGTCTGGGATGGAGATCAGATGTAGCAGCACTTGAAGCCATTAGGGTGGATCTTGCTTGCAAGTTGCCTCACATTTGGCGAGAGGGATGAGGCTTTCATATGTGAGGTGATTCAGGAACACCCGAGACAGTATGTAATAAATTGCCAAAATGTGGAGCATAACTATTTCAGGAGGCTTGAATTAGGGAAAATTAATTTAACGTGGAAAAAATGGCCCATAATTCTATACTAATGAGCAAGGTTGTTTCAATTATATTATTAATTATCACAAACGTGCATTAGCCTCTGACCAAACAGGCTGTATCAACTCAAACACTGGTTTTCATCACACATGTGGATGCTCACAGAATGTTAGAACCGGAGAGAACACGTCCTGTTCAACCTCCTCCCCTTACAGATGGAAAAACAGAGACTGTGAAGGAGAAGGACTTGTCCAAAGTCAGTAAGAGGACCAAATGAGATCCCAGCACCGGCTTGGCCTCCACCCTGAAACTCACATAAGAAAGTGAATTGTGAAAAACCTTATCTGAAGGAAAATGATGTGTGGTTTGATCTATAAAAGTCAAATGATGAGGAAAATGACCAGATGAAAATATTGTCAGGCTCCAGAGCCAGAAAGACCTGGTTTCAAACCCAAACATAATCAGGGCATATCTGTAAGGGTACTTTTGGTTTTAAAAAAAATCACAACAATAAGAAAATTATTGGTTCAAGATGGCGGAGTAGAAGGACGTGCTCTCACTCCCTCTTGCGAGAACACCAGAATCTCAGCTAACTGCTGAACAATCATCAACAGGAAGACACTGGAACTCACCAAAAAAGATACCCCACATCCAAAGACAAAGGAGAAGCCACAGTGAGACGGTAGGAGAGGCACAATCACAATAAAATCAATTCCCATAACTGCTGGGTGGGTGACTCACAAACTGGAGAACACTTAAGCCACAGAAGTCCACCCACTGGAGTGAAGGTTCAGAGCCCCACGTCAGGCTTCCCAACGTGGGGGTCCGGCAACAGGAGGAGGAATTCCTAGAGAATCAGACTTTGAAGGCTAGCAGGATTTGATTGCAGGACTTCGACAGGACTGGGGGAAACAGAGACTCCACTCTTGGAGGGCACACACAAAGTAGTGTGCACATTGGGACCCAGGGGAAGGAGCAGTGACCCCAGGGGAGACTGAACCAGACCTACCTGCTAGTGTTGGAGGGTCTCCTGCAGAGGCGGGGGGTGGCTGTGGCTCACCATGAGGACAAGGGCACTGAAGGCGGAAGTTCTGGGAAGTACTCCTTGGCGTGAGCCCTCCCAGAGTCCGCCATTAGCCCCACCAAAGAGCCCGGGTGGGCTCCAGTGTTGGGTCGCCTCAGGCCAAACAACCAACAGGGAGGGAACCCAGCCCCATCCATTGGCAGACAAGTGGATTAAAGTTTTACTGAGCTCTGCCCACCAGAGCAACAGCCAGCTCTACCCACCACCAGTCCCTCCCATCAGGAAACTTGCACAAGCCTCTTAGACAGCCTTATCCAACAGAGGGCAGACAGCAGAAGCAAGAAAAACTACAATCCTGCAGCCTGTGGAACAAAAACCACATTCACAGAAAGATAGACAAGATGAAAAGGCAGAGGGCTATGTACCAGATGAAGGAACAAGATAAAACCCCAGAAAAACAACTAAATGAAGTGGAGATAGGCAACCTTCCAGAAAAAGAATTCAGAATAATGATAGTGAAGATGATCCAGGACCTCGGAAAACAACTGGAGGCAAAGATGAGAAGATACAAGAAATGTTTAACAAAGAACTAGAAGAATTAAAGAACAAACAAACAGAGATGAACAATACAATAACTGAAATGAAAACTACACTACAAGGAATCAATAAAGGAATAACTGAGGCAGAAGAATGGATAAGTGACCTGGAAGACAGAATGGTGGAATTCACGGCTGCGGAACAGAATAAAGAAAAAAGAATGAAAAGAAATGAAGACAACCTAAGAGACCATTGGGACAATATTAAATGCAACAACATTCGCATTATGGGGTCCCAGAAGGAGAAGAGAGAGAGAAAGGACCCGAGAAAATATTTGAAGAGATTATAGTCGAAAACTTCCCTAACATGGGAAAGGAAATAGCCACCCAAGTCCAGGAAGCACAGAGAGTCCTGTACAGGATAAACCCAAGGAGAAACACGCCGAGACACATAGTAATCAAACTGGCAAAAATTAAACACAAAGAAAAAATTACTGAAAGCAGCAAGGGAAAAATGACAAATAACATACAAGGGAACTCCCATAAGGTTAACAGCTGATTTCTCAGCAGAAACTCTACAAGCCAGAAGGGAGTGGCAAGATATACTTAAAGTGATGAAAGGGAAGAACCTACAACCAAGATTACTCTACCCGGCAAGGATCTCATTCAGATTTGATGGAGAAATCAAAAGCTTTACAGACAAGCAAAAGCTAAGATAATTCAGCACCACCAAACCAGCTCTACAACAAATGCTAAAGGGACTTCTCTAAGTGGGAAACACAAGAGAAGAAAAGGAACTACAAAAACAAACCCAAAACAAGTAAGAAAATGGTCATAGGAACATACATATCGATAACTACCTTAAATGTGAATGGAGTAAATGCTCCAACCAAAAGACACAGGCTTGCTGAATGGATAGAAAAACAAGACCCATATGTATGCTGTCTACAAGAGCCCTACTTCAGACCTAGGGACGCATACAGACTGAAAGTGAGGGGATGGAAAAAGATACTCCATGCAAATGGAAATCAAAAGAAAGCTGGAGTAGCTATACTCATATCAGATAAAATAGACTTTAAAATAAAGAATGTTACAAGAGACAAAGAAGGACACTACATAATGATCAAGGGTCAATCCAAGAAGAAGATATAACAATTATAAATTTATATGCACCCAACATAGGAGCACCTCAATACAGAAGGCAACTGCTAACAGCTCTAAAAGGGGGAATCGACAGTAACACAGTAATAGTGGGGGACTTTAACACCTCACTTACTCCAATGGACAGATCATCCAAACAGTAAATTAATAAGGAAACACAAGCTTTAAGTGACACAATAGGCCAGATAGATTTAATTGATATTTATAGGACATTCCATCCAAAAACAGCTTTCTTCTCAAGTGCACACGGAACATTCCCTAGGAAAGATCACATCTTGGGTCACAAATCAAGCCTCAGTAATATTAAGAAAATTGAAATCATATCAAGCATCTTATCTGACCACAATGCTATGAGATTAGAAATCAATTACAGGGAAAAACACGTAAAAACCACAAACACATGGAGGCTAAAGAATACGTTACTAAATAACCAAGAGATCACTGAAGAAATCAAAGAGGAAATCAAAAAATACCTAGAGACAAATGACAATGAAAACACAATGATCCAAAACCTATGGGATGCAACAAAAGCAGTTCTAAGAGGGAAGGTTATAGCAATACAAGCCTACCTCAAGAAACAAGAAAAATCTCAGACAATCTAACCTTACGCCTAAAGGAACTAGAGAAAGAAGAACAAACAAAACCCAAAGTTAGCAGAAGGAAAGAAATCATAAAGATCAGAGCAGAAATATATGAAATAGAAACAAAGGAAACAGTAGCAAAGATCAATAAAACTAAAAGCTGGTTCTTTGAGAAGATAAAATTGATAAACCTTTAGCCAGGCTCATCAAGAAAAAGAGGGAGAGCACTCAAATCAAGAAAATTAGAAATGAAAAAGGAGAAGTTACAACAGACACCACAGAAATACAAAGCATCCTAAGAGACTACTACAAGCAACTCTATGCCAATAAAATGAACAACCTGGAAGAAATGGACAAATTCTTAGAAAGGTGTAACGTTCCCAGACTGAACCAGGAATAAATAGAAGATATGAACAGACCAATCACAGGTAATGAAATTGAAACTGTGATTAAAAATCTTCCAACAAACAAAAGTCCAGGACCAGTTGGCTTCACAGGTGAATTCTATCAAACATTTAGAGAAGAGCTAACACCCATCCTTCTCAAACTCTTCCAAAAAATTGCAGAGGAAGCAACACTCCCACACTCATTCTATGAGGCCACCATCACCCTGATACCAAAACCAGACAAAGATACTACAAAAAGAAAACTACAGACCAGTATCACTGATGAATATAGATGCAGAAATCCTCAACAAAATACTAGCAAACAGAATGCAACAATACATTAAAAGGATGATACACGATGATCAAGTGGGATTTATCCTAGGGATGTAAGGATTCTTCAGTATACGCAAATCAATCAATGTGATACACCATATTAACAAATTGAAGAAGAAAAACCATATGATCATCTCAATAGATGCAGAAAAAGCTTTTGACAAAATTCAACACCCACTGATGATAAAAACTCTCCAGAAAGTGGGCATAGAGGGAACCTACCTCAACATAATAAAGACCATATATGACAAACCCACAGCAAACATCATTCTCAGTGGTGAAAAACTGAAAGCATTTCCTCTAAGATCAGGAACAAGACAAGGATGTCCACTCTCACCACTATCATTCAACATAGTTTTGGAAGTCTTAGCCGTGGAAATCAGAGAAGAAAAAGAAATAAAAGGAAATCAGAGAAGAAAAAGAAATAAAAGGAATACAAATTGGAGAAGAAGTAAAACTGTCACTGTTTGCAGATGACATGATACTATACATAGAGAATCCTACAGATGCCACCAGAAAACTACTAGAGCTAATCAATGAATTGGGTAAAGCTGCAGGATACAAAATTAATGCACAGAAATCTCTTGCATTCCTATATAGTAATGATGAAAAATCTGAAAATTAAGGAAACACTCCCATTAACCATTACAACAAAAGGAATAAAATACCTAGGAATAAACCTACCTAGGGAGACAAAAGACCTGTATGCAGAAAACTATAAGACACTGATGAAAGAAATTAAAGATGATAGCAACAGATGGAGAGATATACCATGTTCTTGGATTGGAAGAATCGATGTTGAGAAAATGACTATACTACCCAAAGCAATCTACAGATTCAATGCAATCACTATCAAATTACCGATGGCATTTTTTACAGTACTAGAACAAAAAATCTTAAAATTTGTAATGGAGAGACAAAAGACCCTGAATAGCCAAAGCAGTCTTGAGGGAAAAAAGCAGAGCTGGAGGAATCAGACTCCCTGACTTCAGACTATGCTACAAAGCTACAGTAATCAAGGCAATATGGTACTGGCACAGAAACAGAAATATAGATCAATGGAACAGGATAGAAAGCCCAGAGAGAAACCCATGCACCTATGGTCCACTAATCTGTGACAAAGGAGGCAAGGATATACAGTGGAGAAAAGGCAGTCTCTTCAATAAGTGGTGCTGGAGAAACTGGACAGCTACATGGAAAAGAATGAAATTAGAACACTCCCTAGCATCATACACAAAAATAAACTCAAAATGGAATAGAGGCCTAAATGTAAGACCGGACACTATAAAACTCTTACAAGAAAACATAGGAAGAGCACTCTTTGAAATAAATCACAGCAAGATCTTTTTTGATCTACCTCCTAGAGTAATGGAAATAAAAACAAAAATAAACAATTGGGACCTAATGAAACTTCAAAGCTTTTGCACAGCAAAGGAAACCATAAACAAGACGAAAGACACCCCTTAGAATGGGAGAAAATATTTGCAAACGAATCAACGGACTAAGGATTAATCTCCAAAATATATAAACAGCTCATGTAGCTCAATGTGAAAGAAAGAAACAACCCAATCCAAAAATGGGCAGAAGACCTAAATAGACATTTCTCTAAAGAAGACATACAGATGGCCAAGAAGCACATGAAAAGCTGCTCAACATCACTAATTATTAGAGAAATGCAAATCAAAACTACAATGTGGTATCACCTCACACCAGTTAGAATGGGCATCATCAGAAAATCTACAAACAACAAATGCTGGAGAGGGTGTGGAGAAAAGGGAACCCTCCTGCACTGTTGGTGGGAATGTAAATTGATACAGCCATTATGGAGAACAGTATAGAGGTTCCTTAAAAAACTAAAAATAGAATTACCATATGACCCAGCAATCCCACTACTGGGCATATACCCAGAGAAAAACATAATTCAAAAAGACACATGCACCCCAATGTTCATTGCAGCACTATTTACAGTAGCCAGGTCATGGAAGCAATCTAAATGCCCATCAACAGACGAATAGATAAAGCAGATGTGGTACATATATACAGTGGAGTATTACTCAGCCATAAAAAGGAACAAAATTGGGTCATTTGTAGAGATGTGGCTGGATCTAGAGACTGTCATACAGAGTGAAGTAAGTCAGAAAGAGAAAAACTAATATCGTATATTAATGCATATATGTGGAACCTAGAAAAATGGTACAGATGAACCAGTTTGCAGGGCAGAAATAGAGACACAGATGTGGAGAACAAACCTATGGACACCAAGGGGGGAAAGTGGCGGGGTGTGGGGTGGTGGGAAAAAAAAAAAAAGGAAATTATTGGTTAACACAATTGAAAAAGTCCAGTGGCAGGGAAGACTTTTTGAGTGTGGTTTCAGCAGGGCTCCAATTTTGTTTCTGCTGCTTTCTAGTTTCTCCTCTGCTCTTTATAGCTTCACTCTCAGACTAGTTTCCCACAGCAGCCTTACATGAGTGCATATCACCACCCAGAGCACACAACATCTGTACAGTGGTGCACAAAGGGCAGAGAGTGGGGCAGACATTAGGAGACACATTAGCAGTAGACAATTTTAAAAGAGCAGTAAAACCAACAAAAGTGGATCTATTATTATCATTACAGTATAGTGGCATTTTGAAACAAGGTCAGTGATGAAATGTTCCTCCCACCTAGGCCAACTGCAACCACACCCAATGCTTGGCACCCCAGTGCATCTGTGCTCCAGAATTTCCAACAAAAGTCAAGAGAGCCACACTCACTGGACTAGATTAAGTCACCTGCCTACACCTAAACCAGTCGTGGCCAGTGAAAGTATGATATGTGCTGACTGGCTTAGCTTAAGTTATAGGCTGATTCCAGAGATGGAATCAGCTTTCTCAGACTCCTAAAAGTTCCCAATTGAAACCTGGAATGGGTGAGATGGGGAAAGGTGAACAGACGCTGGTGAAGCAACCACCAGATGTTCACCACACCTTGAGACATTAGGTCACAAGTTTCAGATATGTGCTAGATACTATCTTAGGAGCTCCACATATATGTAAATTCCAACCACGGGAGGTAGCTATTCTGATTATTTCCATGTATCGATCAGGATCCTAACAAAGCAAATAGCACACTCAAGTTAAAGCACTTTGAGGAGGGCTTATGTGCACAGAGACTATTTACAAAGGTGTAGATTAGGTGTAAGAAACTGCGAGGGAGCGTGCAGGCACCTAAGACTAGGAGCAGCAGAGCTGTCGCCACCCCTAGGCCTACAGGGACGAGGGGAGGGAAGAGTCACCGGAAGCTGAAAAAGAGCGAGTTGTAAAGAGGTGGTCTCAGAAACTTGATAGAAGCCATGGCATTTGGCTAAGCACACAGTTAACCCAAGGCAACTTCACAGCAAGAGAACCTAGGAAATAAATACCCTACCCTCATTCTTCTTCCTCCCAGCTATGGCAGGGGCTCCGTGTCGGCCAACATGAACAGGAAAAATAGGGTGCCACAGCCTGCCGATGACATCCTTACAGATAGTGTCTTGGAGCAGAAATCAGGGTGGAGGGGAGATTTGGAGGGACAGAGAGAAAACATCTAACCCATTCCATTTTACAGATGAGGAAACTGAGACTGGAAAGGTTAAGTTACTTGTCTGGCCCATAGCATATATTCTTTTTTTTCTTTTTTCTTTTTTCCAGCTTTACTAAGGTATACCTGCCAAAGCAGAGCATATACTTTTAATCAGTATACCATGTAATCTCTCAGAGTAAGTGAAAATCCAGGCAGAGTGCTGTATACATAATACATGCTTCACATGTTATTTTTCCACTTCATTTTAGCCTCCACTGGCAAAGAGAAACCACTGATAAAATCAGAGTGTCCAGATCTTCCCCACGCAGGGTGCTCCCCCCAGCAAATGAACTAAGGCTCCCTCCCAGGGAGTCAGCCTGCATCTCACAGTCCACACAGTTCCAAAGCACCAGAGAGACCACAATATAAATGTAAAAGACATGCTGCTTTTCCTCTCTGCATTTCTAAACTAACTTGAATTGCTAGCTGTACCACAAAAATAAATCAAAATGTGAGAGTCTGTGAACAGTTCCCATTCAAGGTGCAATTGATTTGTGACACAATGCACACGGTAACCAGAGGCACACAGACTAAGTAAACAGGGTGTCTGACAATATGCACAGACTCCAGCAAGCAGTGCCTGCACATCCCCTCTCTAAGAAAATCAAAGCATTTGACTGGTTTCTCCTTAATCCAATTCATGCTCTCACCTCACTCTTGTCAGAAAGGTGGGTGGCAGATATTATTTATCATTCTGGTGTCACTCGTGGGCTCAGAGAGTGACATGATTTACCTGTTGTCAAACGAGTTTTCAAAACAGCCTAACTCCGTTTGACACATTCTTTTCAGCAAGCCAAATATGCTGTCGGTCCATACCTTGAATGTGTCAAAATAATTTGCAAGCGACACCCACATCCCCATCCCATTTGATAGACTTGGGTTAGTCACTTGGAAGAGTTGCTAGGGAAGTTATTCAGAAAGGAGGAATGCCAGAAAATTAGAACTTTGGGGGCTGTGCATCACATGTACGAGGCTGATAATTATAATACTGTTGCGTACGGGAGATGATTGTGGGCAGGGCACCTCGGCTAAGTGCGCATGTGATCTCACTTAATGCTCACAAGCACCCTAAGAAGGGGTACTACTGGGACTTACCTGGTGGCACAGTGGTTGAGAGTCCGCCTGCCGATGCAGGGGACACGGGTTCGTGCCCCAGTCCAGGAAGATCCCACATGCTGCGGAGCGGCTGGGCCCGTGAGCCATGGCTGCAGAGCCTGTGCTCCGCAACGGGAGGCCACAACAGTGAGGGGCCCGCGTACCACAAAAAACAAAAAACAAAAAACAAAAAAAAACTGTACCTGCAATGTTTATTTTTTCCTCACACCCTTAGTAGTCTCTATTAAGAATTTGTGACTGTCAACATTACCATGGCAACCTGTTTGAGAAGGGATGCAAAAAGATGCACCTCAGGCTTCTATACAGCTGATACTCACCAATAGTGCTCATCTTTGACTAAATGGGTGAACTACAGACTCAATGTAACTAGCATCCTATGCCAAAGGACTTGCTTTTTTGGGGGAAGATTATCAGGTAATTAAGAAATTCATTGAATTCCTAATATGAGCTGAATCCTGGTAAGATTTCACATTTGTAATCAAAACGTGGTGAAAATCCATCAATAGAGAACAGTTTGCTGATCATATTATCATAATTGTTGATTGATAAATGACATTAACAGTCTAAATACAGATTTTCTTCTCTTCTTAAAAATTCCTTCTTAATTCTAACATGTGGCCTTACCTCATGAATTTTGAAGCCACTAATTTAGAATTTTTGATTCATATTCAATCAGAATGTATTGAGTTCCTACCAGGTGCCTTCACGTGCATCTTTCATTTAATTCTCTCAGCTATACAACCATTCTCAGAAATAGACATTATCACACCTATTTTGTAGATTAGTAAACAGAAGCTCAGAAAGGTTAAGTAACTTGCCCAAGGTCACCCAGCGAGAAAAGGGCAGAGCCAAGAGTCAAACACTAGTCTGCTTATGATGTTTCCAGGTCCAAGCTAATGTCTACCATTCCTTAGCAATATTTTCTTCAAAAACTGTTGATTATATATAGGATGGGGAAAAGGGCAGTATTAAAATAAATAAGACAATTATTTTCAAGTAGCTGAAGATCTTTAAAACCCAACACCTCTACTCAGATCCCTATATGTTTGATGATTACAAATAGCTCTCTTATTAAAGCAGTCTACAAATTTTTCTAGAAAATACTTTGCTTATAGTTGAAGTTATTGGATAATCTTGAAAGAAACTGTGCTGAATATTCTCCATTCATCCCTACAGACACACCTTCCATCATTTTCCACCCTATTCTGTGCTATGGGAGGCCTTTCTTGCCCTCTGGCTTCCTTTTGGGTTCAGTCAATGCACAGCACCATAGGAGATCAGAGGACAGAAGGAGAGAGAAGTCAGGGTATTTATTCCCACAAGTTGGCAGTAGCTGTGTTTCTCTAATAAATGCCAAGCACCTTCCAGGCCACTTTATCCTAGAGCTGCAGTTCTCACCAGATTTCAGCAAAAACTTTCTCTTCTTGTGCCTTCAGGCCTAAAGGGTAGTAGTACTTTCTACCACTGCTAAACTTGGGGTGCTTCACCATCCCTTGTTAGTTTCCTTTAACCCAGCCCTGAGCTTTAACAACAGTCCCTTCATTGAGGGCTTTTCAACCTACGCTTTTTTTTTTAATATATATTTTTAAAATTTTTATTTATTTTTATTTTTGGCTGCATTGGGTCTTGGTTGCTGTGTGCAGGCTTTCTCTAGTTGCAGTGAGCAGGGGCTACTCTTCGTTGCGGTGCGCAGGCTTCTCATTGCAGTGGCTTCTCTTGTTGCGGAGCATGGGCTCTAGGCACGTGGGCTCCAGTAGTTGTGGCACGTGGGCTCAGTAGTTGCGACTCGCGGGCTCTAGAGCGCAGGTTCAGTAGTTGTGGTGCACAGGCTTAGCTGCTCTGCAGCATGTGGGATCTTCCCGGACTAGGGCTTGAACCCCTGTCCCATGCACCAGCAGGCAGATTCTTAACCACTGCACCACCAGAGCAGCCTTTCAACCTAGGCTCTTGAAGTGAGAGCTTAGATTACTGATTTGAGACCTTTCCTCTTTTCTAATATAAGCATTAATGCTATAAATTTTCCTTTCAGCACTGCTTTTGCTATGTCCCATAAATTTGATATGAAATATTTTATTCAGTTCAATGTTTAGTTTTGTTTTATTTCCCTTGAGACATCCTTTTTGAACCACCGATTATTTAAAAGTGTGCAGTTTAAAATTGTTGGGAGATTTTTCTGTTATCTTTCTGATACTGGTTTTTTATTCCATGTTTGGTCAAACACATTCTGTATGGTTTCACTTCTTTTGAATTTATTAAAGTTCATTTTATGGCCCAATACATAGTTACATTGGTATATGTACCATGAGCACTCAAAAGGATGTGTATTCTGGTCTTGTTGGGGGGAGTGTACTACAAATGTCAGTTACATTATTGGTCTATGGCGTTGATGAGTTCTTCTGAATCCCTGCTGATTTTCTGTTAGTTGCTCTATCAATTTTCAATTATAATCATGGATTTGTCCATTTCATGTTTTAGCTCTATCACCTTTGTTTCACGTATTTTGCAGCTCTGTGGTTTTGGCACCTCAGTTATCACTTGGTGAGGATGGGGCTCAGCCCCATAGTCCATTTTTGCAGGTGGGAATAAGGGTGAGGCAATAATTTTTTTCTGTACAGCAGTTGTTTTCTAAAAGTTTTATTTTTTAAAACATCTTTATTGGAGTATAATTGCTTTATATTGTTGTGTTAATTGCTACTGTATAACAAACTGAAGCAGCTATACGTATACATATATCCCAATATACCCTCCCTCTTGCATCTTCCTCCCACCCTCCCTATCCCACCCCTAGGTGGTCACAAAGGAACTGAGCTGATCTCCCTGTGCTATGCAGCTGCTTCCCACTAGCTATCTGTTTTACATTTGGTAGTGTATATATGTCCATGCCACTCTCTCACTTCGTCTCAGCTTACCCTTCCCCCTCCCCGTGTCCTCAAGTCCATTCTCTACATCTACATCTTTATTCCTGTCATGCCCCTAGATTTTTCAGAACCATTTTTTTTAGATTCCATATATATGTGTTAGCACACAGTATTTGTTTTTCTCTTTCTGACTTACTTCACTCTGTATGACAGTCTCTAGGTCCATCCACCTCACTACAAATAACTCAATTTTGTTTCTTTTTATGGCTGAGTAATATTCCATTGTATATATTTGCCACATCTTCTTTATCCATTCATCTGTCAATGGACACTTAGGTTGCTTCCATGTCCTGGCTGTTGTAAATAGAGCTGCAATGAACATTGTGGTACATAACTCTTTTTGAATTATGGTTTTCTCAGGGTATGTGCCCAGTAGTGGGATTGCTGGGTCGTATGGTAGTTCTATTTGTAGTTTTTTAAGGAACCTCCATACTGTTCTCCACAGTGGCTGTATCAATTTACATTCCCACCAACAGTGCAAGAGGGTTCCCTTTTCTCCACACCCTTTTCTCCAGCATTTATTGTTTGCAGATTTTTTGATGATGGCCATTCTGACTGGTATGAGGTGATACCTCATTGTAGTTTTGATTTGCATTTCTCTAATGATTAGTGATGTTGAGCATACTTTCATGTGTTTGTTGGCAGTCTGTATATCTTTGGAGAAATGTCTATTTAGATCTTCTGCCCATTTCTGGATTGGGTTGTTTGTTTTTTTGATATTGAGCTGCATGAGCTGCTTGTATATTTTGGAGATTAATCCTTTGTCCGTTGATTCATTTGCAAATATTTTCTCCCATTCTGAGGGTTGTCTTTTCATCTTGTTTATGGTTTCCTTTGCTGTGCAAAAGCTTTTAAGTTTCATTAGGTCCCATTTGTTTATTTTTGTTTTTATTTCCATTTCTCTAGGAGGTGGGTCAAAAAGGATCTTGCTGTGATTTATGTCATAGAGTGTTCTGCCTATGTTTTCCTCTAAGAGTTTGATAGTGTCTGGCCTTACATCTAGGTCTTTAATCTATTTTGAGTTTATTTTTGTGAATGGTGTTAGGGAGTGTTCTAATTTCATTCTTTTATATGGAGCTGTCCAGTTTTCGCAGCACCACTTATTGAAGAGGCTGTCTCTTCTCCATTGTATATTCTTGCCTCCTTTATCAAAGATAAGGTGACCATATGTGTGTGGGTTTAACTCTGGGCTTTCTATCCTGTTCCATTGATCTATATTTCTGTTTTTGTGCCAGTACCATACTGTCTTGATTACTGTAGCTTTGTAGTATAGTCTGAAGTCAGGGCACCTGATTTCTCCAGCTCTGTTTTTCTTTCTCAAGATGGCTTTGGCTATTTGGGTTTTTTTGTGTTTCCATACAAATTGTGAATTTTTTTGTTCTAGTTCTGTGAAAAATTCCATTGGTAGTTTGATAGGGATTGCACTGAATCTGTAGATTGCTTTGCATAGTATAGTCATTTTTACAATGTTGATTCTTCCAATCCAAGAATGTGGTATATCTCTCCATCTGTTTGTATCATCTTTAATTTCTTTCATCAGGGTCTTATAGTTTTTTGCATACAGGTTTTTTGTCTCCTTAGGTAGGTTTATTCCTAGGTATTTTATTCTTTTTGCTGCAATGGTAAATAGGAGTGTTTCCTTAATTTCTCTTTCAGGTTTTTTATCATTAGTGTATAGGAATGCAAGAGATTTCTGTGCATTAATTTTGTGTCCTGCTACTTTACCAGATTCATTGATTAGCTCTAGTAGTTTTCTAGCAGCATCTTTAGGATTCTCTATGTATAGTATCTCATGTCATCTGCAAACAGTGACTGCTTTACTTCTTCTCCAATTTGGATTCCTTTTATTTCTTTTTCTTCTCTGCTGTGGCTAAAACTTCCAAAACTATGTTGAATAATAGTGGTGAGAGTGGACAACCTTGTCTTGTTCCTGATCTTAGGGGAAATGGTTTCAGTTTTTCCACATTGAGAACAATGTTAGCTGTGTGTTTGTCATATGTGGCGTTTATTATGTTGAAGTAAGTTCCCTCTATGCCTACTTTCTGGAGAGTTTTTATCATAAATGGGTGTTGAATTTTGTCAAAAGCTTTTACTGCATCTATTGAGATTACCATATGGTTTTTATCCTTCAATTTGTTCATATGGTTTATCACATTGATTTGCGTATTTTGAAGAATCCTTGCATCCCTGGGATAAACCCCACTTGATCATGGTGTATGATCCTTTTAATGTGCTGCTGGATTCTGTTTGTTACTATTTAGTTGAGGAATTTTGCATCTATGTTCATCAGTGTTATGGGACTGTAGTTTTCTTTTTTGTAACATCTTTACCAGATTTTGGTATCAGGGTGATGGTGGTCTTGTAGAATGAGTGTGGGAGTGTTTCTCCCTCTGCTATATTTTGGAAGAGTTTGAGAAAGATAGGTGTTAGCTATTCTCTAAATGTTTGATAGAATTCGTTTGTGAAGCCATCTGGTCCTGGGCTTTTGTTTGTTGGAAGATTTTTAATCACAGTCTCAATTTCAGTGCTTGTGATTGGTCTATTTATATTTTCTATTTCTTCCTGGTTCAGTCTCAGAAGGTTGTGCTTTTTTAAGAAGTTGTCCATTTCTTCCAGGTTGTCCATTTTATTGGCACATAGGTCCCTGTAGTGATCTCTCATGATCCTTTGTATTTCTGGAGTGTCAGTTGTTACTTCCCCATTTTCATTTCTAATTCTGTTGATTTGAGTCTTCTCCCTTTTTTTCTTGATGCATCTGACTAATGGTTTATCAATTTTGTTTACCTTTTCGAAGAACCAGCTTTTAGCTTCATTGATCTTTGCTATCATTTTCTTCATTTCTTTTTCATTTTTTTCTGATCTGATCTTTATGATTTCGTTCCTTCTGCTAACGTTAGGTTTTTTTGTTCTTCTTTCTGTAATTGCTTTAGTGTAAAGTTACGTTGTTTGAGATTTTTCTTGTTTCTTGAGGTAGTATTGTGTAGCTATAAACTTCCCGCTTAGAACTGCTTTTGCTGCATCCCATAGGTTTTGGGCCATCGTGTTTTCATTGTCATTTGCTTCTAGGTATTTTTTGATTTCCTCTTTGATATCTTCAGTGATTTCTTGGTTATTTAGTAGCATATTGTTTAGCCTCCATGTGTTTGTATTTTTTACAGTTTTCTTCCTGTAATTGAAACCTAGTCACATAGCGTTGTGGTCGGAAAAGATACTTGATACAATTTCAGTTTTCTTAAATTGATTTGTGACCCAAGATATGATCTATCCTGGAGAATGTTCCATTAGCACCTGAGAAGAAACTGTATTCTGTTGTTTTTGGATGGAATGTCCTGTAAATATCAGTTAAATCCATCTTGTATAATGTAGCATTTAAAGCTTGTGTTTCCTCATTTATTTTCATTTTGGATGATCCGTCCATTGGTGAAAGTGGGGTGTTAAAGTCCCCTACTATGATTGTGTTACTGTCAATTCCCCCTTTTATGGCTGTTAGCATTTGCCTTCTGTATTGAGGTGCTCCTATGTTTGGTGCATAAATATTTACCACTGTTATATCTTCTTGGATTGATCCCTTGATCATTATGTAGTGTCCTTTTTCTCTTGTAATAGTCTTTATTTTATAGTCTATTTTGTCTGATATGAGAATTGCTACTCCAGCTTTCTTTTGATTTCCATTTGCATGGAATATCTTTTTCCGTCCCGCCACTTTCAGTCTGTATGTGTCCCTAGGTCTGAAGTGGGTCTCTTGTAGACAGCATGTATATGGGTCTTGTTTTTGTATCCATTCAGCCAGTCTATATCTTTTGGTTGGAGCATTTAATCCATTTATATTTAAGGTAATTATCGAGATGTATGTTCCTATGACCATTTTCTTAATTGTTTCGGGCTTGTTATTGTAAGTCTTTTCCTTCTCTTGTGTTTCCTGCCTAGAGAAGTTCCTTTAGCATTTGTTGTAAAGCTGCTTTGGTGGTGCTGAATTCTCTTAGCTTTTGCTTGTCTGTAAAGGTTTTAATTTCTCCGTCAAATCTGAATGAGATCCTTGCTGGGTAGAGTAATCTTGGTTGTAGGTTTTTCCCTTTCATCACTTTAAATATGTCCTGCCACTCCCTTCTGGCTTGCTGAGTTTCTGCTGAAAGATCAGCTGTTAACCTTATGGGGATTCTCTTGTTGCTTTTCCCTTTCTGCTTTTAATATTTTCTCTTTGTATTTAATTTTTGATAGTTTGATTAACATGTGTCTTGGCATGTTTCTCCTTGGATTTATCCTGTACGGGACTCTCTGAGCTTCCTGGACTCGATTGACTATTTCCTTTCCCATATTAGGGAAGTTTTCAACTATAATCTCTTCAAATATTTTCTCAGTCCCTTTCTTTTTCTCTTCTTCTTCTGGGACCCCTATAATTCGAATGTTGGTGCATTTAATGTTGTCCCAGAGGTCTCTGAGACTATCCTCAATTCTTTTCATTCTTTTTTCATTATTCTGCTCTGCAGTAGTTATTTCCACTATTTTATCTTCCAGGTCACTTATCCGTTCTTCTGCCTCAGTTATTCTGCTATTGATCCCTTCTAGAGAATTTTTAATCTCATTTATTGTGTTGTTCATCACTGTTTGCTCTTTAGTTCGTCTAGGTCCCTGTTAAACGTTTCTTGTATTTTCTTCATTCTATTTCCAAGTTTTTGGATCATCTTTACTATCATTACTCTGAATTCTTTTTCAGGTAGACTGCCTATTTCCTCTTCATTTGTTTTGTCTGGTGGGTTTTTACTTTGCTCCTTCATCTACTGCATATTTCTCTGTCTTCTCATTTTGCTTAACTTACTGTGTTTGGGGTCCCCTTTATACAGGCTGCAGGTTCGTAATTCCCATTGTTTTTTGGTTTCTTCCCCCAGTGTGTAAGGTTGGTTCATTGTGTAGGCTTCCTGGTGGAGGGGACTGGTGTCTGTATTCTGGTGGATAAGGCTGGATCTTGTCTTTCTGGTGGGCAGGACCACGTCCAGTGGTGTGTTTTGGGGTGTCTGTGAACTTAGTATGATTTTTAGGCAGCCTCTCTGCTAATGGGTGGGGTGGTGTTCCTGTCTTGCTAGTTGTTTGGCATGGGTTGTCCAGCACTGGAGCTTGCTGGTCATTGAGTGGAGCTGGGTCTTAGCGGTGAGACAGAGATCTCTGGTAGAGCTCTCACCGACTGATATTATGTGGGGCTGGGAGGTCTCTGGTGGTCTAATGTCCTGACCTCGGCTCTCCCACCTCAGAGTCTCAGGCCTGATACCCAGCCGGAGAACCAAGAGCCTGTCAGCCACATGGCTTTTGGGAAGTCTGAGGTCTTCTGCCAGCGTTCAGTTGGTGTTCTATAGGAGTTGTTCCACATATAGATGTATTTTTGATGTATTTGTGGGGAGGTAGGGGATCTCCACGTCTTACTCTTCCGCTATCTTGAAGGTCCTCCCTCTAAAAGGTTTTTGTCTTGCTAGGCTGCCCTTTTCCAGATGTTTGATTAAAGAAAGCAGGGTTTTGTTGGGGCTCATTTTACCTACACCCATTGGTCATTTCAGGTTGCCAGTTTCTTCAGTAGCCAGTCTGGGATGTAGGAGACAAAGCAAAAAAGAAACAAACAAAACCCAGGGGACTCACTGCCATGTTATTATTTGGGTCCAGAAGTCCGTAGCTTTATGTGGTTTATATTTGTACTATAATATACTATAATAATAATTATAGTATATTTATATACTATATAAATATAGTTATAATATAATAATATATTTATAAATATAGTTATAATAAATAATTATAAATATAGTTATAATATATACAAATAATTATATATATAATTTATATATATAAATATATATGTAAAAATATATAATATATTATATATATAATTATTATATACATATATAATATATATATAAATATATAATTTATATATATAAATAATTATAAATATAGTTATAATATAATAAATAATTATATAATAATTATATAAATATATGGAATTTATATTTATAATATATGTAATTTGTATTTATATAAATGTTATATTACTTCTGGGGTTTTTAGTTATACTTAGCAGAAGGAATAGGACAAAGTTTGTCTATGCCATATTCACTGAAGCAGAAGTCTTCAGGTCAGGTAGTTTGAAAAAGAAAATTTAATACAGGGCACTAGTTTCAAAAGGTTTGATGAACTGAAAAGCTAAACAGGGAGCAGTGAGACCACCCAAAGGTTTGCAATAGCAGAAAGTGGCTTCTCCCCTAGAACTATTGGTACACAGAGAGTAGGTGGTGTTATCAGAGCCTAAAAGCTGGAGCTGCCCAATGGGAGACTGGAGCAAAGAGGGAGGGGCTATCCCACAGACAGCCTGAACCAGGAAGGAGCTGAAGCCAATGATGGACTCCCATGCCCCACCACAAGTAGAGAAAGAGGGGAAAAAAATACATTGGCTTCTCCCCTCATCTCCTCCTCAGTCCCTTTCTAGTGCCTCCCAGTAGCCAAAACAGCTGCAAGCCACAGGTCAAGGGAAATGTCAGGTATGGGGGTCAGCAATCTGAACACCGAGTAGAGAAGGGAGAGGCAGGGAGCAGGTATGAAGGAAAATAGATGACTGGCACACAGATGAATAGTTATTTTAGAGCTGCCTTGCATTTGGAGTCAAGAATCCTTAAGAGAATTATAACGGCAAGAACATAATAAATATGTCAGAAGCCACATGAAAGTATCATTATTGGGTGACCCAGTGTGTGTCTGGAATAGGAGGAAGACAAGCCTAACATACCCTAAAACATCCAGGTAATTTCCTTAAAATCCATCCACTTTCCTCTGGCTATAACCTCCTAGCTTGAAAGATAATAACCACAAATATTTATTCTTGTGACTGTGCTATCTTTAGACTCTGGTGTTCTGTTAATTGGGGAAAAATAATCCCGAAGGTATTGGTGTACCCAACTCAGTAATTCTTCTTTACTGGGCTAGATTTCTTGTTATTGTGTTTTCTTTTCATTCATTAGTAAAAGTAACTGCCTGCATGGTAAATAGTTTCCATGCACCTAGGTGATCTGAGTAGAAGTTGTCTATGTTTCCCTTTCAGATAGATACATGAACTTAAAAAGAGTATTAGAAAATGATCTGTTTGAACAGGGAAAAGTCAACAAATAGATGTTCCATGCCTAGAAGTCCTATGAGTAGATCAAAACACAGAGAAGACCAACAGACTTTAGACTGACAACTACCACTGCATCAGTGGGGTTAATCTGGTGGCAATCCACGTGAAATGTCTTGGAAAGGGTCTGGAAGAAAGTTTAATTTGGCAGAATCTGTGAAGTTAGCAATGAAGAATGATGAATGACAGAACTTAAGCGAAGTTTTTTTTTTGTTTTTTTTTTTTTTGCGGTACGTGGGTCTCTCAGTGTTTTGGCCTCTCCCGTTGCGGAGCACAGGCTCCGGACGCGCAGGCTCAGCGGCCATGGCTCACGGGCCCAGCTGCTCCTCAGCATGTGAGATCTTCCCGGACCGGAGCACGAACCCGTGTCCCCTACAACGGCAGGCAGACTCTCAACCACTGTGCCACCAGGGAAGCCCATTAAGGGAAGTATTTTAAAGAATGCTTTCAAAGAACTCATTTTAATGAACAACTATTGTATTCATCTAAATTCTTATCCTTTTATTATATTTTGGAAATAGATTTCTAAACCTGGGAGACTAAATCAACATATGTATAAAAATATTTTATAACTCAGATTTGTTATTATAGTTCTCTCAACAGTGTGTGGGGAGGGAGGGGTTAGTTCTATATTATACAAAGGAATTTATGTACAGGACAAATAAGCTATGTCTGTTCTCACAAATGAGCAACTGCCTTGACTGACTGTTTTTTCCTGATTAGAATAGCAAACTGTAGCTGACTATACTAGTGTTAGAAGCCCAGTATAATAAATTATCCTTCAACTGTCGTTCAAAACAAAGTTCAAGAAAGAACTAAATATCAGGTGGGGGTGGGAGGAAGCACAGTATGCATGGTTTAATAATAATGTACAAGGAGAGCCAGCACAGGACTTGAATGAGATGGGGGTGACAAAAGTCAATTAAAATCTTGAGAGAGTTTTTGAGATTTGGAATATTAATTAGTGAAAACAACAGAATACTGGCATAACAAGGCACACATTTGAAATCTTGTTTGTGGTTCAAGAAGCCATGTTTTAAAGAGCACTCGAGAGACTGAAAAGATGCACCTAGAAAAGAAAGCAATTAAAATAATTCTGAACTGGAAGATGTTAGGTCAACTTGTCACGTGTAATTCAAAAGGATATGGTGGTCAGCAGGGCATGCCAGGAAAACTACTAGGACAGCTACTTCTGTGGGACTCTGCAGAGTTTTTATTTTTTTCTGGCAAAGGCCACGTGAAAAACACAAATGTGAGAAAGTCCGTTACAGGTGTGTAGTGTTGCAAACCATTATAAATTGCCTCTTTCAAGCATAAGTGAAACAAAGGCCATTTCTGCTCTGGTTAAGCAAATCATATTTGTCTACAATAGGATTAGAGATGCCACAGACTGAGTAGTTTGGCTCTATTTCTGTGACAGGATGTCTACCCTGCAAAAATAAAAATAACTAACATCTTTCAAGAGCCTTCTTGTGTACCAAGCACTGCAGTAATCTTCTCAATGCTTTAGTCTTTCCAGAATGTAAGCTATAGGAAGGCAGGGAAACTTGTTTGTTTTGAACATTATTGCATCCCTTAGTCCTAGCACATAGTAGGAACTCAATATATTTTCATTGATATATATTTTATCAATGAATGGCGTTTTTCAATACTTGAATTTTTATGTGTATCACTTCTGTAATCAGAAAAAATTAAATTGTGGTTTACTACCTCTTGGTAGTCACGGGCTTGTGTAAGTCCCTCTCTTTGAGGGTGGGCTGGATCTACTGGCTCACTTCTAATAAATAAGGATACAATGAAAGTAATGGAATGTCACTTCTGGGATTAGGTTACAAAATGACACTGATTTCTGTCTTGCCCTCTACTGCTCTTTGGCTTGCTTACTCTGATGGAAGCCAGCCACCATGTTGTGAGCCGCCGTACGAAAGGGTCCATCTGACAAGGAACTGAGGAGGCCCCTGGCCAACAGCCAGTGAGGAAGTGAGGCCATCAGTCTAATGGCCCATGGGGAACTGGATCCTGCCACCAACTACATAAGTGAGCTTGGAAGTAGACTCTCCAGGCTCAGTTGAGTCTAGAGATGACTGCAGCTCTGGTCATGTAATCTTGTGAGACCCTGAGCCAGAGTTACCAGCCCAATCCACGCCTGGATTCCTGACACACAGAAACTATGAGATAAAAAGCATTTGTTGGGCTTCCCTGGTGGCGCAGTGGTTGAGAATCTGCCTGCTAATGCAGGGGACACAGGTTCGAGCCCTGGGAAGGGGAGATCCCACATGCCGCGGAGCAACTGGGCCCGTGAGCCACAACTACTGAGCCTGCGCGTCTGGAGCCTGTGCTCCGCAACAAGAGAGGCCACGACGGTGAGAGGCCCGTGCACCGTGATGAAGAGTGGCCCCCGCTTGCCACAACTAGAGAAAGCCCTTGCACAGAAACGAAGACCCAACACAGCCAAAAATAAAAATAAATTAATTAAAAGAAGGCTCAACATTTAAAAAAAAAAAAAAAAAGCATTTGTTGTTTTGAGATGATAAGATTGCATAATTTATTATATAGCCATAGATAGCTAATACATAAATCAACAGAAAAGTGGCTTTTTTAAGTTGTCACGTTCTTGGTTGTTATTTTATTTTCCTGAGGCATTGTCATTTTCTCCTTAATGCTCTTCATGGACTGTACTCCTGTCTCTCAAAAATTGACCATGCTTTGGCAATGTGGTAACAGCTGCTTCTTCCATGTCCGAAAGATGGGGGTAGTATTACAACTAAACATCTATTTTCCCATTTTAATATGGTACCTTAGCATATTTACAAAGGGAGCTTTAAACAGTTCCTGGAAAATTATAATTAAATCAAAGTTTAAAATCTACTTTAAAATCCATTAAGTTTATTCATTAAAACATTTTACATATCACAATAATACTGTGTTAAAATAGATCTTCAGCCTCCTTCCTATTGAAGTTAAAATGGGTTCTCTCTATCTGATTCCATCTATGGTATAATGACATCCGTCTGTTTTCTTTATCATAGCCAGACAACAGCTGTACACATAAGCCCTAAGGATTCACACCAGTTCACCATTCCATTCTAAGTATAGTTAACACCCTGTTGTTTGGCCCCCAAATTCCGATGATACCTAGACATTACAGCTTACTTTTGTATTACCAATGTATAAACCCTTAAATTCTATAAGATACATCTAACACTACCATGAAACCAAAACAATTTAATCTTTAAAACTGGACGGGTCGGGGCTTCCCTGGTGGTGCAGTGGTTAAGAATCCACCTGCCAAAGCAAGGGACACCGGTTCAATCCCTGGTCCAGGAAGATCCCACATGCCGCGGAGCAACTAAGCCCGTGTGCCACAACTACTGAGCCTGCGCTCTAGAGCCCGCAAGCCACAACTACTGAGCCCACATGCCACAACTACTGAAGCCCGCGTGCCTAGAGCCCATGCTCCACAACAAGAGAAGCCACTGCAATGAGAAGCCCACGCACCACAACGAAGAGTAAAGTCCGCGCACCACAACGAAGAGTAGACCCCGCTCACTGCAAATAGAAAAAGCCTGCGTGCAGCAACAGAGACCCAATGTAGCCAAAAATAAATAAATTAATTAAAAAACTATTTTTTAAAAAAATTAAGAGAAAAAACCTGGAAGGGTCTTATGAGTTATCATTAGGAATAGCAGGTATTATTCTCTTTCATTAATGTGGGCCTCTTATAATGTAGCTTTATCACAGGCCTTTTACTTATCTTCCCAGACTGTAGGCATTCTGTTTTATCCCTGAGGAGTACCTGACACATAGTAGAAACTCAAAAATATACACCTAATGATTTAATACATGAACTCCACACTCATTTGTTCATTCAAAGATACTTCAGCATGGCCCCAGCCCTCAATAATTAATGGGAAAGGGGAGGAAATAAACAAATAATAATGATGTAAAACAGTAATAAGAATTGTTTTAAGAAGTATTCAAAATGATATTGGGGATTTATTAAAAATCTCAGGGCCACAGCCTCCAGGTGAATTTTTAAGTTCGTATGTGAGGGCTGTTGCAAAGAAACTTTTTCTATAGAAAGCCAGATATAAGTGTTTGGGGCTTTGCCAGCCATATATCTGTGTTACAGCTACTCAGCTCTGCTACTCTAGTGTGAAAGTAGCCATAGACAACAGATAAATGAATGGACATGGCCATATTACAATAAAACATTATATGTGGACACTGAAATTTGAATTTCAGAAAATTTTCACATGTCATGAAACACTGTTCTTTAAAAATTTTTTTTAATCATTAAAAAATATAACCATTCTTTGCCCTTGGACTGTACGAAAACAGACAGTTGGCCATATTTGGCCTGCAGGCCATAGTGGCCAATCCTTGGCATACATGAAAGAGCACAGACTCTGGAATCTTTGTGACCTAGGTTAGTATTCCAGCTCGGCTCCTTAATAGCAGGTGACTCAGGCAAGCTACTTTCCTATGTGAACCTGTCTGTTCGCCTGAGAGATGAGAGACTTCAGTAACATCTACTTCGTCTGTAGGGTGGCAAAAAACTTGAAGACCAAAAAAAAAAGAGGCTAAAAGGCCTGTCTGCTAAAACAACAACTGTGCTACTTGAACTATCATAGTAAACATGTTTTCTTTTAACATGCCAATCAGAGAACTAATTTGGACATGGGATTTAATTAAACGCAGTTGGCTGCATCACTAATATACTCCTCTGTCTTCATCATATTCTATTACACGTAGTCACTTCTTTTTGGCATTTGTTATCATAATGTGATGAGACCTCACCATAGCATGTCATGGAGTGTACCAGGCAGCATCTTTTATTTTTATATGACTAGGTTTTAATGGGATTTTACAATTTAGCTCTAGGATGTCTAGCTTGCCAAATCATTCAGCAAATGCTAAGGAAATTGTCTTAACTAGCATACTGCAAGTAAATGGTTCAATTTAATACATCATAAAAATAATAAAAAGAGGAAAATAAAATGGATAGGGAAAAAATCATTTTGGAGAAAAGCCTAGTTTCCTCCTAAATTAAGATGTTAAGAAACAAAGTTTATCTTTTATTTCTTCCATTTAAAGAAGGAGAGGCGTTATAGCTACTGTGATCATGATCCCCTGCAAACCACCCCACACCCCCTGCAAAAGACACATTCTTAGTTTAATCACATTTACTTTACACCATGCCTGACAAGCGGTCAGTCATCCAGCCTCATTTCAACAATCTTTCTCTGATAAAGAGGAGTCTTACCAGGAATGCTTTAACTCAAGAAAATGGATATCTAAATAATAGAATATTATGCATTAAGCTAGAGGCAAGTGTGTAGTGGTGAGAGTGGTGAGGCAATAGAGTTACAGATAGAAAATAAGCCCACCTCGGTTATTTGTGGGACGCAGGGAAATGGAGACCACATAGCATGTTGAAATATTTAGAAGTTATAAATCAACCAGCATCTCACCCAAAGCCCTGCAGCCCAATATTTAGGACTAGCCCTCCAGCCTGGATGTTAAAAGCCTGCTGGATTGTGTGATAGCACAGATATGCTGGGCAGGACAGCATGGAAGCTAGACCTCGGCTTCCGCTCAGGACTTCTGGGTGGTAACTAGACTAAAAAAAACATTAGAACTCATGATAAAGTTCAGCAAGGTTGCAGGATACAAGATCAATATATAAAAATCAATGGTATGTCTAGACACTAGCAATGAATAATCCAAAGTTAAAATTAAGAAAACAATTCCATTCACAGTGGCATCAAAAAGAATAAAATACTTAGGCATAAACTTAACAAAATAAGTGTAAAGTGTATACTCTGAAAACTAGAAAGCATTTTTGAAACAAATTAAAGAAGACCTAAATAAATGGAAAGACATTCCATATTCAAGTATTAAAAGACTAAATATTGTTAAGATAGCAATATTTTCTAAATTGATCAACAGATTCAATGCAATGCATATCAAAATCTCAGCTGGGATTTTTTGCAGAAATTGACAAGCTGATCCTACAATTCACATGGAAATGCAAGGGACCCAGAATAGCCAAAACAACTTTGAAAAAAGGAGAGCAAACTTGGAAGACTCATAGTTCTCAATTTCAAAACTACCTACACAGCTACAGTAATCAAGACAGTGGTAGATGGACAGATATGTAAATCAATGAAATAGACTTAAAAATCCAGAAATATAACCTCAGTTGATTTGTGGTCAGTTGATTTTCCACAAGAGTGCCAAGACAATTCAATGGGGGAAATACTGGTCTTCTCAACAAATGGTTTTGGGATATTCACAAACAAAATTACGAGGTTTAATCCCTACCATATAGAAAATTTGACTCAAAATGGATCATAGAACTAAATTTAAGAGGTATGCTATAAAACTTTCAGAAGAAAATATAGTAGTAAATCCTTATGACCATGTTAGGCAAAGCCTTCTTAGATACAACATCAAAAGCACAAACAACAAAAGAAAAAAAATAAATTAGACTTCATCAAAAATTAAGACCATTTGTGCTTCAAAGGACACCATCAAGAAAATGAAAACCCACAGAATGGGAAAAAATACTTGCAAATCATATATCTGATAAGGGACTTGTATCAAGAATATACAAAGAACACTTACAGCTCAATAATAAAAAAGACAAATAACCCAATTTAGAAATGGGCAAAGGTTTCAAGAGACATTTTTCCCAAGAAGGTATGCAAATGGTCAATAAGCACTTGAGAAAATGCCCAGTATCCTTACTCACTACACATTAGGGAAATACAAATCAAAGCCACAATGAGATACCACTTCATACCCACTAGAATGGATATAACCAGAACAACAGAAAATAGTAAGTGTTGGTAAAAATGTGCAGAAATTGAAACCCTCATACATTTCTGGTGTGAGTATACAATAGTGTTTTCCACTTTGGAAAATATTTTGGGACTTCCTCAAAAAGTTAAACATGGATTTAACATGTGACGCAGCAATTCTACTCCAAGGTAGCCAAGAGAAGTAAAACTACATGTGCACACAAAAACTTGCACATGAATGTTCATAGCAACATTCTTCTTAATAGCCAAAAGGTGGAAACAACCCAAATGTCCATCAACTGATGAACAGACAGTGGAATATGTGACAGTAAAAAAGAGTGAAATACTAATACATGCTATGACACAGATGAGCTTTGAAAACATTATGTTAAGTGGAAGCAGTCACAAAATACCATATATTGTATGATTCCATTTAAATGAAATGCCTAAAATAAGCAAAGCTCTAGGGACAGATATTAGATTAGAGACTCTCTCTGGCTGAGGTGGTTGGGAGGAAATGGGAAGTGACTGCTAATGGATACAGGTTTCATTTTGGTGTGATGGAAATGTTCTGAAATTGATTGTGGGGGCTTCCCTGGGGGCGCAGTGGTTAAGAATCCGCCTGCCAATGCAGGAGACACGGGTTCGAGCCCTGGTCTGGGAAGATTCCCACATGCTGTGGAGCAACTAAGCCTGCGAGCCACAACTACTGAGCCCACTTGCCACAACTACTGAAGCCCATGCACCTAGAGCCCGTGCTCCACAGCAAGAGAAGCCACTGCAATGAGAAGCCCGTGCACTGCAATGAAGAGCAGCCCCCACTCACTGCAACTAAAGCCCACGTGCAGCAATGAAGACCCAACACAGCCAAAAATAAATAAATAAATAAATTTATAAAAAAAAAAAAATGTAGGCCTTGTACTAAAAAAAAAAAAACAAATTAAATACTGGTTACAGTAACACAGTGGCTATCAGGCCATTTCCCCAACTTTTGTATACCCCAGGAGAGCTGGCATTCCTCTTTCGGAATTTAGCCCTGAAAACATAATACTGAGCTAAGAAAGAAACATTACAAGTTATGTCCGTCCCCATTTCACAAACATAAAAGTCACAGCATGACAGGCATGTTTTACAGGCACAGAGATGAGGCCGAGAAAATAAAAAAAAATTAATACCCTTCATCTGCTGCTGTAGGACTTTCTAGGTATTATGTCTTACGAATTGAGCTAAAGTTTGGGACTGGGTCCCCCTTTTCTTGCCTGCTCCCAAAAAAAAAATATCACAAAGGAAAAAGTCATTTTTCTTGTAGAACAGACCTTTTTCCTGAGCCCCAATTATTTTTTAATCTTAAACCTTAGAGAGGAAATTACCTTTTTAGATTGGAAACTGCAGTTTCTGCCTCGCTCCTGCTTGAGTTCACAAATGAAGAACATACTCTGCTACGAGACGGTAGTGGGAAGCCTGATGCAAGCACTTAGAGGGGGGTTATGGAAGTCATTTAAGGGGTTTCAGCACAGCAAATACACTGCAGTTCAAAGAATAAATATATATGTGTAAAACTTCTTTGAAAGTACATTTCTAAATACACACACACACACACACACACACAAATTTCATGGGCAAAGAGTTGCTTTCCATAGTCAAAGACCATGAAACAAGTTGAATCTGGATCTCAGGATGTCCTCTTCCCCAGACCTTGGAACATAAAGGAGCTATCCACTGAGTCAAGCTGCCACACATGAGAATCCAATCCCAGAATGGCTAAGAGACACACTCAAGGCAATGATGCGGCTTATTTTTTTTAAACTTCAACCCCTGGTTGCAGGGGGGTGCTAGCAGAAAAACCAATAATCGAGCTTCCCTGGTGGCGCAGTGGTTGAGAGTCCGCCTGCCGATGCAGGGGACACGGGTTCGTGCCCTGGTCCGGGAAGATCCCACATGCTGCGGAGCAGCTGGGCCCGTGAGCCATGGCCACTGAGCCTGCGCGTCTGGAGCCTGTGCTCTGCAGCGGGAGAGGCCACAACAGTGAGAGGCCCATGTACCGCAAAAAAAAAAAAAAAGAAAGAAAGAAATACCAATAATCATTCATTCAGCAATACCTACCGAACATCTCCACATGCCAGGCACAATTCTAGGCATTAGGGATGGGGGTGAGCAACACCAAAGTCCCTGCTACAATAAGTCCCAATCTAGTACTTCACACATAGTGAGCACATAAATATTTGATTATTACATGAATCAATAAATAAGTTTAAAAAATTAAGTCAAAAGATAATAAAATCACACTTAAGCATTAGACTTTTCTAATTCTTTAAAAATTTCTTTTAAAAGCTGGGAAAATATTCAATGATGGGAAGTATCTATAATATTACCTTAGGGAGAAAAGATAATACAAACTCCATATACAGTTTAATTATATATATATGTGTGTGTGTGTGTGTGTGTGTGTGTGTGTGTTTATATATACATATAGATATGTGTATATATATATACACATATACATATAGATATGTGTGTGTGTGTGTATATATATATATATATCACTCTATAGGAAGGAAAAATCTCTAATGCAACAGTCCAAAATGTTAACTGTAATTTCCTTTAGGATTACACAGTATTTTTATATTTTTACTTTTCCATCTTTTAATTTTTCTATAATATACATTCTTTGTATGAGAAGGGAAAGCTATTTTAAAAAGACAAAAATATTTCTATGGTAATTCTTCACTTAGCAGTGGAACTAAGACCTTCAGGAAACATACTGGATTGGCAACTCTGTCTATCAACTTTGTCCTCAACACCACGAGACTTTATTTTTTTTTCCTCAAATTTTCTCTCTTTGTGGTGAGGAAGTTCCTAATTCACAGAAAAGGAACCAGCAGAGCAAGAAGAAACCAGAGAAGAAAGCTCCACAGCACAGAATCCAGGAAACAATGAGGAACTTGTTTAAGGCAGCATACACCTGGCATAGGGGAGTTCTTACAGTCACACAGGGCTGGAAACGTTGTCAAATGATCTCTTGTTATTTTTATTTCATCAGTTCCCTAACTCATGAAACTCGTAATAGTATTATTTCATATTCAGTTGCTATAAAAAGAAACTTTCTTTAAAACATAAATGGTAGGTATCATGGAATAAATAGACACTAACAATTACAAGAATAGCTAATGTTTCTGCATGCTTGCTATGTTCCAGGCACCGTGCCATTTATTGTACACGTTGTGCATGCATAATTTCATTTAATCCTCAGTCCCACGAAATAGGTACCATTATCTGTCACACCTGGAGATAAGTAAACAGACAATAAGGAACTCACCCCAGATCACAATGCAGCATGGAAGAGGAGCCTTCAAACCCAGGTCTGACTGCATCTCATACTCCTAATCATTCTCCTAATGATTAAGAGTCTTAGTTATTTACTATGATTTTTCTTTTCTTGTACCAGCAAAAAATTTTCAGAGCATCGTATTAGATATTTCTTTCCAAAACCTGAGGGGAAAAAATACAAGGTTTAAGAATTTAGCAACCTCTATTTATCCTTTTACCCATCTTTTCTTCATTTTTTTAAGAAAGCAAGGCTTTGAGGAAGGAAGCATGCTAAAATAATTTCTTTAAGTCTGAAAGCGTTAGCTGTTACATGATATGTGATCATTTCCACGTCACTTTTTGTCTTGTATTTTATAGTGAAAAAAACACATGCCATACCACTGTTTGGTATTTGCATCAGTCTCAAGGCATCCAATATAGAAAACTGTGTAGGCAGAATAATATTCCTTCTGATGAATTTACTGCTTCAACTTAACGTTTAGAATGTAGTGGAAAGAATCAATAGGCATATACTCTTCTTGGGAGTCATAAACATTCATTTAAACAAACTCAATGTTCCTTTTGTGTATATTCAATACATAAACAGCTTGAAATTGGCTAGAAAAGGAACTATACCCTTCAAAACCTCAGATGAAATAGTTGTGAGTGGAAGAGGGATTGTATGATAACAACACCGTGTATACATTCCGGGAGCATTATTCTCTTCTATTATTTGATATTCGTACAAATGTGGTAGGTTGGGTTTGGATAAAATGTTAGAGCAGAGTGCAGTGGTTCTCAACCTTGATGCCCTAAAGAAAAATTGAGACTCAGTACCTCCCATTTCAGAGAATCTGCCTGCTCTAGGCATCTGGGAATCTATACGTGACAAGTGTCCCCTGGGATGGGGATGCAGGTGACACATGACTCATACTTCCAGAAATGCTGCTATGAATAACAGTGAATAAGCACATGGGCTCAAGAGGCGACCATACCAGTTTGAATCATGGCTTTCCACTGAGGCACAGGGTGTCCTTAGTCAAGCAGCTTAATCTCTCTAAACCTCAGTTTCTTCATCTGTGAAATGCGAGGACAGCAAGAGTATCTTTCACAGTTGTTGTGAGAATTTTTTAAAAAGATATTTGCAGATGAAGCAACCGACAAAGGATTAATCTCCAAAATTTACAAGCAGCTCAATAACAAAAAAACAAACAACCCAATTCAAAAATGGGCAGAAGACCTAAATAGACATTTCTCCAAAGAAGATATACAGACTGCCAACAAGCACATGAAAAGAATGCTCAACATCATTAATCATTAGAGAAATGCAAATCAAAACTACAATGAGATATCATCTCACACCAGTCAGAATGGCCATCATCAAAAAATCTAGAAACGATAAATGCTGGAGAGGGTGTGGAGAAAAGGGAACACTCTTGCACTGCTGGTGGGAATGTGAATTGGTTCAGCCACTATGGAGAACAGTATGGAGGTTCCTTAAAAAACTACAAGTAGAACTACCATATGACCCAGCAATCCCACTACTGGGCATATACCCTGAGAAAACCAAAATTCAAAAAGAGTCATGTACCAAAATGTTCATTGCAGCTCTATTTACAATAGCCCGGAGATGGAAACAACCTAAGTGCCCATCATCGGATGAATGGATAAAGAAGATGTGGCACATATATACGATGGAATATTACTCAGCCATAAAAAGAAACGAAATTGAGCTATTTGTAATGAGGTGGATAGACCTAGAGTCTGTCATACAGAGTGAAGTAAGTCAGAAAGAAAAAGACAGATACCGTATGCTAACACATATATATGGAATTTAAGAAAAAAATGTCATGAAGAACCTAGGGGTAAGGCAGGAATAAAGACGCAGACCTACTAGAGAACAGACTTGAGGTTATGGTGAGGGGGAAGGGTGAGCTGTGACAGGGCGAGAGAGAGTCATGGACATATACACACTAACAAACGTAGTAAGGTAGATAGCTAGTGGGAAGCAGCCGCATGGCACAGGGATATTGGCTCCGTGCTTTGTGACAGCCTGGAGGGGTGGGATAGGGAGGGTGGGAGGGAGGGAGATGCAAGAGGGAAGACATATGGGAACATATGTATATGTATAACTGATTCACTTTGTTATAAAGCAGAAACTAACACACCATTGTAAAGCAATTATACCCCAATAAAGATGTTAAAAAAAAAAGATTATGTATCTATCTAGAGATAGATACATATATGGAGAGAGAGAGAGAGAGAAAGAAACTTCCCATACTGCCCAACACAAAATAAATGCTCAAGAACTGTAGCTTGCTGATATTAAATTATTGTTTTAAAAGAGAAAGCCCCAAAGCTCTAAAACCCCCTATTGTTATGTTCTCTTTATTTCTCAGTCTTCTCTCAGGGATACTGACTCACCTTCACAATTTCTCTTAGTTAAATCTTCCATGAATATTAATCTTAACTTGCTTTGATCGTGAGGGGCCCAAATTTTGTAAAAGCATTATTAGGCATTCAAACAGTTCTTTCCACATTTCAAAATATTAGAACATCAGGACAATCTATCACCCATTTTGGCCTTAGTTGGTACAGTAATTGTAACTGGTCTCCCTGGAACCGATCATGCGGTGAATAAAATAAATCCCAAAGCACAGAAGACCAATTAACTAGTTAACAGAGTATTGTGCAGATGTTTTCTACTCACAGCATTCTATATATTGTTTATTTGGAAAGGATACACGCATGCACACAAGAACTGACACTCAACTGTTTCTTTCCATTATCTTTGAATAATACAATAGCTGCATTTTCCATTTCTAAATCTTATAGAATTTTTGCCTAAAACATTATGTTATAGTTTGTATTATAAAGAAGGGTGAAAACATGTCTTAATATTGAAATTCAGGTTTCCAGGGGAATTTGCGGTTTTGACCTTTTTATTTATCTATAATATTCATGTAGTTAAATGCACAGATCTTAAGGGCACTGCTCAATGGACTCTGAGAAAGTTAACACATTCTTGTAACAACCAGTGAGACAGATTTAGAAAATCACCAGCGCCTCAGAAGGTGCACCTCTTCCTTCTCTCAGTCATTACCTCCCCCACGGGTAACCACTATTCTGACCTCCATCACCAGTGATCAATTTCATCTGCTTTTGAACTTCAAATAAATGGAACCAGGAAGTGTGGATTTCCTCTACAACATTAAGTCTGTGAAATTCATCCATATTTTTGTTTGTAACAGTAGTTCATATTTTTATCATCAATATATATTGTTCCATTTATGGCTGTGTCACAAATTATCTATGGACATTTTGTTTGGGGCTACTATGAATAAAGTGACCCTGAACATTCTTGTCCATGTTTTTTAGCACACGTGTGTACTTAGAGCAGAATTGCTGGGTGGTAGAGATTGGCATATGTTCAGTTTTAGTTAACACTGCCCAAAAAAGTTTAGAATGATGATCTTACCAATTTATACTCCCACTGACAGGGTATAAGAGTTCCATTGACTCAGCATCCTCACCAGTTTTGGTATTGTCTGTCCTTTCCATTTTAGTCATGTTGGAGGATGTGTAGTGGTAATGCACTGAGGTTTTAATTTGTATTTTTCTCATGACTGATTAAATTGATCATTTTTTCTTGTCTGTATTGGACATTTCGATATCCATTTCAATTTTTTTAAGTTCAAGTTTTTGCTCATGTTTATACTGTGTTCTCTACCTCTTTTCTTTTTATTTTTAATAAATTTGGGGGTAGGAAGGATAGTTTCAGATTTACAGAAAAGTTGAAATGAGAAAGATGGAAAGTAATGTGGTGTGCAAACACTAACTAAAAGAAAGGTGTTTATCTATACCAGTGGTAGACAAAATGAAGTTTCATCCAAGAACTATTACTAGACATAAAAAGGATCATTTCATAATGATCAAGGGACAATTCAACAGGAGGATATAACAATGTTAAATCTGTGTGCACCTAATGTCATAGACTCAAATACATAAAAATGAAAACATATAAATAAAAAGAGAAATAGACAAATCCATGATCATCATAGAGATTTTAACACATTTTTCTCAAACAATTTAGTAGAGATATAAAATATTTGAGCAACACAATTAACAAACTTGCCTGTGTGCATTATATACCACTGCACCAAACAAGTGCAAAATATACACATTTTTTCTCAGATGTACATGGAATATTTATTAAAATAAAACACCCTCTGAGTCATAAAGCAAGTGTTGACAAATGTCAGATTACTCCTTCCAAAACCCATAATCTCTATCCAGTCATAAGGAAACCATCAGACAAATTGAAATTCATGGATATTCTACAAAATACCTGATGGATACTTCTCAAAACTGTCAAGGTTATAAAAAACAAACAAACAAAAGACTGAGAAATTCATATGGACCAGAGGAGACTAATGACACATAACGACTAAATGCAGTGTGTTAGCCTGGTTTGGATTATGGAAGAGAAAAAGGACAGTATAGTCCTTATGCTTAAGACATGTCTCTTGTAAGCAGTATATAGTTGGGTTATTTTTTTTTATTTTTTTATTTTTTGCGGTATGCGGGCCTCTCACTGTTGTGGCCTCTCCCATTGCGGAGCACAGGCTCTGGACGCACAGGCTCAGCGGCCATGGCTCACGGGCCTAGCCGCTCCGCGGCATGTGGGATCCTCTTGGACCAGGGCACGAACCCGTGTCCCCTGCATCGGCAGGCGCACTCTCAACAACTGTGCCACCAGGGAAGCCCAGTTGGGTTATTTTTTAAATCCAGGCTGACAATCTTTGCTTTTAATTGAAATGTTTCACTCATTTACAGTTAATATAATTACTAATATATTTAAGTTTAAATCTGCCACCTTACTATTTGTTTTCCACTTGTCCCATCTCTTTTGTGTTCCTTTTTTCTGCTTTCTTATATACTTTCTGATTACTCAAGTAATTTTTATCATTCCATTTTCTTTTTTTAATTAGATTGTTAGTTATACATTCTTTTTTGTTTATTTAGTATTTACCCTGGATACTGCAACATACATCCAGGACTTATTAATCTACCTTAAATTAGTAATTATACCACATCCCAGATAATGCAAGAATCTTACAACACTTCAATGACAATTACTCCTCTTCTGCCTTTTGTGCTGGTGTTGTCATGCATTTTAATTCTGCACGTAGTTTAAACCCACTAGACCTTATTATTATTGTTTTACAGAGTCAACATTTATTCAGACTTTTAAAGATTTATTTATTTAGATATATTTATTTAGATGGATTTATCTTTTCTGTTACTCTTCATTCCTTCTTGCATTTCCATCTAAGATCATTAACTTTCTGCTGAAAAACACCTTGTAGTGATTGTTTTAGTGTGGGTTTTCTAGTAACAATTTCTCTCCATTTCTATTTGAATGAAAATGTCTTTATTTTACCTTCATATTTGAAGGATATTTTCACTGGGCATAGAATTCTTTGGTGGTTATCGTCTTTCAATTGTGTATATATACATCATTCATTACCTACTAGCTTTCATCACTTCTTTTGAAAGGTCAACTGTCAGTTGACTGTTACTTTTTTAAAGGGATTTGTCTTAGATTTTCTCTTTATAGGTGTCGTCACTACTTTGCTACTATAATTTTTGTTTATTTTATTTGGGGTTTATAGGGCTTCATGAATCTGCAGTTTGGGAAGTTTTTGGACAGTTTATCTTCAAATATTTCTTCTGCTCCATTTCCCCTCTGTTTTATTTTCCATTTATGTTTATTCTCTGTACTTCAAACTTAGTATTTTCCACTTATTTATTTTCAGCTGTCTAATTCTCTATTCTGCTGTGTCTTATCTGCAGTTAAACTCATCTTTTGACTTACTGATATTTCTGCTCTAGAACTTCCATTTGGTTATATTTCTACAGATGCTCATTTTATGGTGACAGTCTCTGTTCTTTACCTACTTTCTTTAACATATTAATCATATTTATTTCAAAATTATATTTTTATTAACCCCAATATCTGTATTACATATAAGCCTGTTTCTTTTTTTGTTTCTTTGTTTGTTTATGATTTTTTGGGTTTTTTGGCCATGCAGCACAGCTTGCAGGATCTTACTTCCCTGACTAGGGGTGGAACCTGTCCCCTCAGCAGTGAAAGCACAGAATCCTAACCACTGGACCACCATGGAATTCCCTATAACCCTATTTCTATTGTCAATTTTCTTCTCTTAGCTTTCATCATTTGGTCTTATTTTCTGGAATAGCTGGTAATTTTTGACTGAAGGCTGATATTAAGCATGAATGATTGTAGAGACTGTGGATGATGTTATATTTCTCTAGAGAATATTTTATTTTCTTCTTCCTGACAGGCAGGAAACCTTAATCCAATTGGAGGCCAGTGTTTAAGACTTTGTGAGAGCTTATCTATTACTAATTTATCCCTATCATCAGCTGTAGTACGTCAGAAGTCTATTTTAAAAGCCTAAATTAAAAACAAAACAAAACAAAACAAAAAAACTCCAATAAAGATGTTAAAAAAAAAAAGCCTGAGGAATTTCCTGGGATCTCTTCTCCTTGGCAGGTTCTAAATTGTAATTTTTGTCTCTCCTTAGAACTGTGAGTTGGCTAAAAGCTCTAATTAGCTTTTTAGCCCCTTAAAAACTACATTTTTAGGGGTTCTTAGCTTCTCACTCCACTCATGCCCAGCTTAGGAATTAGCTAATGACTTGAAGGTAAATTGTATAGAGAATTCTGGATCACTTCTCTGAAGTTCTCATTTCTTTAGATATTGGCTCCTTAAGTCTTGGCTACTTAAATAGCCCTGAAGTTAAATTTTGGGTTCCCTATCCTAGTAATACTGCTGCAAGCTCCAAGTCTCTGCTTTCCCTTCAGTCTCTATGACTAGCAAGGCAAATAAGCAAAAGTTCTAAAGACAAAAGCATCAGTAAATGTGGGACTCACTTTATGCTTTTCCCTTCTCTTTGAGATGCTGGCCCTTCAAGTTTTGGGCACCCTGGTTATTGTCTGATGACTTCAAACAGCTGTTATTTTGAATTTTACTGAGATGTTGTAATTGTTCTCAGTGGGAAGGTTAGTTTAATGCTAGAGAATTTGGTTTTAATTTACCTTAGTATTTGCTCAACCACTAACAAAGCTGAAATCAACCTTTGAGTAGGGTGATACCATATCCCAGTTTGCCTGGGATGGTTCTGATTTATGGCTTTTATTCTGGAACAATGATTACTAGTGCTCCCTTTACTTTCAGAAGTGTCCAGTATGTGCAATAAATTATATGATTACTCTACCTCTAAGGGTGATTTTTATCCTTCCTCCTGCCTCCATTAAAAAACTATTAATTACCTATAGTAATTAAGAATGTCACATGACTAAACAATTGAAAAGAACAGAGATTTCATATCTCTTGTTTTTGCACATCTTAGAATTTGTATTCTATTTACTTGCAGATCTGACACATCATTCTGAGAAAAAAAAAGGATTTTTTATTTTTAAAGATCAAGGAGATTTCCACAGATTGGATAATCAATTCCAGTGTCTAAAAACTCATAACATCATGCATGTAAACATAAATACACATATAAATACAATGTGCTTACATGCAAAAGTCAACTGTTTTTCTGTACATATAATTTTCATAGTCTCTTAAGGCTAGAAGAAACTTTAAGATGACTGAACTCAGCCATATATTCCTTTTATGGAAAAAGACATTGAGGTCTCAAAAGTTAGTTTAGGATGACCTAAATGATTTATCCAACATCACAGGTAGATCCTGAACTCTTCTGGCTCCTAGCCCAATACAGTTCTCTCTATATATACTACCTAACCCAGTGTTTTTGTATCAGCAGAATCTTCCTGCTCCTATAATAACAAATACCTCCTGTCCCTATATCCTAGTGTACAAGGATAAAAGGATTTGGGAATCCTTCCATATTGGGATACAAAGGGCAAGATTTGGACCTTTCCTAGTAGGATATAAAGGGCAAAAACTCTTCCTGTGAATGTCATAAAGTAACCATTTACATTTTATTCACTAAATGCTTCCCAGAATACCTGTTGGATAGTCCCCAACGATTTGGAGTTGCAGATGGTTCGTTAGGATTCTTTGTTTATTTCAAACAGAAGAATTTACAGAGTACATGATTTATTAGGTAGCTGGAGCAGACACATCTGGTGCCCTGAGTCACAACCACTTAGACTTATGTCTGATTTTAGCCAGGTTGGAATAGATAATTCAATGCAAGCTTAGAGTTGCTTCACCTGATAGCATTTCACCCATAGCTAGCTCATAGAGTATCTTTACTTTCTTCCCTGTGGCTGCCTTGGATGCTAGCAAGAGTTTTCGTATATGCGTGGAAAGAGCAGGGGCAATCTTGACCAATGAACAGGAGTTAATAAAGAGTTAGTAAATAAACACTCCTGCCTGCAAACCATTGTGTAGACAATTCTGAGAAGCATTCTTCTTAGGATGCTTAGGTGCTTCTTGGGATATTTCAGTAGAATTAAGCCCTGCTGCCCAACCATCATCCTTATGTTTCTCCTTTTTCTCCTTTCCAATATCATTCTTCCTGCTCCCTCATTCCTGCCCACCAAGATCATCTCTCAAATAAACACACACACAAATCTTTGTGTCAGGGAATGCTTTTGGAGGGACCCAAACCACATAATGCTCAAACTCTAAATTCTTCCACTTATAAAATGTCCCTATTTCAAAGCCCTCTCAACTTCAGTTTCACATTTAAAGACTACTCCTTACTCCTTAGCTCCTATGTCTATGGCATGTCTTCCTAGACAGTAAAGGATAACTATAATGAATGTGTTCTATTATAGTGCCATCTAGTGGCAAGGATGAATCAGAGCTCATGGCATCTAAGTGACCATGTTAAATATTAAACAGTGGTAACTTCACATTACACAAGAAAGATAGATGTGTTCAAGAGCAGTCAATCTTACCACAGTTCTATTGAAGATCAAAAAGATAAATGTTTGTGACAGGATATTAAAAGGTTGGGATAATTTTATGATAGGTAGGTAACACAAGCTAAGACAGTGATAAAGATAACCAAATCTTATGCTTGAAAAGGCAAAAGCTAATCGCCAAAAAGGTCGGTAGAGCTTTACCTCTGTGTTTTGATTTAGCTGAGCATAAACCATATTAAACATACAAAGTTGGTTCACACAGTATAGAAATCTGCCCCAACAGCCAGTGCTTAAGAGATCTCAGGATAGAAATGGGCAGTAACACAAAATAATAATTATAATAATAGCAATATCAACAGCAGCTACCATTTAAGGAGTACTTGCTATGTTCCAGGCCCTATACTAAACATTTTATCCATGTGGGCTCATTTAATTTTTACAACAGCCCTATGAGGTAGGTACTACTGATATCCTTATTATTTAGATAAAGAAAAGTAGGCTCAGCAAAATTGGTGAAGTTCTCAAGGTTACACACTCAATAAAGAGCAGAAGGAGGTTCAAAACCAGGTCTGCCTGGCTACAAAATCTGTTCTCTTACCCAGTTCACATTTCGTGCTTCATCAGAAATCATGACTAATTTTATGCCAAGTACATTGTTAGTGATCGTTATCAATAACAACCCCCATTTCACAGACAGAGTGCTGAAACAGTCATGGTTAAATATCTTGCTATAGGTCACCTAGAAATCAGTGGCTTGCCTGAATTAAGATTCGTTGGTCAGTGGACTCTAGTTAAAACATATATTCTTTCTCGTGACTGACTTCTTCCAGCAATTAATTTATATCCCTAAGCAAAAGATCTGTTTGCCTTATCTTAGATTGTGTAACCGAAAATGTTAATATTAGATAAGATAGTCTACAGAACTATGAAAAGAAACTATCCTAGAGAATTTAACTCTGTGCCATCTTCTGACAGTGAGTTTCATACTTCAACCAAGTTTTGGATAAATCAGAACTCAGTGGTCAGCATTTATGTCCTAGTCGTTCATCCTAACACAAGAAACACAGATGAGATGGATTTACCATCAAAGGGCATATGGAGCTTGATCATGATAAAAAATAGAATCTCCTTAGTTACAGGTAGGTCCCTCTTAAGAAAGAAGAAAAACGCTTTTGGATTCTGTTGAACAATCATTAGTACAGGGACTTCCCTGGTGGTGCAGTGGTTGGGAATCCACCTGTCAATGCAGGGGACACGGGTTCGATCCCTGCTGCAGGAGGATCCCACGTGCCGCGGAGCAGCTGGGCCCGTGCGCCATGACTGCTGAGCCTGCGCTTTGGAGCCCACGAGCCACAACTACTGAGCCCGTGAGCCACAACTGCTGAGCCCTCATGCCACAACTACTGAAGCCCGTGCACTTAGAGCCCGTACTCTGCAACAGGAGAGGCCACCACAGTGAGAGGCCTGTGCACCACGATGAGGAGTGGCCCCCGCTCACTGCAACTAGAGAAAGCCTGCACGTAGCAACGAAGACCCAACACAGCAAAAATAAATAAATAAAATGGTTAACTTTAAAAAAGAAAAAATGGAATAAATTTTTTAAAAAAATCATTGGTACAGCCTTGGGTAGTATATTTAACCTTTCAGGGCCTTAGTTTTTCATCTCTGAATAAGAAAAATGAAACTGATTTCACAGGGTGCTGGTGAGGATTCATCTACTTAAATAACCAAGAATAACACATGATATGTAGTAGAACCTTAAATGATTTTTCTTTTTTTTTTTAATATCCTTTGTTTCATAAAGATTTTAAGTTGTTTATGAAAATAGTCTCAAAAAATGTTATCTCTCTTCTTCCTTTCTCTGGTCCAAAGAAGAAAAGTTCTTGCAGCAATCTGAATACTGTAAGGACTTAAGAAATGAATACTTTTCAAACACCTGGGCTTGCCAGTGGAGGACAAGTTCGAAAATTCTAACAACTTGCAAATGCAAATACTGTGTGATCTATCAATTCTACCTGTGGGACTCTATCTTACAGATAAATGATTTATGTACAAGGCTATTCACTGCAGTATTAATTTTAACAGCAAAATATTTTAAAAAATCTGAATGTCCATCAATGGAAGACTGCTTACATAAATTATGGTACATGGTACATCAATACAAGGATACAATATGCAACTGGAAAAAAATTACAGGATATATTTTTAGGTGAGAAGGCAAGGTATACAACATTATGCATAATATACTATTGTATAAAAAGAGAGAAATATATATTAATATTTGCTTGTATGTGTACAAAGAAATTCTAAAAAGACACCCTGAAAATTGTGGTTTCTAGTAAGCAGGGTGGGAGAAAACTGGATCCATGTGTGGAAAGAAGGTTTTCACTGTATTTCACCTTTTTTTAACCAGTGGCAAAAATTTAATAAATTGAATTTTAAAAATATTTTATTTGGGCTTATACCCACTTCCAAAAGCTAATAAGATCTTAAAGTTTGCCTTTCCTTATCTCATACAGCTTATAATAGACAAATGGGTAAACTGAGCCATAAACAACCAGATTTTTCCACAGTTTTTCTAAACAGTGAATTTAGCAAGATTATAGAATATAAGGTCAATATACAAAAATTAATTGTATTTCTCTATATTAGTGACAATCAGAAAATTAAAATCTAAAATACCATTTGTAATAGCATAACAAACAAACACTTAAACAACATAACATTGCTGAGATAAAGAAGATTATCTCTTTAAAGAAAATAAAGATAAAGAAGATTATCTCTTTAATGATTAAAGAAGACATAAATAAATGAAGAGGCATACCATCTTTGTGGATTAGAAGATTCAATATTACTAAAATGTAAGTTCTCTTTAAATGGATCTAGATTCAACAATCCTGATCAAAATCTCATCAGGATTTCTCTTGTAAAAATTGACAGAATAATTCTAACATTTATTTGGAATATCAAAGAGTTTAGAATACATCTTTAAAAAACATGTTTAAAGAAACTAAATTGAAAGACTCATCTGATTTCAAGACTTACCATAAACCTATAGTAATTAAGACAAAAATAGCAAGATAATTCAATGGGGAAAAAAGAGTTGTTTCAACCAATTGTGCTGGATCAAATGTATACTGTATGGGAAAAAAACGAAACAACATCTACCTCACACTATATACAAAAATTTACTTGAATTTACTTGAAATGAAATATAGACCTAAACATAAAACTAAATTATGATACTTCTAGAGAAAAATGTAGAATACCTTCACAAATACCTCACCTTCTGAGGTAGACAAAGATTTCTTACATAAGACAACAGAAAAGCATTAATCATAAGGAAAAACTTAGTCAACTAGGCTACAACAAAATTTAAAACACAGCTCTTCAAATGATCCTGGAGAGAAACTGAAAAGGCAAACCTCAGATTGGGTGAAAATATCCGATAAAGATCTTGAATCAAGAATGAAGTATCACTGAACTGTAATAAAATGATTAAAATAGTAAATTTTATATTATGTATATTTTATTATTTTTTTATTTTATTATTTATTTATTTAGCTGCACCAGGTCTTTGTTGTGGTACACGGGATCTTCGTTGCCACATGCAGGACCTTTGTTGTGGCATGAGGGATCTTTTTAGTTGTGGCATGTAGGATCTTTAGTTGCGGCATGCAGACTCTTACTTGCTGCATGCATGTGGGATTCTAGTTCCCTGATCAGGGATCGAACCCAGGCCCCCTGCATTGGGAGCGTGGAGTCTTAGCCACTGGACCACCAGGGAACTCCTTATTATGTATATTTTAACACAATAAAAAAGGCCAGAAAAAGAGAATAGATAAAGAACTCTTAAATCTCAATAATAAAAAGGTAAACAAAATGGGCAAAAGATTTGAACAGACATTTCACAATAGAAGATATACCAATGGGCAGTAAGTACATTAAAAGATTCTCCATTTTATTAGTTAATAAGGAAATGTACATTAAAATCACAAAAAGATGCCACTGTACTCCTCATAGAATGGCTAAAATTAAAAAGACTGACAATACCAAGAGCTGACAAGGATGTGGAGCAACTGGTACTTTCATACCTTGTTGCTGGGAATGCAGAATTGTACAGTTCCATTAGAAAAGAGTTTAGACGTTTCATTAAAATTTAAACATATATCTAACCCAAGTTTTCTCAGCCTCAACACTATTGAGATTTTTGTGTCAGATGGGTCTTTGCTGTGGGGCCTGCCCTGTGAGCTGCAGAATGTTTAGCAGTATTCCTGGCCTCTACTCACCTGGTGCTAGTGGCACCTCCCCAGACATGACAAAAATGTCCCCAAACACTGGCAAATGTCCTCTAGAGTGCAAAATTGTCCCCAGTTGAGAACCACTTATCTATGCTATGGCCCAGCCATTGAACAACTAGTGATTTACTGAAAAGAAATGAAAACATATGTCCAAAAAGAGACCTGTGCACAAAAGTTCATGTTTTTTCTTAACAGCTAAAAAGAAAGAAACAAATTGTCCCTTAACAGGTAAATGGATAAGCAAATTGTAATACATTCATTCATACAATGGACTAATTCATGAAAAATGTTGCTATGAACCTTGGTGTACAGATATTTGTTTGAGACTGTACTCTTAATGGTTTGGGGTATATACCTGGAAGTGGAATTGCTGGATTATACAGTAATTCTTTGTTTAACTTTCTGAGAAATCCTCAGTAACTTTCAAGGGTATAAAGGGAGCTGAGATTTTTTAAAAGTTGAGAATCGCTGTCCTAGAACATTCCAGCTTTGCCTGCATAACTTCTGCTTGTTATTCAAGATAAAGGCAGGCTTCATCTATTAAGAAAAATGTGGAGTCCAACCCTAGGTTATGTTATGAGGCCCTCCTATGTGTAACTTATGTGTACCTCCATCTTGTTTATTAGAACACAGTATTTTAATCACCTGTTAGCCTCACTTTCCCCTCTCTAAACTATATACTCTTTAAGGCTGAGATTCAGGTCTTTTCTATTTGTGTGTACGCCCAATGTCTGGAACATAACGGTGCACAAGAAATATCTGTGACAAAAAAAAAAGAAAAAAAAAAAGAAATATCTGTGACATATTTTCGAAGGAAATTAAAGATGATTATTTGAAATGCTCTATAGGAGGATTGATAAAGATTTCACCCATATGTCACCTCTAATTGCCTAGTAATGGCTGCCTGGAGGTCTGTGTTGAAAAGGATCCTGGGGTCATCTACAGGCTTAGCAGGAAGGAATGCAGAGACTAATCAGCAATGTTAGTGAGATGTGGAAAGATTTATACCTACACTAAATGCTAAGTCCCCTTTCAGTTCTAACATTCCATGCAGGAAATGCAATTGTTTTTGCCTTCAAATCTCATCCTTATTAATTTAGTCTAAATACCTGATACCTCTTTTATTAGTAAATTAAATGTGACCATGTTGTAAAATCCACTGGATAAAAAACACAAATATTCTCTCTTCAATCCACATCCCTACCCCTGGATCCTGCCAAGATCAAAAGTTCCTTATAGAATTCTTCATGGATTTTTACAAATACATCAACACAGTTTTATGATAATATGCGGTTGTTAGATTTGAAATGACTCACACTGCTTTCACCTGGGGACTCATTCCTTACCCAAGTAGCATTCAGAGAAAAATATATACAGCCTACATTTTCATTTTATTTCTAGTTTCATATCTTTGCTTTTATTTATAAAAAGCTACACGTTGTTAGAAAATAAAAACCATTCCAATATATTACATTATTTCTCCAATCTCTCTTTTTACAAATGGACAGCTATTGGAGTTAAAGAAATTATTGGCTAAGCTAAAAAAAATTAATTATGCCTTAGAAGAAATTCTAAGAAGATACATTTGAATGGGAGTCTGAAATCATTATGGCCTCCATTTCAGGAAAAAAAGGTGGGGGAGACATCTATAAATTAAGCGTGGGTAGTATGTTATTATACATGTAGGTGACACAATATGTTGATATATCACAGTATTAATTTAACAGCATTGATCCAAAGATGTTACTCCCACAGAGATCCTTTCATTTGTGCTGTTTAGATTTGTTCCAAGATTACTAGGCCTCAGAGAATGAGCTATGTACTTATCTTAAACTCACCCTGGATGGTGTAGAAACACTACATGAGGAATTGAGAATTTCATGAAAATCTAAGCGATGCTACCTTCATAAAAGAACAGAAAATTTTTTTCTAATTTCTTGATGATAGAGAAGGAGGAGCAGACATGCTTTTTCCATATGCATATGTGTGGAGAAGAGCTAATAAACAACGAATGTGATAGAAAACAATTTTGCAGCCAAGGCACGAAAAAATACTACCTTGAATTTTACAGCACTTTTGCTTTTTAAAAACACACATCCATTATTTCATTTTATTCTCCCAAGAAACCTGTGAGGTAGGTAAGTCAGGTTTCATTATCTCCAAGATTTATCTAACAGTCTTGCCACTACTATTTTATGATAGGGTTCATGGATCCAGAGAGAAGTATTCCTTGCATTATGGCCATATCGAGTGACTCACAAGAATTGGAGAAATGAATTAACGAGTATGCATTACGAGGGACAGGGTCGCTCTTTCTTAACTTGGGAGTTCGCTTTCCCTTATAAATATTCTACCAGCAAAATCTGCAATAAACACATTTATTCTGTGTATTGCAGTGGGGCTTTCCAGACAAACCACTTTTGACCTGCCAGCACAGCACGGGGGGATAACTACAAAAGAAGACCCCCACAACTACGTGCAACAAAAGCACTGGCTCATCATTTCATATCCCCTTTCTCTCTTCCTTATTTAACCCTCTTTCTAGCCTTTAAAAGATCAAAAATTAAGAGGAGGGGATAGGAACATTTTAGGTAAGACAATGCAGTGAATAAAAATTGCCCCTGTGTGGACAGAGCCCATGTTTCTATTTAATTTAAAACTAATATATGTATTATTTATTCTATGCCTTATTAGGAATATAAATGAATAGCACTTCTTGAATACTATTAATATACCAGGCAGAGTAAAGAAATTTGCTTATAAAAACACTACCTCAGTCTCAAAGTGTGGTCTTCTATTACAGTGAAGAAAAGCATTTCTTTGGGGTGGAAAGAGGTTTTGGTCAGCTGTGTTTATCAGTACAGCCTGTTCACTTGTATGGCTAACATTCTTCCAACTGTCTGATGACAGGTGCCTGTTAAGCATTTCACACACCGTCCCTGACATCAGTGTTTACTAGTCTATTCTCTTTAGTTTTGTGTATGCTTGAAATTACACACGCACATACAAATATGTGTGTGTGTATTTATGTATTTGAATATATAAATGTTATTATATATGTGTGTACAGACATGTATAGCATGTGTATTATACATATTTTAAAAAGAAAAACAGTTATCGCTAAAGCATTTCACCTCTGCCTGTAAAGTGGAGGGGATCACTGCATCCACAGGTACCTGCTCCAAGCCCACTAGGTTCTGACCCCCACTCCCTCTCACCAAGTTGGTATCTTAGACTAACACGGCTGAATCTGTCTGCTATACTGCATCTCAGAACTAATCTCAGTTCTTCCACTGACGCCTTATATTTTTTGGAGGCAATGAGAATGTTACGCAGTAGCATTATATAGTAAGACACAAATTTAAATTTGACAATATTCCAGGAAGACTTTACCGACTGTTGTTTTACCTGCAGTTGAAAAAACCTGGCCTAAAGGCTTTCCTGCTCCTCCATTATCCCCGCCAGTTCAGTCTGGCTGGACAATGCTGCATGGACACAGTGCAGCTAGAACTTTGTTCTTGTTAGCAACAATTCACTTTTAAACAGTGAGAGGGGAATGCTATCTTCTCTCCCTTCCTCACCCCTGCTATGCTTTAGAACCTAGTGATTAGAGCCTGGGTTCTAAAGTCACACAATCCTGGGATTTGTGTTCCAGCACCTCTCCTTTCTAACTCACTTTAAAAATAATTTACGTGGGCCTTAGTTTCCTGATTTGTAAAATGTGGATACTGAAAGGTCCTGCCTCATAGGGGGTTGTGAGAATAAAATGAGGTGATGCTTAGGACACAGTGCCCAGAATGTAATAAGTGCGCAATGTTAGGAGGGTACATTTATATAGTTAAAAACATGTTTCCTGATCCTAACAGCAAGCAACCTTATGAGAGGTGAAATATGCTAGTCTAAAAGTCTTATTTTCTGACACCTTTCTGGACAGAGCCCAAGATGGGTACATATCTATAGTGTTGACTTCTGAAGCCATGATAAAATACAACACTGCCTTTTTATACCTTTTATAATCAATTCTTTCCTATCTCAGTTCTACCATTGTACCTCACATTCACCTATGTATCATTCTACACAAGTGTCCCGTTAATTATTTTGTCCCGTCTCAGAGAATGAGCACCTGAAGGATGGGGATCTTTTACTTAATATTAGTTTCTGCTACTCTAGCTCCACAGAAGTGTTTTTACACTGATTGCCTAAGACTTCCACGGGGCCCGTAACCAAAATTTTTTTCAGTCCTGATTTTCCTGGATCTATTTCTCCATTGTACCCAACTAACTACTTAGGGTTTCTTGAAACCTTCAAGAAGTTACTTTTGGCTATTCTCCTCCTACCTCCCTCCCTATTTTTCTTCTCTTTCTCCTTCTCTGCCCAACCACCAAATATTAATATTCCCACTGGGCAGCAGCTTAAAAGAAAGAGACAGTTCTGTATGTGCTGATGTAGATAAGTTTCTAAAATAGCTAATGAAATGAAAAAAAAAAGGTATTTTCACTTATCATTCGCTTTCTATTTTTCTTTATTTTTACATAGTCCAACCATGGATATGTGTGTTAGTTTCCAAGGGCTGCTATAACAAAGAACCACAAACTGGGTGGCTTAGCACTACAGAAATTTACTTTCTCAGAGTTCCAGAGGCTGGAAGTCTGAGATCAAGGTGTCAGCAGGGTTGGTTCCTTTTTGGAGGCTCTGAGGGAGAATCTCTTCCTTGACCTCTTCTAGCTTCCAGCCCTTGCTGGCAGTCCTTGGCATTCTTTGGCTTATATACTCATCACCCCAATCTCTGCTTCTGTTGTCACATGGCGGTCTCCCTGTGCGTCTCTGTCTTCACATGGCGTTCCCCTCTGTGTGTGTCTGTGTCCTAATTTTTCTTATCTTACAAAGATACCTGTCATTGGATTAGGACCTGCCCTCCCTGATCCAGTATGACTTCATTTTAACTTGATTACACCTGCAAAGAACCTATTTCCAGTTGAGGTCACATTCACAGGTCCTGGGGGTTAGGATTTCAACATATCTTTCTGAAGGACACAATTCAACCCACAACAATATGCTTTACTTTTAACTGTTTTAAAGTGTTAACAGAGGTAATCCGAGCAGTGAGCTTCTATGACCCATTTTCTTTTCTTCTTTGTGTCTTGTGTATTTTTCTTAATCTAACAAATACTACATATATACACACAAATATAGATATAGAGATCCACATATGCACACACATATAGAGATCCACATATGACATGTTATATAATAATTAGTACTGTGTAACTTTCTATCCTTGGGTCACCTGGGTCTCCATCCTTGGGTCAACTGTTCCTTTCTTTCTACTCACTCTGCAGTTTCATCTATTCTCATGAATTTAGTTCCTGCCTGTATGCTAAAGATTCCCAAATCAATGTTTCTAGCCCTCACCTTTTAAGGGCTTCAATTATGTATCATTTAATATCTCCACAACAAAATTATCTCTGGCTTTTCCCTTCCTGTCCTCATCCCGCACAAACTAGAAACCAGTGAGTCCTCCCTGAGGGCTCCTCTCTCAGCCCTCACATCCAATCAAGCTGATTCTGTCTACTGATATCTCTCAAGCCAAGTTCCTCTCCATCCTACTGCCATTGCTTAAGTCCATGCGCTCATTATCTCTTACCTGAACCTTTGCAATAGCTTACTAATTGGTTCCCCTGCAACCAATCTTAAGCCCTTAAATCCACTACTTTCAGGGCAGGTAGAGTTAGTTATAAAAGATGCAAATTAGACTACACTGCTTTGCTGCTTAAAACCTGTGTCCTCTAGTCCGTCATTCTGTACTCAAGACTCTCCATCACTGCCCTACCTATCCCTTCAGCCTTGTCTCTTGCCTCTCCTTGCTTTCAACGCTCACTACTAACATCACATGGCTTGCTGATCCTGCTTCACACTTCTCATCCTCTGCTGTGCTAGTCCCTCTGCCAAGAATGTCCTTTCTTCCTCTTCAGGATGTATTCCAGGTGTATCACGTCTTCTGTGAAGCCTCTCTGAATCCCAGGTGAGGGAAAGTGTTCTTAGTATGTATGACCAGAGCACCCTGTGACATTGCTCTTTTAATCTTTCCCATATGTATTAAGTACCAAATACTGTGTCTGTCTCTCTGACTGTAAGCAGAACGGTGAATACCGAGTATTTTAACCATGTATCTATAGTGCCAAGCCCAGTGCCTGGAATGAAGGAGGTGCTAAAGAAATGCTGGTCGAGTGAGCAAAGGAAGGCATTTTATACCATTTGAGAGTTTCCACAAACTGTTAATTAACAAAGGAATAAATTACCACTTAGTTTTATGTTAATAACATCTCAAAACACTTATTTTATATAGAACAGGGTATATTTGGGTCGAATAATTCTTTGTTGTAGGAACTGTCCTGAGCATTATAGGATGCTTAGCAGAATCACTGGCTTCTACACACTAGACACCTGTAGCTCCCCAATTCCTAGTGTGACAACCAAAAAAAGGGTCTCAAAACATTGCCAATATCCCCTGGTAGGGAAGGAGGGACAAAATAACCCCCAGCTAAGAGGAACTGGTATGGATTGATATTCAACAGAGATCTTAAATTTTTTAACACCTGTGAAGGCAGGATTTCCCATAACATTTCATTTGATCCCTAGGGATATCAGTTATTCTTTGCAAGAGGAAATCTGCCATAGTTTATCATATGTTTTTAAAGGCATTTAAATCAACTCTATGTAAAACTTTTAAGAATTTTTCTAATATAATTACCTTGTAAAAAAGATGAGACCGGGCTTCCCTGGTGGCGCAGTGGTTGAGAGTCCGCCTGCCGATGCAGAGGACATGGGTTCGAGCCCCGGTCCGGGAAGATCCCACATGCCGCGGAGCAGCTGGGCCTGTGAGCCATGGCCGCTGAGCCTGTGCGTCCGGAGCCTGTGCTCCGCAACGGGAGAGGCCACAACAGTGAGAGGCCCGCGTACCGCAAAAAAAAAAAAAAAAGATGAGACCATGTCATTTATTGTTCTATAAAAATGTAGTTTTTTAGAAAAACATATATATGTGCTAGTTCTCATTTGGAAAGTGAAGAGGTCTATAATTTAATACGAAAGATGCTGTTCTCTGGCTGTGAGAGAAGGAAGGAGGGAGAAGGGGTAGAAGGGAGAGGAAGAGGGAGAGGGTTGTTTTCATCCAAAATTCAGGGGGCTTTTTATGTTAACTCCCCATTTCCTTTGCTCTCTGCGTGATTCTAACCCCTATTATTGACCAGTGTGGTCAACATTAAACAAAGAACAGTGAACTCTATTACACAGCCTAGTCAGACAAAGGTCAATCCAATATTCTGGTTGACAGAGTTTCCAATATTCATAGTATTCTACTATTCTTAAACACGCTGAACATGAAAACTATACTAAAATATTTTAAAAATTACTTGAGGCAAGGGGAGCACCTCCTATGGGCTAGGAACTATAGATTTTTTTTTTTTTTAATGTGCCACACAGATATGATCTCCATTCTCTGAAAGTTTATGGTCTAGTAGGTAAATACAGAAGTTAATGAAACAGTCACACTGATGGAGGAATAATTAGAAATTGAATAAATGCTATGAAGGAAAATAATTGAGGAACGTGATCTGAACTTGAGGAAATGACACTTGAGTTAAGATCTGAAGAAGGAATCTAAGGAATTAACTAAAAGAGACAGAAGACGAGCAGCTGCAAGTGGAGGGGATGGCATGAGTAGATGCCCTTGGCTGCAGGGAGCATGTCAGAACTCAATGAAGAGAGGAGCCTGATGGAGCTGGGGAGCTAGGCCGGGGCAGGCAGGCAGAGCCTACTGGGCCATGTTGAGGGCAGATAGATAGAAAGGCCATCAACTGATGTAGGTGTAACAAATCATTCTGGCTGTGGTGTGGAGAATGTATTGGTAAAGCAGGACAGAGAAGATGCTTGGAGACTAGCACTAGCATCTTATCAAATCAAGATCATCACTATTTCTTGAAAGCTCAGGCAAAAGGTTTCCAGTTCTACAGCACAGATGAGCCTTGAAAACATGCTAAGTGAAAGAAGCCAGTCACAAAAGGCCGCACATTGTATGAATCCTTCTGTATGAAATGTCCAGAATAAGCAAATCCATAGAGACAGAAAGTAGATCAGTGGTTGTCAGGGGCTGAGGTGAGATGGGACTAGGGGTGAACGCTAGTGGGTACCAAGTTTCTTTATGGGGAGATAAAAAATGTTTTAGAATTAGATAGTAATAATGATTGTACAACTTTGCTAATATACTGAAAACCAATGAATTGAACACTTCATAAGGGTGAATTTTATGGCATGTGAATTATTTCTCAATAAAGCTGTTACCAAAAAAAAAGCCCCTCTTATTATGCCATGGGAGAAAACAAGTTCTAAATCTCTAAGCAAAAACAAGGTAAAGAGCTGACTTTTAAAATTTTTAATTTTAAAGTCATGTTCTTTAAAATGCTCCTTGCATTCTAAAATTCAGTTAGCTGAAATTTAAGAATTATATTGAAATAGAGGCATTTAAACAAAACAAGAACAGCTGATCAATGATTTAGAGACAGCCCCATAATTCCCAAATCATAGTTTTTGTTAGAAAAAAAAAAGATTCTAAGAGCACCAGCCACTGGGAATTAGACCAATTGGAATTTTACTATTCTGTGAATTCAGTCAAATAGTGGATTTTAACTTTCAGCACGATTTTCATTTTCTACCCAGACAGCCACTTAGCAGATATGTGATATCAATCCTGATTTCCAACCTCACCTTTCCATATGAGTTTAATGGGGGAAGTATGCAAGAATGTGTTTTAAAACAAAAATCTCAACTATCCTATTATTACATTTACAGCTGATTACCATGTGAATTGCTTTTATGCTATGCTAGAATATCACTAACACTGTTCTTTCACGGAGTACAATATAAAGTACAGGATATGTAGAACAGCCTCTAACAATGATGATACCAGCTAATACTTAGTTTTAAATTCAGATTTACATTAAAATTATTATCTAGAAAAAAGTAACTAACATGTGGGGTCATTTTCTCCATCAGGACTCTTTGGTATAAGTGAAAATCCAACTCAAAACAACACAAGTGAAAATACAATATACTGACTTTCTTAATTGCAAAGTTCAGTGGTGATGCTACCATCAGGCACAGCTGGATTCAGGGCTCTCAGGCTGGTTTTCTGACAGATTGGTTTCATTTTCAGATGCAAGCTTGTCCCTCCTGATGGCAAGGTGGGAGCAGCAGCTCCCCCTGTCTCTCTCCCACATTCTTAGCAAAAGACTCACTGTAGCTGCCTGGTTCTAACTGCACCGTGTGCTCAGTCTTGGACCAACCACCAGGGCCAGCAGGATGGAACATGTTGACTGACTCAGGGCTGGATCACACACTCACCCTTGCAGGACAGAATCCCATTCCAACCATACAGGCTTATAGTAGGGGAAGAATGAATCCCTAAAAAAAAGCCAGTATTGCTGCTAGAAAAAAGGGCAGTGGAGGCTGGAAGGGAAAATAACAAACGTCCCCTGAAGTTTCCAGTTAAAAGATGGGCCAAGAGATCGGGCAGTGGGGAGGCAAACTGACAGTGAGTTGGGAAGTACAGTGGACCCTTCTGAGATATCTTCCCACTGGATTACCCTTCTCTGAGAATTTCTCCATCTGCCTCATGGATTGAGCCAGATTCCTTCCACCTGCCCCTCTGGAGCCACTCTGCACCCTTCAAACCCTGCTTTCTATCCCAGAAGCCTGAAGTGAATGGACAAGAGTAATCATTCTTGGACCCTCTCTCTGACTTTTGGCTGGAGTTGGTGAGTGGGGAACACCCACAGGAGATCCAAGGGAACAAGGAAGGGGTCCTTTCAGTCTAGTTATATCCCTCAACCAACCATCATAGCCCCCTTTTTACCCCAGCTTTATGGAGATATAATTGAAATGTGACACTGCGTAAGTTTAAGATGGACAACATGATGATCTGACACGCACATCTATATTTCAAAATAATTACCACAGTAACATTAACATATCCTTCGCCTCACATAATTACCTTTGTTGTTTTGGTACTGGTAATGAGAGCATTTAAGATCTACTTTCAAGTATACCAATATGGTATTGTTAATCATTGCCACCATGCTATACATTTGATCCCCTTTTATGATTGCCCTCTGTACTCAAACTTTTCTTCCTAGCTCTGATAACCATTTCCCAGCTTGTCCTTTTAGGCCTAGACATGGTCAGGACTCCTGGAATACTACATTATTCTTTCTGGGTTTTCCTAAAGGTTGCCCATAGCTTTGAAAATTGTCCCATAATTGAACCCTCTTTGAATTATCACATTTGAGTGCACCATCTGTTTCCTGCTGGGACCCTGACAGATATGTAATAAACATGGCAGCCATATTCTTTAATGCATGACCTCATTTTATGTATTATTCCGAATCCTCACATTTGTTCAGTGAAATAGGTATTCTTAACCCTATTTGATATATGAGGGAATGGAGGCTCAGAGAGATTAAGTAACTTGACCAAGATCCCACAGCTAGTAAGGGACCTGGCAGACACTGGTCAAATTTCTCATTCTGTATGTCCAAGATACATCATCTCTGGCCTGGACCATGACTTCCACTCTTGCCTTCTTATAGCCTTTCCCCACAGAGTAGCCAAACACCAACTGTTTTATAGATCTGCCAGGGTTGTTATGAGGAGTCAATGAAATAACAAGCAATAACACTTAGTAAAGTGCCTTACAGATTTAACACAGTAGCTCACTGAATATGTATATATATGTATATGGCTCACTCATATATATATGAAAGAAAGAGAGGTGGGGGGAGAGAGAGACCTCTGGTCACTTTCAGAATTAGATTCCTTGAAGATGGAGGATCTTGAGGACACTTTGGAGGAATTGAATCTAGGGATCCAATCCCTCTGGACTCAGCTCACATCATCTTCTCTTGGAAGACTTTCTGATACCCCAGGATGGGTGAAATTCCCACTCTGTGCTCCAATAGTATTTATCCTACCACAGCACTTATCCCATGTTGTGTAATTATTATTTCCTTTCTTTTATCTCACATTCTACTCCATTATCATTGTCCATCCATTTCTCTGGCTCTTTCTGGAGCATAAATTTCTAGAAGACAAGAGTCATATCTATTATTTCTGTATCACTGGTGTCTGACACACACCTTTAGATAGGTGCTAAATAGGTATCTATTAAATGAGTGACAATATAGTTCTGAACAAAACCCATGCCAAGAGCTCCCTCAGATGGGCTCTCAGGGACATTATTGAAGGGATTCCCTCAAGAGGAAGAAGACAGCTGTGACTGCTGAGATGACAGCCACACTCTAACATTCCATGATTCTGGATAATAGAGCTCCACAGACTACAGGAAATGTGTTTCTTTCAAGGGGTGTCAGTTAATAATTTTAAAACCACCTCATTCATTTCTACTAACATTGATCAAATAACAAAAGATACTGTAAATAATAAGACCCAGGTTTTTCACTGTTGGAGAAAAGGCTATAGTGGAAAAACTGACAATTTAAATAAGGTCTTTAATGTAGTTAATAGTATCACACCAGTGTTAATTTCCTGGTTCTGATCATTGCATTATGGTTATATAAGATATTAACATTAGGAGAAGCTGCATGAGGGATAATGAAACTTTTGTACTATTCATAAAACTTTTCTGTAAGTCTAAAATAAGTTCAAAATGCAACTGTCTTATGGTACATTCTTTTAAAGCCATACTCTTAGAATCTAACATAGGTGACAAAATTTCACCAAGAAGTACACGGGGGTATAACACATTAATAGCTTGCTGTGTTACTCAGAATGACAGAATTTTATGGTTTAGAAGTAATCTTGGCAGTCCCAGGCCATCGTTCTACTCTTGAGGGAATCCCCTTAGTATTGTCCCCAGCAGCCTAAAGCCTTTGCTGAGACGTCTCCAGGGACAGCAGTGTACCTCTGTCCTAAAAATGAATTGCTGGAAGAAAAGCTTGAATTGTTAGAAATGTCTTCCTCCTTCTACCCACCAAGCTGAAATTAGCCTCTTGTTGATCCTCTGGACCCCACATGGTGACCCTTCAGATACCTGAAGGGAGTCAGCATCTTCCCACCTGTGGTTTTTCTTCTTTAAGCAAAACACCCTCAGTCCCTTTCCAGATGACATAATGATGTTTTAATAGGGGGCGCTGATGCTTTGATGCAGCCATTTCTAAACTTTTTTGTCAGTCACAGAACTCCTCATCAAAGAAATTCTCATGTAGAAGTCAGTATGTAAAATAGATAAAAGTAAAACTCTTTTGCTGCAAGTGATGGGTGAGGAGACCAAGGACTATCTGATCCCCTTCACCCCTTCCCTTCCCTGGTGGTCCTTGAAGCACAACCTCGGAATCTTCAAAACTTCCAGAATATGTAACAAGCTCTTCCTTAAACCAAAAGTATGAAAGCACATGGGAACCTCAGATCCCAAGGCAGGTTTGTGGGGGGAGACGTTTTGAGTACGTGCCTTCTACTGTCCCCAGTTATACCACGTGGATAATCCCTGACTTAGATATCTGTTGGGCTACAAGTTGTAATGATCATGACAACAAGAACTAAGAACTAAACCAATTTATTCAAGGTCCACAGAAGTGTTAAAACTGGATTTTTAACCCAGATCTCTCTGACTCTGAACTATGCCCTTAACCACTGTACTTTCCTGCCTCTCTGGAACAGAAATCTAAAAGAATTATGGGACTCCAGCCCTCTCATCTGGCATCCTCACCTGTACACTACTCGCTTTACAACCTGGAAATCATCTTGGAGTGGATTCACTAGGAAATCCATTGTAAACAGTCTACCTCTGACATCAAGCCTCTACAAAATAACCCATGTCCCTTCCTTCATATATACCTAAGTCCTTGTTTAAACGGCATCACCTGGGAATCTGAGATCCTAAGGATTAAGTATTCATAATGGTAGGTCCATACATAAGGAAGGGTCATCTACAGACACTCTTAGGCTAATGCCCAGCAGAGAAATTTTTTGCAAGGACCCCAAGCGCCACTTGTGGTTCTAACCTATGGCTGTTTTATGTTTTCATGCAGGACAGATGGCTGGTGAGCCTCAGTCAGTGGTCTCTCCTCCCCAGATGAGGGCTGGGATGGTGTTCATTTGTTGTAAATGCCTGTCTGGCACATGTCATCCCTGTGTGCTTCCTTTTGGTGGAAACCCCCTACCCCCACACCTCAATATCTGGGGTTTGAGTCGGCAGACCTCACTTCCCCAGCTCCACCCCAGGGCAGACACCCAGCTAAGCCTGGATAATTAGCATACTCCCAGGTCCATGTGATTCGAGCTAGACCCGTAAGACTCAATATCAAGACATTTGTTGGAACCATTGGAGAAGACATGTCTCTTTTGCCTAGGGCTTCTGAGTTAAGAAGTTGTAAATCTAGCAGCCATCTTGTTACCAAGAGACAACCAGCTGGACGTTGAAGCCAAGGAGAAGAAAGGAGAGTCAAGAGAGGAAAAGAAACAGATTCCAGAAATCTTCACTTCAGACACCGCATCCAGCTGTGTCTAGGGATGGACACTCATTACACTCATTACACTTATGTGAACTAATAAATTCCCTTTGTAGTATAAAACCATTCAAGTTGGAAGTATGGCCTTTGAATTCTCTATAAGCCTCTCCTGCTTGTCCTTTATAAAACTGTAACCTTCACCATACCCTGGCACTCCCTAAGCCCCTTCTCTCACTTATCTTTTTTCCTAAGCACTTATCTAACATACTATATGCTTTACTTATTTGCCTCATTTATTTTATCTCCCCAACTAAACTCCATAAAGGCAGAGCTTTGGCCTATTTGTTCACAGATGTACCTTGAATGGAATGACCCCAGATCATAGTAGGTGCTCAATAAATATTTGTGGAATGAGTGAATGAGAGAACGTGCAACTCAAATAGTTCTAAACGGTTTATATGGAAATGCTTTTTAGAAAGGGTCTTGCTAGAGAGAGTGAGGATGGAAGCTTTCCCTGTGACCTAACATGAGACATTTCTCTCCCAATTTCAAATATCTATTCAATAAACATGTACTGAGCACCTACCTATAGTGATCACTGTTTTAAACACAAAGATAAATAAAAATACCGTCCCCGCCCTCCAGGAGCTTTCAATCTGATGCTAGTATCTTATATGATAGCAAGTAAACATGAGTGGGAGAAGCGCCAGCTTTCAAGCATGAACGTCCATCCAGAGGAAGCCAGGGTGCTCACTTCTCGCTTCCAATTTCCCTCTCTCTCTCTCCCCCACCCCCCAACCCTTCTCCCTCTCTCTCCATGTTTATAGGTTGGTCTCCAAACTCACAGCGAAGAGCCACAAATATCCCAGTGTGGAAACTGCTAGACAAGCTAGAAAGGCAAAGATACAGCTTAACTAAGGAGAGAGGAGGAGAAATAAAACCTAAACTGAGAAAATAAAAAACCCAATTCAATAAATACGAAACTCGAGTTTATGTGGCAGTGGCAAAGCTGACAACACCTGGCATGCACTCCCTTCAGGTTGGAGGGGGGTTATTTCTACTAATTTGAGAAGATTGTAGGGATACATACAGCAGTGAGGGAGACAGGAATCTCAGCAAGAACAGTAGATCTGACTGTCCGTCCTCGTGGGGACTGAACTTGGCTCCTTCGGGATCTAAGACAGCTTAGCCATCTGGTTATCTTGTGGTCTCCTCAATGTCCTCTAAAGGTCTGCTGTTGGCATGACTCAGCCAAACTCAGCCTCTGCTTCTCTTGGTTTGCTTGCTCTCTCTCCCCCCCTCCTCGCCCCCCCTTTTCTTTCCTTCCTTTCTTCCCTTCGTCCTCCTACCCTCCTTCCTCCCTCCCACTACTCTCCTTTTCTCTTTCTTCTTTCCTTTCTCCCTTCTTTCCTTCCTCCTTTCCTCCTTCCTCCCACCCTCTCTCCTTTTCTTCCTTCCTTCCTTCCTTTTGAGTTATAATTGACGTATTTAAAATTCAGTTTGGTAAGTTTCAACATATATATACACCTGTGAATTTATCACCACAATTAAAAGAGTGAACATATCTGTCACCCCCAAAATTTCCTAAACCTCTTCTTAATCCTCTTTGCCTCTCCCCACTTCCTCTCCCCATCCCCAGGCAATTGCTGACATGCTGTCACTATAGTTTAGGTTATAGTTTCTAGAGTTTTTTATAAAAGGAATCATGAAGTATGTACTCATTTGTCTGGTTTCTTTTTTTTTTTTTTTTTTTTTGTGGTACGCGGGCCTCTCACTACTGTGGCCTCTCCCGTTGCGGAGCACAGGCTCCGGACGCGCAGGCTCAGCGGCCATGGCTCACGGGGCCCAGCCGCTCCACGGCACGTGGGATCCCTCCGGACCGGGGCACGAACCCGTGTCCCCCGCATCGGCAGGCGGACTCCCAACCACTGCGCCACCAGGGAAGCCCCTGTCTGGTCTCTTTTACTCAGCATACTTATTTTGAGATTCATCCCATGACATCATGTGTATCAATATTTCATTCCTTTTTCCCTGTGGCCTAACAGTATTCCACTACAGAGATATACCACAGTTTGTTTATCCATTTACCTGCTGATGGCTATTTGGATTGTTTTCAGTTTTCGACTATTATGAATAAAGCTTCTATGAATATTTGTGTACAATCTCTGTATAGACATATGTTTTCATTGTGACTGAGTAAATAACCTGGGAATGGAACAGCTGGGTCTCATAGGAAGTGCATATTTAAAATTTTAAGAAACTGCTGAACTGTTTTCCAAAGTGGCTGTACCATTTTACATTCCCACCAGCAGTGTATCGGAGTTCCAGTTGTCCCACTCCCACACCAACACTTGGTATGTCAATCTTTTTAACTTTAGCCATTCTAAGCAGTGGGATGCTATTTACTTGTGGTTTTAATTTGCATTCTCTAGTGAAAAATAATGTTGAGTATCTTTTCACGTGTTTATTTGCCATCTGTACATCTTCTCTGGTGAAGTACCTGTTCAATTCTTTTGCCCACTTTTTTATTAGGTTGTTTGTTTTTCTTATTGTGCTTTCAGAATTCTTTATGTATTCTGGATACAAATTCTTTCCCATGTATTTGATTTGTAAATATTCTCTCCTACTCTGTGGTTTACGTTCTCATTCTTTTAACTGTGTTTTTAAAATAGGAGAAAATGTTAATTTTGATGAAGTCCAATTTATTTTTTTTATTAATTTTATTATGGTTCGTGCTTTTTATATTAAATCTAAAACATACACCTAACTCAAAGTCACAAGGATTTCCTCCTGTTTTCTCATAGAAGTTTTATAGTTTTTCATTTTACATTTAGGTCTATGGATCATTTTAAGTCAATTCTTCTATATAGCATGAGGTATGGATTGAGGTTTATTTTGTTGCATATGGGTATATAATTGTTTCAGAACAATTGTTGGAAAAACTATACTTCCTCCACTGAACTACCATGTGAAGGGCCTTTGTCAAAAAGTCTATTGATTAGATATGTTTGGGTCAACTTCTAGACTCTGTACTGTTACAGCTTTACAGTAAATCTTAAAATCAGGTAACATTAGTTGTGCAATTCTATCTTTTTCAAAGTTTTTTTTTTTTTTGCTCTTAAAAGTCTGTAGGTACATATGTCCATGCCACTCTCTCACTCTGTCACAGCTTACCCTTTCAAACATAAAATAGATAGCTAGTGGGAAGCAGCCGCGTAGCACAGGGAGATCAGCTTGGTGGTTTGTGACCACCTAGAGGGGTGGGATAGGGAGGGTGGGAGGGAGGGAGATGCAAGAGGGAAGAGATATGGGAACATATGTATATGTATAACTGATTCACTTTGTTATAAAGTGGAAACTAACACACCATTGTAAAGCAATTATACTCCAATAAAGATGTTAAAAAAAAAAGTCTGTTGGAATTTCAAATGGGATTACATAGACTCTATAGTTTAATTTGGGGAGAATTAGCCCTTTAATAATGAGTCTTTCAACCCATGGAATGGATTATCTCTCCACTTTTTATATCATCTTTAGTTTCTCTCAGCAGTGTTTTACAGTTTTCAGTCTACTGTTCTGGATCATCTTTGGTCAAATTTACCCCTTAAGTGTTTCATTTTTCTGTAAATGCTCTTGTAAACAGCATTGTTTTTGTAATTTTAATTTCCAATTGTTTGTTGCTACTGGAGTTTCTTTTTGTTTCATTTGTTTCATTTCTATTTAGAGCAGTTCTTATAAAGCCAAGTCATTTCTTAAGGCACTGGCCTGAGTTGTTGTCTTAGGTGTGGAATGAGCCCAGTCTAATCAGCTGTAGCTAAGAGTGCAGAGTCATATGGTACAGATCAGGTACAGATCCTTGACCATCTCAGGGATTAGCCTAGGGTCACTGACCCTCAGCAGGGTTGGCCCTTGGTGAACCCATTCCATACACTGTGTGAAATTATCACAAACAAGTCGGTAAAATGATAACTAAACGGTAATTCCTGTGCTTTTAAATTTTGCACAGGAAACTTCTATGGCTGTGGGGGAGGGCCAGCAAAAAAAGAATCTTGCACGAGAAGTCAAGGATTTATTTCTACTGGCATCCCTAAATACAACCATATGGTCCTAGAGTCCAGAGTGTTACAAATTCCACCTACTACCGGAAGATCTAAAATCCTAGGAGACCATATGTCCAATGATGTATCCCAGCCCTTTAATTTACACTTTGATCTGTCATAAACTCTGCTTTAACTGGTCTGCTAAGCACAGAAGGCAGCACAGTCCAAGGGATGCTCAGGGTAAATAGCAGGTACCTCTGGTGAACTCCTATCATTGAGAGGACTTGGAATTTTGTGACTAAACCACTGCCCACCAAAAAAGGACATCTGGAGCCCAAAGCAATTTTAAAGGAAGGCATTTTTAAGCCCAGTTTTCTCAGTGAATTATGTTTTTCAGCACAACTCCTTAAGCCTTGGTTTAGTTTTTTTAATTCTCATTCATTCATTCATCTTTTCTTTTCCTGTAAAACTACTGCGGGTCTCAATGCTAGGGTGGTGGTAAGTGTGGGAGGTGACACCAAGATTCATCATACAGAATCCTACTCATAGGCTGGGGAAGCACACACACCAACACAATATGAATAAAGACATAAAGTGGAATATTTGGCACTATGATTTGTAAAATATAAGGCACTATTCCAATGCCTGTTATTTTATAGCTCAGAAGAGGAGACAGCAATATGGAGAGTTGAGGAAGGCCTCACAGAGGATGGAGGGGGATGTGATCTGGTTTTACAGAGGCAGAGGCATTCCTTCACTAGGTGAGAGGACATGGAAGGAGTCTCTGCTTTGCCTACCCATTTCTCCAAAGAGTTTAGTATATTATGTTGGAGGGACACTGGAGAAGAAGATGCGGTAGAGGGATGGGATCCATCACATTTTCCAAAGATGCCCACACCCCTCATCAAGAGATGGAATCTAATTCCCTCCTCTTGCATGTGAGCTGGCTTTTGTGACTGTTTCAACCAAAGCCAATGGGAGACATAACACTACTTGGAAGATTCAATATAAAATTTCATTTCTGCCCTTTTCACCAGAACACTCCTGCTAGAGCCCTGAGCTACCACGTAGCTCATTGTCCTGAGGGTGCCATGTTGTGAGGAGGCCCAGTCTACCTGATCCAGAGACTGCATAGAGAAGCCCTGAGACTACATGAAGAGAGAGAAATGTCTGGTTGGCCTCCAGCTGCTCCAATTCCAGCCACCTCTGACTGCAACTGCATGAGACACTCTAAGCCATAATTGCCCAGCTGGGCCCTTCTTAAATTACTGACTCAGAGAAACCGTGACAAATGAAGAAATAGCTCTTGTTGTTTTAAGTCACTAAGGTGCAGGGTGATTGGTTACACACAGTAATAGATAACCCGAACAAGGAGATAAGAAGTGACTTGGCTGTTTTCTTTTTTCTCCTTTCAAGTCAGATTTGGGTTTGGTGGAACCAGCCAGACAGGGCTGCCTGGGACTTGGAGATGAGTCTGATTCCACAGTGCAAAAGAGGTAGTCAGAATAAACCCAAGACTAGGAGTAGAATCTAGATAATCAGTCAAGGAGATGGTAGAGGAACAGGCCCTACAAAGCCTAGGGGGACAGGACAGAACCACTGTTGAGGCAAGGTTGCTAAACTGAGAACCACAGCAGGGACTCACACACAGGAAGCAAAGGCAGAGAATTCACTACTCAAACCCATGACAAGATTACATGAAAATAATAAGTGAAGCTTGAAGAAGTGTGACTTGACACTGAGTTGTGAAGCTTTGGTTATAGTGTTTCTCTCAACTAGGGATATACAGTGATCTCAGAGCCTGGAGTGAGATGGGACCTGTGATCCCACCTGTGTGGATTAGATGGAGACAGGTCAGGGGTGGGGTGCCAGTCAGGTTATTTTGCTCCCAGCCAGTCCTGATTAACTGCCTATCCCACTCCACCTACCCTCCAGCAAAAGGGGGAAAAAAAAAAAAAGAGGCCAGTAAATAAGTCTATGAAGAAAAAGAAAGTCATCTGAGAAAGGGCAAGAGATTATGGATGGTATTCTGGAATAGTATGCATCCACCAAAAAATCAAATTAGGTACCTGTCTTAATTTGGCAACATGCATCAAAACATGCCTGAAAACATTTTTAACAGACAGAACAGCAAGCAAACACATAAGTAACTGAAGAATGATCAGTTTGACCAAATGCTTACAATGGCTACATCCACACCTAAAATGGGAACAGCCAGCGATCTAATTGTCCAACAGATAACTAAATTGCAGAATACTGTGGAGCCTGGTTTTTCTGTTTTTGTTTTGTTTGTTTTTTAAGATTTTTTTGATGTGGACCATTTTAAAGTCTTTACTGAATTTGTTACAATATTGCTTCTGTTTTATGTTTTGATTTTTGGCAGCAAGGCATGTGAGATCTTAGCTCCCCATCCAGGGATCGAACCCTCACCCCCTGCATTGGAAGGCAAAGTCTCAACCACTAGACCACCAGGTAAGTCCCCTTGGAGGCTGTTTTTTTAAATTATGTTATATAACATGAAAAAGATATTACCAAGATATTGTTTAGTTTTAAAAATTTCCTTAACGGCACATTCTGGGCCTCTGTTCCTCTAAACATGCTTGTAACAATTCCTTATACCAGCAGGCCATCAAGAAATGTTGTTTTACTAAATGAATTCTGTAGTTAATTTTCAGTGAGGACCTACTATGTGCCAGGCATGGCTTTTATGTTCCTTCCACATGTAAATTTCTTTCACCTCCACATAATCCTAGGAGGCAGATACTATTACCATCCTGTTTTGAATGGGTGAAAACAGGGGGAGAGGGTTAAGAAATTTGCCCAGTAAGTGGTAGCGCTGGGGAAGGTACGGACAGACAGTCTGGGTCCATGACACAATATTGTCTTTTGAGCTAGACGACTCCTAAAACAAATGATCTGGAAAAAATACCAAAAAATAAAATTTAGTTTTGTCCTTACCAAGACTTTACTCCCAAATCATCAAGAAAAAAATAACATTTATTAGGTTTCATGAATATTGGTAACAAATCTTTCAGAACTAAGGGCAGAGCTAATGGTAGCAAAGATTCCAGAATTAACAGGCAGAAGGGGGAGGGATCCTAGTATATTCATTATTTACATTTTTTCATTTTCTTCACTGTCCAGGGGAAATAGAGAAAGCAGAAGAGGGGGGCAAAAAAAAAACAAAGAAAGCAAGATTGTTACTAGGTAATTTGGAATCATTACACAGGAAAGAAAGATATCAGCAAAAATATTTTAAGTGCATTATCCTGGAGTCTTCTACTTCCAGATCCATTTTATCTCCCTACTTATCTGTATGCATTTGTTTCAGCACCGATCACACAGGCATGGTTTGTCATAAATTAATTTAGGTCTGTTCAGGAAATTTAAAAAATCTTCCCACCAAGAATTAAGACGAAATAAGAACAGAGAAATAGCTGATCACCCCCTCCTCAAGAGACTGTCTCATGCTGTTTCTCAGTGGTTTCTAGCCTCAGGTTAAGACCCCCGACTCAGAAACAGGATTAGTGCTATATGCACATTTGCCACTTGAAATGGGTATGGTGCCAGCAAGTCATTATTTACCTCCCACACCTCCCCATTTCTCTGTCAGCCTCGGGAATTCGTACTGATGTGCAGGGTGGGTGGTGGAAGAGTGGAAGGTGTTAGCCAAAATTCCCCCTCCCTCAACTTCTGCATCACACTCGTACATGTAGTATGACACCCTGCTGCTCTCCACACCGTCCAGGGGAGAGCATGTGGAGCCTTGCGATGTGTTTTAATTCATTTCTCCCTTCATTCTCACACTCTGAAGGAAACAGGTAAGGTTAGATAAAATTGCTACTTAATAGGGGGTTACTGAGTGTGTAATTACTCCCAGACTTTTTAGAGTGATAGTCCGCTGGTTGGAGCCAACCTTACTCCTGAACTGCCCAAAGACTGCAGTTCCATTCATTTGTGTTTATCTGAGTAACCCACCAAAGATTAAGGAGCATCTTTTACTAAAAGCCTTTTTTCCTCCCACCTCATTTCAAACAGGTCAGCAAATTCAGAAGTTCAAGGTTTCAATCCTTGAGTTGCAAGTGAACAGGTTCTAAAATTAGTGCTGGAGTGACTTCAGAACCTTCTTTCCAGCAGCAGAATTTACTAGCAAGTAGATGTGATCTTTGACAGAGTTGTAGGCAGAATCACGGCACTGTATAATTTTTTCAGCGCTTAAGCGATCTTAAGGATCATGATTGCGTTCACGTGCCCTATTTCACAAAGTAGGTCAGCCAGCTGGGAGTGGAAGTTAGTTGTGCTGAGTGCTAACTTACTGCCCTTCCCGTTTTCTCCCAGGACAGAGGCATGGCAGAACCGGAACAATGTCGTGGTGGCCCAAGGGATGGGCACAGTCTGACTTGGCAGGTAGGCTTCTGCTTAAGTTGACACAGTTCTCACTTGGTATTAGCGTTTCTCTTGATGAAAACTGCCAATTTTCCATTGTCTCAGAATTGGTATTAGCCCCACCCCCACCCTCACCCCCACACATACCTTGTAGCTTTCAAGGCTTTCCTTCAAGGCTCTGTCCTGAGGCTGCCAGGCGGGGACTGTCCAGGCCTCCCCATTTTCCCACGGATGCTCTTGGAGGTGGTGGATGGCTGCCCTAGAATTCCTGAGCTTTGTTTCCCTCTCTGACGTGGTTAAATTACTGAACCCACTTAACGGTACACACCGTAGGAGCCCCGCCTGGAAAGTGGGTGCACTCAGACTTGTTCCATTGCTGTAGGTGAATTACTTTTGCTTGTTTTTACTATAATTTTTTCCTCAGGTATTGGGGACGGGATTGGTTGAGAGTCAGCTCTCAAGCAGCCACCTTCATTGTGGCACCATTCACAAGGGAAATAACAACATGTCGCTGATAAGGCACAAGAATACCATCCCCTTTCTTCCGTCCGTTTTTGTGAACTATCCGAATACATTTTTAATCCTTCTGTGTTACTCAGTGTTACTGGAAGCTACCACCCCTGGGAAAGCTCACCAGGGGCAGGGTCCTGTTCACTTCATCTTTCTAGTGCCAAGGACAGTGGAATAGGTAGGTAGTCAACAACTGTTCGTAAAATTAGTAGTAGTGAACTGTTCGGAGGATATGAATAATTATTTTTTAATCATTACAAAGTGAACTATGAAGTTTGAGAGGAGGGAGCGGAGGAGGTGGTCTAGTGATTTGGTTACACATTTCACTGTTTACATTTACTAATATGTATAATTAAACACTGTGTCCATAGAAAGAAAAAAGTGATAAATCGTGGTCAGTTGGAAAACACTGATTATAAGCACCGAAGAGTGAGAGTGCTCACAAAGTGATCATGAGTTAGCATTATAGCTGTTCCCCTCAAAGCTCTTCTGAGTATAAGCAGCAGAAACCTACTCAAAGTAGCTCAAGTGAAAATGGGAGGTGGAGGTTCATTGTAAGATTGCTACATTGTAAGATTGCTACAGCAATCTCACAGAATCCAAGAGGAAACAAAGTTTACTTGAACTGTATGCGGATCAGAACATGGAGAACAGAGCAACCAAGATATCTCTACAGGGCTTTTCTCATTTCTGTATCTCAGAGTCAGCTCTTTCCCTTTCCTCTCGCTTGGCCTCCTCTGCCTAGTCATTTTAGGCACAGTCCAGCAGCAGTATCCTCAGACTGCAGATGATTTCCCTACTGTAGTGCCCATCTTCTAAGACAACCTCTCTGAGAGGGTATCTGAGCAGCCCAAATCATCTGACTTTTGGTGATGCCTTAGAAGTCATAGATAGGTGACCAGCCAATGGAGTGGCCACCTTTGGTTCAGATGTTCATCTCTAGTGCAACCTGAAGTGGCTGAGGGCAAAGAAGGAGGGGGATATATTACCTAGAAAGCTTTACAAGTAGATCAGACAATGAAACATACCTAGTAGTAGTTTTGTACTTCTAGAAGTCTATGAATTCCTCAGTTTTAGAGGTGTTGTTTTATTCTTTTTGTACACTTGGCTGTTACATAGTAAATCTTCAGCAATTATCTGATGGATGATTGAATGATGTATGGATGAGACTGAATGCCCATTCAACTCTATGAGATACCATGTCACACACAAGAATATCTATAATCAAAGAGACGCACAATAACAAGGGTTGACAAGGATGTCGACAAACTGGATCCCTCATACATTGCTGGTGAGAAGATAAAATGATGCAGCCTCTATGGAAAACAGTTTAGAACTTTCTTAAAATATTAAATATAATTTACCATATGACACAGCATCGTCATTCCTAGGTATCTAACCAAGAGAACTGAAATCATATGTCCACATAATGGCTTGCACATAAATGTTCATAATAGCCAAGAAGTGGAAACAACCAGTGAGTGGATAAACAAAACGGGGCATATTCATACAATGGAGTACTATAAAATGAACTACATATTGTTAAATGTTACAATGTGGGTGAACCCAAAAAATATTATGGTGAGTAAAAAAAGCCAAACACAGAAAACCACATATTGTATGAGTCTATTTATGTGAAGTGTTCAGAAAAGGCGAATCTGTAGAAACAAAGTAGATTAATGGTTGCCTGAAGGTGGGGATGGAAACAAGGAGTGACTGCAAATAGGAGTTTCTTTGGAGAGTGAAAAAAATACTCAAAAATTAGATTGTTGTTATCACACAACTGTAAATTTGCTAAAAATCATTAAATCATACACTTAAAATCAGCGAATATTATGGTTTGCAGATTATACCTCAATAAAGCTTTTTTATTTTTTTTTTAATCTGTGAGACAAAAAAAGGCCATATAGGGCTTCCGTGGTGGCGCAGTGGTTGAGAGTCCGCCTGCCGATACAGGGGACACGGGTTCGTGCCCTGGTCCGGGAAGATCCCACATGCTGCGGAGCGGCTGGGCCCGTGAGCCACGGCCGCTGAGCCTGCGCATCCGGAGCCTGGGCTCCGCAATGGGAGAGGCCACAGCAGTGAGAGGCCCGCATACTGCAAAAAAAAAAAAAAAAAAAAAAAAAAGGCCATATAGGTTCTCTTGCAGAACCAAAGCCCTTTGGCTGATCCTTAGTATTATTTTTCTCTGTTTTCTGAACGGACTTGCACCCAATCCACTGTTGGTTTCACATCCTCCTTACAATATAGCTTGTGCAGAAACAATCCTAGCGGAATCAGTGGGCAAACGATTCATTTGGGGCTATAAAGCGTACCGGAATTGTGTTGCGATAACATCACCAGCTAAAGCTAAGATGGTAGCTTCTTCTGTGGTAACTTGACTGTGGTAGCTTCTCCTTCATCTTCATGGCCCAGATGACCAGTAAAATCATTCCCTGCAATATAGACAATTTACTCATCTGGGGAGGTATTATACACACACTGTTATTATATGGGCCATTTTCTTGCTCCAGAAAATAGAACCAGCTGGTCATTTCAAGTATCCATAGAAACTATAATGTAATTGCCCAATACAGAATGTCACATCACTGTATGGAGAACGTCTGTTACATTCTTCACCAATATATATTGTGATATTTCTATAATCTCTTTAACATAAGTAATCTTTCCACGTAGAAGGGGTTGAGGCTGGAGATGACATAAAGATATAGGAATAGTCAAAATATTTCTCAGCCATCAGTATCCTCCTCTGTCCTGAGTGGTAAAGGGAGGATGATGTTGAGTAAATAATGATTTTAAAAATAATATCATAGCTAGATATTTTTATAGATACTTTTATAATTCAATTTTTAAATTACTCTTATACATTCAATTGACCATGACTCTAACCTTGCCATTCACACGGTGCTTGAATACATGATTTGAAAGTAAGGAATCACTCAAGTGGTCTACCCCTTCTACCCTTTACCAAAGAGACTTGTGCTGTAAAAAAAAATTTTTTAAGTTTTTGCCCAATTTCATGAATGAACCATAAATTATGCCGGGTATGATTTAAAGAAAATTGACTCTTTTTCTTGTGGGGGGAGCATGCCATGCGGCTTGCGAAATCTTAGTTCCCTGACCAGGGATTGAACCTGGACCATGGCAGTGAAAGCACCAAGTCCTAACCACTGAACCACCAGAGAATTCCCTAAAACTGACTTCTTTGAAAAAATATACTGTGAATTCCCTAAAGAAGGTGATTCGTTGGTTGAAAACAAATTTAATGCATATATAAGTATGCATTGAATAGGTATGTAAATGTTTGTATGTTCTTTACACAACTGCTCCAGATGGTATGATATGGGTACCTCTAAGATTTTTTTCTCTGATGATCACATTGAGCCAGTAAATGTTTGATTAATCCCTGTGTTGAACCCTTAGCCCCATAAAGGGCAGTCACAGATAGAAAGGATAGTGATGGGAACTGCTAGTTAAGGAGACATTTTTTTTAATATTTATTTATTTATTTGGTTGCACCAGGTCTTAGTTGCAGCAGGCAGGCTCCTTAGTTACGGGTCGCCAGCTCCTTAGTTGCAGCATGCATGTGGGATCTAGTTCCCTGACCATGGATTGAACCCAGGCCCCCTGCATTGGGAGCTTGGAGTCTTATCCACTGTGACAGCAGGGAAGTCCCTAAGGAGTTTTTTTTTTAAGCATTAGAGCAGAGCCTTGAGTCAAGTAGAACAGAAAAGAATTAGCACCAAAAGAGAGTGAAAATCCAAAAGTACTGGTTTTAATCTCTAGAAATGCACAGGAAAAAAAAATCCAAAAACAACAATAAAGAATAAACAAGAGTTAAGGATTCTTAAATGCAAAGACAAATATAAAATGTTTCCTAATTAACCAGAGCACCTTGTAGATATTGAGTATAACTTAGGAAAATAATGAACTTGTGTGTCATAAATCAAGCAGAACGTATTCCTTAGGTGTGATGGATGGAAAACAAGGGATTGAAATTATTAAAAGTTCATTGCAAAAACGAAAGGATTTCGATGGTAAACTGATTATACTTCCTGTTTATCACATGATCTTCTTAAATGGAATAGATCTCGAAACACATTTTTCAAAATCAAAGTACTGATCTTCCTGCATTAATAGAAAAGAAAAAAAGAAAAAATATCAATCAGGCCAGAAACATTACATGACTCAATGTCTTAGGGACATAATGGGATTAGAAATAAGTCTGAAGTTGAGGTGTCTGTCTTTAAGGGTTTATATGCAAGGTATTTATCTTTATCTTGGTGTATTTAAAAGATACAAGAGTTTGGGCTTCCCTGGTGTCTCAGAGGTTGGGCATCCGCCTACCAATGCAGGGGACATGGGTTCGAGCCCTGGTCCGGGAGGATCCCACATGCCGCAGAGCAAATAAGCCCGTGCGCCACAGCTACTGAGCCTGCGTTCTGGAGCCTGCGAGCCACAACTACTGAAGCCCGTGTGCCACAACTACTGAAGCCCGTATGCCTAGAGCCCGTGCTCCGCAACAAGAGAAGCCACCGGACTGAGAAGCCCACGCACCACAACGAGGAGTGGCCCCCGCTCGCCGCAAATAGAGAAAGCCTGTGCACAGCAACGAAGACCCAATGCAGCCAAAAAACAAAAAAAAGGTACAAGAGTTTAAAATGGACGAGTTGGAAATAAGGAAAACTGAAACAGCTTTTAAATAGTATGGGAATGGAGGAATAAGTATTCAAGAGTGTGTATACTGTAAAATGGCACTAATTTGGATTAATGAGTATAAATAAGCCTGGTCTAAATTAGTAAAATATGAACAGGAAAATATTTGAAAAGAAAATGTTCTTTTTCTGGTGCATGCCCTTGAAATGAAAAAATGGCTAACAGAGTACTGGGCCTGATGTTAGGGCTAGTTTAATTGGTAAATGAGACTTGTTTGTAAATGTGCATTAATTGCTTCTTTTCACCTGTATTAGTCAAAAGGTATTTACTGAGCTCCTTACTCCATGCCCACAAAATGCCAGGCAGGACACCAGTGACACACAAGAGGACTTCATAAATCTGGCTTTCTTAGGAGTCAGTTAATTTACTGAGCAGCCCACCCAATTAGAGGGTCAAATATTTATAAAATGGTCACAGACTCTCCAATATTATAAAAGAAGATATTTCATAAACAGTCATAATCTTGGGCATTTGTTGATGGCCTGTACTATCATTCAGTCGTGCTTTCAGGAACTGTCAAGGAGCAGATATTTTCAGTCACTCTGGTTGTCTTCAATTGCTGTCGTATGCCTTTAGGAACAACCCTGCTCCCTTCTAATTTACTGCTTATCCTCTCCATTGTAATGGAAAACTGCATAGTTTCCCATTTTATTTTCATTTTAATCATTTTCATTACTTTAATCAAATCATGACTGTTATTTCATTTTAATTTATTTTTATTTTCATCATTTTCAAAGTAATAACTATAATAATAACAACAGACGTTCCTATATGCCAGCCTCTGTGTTAACCTGCTCTGGTGGACATGTGACTTTTGTCTACTGGCATCCATTTCCTTTTCTTTGGAAAATACCGTCTAGATTTCACTTTGCTTATGGTCCATTTGATTTAGGTGAGTGGACTTGTGATACAGGTTGGATAGGTGAGTGGACTTGTGATACAGGTTAGACTTCTCAAAATATTCCATCTCCCTGATTATGGTCATTGGTCAGGGATGAGCCAGATTGATCCAAGAGAACTGGTACCTGTTTTGACGGAAATTTTGGGAGGGAGATGGTCTCTTTCTCCTATGATGACTAGCTATAAAGCTAATAATGAAAACTTGGAGAGGTCTCTTGAAAATGAAGAAAGCAAAAGCTAGATATGGAAAAAGAGGCTGAATCCTGACAACCTTAAGTCCCTTGGATTCAGCTATACCTGAAATCCACTCCTAGAGTTTTCAGTTATATGAGCCATTATAACCTCTTCTGTGCTTATGAAATTTTGGGTTCTGTTTCTGACCCTTGCAACTAGAAATACATGCTTAATAGACATTCTCTATTTCATTTTGTCTCTCATTGTCAGGGGAAGATATTGTACTTCTCTACATTTTAGGTATCAGAAATCTGAGGATCACAGAGATTAAGAACTTTGCCCAGTGACCCAGCCATTAAGTGATAGAATCAGTACTCAAATCCATGTCCACCTAACAGCAGTGTCCGTGCTCTTAACCCCTGCAGTCATCTGCCTTCATGCTTCATTTCTCTGTCTCTCCAGCATTTAACACAGGTTCTGACACATGCTCAGTGTTTCGTCAATGTTTTATGAGCTAGTTGGCACTAGAGGAGAGAGGAACAGGCTTTCCTGACTAATGGACAAAGGCATATAACAAAATAGCATGGAAGAAGATAAACTGGAGAGTGGGAGATTTAAAGGGGTGGGGGAGTAATAAGACAAATTTCACTAGAGCAAAGGGTTTTGGAGAATTTCTGGAAACTGGCCCAGTTAAATCCTTAAAAAAAGTTGCTTCTCAAAAGTGGGTTAAACATTTACCCAAGCTATCATATTTATTTGATTCATGTACTTTATAACCCCATATTTCATAGATAGTACAAAGGTAAACTTCAGAATGGTTAAATTTGCCCGAATTCCTAACAAGTAAAGGCAAATCAACGTATTCTTCTCCATATTTAAGACAAGCTTTTTCCACTTTGTTACTATATCATGATATAGCTTTTTTTTTAAACTCACACTAGTTAATGATCCCGAAAGGACCTACTGTTTACTCATGTTCCAAGGGCTGTGATGCTTATCTGAGGACAGATCTCTCACAGAGTTGAAAGGGAACTCTGCCTTCAGATATGCTCTATGGAATTGTGTAGCAAGATAAGAAACAACCTCTTAAATGGACATGTAGACACGTCTATCCTAATTAAATGATGGCCCATGTAGTCTCTGGCTTAATCATACCACAAAGTGCACCCCAAATATCACTTGCCCCAACATCGGTACAGACATATCAGGACCAGCACCACAGTGCGAGGGAAAACGTGCAGTATGAAAATGGCTGCTAAATTATATCCGTGTTGTGGATCTCTGCCAAGGATGGCTGACACGCCTCACCTGTCTGGTTCACTCATCCTTTGCAGATCTGAGTCCATTAGGCAGATGATGGGGGAGTGAGGCTAAAGCAAACTGAAGATATTAAGGCTCCATACGTCCATAAAAATGGATGATTGCACAGATATTCCATCCCAAGTGATAGCCTGGAAGGCAAAGAACTCATTGAGAAACTCCATAAATTGTCCTTATTATTTAGCATATGTAAAATATGTGAAATCCTACCAGTACTTTCAACTCCCTGAACGCTTGCTGTAGTCCAAGCACTTTGCTAAGCATCCTGCATTCCTTATTGCATCCTCATAACCACCCATGGGGTTGTTGCTGTTCTTACGTGGATTCCAGAGCTAGGGAGGGTGAGGCTCAGTGAACCTGCCCAAGGTCACACAATTCATAAGTGATGAGGCTGGGGTTCAATTTTATGGCTGGCTGGCTGTCTCTGGAATGAGGATACTTATTTGCCGTATTATACAGCCCCTGTGAGAGATTACACAGAACATTAAAGATGTCCTCTGGAATGCAATTTGTTCAACTGCATTCCTTTTAATTTTTTTATTGTGGTAAAATATACATAACACAAAATTTACCATTATTACCATCTTTAAGTGTACAGTTCAGTGGCATTAAGCACATTCACATTGTTGTGCAACCGTCACTACTGTCCATCTCCAGAACTTTTTCATCCTCCCAAACTGAAGCTCACTACCCATTTAGGAAAAACTCCTCACTCCTCCTCCTTCTAGGCCCTGATACCCACAATTATATTTTCTGTCTCTATGAATTTGATTATCCTTTGTACCTCATACACGGAAACATCCAATATTTGTCCTTTTGTGTCTGGCTTATTTATTTAACATAACGTCTTCAAGGTTCATTCATTTTGTAGCACTTATCAGAATTTCATTCCTTTTACGGAATGAAATTCCTTTCATTCCTTTTAAGGCTGAATAATATTTGATTATATGTATATATTAATACTGCCTTTTAGGGGGTTTCTTGGTTTTTTTAATTTTATTTATTTATTTATTTTTGGCTGCGTTGGGTCTTCATTGTTGTGCGCGGGCTTTCTCTAGTTGCGGCGAGCGGGGGCTACTCTTTCGTTGTGGTGTGCAGGCTTCTCACGTGGTGGCTTCTCTTGTTGTGGAGCACGGGTTCTAGGTGCACAGGCTTCAGTAGTTGTGGCATGGGAGCTCAGTAATTGGCTCACGGGCTCTAGAGCGCAGGCTCAGTAGTTGTGGCACACGGGCTTAGTTGCTCTGCAGCATGTGGGATCTTCCTGGACTGGGGCTTGAACCCGTGTCGCCTGCATTGGCAGGTGGATTCTTAACCACTGTGCCACCAGGGAAGCCCCTGCCTTTTGTTAATCTATTCATCCATCAATGGACATTTAGATTGTTTCTACCTTTTGGCTACTTTGAATAATGCAGCTATAAACATCCGTGTGCAAATATTTGTCTGAATACCTGCTTTCAGTTCTCTTGGTTATATACACAGAAGTTAAATTGCTGGATCATATGGTAATTCTATGTTTAATTTTTTGAGGAACCACCATAATGTTTGCTTCCATTTTCTCCACATCCTCATCAACACTTGTTATTTTCTGTTTGTTTGGGTTGTTTTTTTTTTTTGGTTGTTTTCTTTTTTCTTTTCTTCTTTTTAGATAATAAGCATCCTAATGAGTGTGAACTGGTATCTCATTGTGGTTTTGATTTGCATTACGCTAATCGTTAGTGATGTTGAGCCCCTTTTCATGTGCTAATTCACCATCTATATATCTTCTTTGGAGAAATGTCTATTCGAATCTTTTGTCCATTTTTGAATTGGATTGTTTGTTTTGTTCTTGTTGTTATTGAGTTATAGGAGCTCTTTATATATTCTGGATATTAATCTTTTATCAAATATATAATTTGTAAATATTTTCTCCCATTCTGTGATGTCGACAAAAATTCAATTAACAATCAAGTTAAGAAGAAAAACAGAGAATTTTATTCAAGCCAAACTGATGATTGTAACCCAGGAGACAGACTCCCATAAGCTCTGAGAACTGTTCCACTGGTCAGGAGTTAGAGATGCAGGTTTTTTGTTTGTTTGTTTGTTTTTTTGCGGTACACGGGCCTCTCACTGTTGTGGCCTCTCCCGTTGCGGAGCACAGGCTCTGGACGCGCAGGCTCAGTGGCCATGGCTCACGGGCCCAGCCACTCCGCAGCATGGGGGATCTTCCCGGACCGGGGCACAAACCCGTGTCCCCTGCATCGGCAGGCGGACTCTCAACCACTGCGCCACCAGGGAAGCCCCTAAGTATGGTTTTTACATTTGTATATGGTTGTGGAAAAATCAAGGGAATAATATTTCATGACACATGAAAATTGTGTGAAACTCATACAGAGTCTCCATAAATAAAGTTTTATAGGGAAACAGCCACACTCACTCATTTACATCTTGTCTGTGGCTTCTTTCGTGCTTCAAGAGCACAGCTGAGTGGTTGTGACCAAGACCATCACACACATTTTCTGCAAAGCAGAAAATATTTACTCTCTGGCTATTTACAGAAAAAGTGCACTGATTCCTGCTCTAGGGTAAGGCCAGGTCCAGCCCTCAACTGTTATGTGAGCCCCCGGAATTTAAGCTAATGGGAGTTAGATCTCTATCACTTACAACAAAGTATTTCCCAAAAAATATCCTCTTGATTTTAAAGATGAGAAACATGAAGGTTAGAGGGACTAAGTGACTGACTTGGTCATATAGTTGGTGACAGAATTGAACCTGTATCCTCTCAGCCCACTGCTATATAGGCTGGCTCCATGGGTGTACAACATGCATAGTTGCCCAGGGCCCTCCCTCTCCTCACTTAGACAGCTCTGCACTTGGATTAATGTTCTGTTATCATAATCTTGAGGTTCTTAATATATTTCAAATGAGGCGTCCAGCATTTCATTTTGTACTGGGCCCCACAGATCATGTCATGATGCCACCCACCCAGCTTTCCCAGCCCTACAAACCTTACTGTTTTCTAATCCCATTCTACGTCCACATTAAAATTTTCAGTCACCTGCGCACATTAATATTTGAGAAAGTGATATACACGTGTAACAGCCTCCGTGTTTTAATGCTGACATAATTTATATATAGTTGAAAACACACATTTTCCTACCTTTATAACAAAACTGCATTTCTCCAGGGTTCAAGTAAAATAGCTATACTTTTATTTTTCATGTGATTTAATCATTCTGATCACTGTCACTGCTTTGTATTTATTTTTATATTTCACTTGTACTATGGGAGTGGTATGGCCCAAGGAATGGATTCAGCAATTCTGCAAGTTCATAAATTATAAACAGGATTTCAAAAATGGTGCCTGTTATTGAAGCATCTGCCTGTGATGATAATTAAAAGGAAAACATTTATAAAGTGCTTAGATATTTCCTAACAGAGCAATGTATGCATCAAAAACTTTATAGCACAGGGCAAACCTCAAGGTTTAGTTGCCTAGTCAAACCTAAATCTCTGTCCAAAACAATTGGGCCCACACACAAAAAAAAATGATCCTAAGAAATGCAAGAGAAAGAAAAAGTTAAATTACAAGGTACAATACTGTTCTCCATTTTTTTGAACATTAACCTGTTCAGGCTATGTGGGGTTTTTATGTTTCTCTCTCTCTCTCTCTCTTTCTTTCTTTCTTTTTGTGTCATCGTGCTTTCATTGTCATTTGTTTCTAGGTATTTTTTGATTTCCTCTTTGATTTCTTCAGTGATCTCTTAGTTATTTAGTAGTGTATTGTTTAGCCTCCATGTGTTTGTATTTTTTACAGATTTTTTCCTGTAATTGATATCCAGTCTCATAGCGTTGTGGTCAGAAAAGATACTTGATACGATTTCAATTTTCTTAAATTTACCAAGGCTTGATTTGTGACCCAAGATACGATCTATCCTGGAGATTGTTCCATGAGCACTTGAAAAGAAAGTATATTCTGTTGTTTTTGGATGGAATGTCCTATAAATATCAATTAAGTCCATCTTTTTTATTGTGTCATTTAAAGCTTGTGTTTCCTTATTTATTTTCATTTTGGTTGGTCTGTTCATTGGTGAAAGTGGGGTGCTAAAGTCCCCTACTATGATTGTGTTACTGTCGATTCCCCCTTTTATGGCTGTTAGCATTTGCCTTCTGTATTGAGGTGCTCCTATGTTCGGTGCGTAAATATTTACCACTGCTATATCTTCTTGGATTGATCCCTTGATCATTATGTAGTGTCCTTCTTTGTCTCTTGTAATAGTCTTTATTTTAAAGTCTATTTTGTCTGATATGAGAATTGCTACTCCAGCTTTCTTTTGATTTCCATTTGCATGGAATATCTTTTTCCATCCCACCACTTTCAGTCTGTATGTGTCGCTAGGTCTGAAATGGGTCTCTTGTAGACAGCATATATATGGATCTTGTTTTTGTATCCATTCAGCCAGTCTATGTCTTTTGGTTGGAGCATTTAATCCATTTACATTTAAGGTAATTATCAATAGGTATGTTCCTATTACCATTTTCTTAATTGTTTTGGCTTTGTTATTGTAGGTCTTTTCCTCCTCTGTGTTTTCTGCCTAGAGAAGTTCCTTTAGCATTTGTTGTAAAGCTGGTTTTGTGGTGCTGAATTCTCTTAGCTTTTACTTGTCTGTAAAGGTTTTAATTTCTCTATCGACTCTGAACGAGATCCTTGCTGGGCAAAGTAATCTTGGTTGTAGGTTTTTCCCTTTCATCACTTTAAATATGTCCTGCCACTCCCTTCTGGCTTGCAGAGTTTCTGCTGAAAGATCAGCTGGTACCCTTAAGGGATTCCCTTGTATGTTATTTGTTGTTTTTCCCTTGCTGCTTTTAATATTTTTTCTTTGTATTTAATTTTTGATAGTTTGATTAATAGTTTCTTGGCATGTTTCTCCTTGGATTTATCCTGTATGGGACTCTCTGAGCTTCCTGGACTTGATTTACTATTTCCTTTCCCATATTAAGGAAGTTTTCATCTATAATCTCTTCAAATATTTTCTCAGTCCCTTTCTTTTTCTCTTCTTCTTCTGGGACCCCTATAATTCAGATGTTGGTGTGTTTAATGTTTTGCCAAAGGTCTCTGAGACTGTTCTCAATTCTTTTCATTCTTTTTTCATTATTCTGCTCTGCAGTAGTTATTTCCACTATTTTATCTTCCGGTCACTTATCCGTTCTTCTGCCTCAGTTATTCTGCTATTGATTCCTTCTAGAGAATTTTTAATTTCATTTATTGTGTTGTTCATCATTGTTTGTTTGCTCTTTAGTTCTTCTAAATGTCTTCTGTTAAATGTTTCTTGTATTTTCTCCATTCTATTTCCAAGATTTTGGATCATCTTTTCTATCATTACTCTGAATTCTTTTTCAGGTAGACTGCCTATTTCCTCTCCATTTGTTTGGTATGGTGGGTTTTTACCTTGCTCCTTCATCTGCTGTGTGTTTCTTTGTCTTCTCATTTTGCTTAACTTACTGTGTTTGGGGCCTCCTTTTCTCAGGCTGTAGGTTCATAGTTCCTGTTGTTTTTGGTGTCTGCTCCCAGTGGCTAAGGTTGGTTCAGTGGGTTGTGTAGGCTTCCTGGTGGAGGGGACTGGTGCCTGTGTTCTGGTGGATGAGGCTGGATCTTGTCTTTCTCATGGGCACGACTGCGTACAGTAGTGTGTTTGGGGTGTCTGTGAACTTAGTATGATTTTTAGGGAGCTTCTCTGCTAATGGGTGGGGTGGTGTTCCTGTCTTGCTAATTGGTTGGCATAGGGTGTCCAGCACTGTAGCTTTCTGGTCGTTGAGTGGAGCTGGGTCTTAGCGTTGAGATGGAGATGTCTGGGAGACCTTTTGCCATTTGATAGTACGTGGAGCCAGGAGGTCTCTGGTGGACCAATGTCCTGAACTCAGCTCTCCCACCTCAGAGGCACAGGCCTGACACCCAGCCAGAGCATCAAGACCGTGTCAACCACATGCTGTATAGCACACAGAACTTGACTCAACACACTGTAAATACCAGAAAAGAATATATAAGGCTGGTAAGAATCTGGGGAAAGCAGCACCCTCAACAGCTGGTTTTCCACCCATTGTTTTACTACCCAAAATAGACATGGCTAACATTAATTTTTGTCATTGCTAATGTCTAGAATAAGTCTTTTCTAATCAACTTTCTATGTACACATAAAACTTTAGAAAATGAAATCTCACTGTATACACTGCTAGGAATTTGCTTGTGAGCATTTCCCCATGTCTTCATTATTCTTCTTCAGTGCCATTTTAATAACTACATTGTATATCATTGTGATGGTTAATTTTATGTGTCAGCTTGTCTGGGCTAAGGGGATGCCCGGAGAGCTGGCAAAACATTATTTCTGGGTCTGTCTGTGAGAGTGCTTCTGAAAGAGATTAGCATTTGAATCAATAGACTGAGTGAAGAAGATCTGGGTTCACCAGTGTGGGCAGGCACCATCCAATATGTTATGGGCCCTAATAGTAGAACAAAAAGGTGGAGGAAGGGCAAGTTCTCTCTCTCTCTCTCTCTCTCTTCTGAAGCTGAGTCATCCATCTTCTCTTGCCCTCAGACATCAGAGTTCCTGGATCTAGGGCCTTTGGCCTTGGATTGGGAGTTAACACCATCAGCTCCCCTGGTTCTCAGAGTTTCTGCTTCAGACTGAATTATACTACCAGCTTTCCTGATTGTGCAGCTTGAGATAACATATCATGGGACTTCTCAGCCTCCATAACCTTGTGAGCCAAATCTGATAATAAACTTCCTCTTATATATCTATATATATACTCTCAGTTCTGTTTCTTTAGAGAATCCTGACTAATTCAATCACTTATTTAACAAATTGCATATAGTTGGACATTTGGGTTGTTTCCAATTTTCAGCCTCTTTTTTTTTTTTTGCGGTACGCGGGCCTCTGACTGTTGTGGCCTCTCCCGTTGCGGAGCAACAGGCTCCGGACGCGCAGGCTCAGTGGCCATGGCTCACGGGCACAGCCGCTCTGCGGCATGTGGGATCTTCCCGGACCGGGGCACGAACCCGTGTACCCTGCATCGGCAGGCGGACTCTCAACCACTGCGCCACCAGGGAAGCCCCAATTTTCAGCCATTTGAAACAGTACTGCAATGAACATCCTTATAGCTGTATCAATAACTACATCTGTGTTTCTTTTTTTCATTTCATACTAATGGCTAAAAGAAACGATCCTTAATCTCTATAATCAAACAACTTTTATTTCTGTAACACGATTGACAAGGGAGCTTGGATGGAAGTGTATATATAATATTAAACAGTTGCATAACACGGTGCCTACATATATAGTGTTTGCTCAACAAATGATGACTATTAAGAGCTCTAAGAAAGCATAACCTTCCTGACATCAAATTCAAAGGGCAGGTTTCCTTAGCTGCCATATAAACTTTGACATAGCCTTTTTAAAGTGCTTTAAATGTTTTTGTTATTACCATTCCTCAGAAAATGCGTTCCATTAATTTAGTATTTATATGAAAAAAATATTTCCTTTTGTCCCACCTATATTTCAGGGTCCCCCTCTTCCTAATATTTCAGGATTAGATGAATCTATTTTTAACTCAAAGTACACATAAAACTTGCAACTTATAGGAGCATATTGTATGCAAAACAGAGTTCACTATTTTTTTTTAAATAGATTGTGATACTTTTAGAAAATATCACAATCACATCAATAGAAATTAATAAATAGAAATTAATAAATTAATCAATAGAAATTAAATTAATAAATATTTCTAAAATATTTTATTATAACTGGCAATTTTAATTTTTAATTGGATTAAATACTAGTAGTAAGTGGGCAAAATTTCTTCCATACTTGGTTCAATATCCTACAAGAGACTTGTGTCTTTTAGACTTTCAAGTAACCAAGTTTTCAACATGGTAAATCCTCATTTAGATGTCAGCAGAGAATTTCTATACATCGCAGGTTTTTGATGAGTGTCTAAAATAATCATCACGTTAGGCACATTAAGGACTAGTTTGCTAAGGATTACAGCTTAGTGCTCAGCTTAGGGCCTGGTATATAGGTAACAATTAAAATTTTATTAATAAATAAATGAATGAGTCTATGTCACCAGGTATTGCCTTTGACCATAGCAAAATTATGGTCAAAATTAACATCCAGGGCTTCCCTGGTGGCGCAGTGGTTGAGAGTCCGCCTGCCGATGCAGGGGACACGGGTTCGTGCCCCGGTCCGGGAAGATCCCACATGCCGTGGAGCGGCTGGGCCCGTGAGCCATGGCCGCTGAGCCTGCACGTCCGGAACCTGTGCTCCGCAACGGGAGAGGCCACAACAGTGAGAGGCCCGCGTACAGCAAAAAAAAAAAAAAAAAAAAAAAAATTAACATCCAGAAAAAGTTTTATTCCTTCTCTTTATGTATAATCACCATTGATTCATAACTTCTCTTGGTTCCGTCATCTGTAAAATGGGAATAGCAATAGTGCTTTGTATAATTGTTGTGAGGATTCAGTAGTGTAGCACATGTAAAGCCCCTTGCATCAAGCTTCGTATTTAATAAGCCCTCAACAAATATAAGCTGTATTATGTTAACAGTAGCACTATCATCACCATCATCATCATTATCATTCTGGAATGCAAATGCCATCTATCCTGCTCTCTTTTTAAACAGGCATGAGCCTTATTTTCTTTTTGAGAAGAAGGTTATTCTACTATAGTGGAGTTTCCAATACCTTCCCCACCTCAGGGTATGATGTGGAAGAGAGTCAGAATGTGAGAGTTGGAGGAGAAAGGGAGCCCATTAACTTGGGAAAAGCAACAACTTCCAGAAACCTTGGTCTAGTGTATGAGAAAAAAGGACTTAGTAATTATAACTGTTATGAAACTTTGTATTTTATAAAGCTACAGGCTAGAAATGTACAATAAAACAATTCTGAAATATCAAAAGACCACTTTGGGTGGCCTGCCAATGGATTATAGACATGACTTTTATATCGAGAGAGACTATCTGGCATTGAATCAGAGGAATTATATGGTTTGAGCAACAGGATATCAGTAGCTAGTTTGGGCTTAAAAAAAATCAAAAGTGGCAAATCAGTGTAGCAGAACCTAAGAGATTTGTTATGTACAGTGTAAAGGAAGAGAGAGTTCTATAAACATCCAACTCTGGAAGAAAATGCTGGAGATTTTTCATTAAACCATTTCTTTTAGCACACAAACTTTTCAAGGACTTAATTGATTTTTAGGGAGACATTTAACATTGCAATCTGTAGGGGAGTGTTCCTCCAGTTAATTTAAGAGCAAATTTATCATAAAAGCTCATTTTTCTAATTATTGAGGAGCGAGTAAAGAGGATTGCAGGTTGGAGAGAGACATGGCAGATCTCAGGGAAAAAAAATCTCTCCAATTTACTAACACAAAAGGAGAAAGGAAGTGCAGAATTGTCCTTTATTGAAAACCACACTTGCAAAAGTTAATGAGAGCATGGCATTGCTATGTCTGTGAACCACTGATGGTTGACAAGCAGCTAGTCCTAAATGTTACCAGTTCAAGATGGAAACAAAAGCATGCACAAGTTTTAGCCCATAATTGGGCAGCTTCCAGAACTTGGAAGCTTGCTGCTCCCTCTCCTCAAGGCAGACTGCTGATCCGCGCATGCCATTCAAGTTCTAAATTCGTATTTGCAGCAGCCAGGGATTTCTCGTCCACTAGAATGCAACATATACCAATGTACAGGGTGGCAAAGTGGACTTATGTCTTGGGACACTTAGGAGCCAAGTGTTCTGTTAAGGCAGGTAAACTGTGAAATAGAAGAGGTTAAAGTACTAAAGCTGAATACAAACAATCCATCATTTCTCCCTGGAAGTTTTCAAACTGATTTTGGCCATGAGTTACTCCATTCTAACAAAGAGGAGACTTCCGGGCATTGTAAATGATGTTGCTCTACCTGCAGAAAGCCATCTTCAAGAAAGATTTTTATAATATTAACACATTTGAAATGTTTATGATTGGAGTCTGGTTCACCTAGGGGGTTAAAAATAGAAGACTTTTTACATTATATCTACAATGCCCTACAACCAAACCTGTTTGACTAGAGATTTGTCCATTGGCTTCCTGGTCTTTCTAGAAAGAATGTCTGAATGACTCCTTGACTGCAGCTAATTATCTCAGCTTCAGCCAGTATATATATATGTACATATATACAGCCTGGACTCTTCTATCAGTGCTGGGGAAAATAAGAATTCTCTTTCTGAACTCTGACTAATCTTGCTGTCACCAACCTTACCTCCTTGGATCAATCCTCCACAGTGCCATCAGAGATACCTTCCTAAAACATAAATCTGATATTGTCAGGACTCTGTTTTAAAAGTCTTTAGTGGCAAACCACTTTCCTACTGGATTAAGTCCAAAATCCTTATTATAACCGTTTAGAAGACCTATATGCTGGGCACTTTGTAAACATGTCATTTAATAGCATAACAATTACAATATTTTATAAATTATTAAGCAAAGATTTTTAAAATTCCTCTTAAATGATGTACCCTGTGGCTTTTCATCTATTGAGTAAATAGCTTCAGTTTTTCATGAATAGAGCAGATACATAGTAGAGCAGTGGTTTTCAACCAGGAATAATTTGTCCCCCAGAGGACATGTGGTAATGTTCAAGACATTTTTGATTGTCACAACTGGGAAGAGATGACTGGTACCTAGTGAGTGGAGACCAGGGATGCTGCTCGACTTGCTACAACGCAGAGGACAGCCTCCCACAGCAAAAAACTGCCCAGTTCAAAATGCAAATAGTGCCGAGGTTGAGAAATCCTGTGTTAAAACAATAAAATAGGGCTTCCCTGGTGGCGCAGTCGTTGAGAGTCCGCCTGCCGATGCAGGGGACACGGGTTCGTGCCCCGGTCCGGGAGGATCCCACATGCCGCGGAGTGGCTAGGCCCGTGAGCCATGGCCGCTGAGCCTGTGCGTCCGGACCCTGTGCTCCGCAACGGGAGAGGCCACGACAGTGAGAGGCCCGCGTACCACAAAAAAAAAAAAGAAAAAAAAAAAAAAAGAAAGAAAAACAATAAAATATATTGCTCAGCTGTGACCATAAAATTTGGGTTTGGAGTCTCATGCTACAACAGTAGACCTCAGAGGCTGATGGGTGGGTCCCTCTGGGAATTTTCCTTTGCTTCATGCAGGGTTACAGTGAACACTGAGGAAGGAATTGGAACCATATTGCACCAATATATATGGCACAGCTGGTGGGCCAGAATCTCCAAGTAAGTCAGTCAGGAAAAGAGGTCAGAGGAGTTAGGAAAAAAATTAGAATGGCAAAGGAGCATCTCACATGTGGTAGACTCCTCACTCAGCACAGGTAGTAGCATTCATTGCTCTAGGTTCTTATGAAGAATTTGAGGGACCTGAGAAGCTGTCCCTCTGAGAGCCTACAGTGACAAATTCTGCTCTAGCTAAAGGTCTGTTTCTACCTTCTTTGTCATTTAAGATTCTTACATCCTCCAGCTTCATCTGTTGTTGTTTCCATTAATCATCATCACTTTAGGACATGACGCACTGGTGAAACAATGGTTTTGGAAGCTAGACTGAGTTGAGAAAGAAAAAGCAATTCTAAAATCTCCTTTTAGCATATCAAAAGTAAAGCTTTCAGATCTGAATGTACATTTTCACCACAAGCCAGAGGAACTTGGATATCACGATATGACATAAGGAAATTTCCCAGCTGCCCAGAGGCTATTTTCATGGTAAGGGAATCTGGGAGTAACGTGGTGAAAGTGGAAAGGAGGCCAGTGGTTAGGCACAAGGGTAATTTCCCTTCAGGGTCAAGAGCTTGGATGGAGTGTGAAAGGCAGTAAAAATTCCAGATAGCATTGTGCAGGAGCTGAAAGTTTCAGGGATTTGGGATCTACTTCCCTATTGTCATTCTGGAAGGAGATCATTTTCAGTGTTCTTCTGACAAATGTGCAATGGTGGAGGAAAAGGGAGCATGGCAAGTTTTTGGCAGAGATGGCATGGGAGGAATCCAGATGTTTCCACAGGTACCTGGTAAGGAATAGAAAAAGATAACTATTCAAGGTTGAGAGTCAGCAGTTCAATGAGAGTTGACTTTATAGAAGAGGGTAGGAGTGGACAACAAGAGCTTGGACTCAGATGCAGGATGTAGCTGAGATTCAGGGGATCTGCAGCAAGAAGGCCTACATCACCATGGGAAGGGAGGAAAACACACCAAAGAAAAAGAACCAAGAAAATAAGACCAAAGTTCTACCATCTCTAAACTTCAATGACAATTACCAAGTGGGACCAAGGATATCTTCATGAACCAACAAAGTCCTGGAAGGACCAGCCTTGTGGATTTGCAATCCAGGAGCCAGTCTGTGACAATACATGTAATACGTATACACAGGCACCAGCTTAGGAAGAAGAGGAAGAAAGGCAACCCTTTGAGAGAACCAGAAATGAAGATCTATCCAAATATCTAAGCAAGGTTAAGGGAATGGGCACTGAAGAATCTTAGATAAGTTATGGGAAATAAAGAAGATTTGTTTTGGCACATGAAATTATAGTAGTTAATATGTTGATACTCATTTCAGTAGGAAACTCCTACTTACAGGGTATAACTATGAGGAAACTGAAGTACAGAAAATAACCTAACTCGCCCAAGTTCACAGAAACAGTATGTGGAGGAGCTCTGGCTCCAAAGCCCAGGATCTTCCCACTGTGCCTCCCATTATTATGGCATTTCAGCAGACTCTTGGCAGTCTGGCCTCGTTTACGACTACAATCTTCATATTCCCTTTGTTTCAGTCACAGGATTATTTCCCAAACATACCATGCATTTTCCTCCTTCATGCTTTTGAACAAGTTTTCCCTGCTGTTTCAATGTACTTCCAAGACACCCTTTTTACTTCCCCCAGTTGACCTTTTCTTCCACCCAGCTTGACACCTTTTGAGTAGTCCTGAGCGCTCTTTGTTGGTAGCAAAAGGTGGGAAGTATTGAGAAACTGGCAAAACTTAGTTACCCAAGCCAATTCCTGGAGAGACTGCTGTCTCACCCAGTTCGGTTTCCTCTGGGCAGAGGCTGCCATGCCAGCAGACAAGACAGCGTGGGTTTACCACCACCCACTTGATTTTCACGAGCTACTGCCATATCGGCAGAGTCACACCAGATCTGCAATACCTGTTAGGTTCTCAAGCTCAAAGGCGTGGATCAACCATCCTTTTTAAAGCCCCACAGTTCCCTTGACATTTCATCCTTCTTCCTCTGGAGCACACGCCTCCCCAGTTTCTCCCCAGCTTTCCTCCACAATGAAACTAGCCAGCCCACCCTCAGTTCCTGTTTATCTATTTGCACATGGCTTTCCTCCTTATGGTGTCATTTATAGGAGAGGAAAACGCCTCCAGCCAGGACAATCAGGAGTATCTCAGTCAAATCCTCTGCTTCACTTGGTTTATCTCCAGCTGGCTCATCTCACTCTCGTGGTCACAAGAATCTAAACACCCTGCAACCTCTTACTGACCTTCACTGAGGTCTTCTTTCAACTACTCTGATCAATTCATGTTCTCCTAAAGCCAGTTAGGTTAGTACAGCACTTTCCAATAGAACTTGCTGTGGTGGTGGAAAATTTCGTATCTGCGCTGTCCAGTATGGTACGCGCTAGCCACATGTGGCCACTGAGCCTTTGAAATATGGCTACTGTTAGCAGTAAACTGATTTTTTTACATTTTAATTAAGTGTAAATGTAAATAGCCATCTGGAACTGGTGGCTACCAGACTGTAAAAACACAGGACTGGAACATTCTATTTTGACCAATGTAACATACAAAATATCTCCTAGCATATATTCAAAGCATTCATGATATGTTTATATACCCACTAACCAAATATATCTTACATACTTTACACTTAACCTAAATTTTTTCATTCCTCCAATACAGTAGATTTTCCTTTTCTTCAATAATAGCTATCAGCTATTATAACCAAGCCAAAAATTACCCCCTCAGCAAAGCTTCCCTGTCACCTCTATGGAAGCAGTCACCACTCCTTTTCCAAGACTCACACATCATTCTATGCATATACCTATCACAGAACCCATCACAGTGTATTAGTTCATTTTTTACATTTTCATCCCCATTGCTCCTGTTAGAATGTGTTCTCTCTGAAAGAGGGAAGAGACTCTTTTATTCCTCTTGGATTCACTAATACCTAAGTAAGAGTGGACATAGTAAACATAAAACTGTCGGACAAGTAAACGAGTCAAAAATAACTAAAGGAAAGATTGGTAGAAAGGTTACAACAATTTTTTTTTAATGAACATGGGAAGAATAAAATGTAGCTGGGGCAGAGATAATTGAAGTATAATCTGTTTTATGTCTTTTTTCTTCCACATTTCTTTTTTATGGGAGTCACTGTGATCTATTTGAGAGATAATGTAGAATTGTAATTGCTAATAAGGGCTCTGTAGAGACCAGCATTAAACAGTATTTGAGTTGTCAGTTAGCAAATGTTGGTAATAGATGGGAGACAACATGCCTGGTGGAACAGTTCTCACCACAGTTGTCATCTGCTATGCATACCAACCCAAGACATTTCTCTGCAGACTTTTGAGTCACAATTAATATACTGCAGTGTTGCCATCACTCCAGCCCCCTCCAATCCCTTTTCCAATACCACTTCAGCAGTCTTTTAAATGCAGGTGCTTTGGGGTCGTGTCCATGATTAAAATCCATTGCTGACCAAACTCCTGAACATGACTTGAAAGACCCTGTGTGATCTGACACCCAGCCCAGCTCTGCAGCCACACTAGCCTTTCCTCAGCCTGTCTTCACCAAATTCTTTCTGGCCTCAGAGCATGTGCACTTTCAGTTCATGCTCCTAGAACTCTCTTCACTCTCTTTTTTCCCTAGTTAATGCCAACTCATCCATTAGCTCTCGGCTCACATATCACACTTCCTGATGTCTGGACAAGGCCTTTTATAAATAACATTTACCTCTCCATAATAACAACACTCATCACTGATGGTTTTACATATATTTGTGGGTATTTGATACAAGTCAGTTTCCACCCCCAAATGCTGAGTTCCATGGAGACCTGAGTGTGTTTACTTTTGTTGACCATGTGACTCTCTGGCTCCTACCACTGTCCCCAGCACAAAATGGACACTCAATAAATGTCTGTTTGATGAATGAATGATTGATTGGTACAAAAATAGCTCCCTTAAGAGCATAAGCCCAACAATAAATATTATTAAAGATCATGATTCAAGTACCTAAAGATCACGAAGGTTAGATCCCTGTTAAAGAATAAACATATCAACCATTGCCTAACATCCTTATAGTAAAAACAGTAATGACTCTCAAACAAAGGATAAGGTGCCAGGGGGCTTCGCTGGTGGTCCAGTGGTAAAGAATCCACCTCCCAATGCAGGGGAGGTGGGTTCGATCCGTGGTTGGTGAGCTAAGATCCCACATGCCATGGGGCAACTAAGCTCACGTGCCTCAACTAGAGAGCCCTCGTGCTGTAAACTGCAGAGCCCATGCACTCTGGAGCCCATGCGCCACAACTAGAGAGAGAGAAGCCCGTGCGCCACATGAAAGACTGCACATGCTGCAATGAAGATCCCACGTGCCGCAACTAAGACCCGATGGAGCCAAAAATAAATACAATACAATAAAGGATAAGGTGCCAAGATCACTTAACAGATTCTCTTAGTCTAGAAAGTGACTCATCTAGAGGTCACTAAATCAGCACAGCACAGCACCATCTGCAGTGACCAGCCAGATGTTTCCAGGGTTAATTAGAAGCATCGATGTTAAAATACCCAGAAATTATTGTGGAATTTACTTCACGAGTCAAGGATATGGACCTTTTAGCTTAAACGTTTCCTGATCATTAAAACAAAACAAGTGAAATGGCAAATCTCACTTTTCACATTTTGCTTCTGGTTTTGGATATACTATGTACTTTACAAAAATATAGTAAAACACATTGATTGGACTTCCCTCGTGGCGCAGTGGTTAAGAATCCATTTGCCGATGCAGGGGACACAGGTTCGAGCCCTAGTCCAGGAAGATCCCACATGCCACAGAGCAACTAAGCCCGTGCGCTACAAGTACTGAGCCTGTGCTCTAGAGCCTCGGAGCCACAAGTACAGAGCCCAGGTACCACAACTACTGAAGCCCACGTGCCTAGAGCCCATGCTCCACAACAAGAGAAGCCACCGCAATGAGAAGACAAGCACCGCAACAATGAGTAGCCCTCACTCGCCACCACTAGAGAAAGCCCATGCAGCAAAGAAGACCCAATGCAGCCAAAAATAAATAAATAAATAAATTTTTAAAAATTAAAAAAAACCACATTGATTACATACTGATAGTCACTCATTCATCAACTATTTAGTGACTCACTAATATTACCCAGCCATGGTGGACACACAAAGACACTATATCTGGACTCATGGTGCCTACACTCCAGTAGATGATAATAGCTAACATTTATTGAGTGAATACTCTCATTCCAAGCACGTGCTAAGAGCTTTACATGCATTACCTCATTTTAATGTTCCCCCAAATCATATAAGCTAGAATAATGGGCATTATTACTGCCCAGCATCCACAATTCTTAACAGTCACTGTTTCCCTTGAGAAATTATTCTTCCCAGAGACACTAGCTAGTTGGGACTGTTAGACAAACGCGCCACCTTCCCCAGCCAAGTGTCAAGATGTAACCCAGGCTTCTAAACCAAGCAAGTGCTCCTTCCCTGGAATCTGAATATTGGGCAGAGAGAGAATGAGACTGAAATGGGCTGCATTCAGACCAGACTCCTCTGGGCGAGAGACCATTTGGGGCTTCCTTCTTCCTAATGTCCTATGCATGCTGCTTTCAAATCCATGAGTTCTAATATCCTCCTAATAAACTATTTTTGCTTAAGTTAGAGCCAGTTTCTGTTGCTTACAACTCAAGAATATTAACTGTCATTGAAAAGATGACAAAATGGGTTGAGAAATGTATCCAAGGTCATATAGCTAGAAATTGGTAGAGTTAGGACAGAATTAGGACTAGAACTCATGCAGTGTGATTCTAGAACTCTTCTCCCTATTGAAAAAGAAGATGCTGTGTCCCTGGGTGCCATGGCTCATAGGGTAAATTCCATCAGGTTCTTTGCTGTCCTAGCTTGATCAAGGCTTTATGAATGTACCACCATCAGCCAATAATGGGGTCCCTGCCTCACACCCTTTGTTTAAGTGTTTGAAGGGTCTTCTAGAGCAGAAACATGGAGGTTTCCTCTAAGCAATGGATTGGTGGACATTTATGAATAGAACCAGCCAGAGTCTCCAGGGCACCTACTGTTATCACTTCAAGCTGGACACAGTGGCAGATGGGATGGCCACTGGCCGTCGGTGGTTTCCTCTGCATAGCACCCAAAATGACCTTGGAACAGAGTCAGCTTCCAGTCTGAGTGGAGCCTCCCTCTCCTTTTCCCTCTTTCCTAGCCAGAGGCTTATCAAGTTCTAGGGAGTAGAGAAACTCACCCCAAAAACATACATCTAAAATCTTTGAGCCAGGGGCTTCCCTGGTGGCACAGTGGTTAAGAATCCGCCTGCCAATGCAGGGGACACAGGTTCGAGCCCTGGTCCGGAAAGATCCCACATGCCACGGAACAGCTAAGCCCGTGCGCCACAACTACTGAGCCTGCGCCCTAGAACCTGCGAGCCACAACTACTGAAGCCTGTGCACTTAGAGCCCGTGCTCCACAACAAGAGAAGCCACCGCAATGAGTAGCCCCTGCTCACCACAACTGGAGAAAGCCCGCGCACAGCAACGAAGACCCAATGCAGCCAAAAATAAAATTAATTAATTAATTAAAAATCTTTGAGCCAGAAGCTACTTTCTCTGAGTATTAAAGTGTTTGTTGCAGCTTCCAAAGTGAGTGATTCAAGCCTGTGGGAAGACAAAGTCCCTTGGAGAAGAAGTGAGAAGGCACAGGGGGAGGAACACCACCAAGTTGGGGTTATAATTCTGCCCCATGACCTTGCCCGCAAAGAGCACAGTGATAAAGGATCTTGTAAACTCACGAGAGGATGAAATGTATATAAATACATTGTCAGAGTCCCAGTGAAGAGTCTAAGAGCATTTCTTTGGCTGTGTTGGTTTGGATTTCTCACACATACAATAACAAGTTTCTGGCTTCCCTGGCACATATGCTTGTGCAATGTGTTGCTGTGTCTCTGACAGTTGGTGACATTTCCTTTGCAGTCAGTCAGCAAGATTCGTACAGAGGCTGTGTGTCCAATGAAGAAATCAACATCCTGAGTCCCCATATTTGCTATTAGTCATCGTTTGTGCCTTCATCCAAAAAACATTCATTGAACACCTACTGTGTGCTCAGCCTAGGGGACACAAAGATGAATCTGAAGCAGTTCCTGCTCCCTCAAGGAGATGACACATGTACTTAAATAACTGTATTACGCAGCGCTATTGTTAATTAGAAAAATTGCAATTAACATTTATTTGGGGAATTAATTATACCAAGAACTATTCTAAAATATTTTGCATGCAATATTTCCTTTAACCCTCACAGTAGCCTTGTTATTATTATACCATTTTATAGATGAGAAGCATGGAGAATTGTATAATTTCCCCAAGATTACACTAGAACAATAAGAATGGTGCAAAGTACTTCTGGATTCCAGGGGAGAGATGTTAGTCGCACAGAAGAGTAGCAGGAAGATTTTGTAGTGGAAACAGTGTGTGAGCTGGTCGCAAAACTCTATAATCTATTAAGCTGGTGTTAAGGAAATCTGATCATATTTCTATTGTGATTCTCACCCTCACGCATCATTGTTCACCTCCATTCTTCATCTGAGAATTTCTTTTAAATCTGCAGGTACTGATAACAGACTTAACATGAAGACTTTAGGCTTATATCGATCTCTTTTCAAAGCTTGGAAAAGTTCATTCTATTGGTCTGCTGTGTTTGAAACCTGAGAATTCAGTAAATCAATTAAAAACTTAACACAGAGTTAGAAGATCAATTGAAGAAACTGATACCTTGATGGATTAATCTATTGGCCAAAAGACCATTCAACAATGAGAATTTTTCCACTGGGTGAGACCCTAGAAATAAACTGATCTATCACTTTCAATTGAAAAATGAAAGAATGAAGACACATAGAAGTAAAAAAGACTGTCCAAGGGCACACACAGACTTTGTGTAAGAGCCAGGGCTGGCCCCCTTGCCTTCTGATTTCTAATCCAATGTTATTTTTTATTAAAAGCAATAACTTTATTGAGGTATAATTGAAATACCCTAAATCATATATTTTAAACTGTACAATTTCATCCATTTTGACACGTGTATTCACCTCTGAAACCAACACCACAGCAAAGATAAGTATTCATTGCTCTCAAAATTTTCCTTATGCCTCTTTATACTTCCCAATACCTCCATTCCTGGGCAAGCACTGATCTGCTCTCTATCACTACAAGTTTGCATTTTTGACAACTTTATATAAATGGAATCATACATACTGTTTTCGACTGGCATCTTTTACTCACATAGTTACTTTGAAATCCATCCACATTGTGTATGTCCATAGTTCACTCCTTTTCATTGCTGAATATTATTACATTATATAAATATAACACAATTGTTTAGCCATTCGTCTGTTAATGGACATTTGGATTGTTTCCGGTTTTGAGCTATTATAAATAAATCCATGGTACTACCTAGGAGTATACTGGCTAAATTATATGGTAGTTGTACGTTTACCTTTTTAGGAGACTGCCAAACTGCTCTCCAGGGTTGAACCATTTTACCTGCCCCCCAGCACGGTGTGTGAGTTCTAGTTGCTCCACGTCCTCTCCAACATGTAGTACCAATGTTCTCTTCAGTATATTTATTAGCTAGTAACAATTCCCATCACAACTGACTAGTAAATTCTTAAATGCTGCACAGGTCGAGGAAAGCTTTCAAGTGAGTGAGTTCTGACATAATTTTCTCACCCCCTCATCCTTTTCTTTTCTCCCCTAGTCAGTTTTGGTGGGATACAGTCTTTGCTCAAATTGAGTAAAAAGAGTAGATTTTTAAGAGGAGAGGTCAATGTGGAAACCAGAAAGCTCTGGCTCTCTTAAAGGTGCTCCGCGTTGGTGAATAGGAAGAAACAGAAAGCTCCCTCACTCAGCACACAGGAAGAGCACGCCATTATCACCAGACCGGAGCTGGGAGAAGCTCACGGACCTGATGCCAGGACCCTAAAGGGTCCAATGAAGGGAAAGAAGAAGGAGGGAGACCAATGAGAAGGCTCTCTATCTCCCATTCTGGTGGGATCTTTACAGACCACAAGATGACCTTCCCTTTTCTTCACTAAACTCTGTGAGAGTGGATATCTTCTCTTGGTCATCCCTGTAGGAAATCCATAAACACCTGGTATTAGTTACTGACTCATAACAGCTACTATTAAATTAGCAGAGATCTCATGTCAGGAGCTGTGCTAAGAATTTCACATTCATTATCTCATTTTCATTCTCAGAACAACCATGTGAGGTTGGTATTCCAAGTCTCATTTAACACATGAGGAAAGTGAAACAGAGATGTTAAGTAACTTGTCCATGATCACCAAACCAGTAACTGAATAGAATTTGAATCCAGTTCTGACTGATTTCAGAACCCAAGCTCCTAACCACTGAACCACCTTTTCAATGACCGAATATGGATGTTGTGAATATAAGTGAATAGTAAATGAGTATGACCTCCCCTTCCAAGCCTAACCCTCAGTGAGTCTATTCTGTAATGTCATGGATTGATTGCAGGCATCGCATGCCAAATATTCAAGGAATTTCTGCAATCCTTAAATGTTTGCCAAGAATAGGTCCTTCATGCTCTCTAACAAATTCTGGAGGGAAGGGGAAATCCATATTTAGAACTTTGGTTACTAGCTGCATCAGTCTTTCCTTTTCTGCCTACTCATTTAAGCTCATGTTTCAGAAATTGCTACAGTTTTTTCAGATGTGTGTACCCCTCCCCACAATGTTCAGTGGTTCTGCATTTTTGATGTATGTAAGTCTCACCTGGGGAGCTTATTAAAAACAAAAATGCCAGGGCTTCACATTCTGAGATTCTCATTCAGTAAGGTGGGCTTTGAACCCAGCATGGGTATTTTCAACAAGCATCCTAGTAGGGAGGCAATTGTTACTTTGTAGCTGCCCACTATCCATTTCCTGGCCTAAAATCGGCCCAGTTTTGTTCCAGAGAATTGCTTCTCCTCTGCTGGGCTTGGTCCTGATGGGAGGGCAAATCCAGACACTCATTTCCATAGAACCAAACCCCTTTTCTCATCAGTTGGTTTTGCCAAGGAATTTTCAGGTAAACTAAGGTTAGCCGATCATGTGGCCTCTCCCAAGACTTTGAATTTTGAGTGAAGAATAAAATGGAAATGATGCAGCTCCACAATTATGTCCTATTCCATTCATAAGGCAATTGTGTGCTTGTTGCTTCTTGGCCCAAGAGTTTCCTTGGTACCTATTTTGTCCCCCATCCTACTTACCCAAATATCTTTTCAGCAAATACCTTTCTGCTCAAGTTAGCTGGTCATTTTCTGATGCTTGCAACCAAAGCGACATTCCATGGTAACTCCGGCAAGAGATCCAAAGGCCGGCCATTGAGAAACACAGCCCTTAATTTTCAATACTTCCCTACTTGGCCATTTTGGGAAAGGACATGTTACCAGTAATAGCTATCTCTAGCCATCATTCCCACATGAGTAAACTTGTCAAATCTTTTCAAGAATGAAAGGAGACCCAGTGTTCACAGTATTTTAATCTTTTCCTTTTGTAGCCTCTGTATAGGATCTTCTCTGTGCCCCCCAGCCACTATTAAGTAAGAGCTCCAAAATGCTGTTCTTAGGCTGGCAAACTCACAGTTACACTCACTAGCTTTTCTGTGTGTGCACCTCAGGAGCCTCTATTATCCTAAAAGTAGAGGAACAGTTGTTAGAATCAAGTAGATGTCTGACAAGCCACTAATTAGCTGCCTGGTAGTGTGTTGATGTAGGCCATGACCTCAAGGGACTGATTGCAATGTGAAGATCCGTAGGAAAGCATGGAAAACCAAAAGAGTAACATTATTAGCAACTCCTGATGAAATGATGACATTGCAATGATAACAATAGATGCTAATTGTTCCCTCAAAGGAAGTTTCTATAGTAATAACCACTTGGTCACAGATTTCTGGCTAAAGAGTTAGTCGTTGCAGAACAAATTGTAGCAGAAAAGAATAAGGACCATGACCCTTTTTTCCCAGCTAAGGCAATCTTATGTACTTTGGTGTTATGTACTGTTGTTAACAAACTAGTTCTGGATGCTGCAGTTGTCTTGATCTTCAGAAGAATGAACTTCTGGTGGGTTGTGGTCCTCTGAGGTTTTTGACTGGCCAACATCATTATTATCCCCCTTCTGTGAGGATGACATCCCACTATGCCTCTGGGAGACCTCCATTTCCCCATCATAGTCTGTGTATGTTCAGTGAGGGTAATACCACCTCCTTAGTTCCAGGGATGGGAACAGAACCTAGGCCTGGCTAGTCAGAGCATTCAATCTCCCTGGCCAGAGAGATGGATACAAGATAGACAATATGGCACGAGACAGACCAACGACCTTCAGACCTAGGCTTCTGCTAGAACCATTGGGAAGATGGTGCTTTCAGCTGAGTTTGTTAAGCTAGTTAGACCCAGGTCATTTTTGCCACCATTAAGGGACAGCCAGTTTCAGAATCAAATCAACTTGGAGGAAAGCAAAGCCAGGAGACTGAGGAAGACAGATTCCTGATATCAGTGTGCAAACCATTGAATCCAACTATGACTGAGGTAGCACTATCCACTGAGCTTTTCAATTACACTGGCCACTGAAGTCCTTTTTGGTTTTCCTTAAGCGATTTTTGAATTGGGTTTTGTTACTTGCAACCACAAAAACCCTGAGCAATACACATGGGAAGCGATAGATCGAGCCCCATAAAGATTATTTGATGAAGTTGTTTATCCATCTTGAACTTTCTTAACTACTCTTTCTAGTCTAGGAGGAAAAACGATACAGGCATAAGGGAAGGACAGGAAGCTCTTATTATTGAATCCTCCCGCTACAAACACTTTCCCACACATTTCCTAAGCTATGTTGCAAATTTCCTTGGTTCCTTCTGCACAATGTTTTCAAATTCAGAACATATGCTGAAACATTCCAAATGAACTTGACTTCTGCTGTTTCTCTCTCTTCAGGAAAGCATTTCATTTTGTGTGAATGACTGGCCTCTCCATCACCTAATGCCTTTCTTCCAGTTGTGATTTCTTTAAGCAAGAACGCCTTCCTACGAGGCCAAAGTCATTAGCCCCAGCATGGCCCTCCAGTACTTTAGGCAAGTTCTCCATCAGAATGAATCACAGAGAGAAGACTCAAAGAAGGCAGGTCAGGGTCACCTCCTCAAACTCATCCCAGTGTGCACACTCCTCTTCTTAATGCGTTCACACCCCAGTGAGGGACACGAGTTCATTGACATTTAATGGCCTTTCTGATGTGATCAGGTGAACCTAGTGAGTACACCCACATGCCCCACGAGTGTGAAGTTAGGAAGTCAATTTGCAGCTTATCACCATCCTTGACTCTTCACAAGTAATTTATTGCCAGACCCTGTGATCTCTGTCCTCAAGAAGCTACAAAGTAAAGCTCAGAATGCTTAAAAGAAAACACAGGGGTTTTCCACACCCCTAGACCATAGTTTGGTTAGCCCAAAGATCCTCTGTTTTAGATACATAACAAAAATCAAATCTAAAACCTTACAGAGAATGACTACAGAGAGGAAAAGATTGAGGAAATGTGAAAGAAAAAATAGTAAAATCTAGCAAAAACTGGACTGTGAATACAAAGAAAAAGACAAATTGGAAATCGTGCTGGAGTTTCTTGCTTAGGAAGCTAGACATAAAGTAGAAAATAGCCATGAATTAGAGCTCAGAAATTTAAAAGTATTGCTTTTATTTCTTTTACAAAAAGAATGCTGTTTCATTGTAGAACTGGAAATTCCCTATAATCGCACTGCCCAAAGACAGACACAATTAAAAGTTTAGTATGTTTCTTTTATAACCATACACACTGGTTTAGAAAATTATGTTAGTATTATTTATTACAACCTGTTTGTTTAAACATAATATTTTATGATCATTATTCCACATCATTAAAAATTCCAAACACAGTTTTTTAAATTTATTTTTTCAGTTAATTATTCAACATTTCAGATATTTGAAGAGGCATAAGGAATAATATCATGAATACCCTATACCTACCACCCAGGTTAAGAAAGTAATCATCATAAACACAGCTGAAGCTTTCTGTGTATACCCCTAGAGTAACATTCCTATCTTCTGTCCACTTGCCCATTAAGCATGCTTTTTTTCTGGCTGCATAATATTCCCTCATAAAAATGTATCATAATCTAGACATAATTGATGTATCATAATTAACCAATTCTTTATTTTTAGTTATTTAGACTGTTGCCATTTTCATGATTATACATAATACTGTAATGAACATCATTATATATACATTTTTTACATCCATATCTGTGATTATTTCCTTAAGACAGATTCCTAGAAGTAAATTTGCTTTTGCCCAATGGTGAGAACATTTTGCTCCATACTGTTAAGTTACCATCCAAAAAAGGTCGAACCAAGTACACCCCATCTCACTCCAGCATTGTATGAAAGAGCTTATAAAATAGCTGCACAAATATTGCACATTGAGGAAGTATCATAAGGTCTGTTTCTAGACCATCTTTTTAACTGGCCTACAGAGTGTCTGTTTCTGGGCACAAGTTCTATGCTGGGCACTTGGGATTCAGAAACCAGTAAAGCCCTATCCATCTAGCAGAGAACAGCTCTGGAATGGGAGGCAGAAGATGTGGGTGCTGGAGCGGCAGCCTAGCAAAGTGGTTAGAGCACTGCTTTGGGAGCCAGACTTCCCCCTTGGGCAAGTTATATAACTTCTCTGTGCCTCAGTTTACTTCTCTATGAAAGAGGGATAATCAGCCTTGCCCAGCATAACCCATAAATCTAAGTCTAAAAAGACGTGATGCACACAGTACCACTCAGTTGGAATGTAGTGTTACTAACTCACCTACAGGCACAGCATCTTAGGAAGAAGTAAGGGGTTGAAAGGGAGGGCAGAGTAGCAAGTCAGAAAATAGAAATAAGAAGGGAAGATGGGCAGGGAGGAGAGCAACAAGGTTTGTGCTCATGGCACAAAAATGCAATTACTCTCCTAAGTAAGAGGGCCCAGGAAGTGCCCCAGGCCGGTTCTCCTGGGTCCCTGCCTGTGTGTCACCCCCAAAACAGATTAACTAAACGCTTCTTGACTGTGATCCACTCTGCCTGCCTGAGGCTACCTCTGAGCCGTGCGGAGGCAAGTTACTACAAGGGTCTCGGCTCCCGTGCAGAGGGATGTGTATTCTGTTGCCAAGAAGAAAGGAAAATGTGCTCTCTCATTGCACGTCCAATATAATCTCAGCGTATTTATGTACCCCACATACCATCATGTAGAAAGAAAGCATGCTACAGACAATATGCTGCATGTGATTCCATTTATATACATATAAAACTATAATTCATTCATTCATGCGGTCATTCATTAAAAAGTCTTTATTGAGGGCTTACTATGTGCCAGGCCCTGTGCTACCTGCAGGGGGATGTAATGAGAATATGGTCACTGTTGTAGGGGAGTTTGCATTCCAGTGACAGAAACTGACATCAATCTTATATACTTGCATACTGCTTGATTTTTTTAAAGTAACGATTAGGTATTACTGGACTAATACAAGAATACTAACTTTTTTTGCTCTTGGAATATAAATGATCTGCAACAGCCATTAAGACAGAGACAGAAACAAATGAAAACACAAAACAAAGAAATAAAAAATAAACCACATCAAAGAATGCTGAGAAAAAAATCCACTGTAGAAAGGAAAGCACAGACACTTTAGGAAGGACAGGGGAATTAAACAGCGGTCCCCAACCTTCTTGGCACCGGGACTGGTTTCCTGGAAGACAATTTTTCCACGGAGGGGGCGGCAGGGGATGGTTCAGGTGGTAAGTCGAGCACTGGGGAGCGACGGGGAGCGGCAGATGAAGCTTCACTGGCTCGCTGTCCTGCCACTCACCTCCTGCTATGCGGCCCGGTTCCTAACAGGCTGCAGACCGGTACGAGTCCATGGCCTGGGGGTTGGGGACCCCTGGATTAAAATGAATCTGTTTTTAAGAATCTTGTTTAGGGGCTTCCCTGGTGGCGCAGTAGTTGAGAGTCTGCCTGCCGATGCAGGGGACACGGGTTCATGCCCCGGTCTGGGAAGATCCCACATGCCGCCGAGCGGCTGGGCCCGTGAGCCATGGCCGCTGAGCCTGCGCGTCTGGAGCCTGTGCTCCGCAACGGGAGAGGCCCCAACAGTGAGAGGCCCGCGTACCGCAAACAAAACAAAACAAAACAAAAATCTTGTTTAGTAATCTATTCTAGGACAGGAGTCAGTAAACTTTTTCTGTAAAAGGCTTGATAGTAAATATTTTAAGCTTTTCAGGCTACACAGTCCCTCCTGAAACTACTGTACTTGACTCTGCCGTGGTCGAGCAATCAGCGACAATACATTGATGAATCAGCATGGCTGCGTTCCAAAAAAACTTTATTTACGAACACAGTAATTTGAATTTCATATGATTTTCATGTGTTGTGAGATATTTTTCTTCTTTGAATTTTTTAACCATTTAAAACTATAAAAATCGTTCTTAATTCATGAGGCAGATTTGGTCCATGGGCCATAGATTGTCAACTGCTGATTTAAACAGCTACGTAATAGTCCATTCCATGGGTACTCCAAAATACTTTGAACAGATCCCCAACTGGTAACATTTAGATGATTTCCAGTTTTTCCCTATTATACACAGGGCTGTGACGAACATCCTTGTACATGCACGTTTTGCATCCTCGAGTGTGTAAATAACTACCTTCTGTCTCTGAATCCATGCCTGTGTCCCTGGCAGGAGCCCATTTGAAAAAATTATATGGGAGAGGTTCTTGAGACGGTCCTGCTGAGCTCCAAAGGCAAAGGATCATAATGGCTCTTTTATTCACTAACCTAATAATTCCATTTTTAAAGGGCTGTCAAATTGCCCAACATGCGTTATTTCCTATGAACCCTGCTGCTTGTTTTCAGCAATCCGTTGTCTTCAGTGTTTGCAGAATTGTCAAGAAGGGCTTCACAGGTCCCTCCAGGAGGCTGTCAGAAACTCAATGTCCATTTGCCAGCCCATCCTGCTTTGCTGAGAGGCCCCTACTCCCAGCATCTTTCACCAGGCTCCTCACCCTTTCTTTGTGTTAGACATTCAGTCAGTTTGATCTAAGATTTCCTTCCCACTTGCACTGTAACTCAAATACTTGGATGGGTGTTTGGTGCATTTGTAGATCTTTTTTCCCCAAAGATCCTCAACTTCTATTTATATATACACAGCTACCTCCATCCTGTCTACACAATTTTCTACTTTTTCCCTTTGTTTGCATCACTTCATGTTTTTTTAAAAAAGGTATATTTTTCAGCCTGTTGTAAGAAAAACAAATGCAAGCTCATTGAACTTTACCAAATAGACTGTAAAATTTCTCCCTTCTCCATCCCACAAGTAACCCCCAACCCCAGAGGCAGCCGTTATTCTCAGACAGACTGGGGCTGTAGCTGCAGAACTGCTTATCTTTGTGAACTTAGACAAGTCACTTCATGTCTCTGAGCCTTAGGGTCTTCATCTGTAAAACGGGAGTGATAATTCCTGTTACCACAGATGTGAATCAGGCTTATGAAGCACTTAACACATAGGACAGTGCCTGACCATAGTAAATGCTCGAGAAACAATAGCTATGTTAGTATTATTATTAGTAACAGCCTTACGTTATCGTTCCTCTGCAATGTATTTGTAATTTTTTAACATAATGTCTGATTTTTGATGTAAATGGTATCATTCTATGTGTATAAGCTTTAAAAAAATTTGGTCACTTAATTTATCTGAGACATCTATCTTAATCTTTTTAATAACATTATAGAATACCAATGCATTGATATTCCAATACTTAATCATTCCCCCACTGATGTCTATTTAGGCTTCCAAACAAGGTTTTTGATGCTGGAAGGAACATCCTTGAACACACAGGTTTGGGTTTTTATGGGAGTGTTTTCTTAGGGTGGAGTCTCAAAAGTGGAATTGTTGTGTCCATTTTTAATTTTAATAGTTATGACCCAAGGCAGTCATCTGTTCAGCTCCCAGAATATTTCTAGCTTTCTGCCTTCCAAGGCCTCATGGGGCTGCACCTCCTGGTCCCTTAGTCAGTAGAAAGGCTATGTGACTTGATCAGTAAGCTGTGAGTACAAGGGACATATGTCATCACCATTTTATTGCCAGTTTGAATCCTTGCAGAGCCTCCTTTAAATTCTGCCACAGTGACCAGCAGTATTCCAGATAGTGTCTGCTCCAGCAGCTTGAGTCCTGTAGTGAGGACAACGTGGGACAGAGCCTCAGCGGACTCACCGTGAACACACAGAATGAGTGAGAAGTAGACACTTGTTGTTTTAAGCCACCATCATGTGGACTGTTGGTTACTGTGGCATCATCTGATTGATACGTGGCCAAATTTCTCTCTGAAAAAGTTTTTTACCGATTTACACTCCTAAAAAAACCAGTGAAAAAGCCTCATTACTATACACCTTTTGCAATTTTTCTTAATTTTACCAATTTCTCCTTTTGATTAGTTTTATTAGAGATGAACAGAAAAAAGGGGTATAATGCCTCAGCCACTTATCAATGCCTCATTAATTTCACCCCCTCCTTATTTATTAGCAAATCCCATTTTTTCAAAAATACCCCCCATGCTAATATGCAACTAAAAGTCCTTCTCGTGATCTTTAATTGCCTTTTCCCCCCATATCACCTAATTTCCTTTTTGTTGGCCTCACCTTATGTTCACTGGCCTTAACAAGTGCATATCCCATCCATGTTTCTCCCCACCATCTGATTTTCACAAGAGGTTTCCCCCCCCTTAGAGAAATGAGCGGTCACTCTATTTTATATGTGACTGTCTTGAATGGTCCTTTTGAAAAAAATCACATTAACAACTCCATATCTCGTACCTTTATTTTTCATGAGGGAGAACGAATGTAGGTATGTATCCAAACCCTAGCCACTCTTTAGGAACGAGCTCAAATGACACCTACTTCATTAAGCCACTCCTCAGTCATCCTCAGCTCAAGGCAAGGAGTCCCTCCTCTAAAAACCCATGATTTTTCTATATCTTTTTCACAACACTCACTTTGTTGAATTGCAAGCAGAGGGGTCTGCTTTGTAAACTGACCCTTGCTGTGTCCCTTTTGCAGCACTTCATTCATTTATATGCAACGTATTTTTCTGTCACTGCATTACAAAGTTGTACAGTTGGGTAGCCACTCTCACTGGGAGAGAGGGAAGGCATGTGATCAGAGCACAGTGGCTGAGAGTGAGCCTCCGCTCTCCAAATGTGTCAGAGAGACTTTACCCCATATGCCTCTTTCCATCCCCCATCTCGCTACAGGCTTTGGAAGATTTCCAACACACAACTCTAAAATCGGGGGTAAAAAGCAGTAGATGCTTTATTCCTTCTTTATTTTCTTTAAGAAGGATATAAAGGAAACAAGACCTTCTCTTGGCCCTTCACTAAACTGCTCCTTCTCACCCCATCTGCATCTCACCTCCCCAGTACAGACGTGGAGTTGATGCAGATGTAGAGGTGAAAGAGGTGGCTCTGGACAATCCTTACTCCCCTCCCTCCTCCTCTCCCTCCTCACTCCTCTCACTAAAGGGTACACTCTTTGTTGCCATGGTATTTTGTGCAACATCTCACTGTATCCCTACAATTCCTCCACCAAGCCAAAAGCCAAGGTTTTAAGGTACAAATGATTGCACATGGCCTTTTATTACTCCTTCAGTATTTACATAATGCCTTTTAAGTGTTTTTAAAATGTGTTTTAGGTCAGTGATAATGGATAAAAAGCGTTGAGTGGTAAGGTTCTGAGCATGTATCTAGACTTTTTACAATAATTCTTATGGAAATAACTTCCCATTATAAGTCTTTGCACTGTAAGTTGCATTTTTCCTAAGATATAGCCTTGACATGTGTTACAGACTCCCTGTGTTCTCAGGCAAGTCTTCTCTCCTCATTAGAGCACAACAAGGGCAGGATCTGCACCTCTTTTCTAGTTTTGTTTGTCCAGCCTCCACTTCAGTGCAGTGGAGCACAATAGGCCTTCAACATGGATGTCTTGAGCAGGACGATGGGTACTTTGATGATCACAAGCAATTGGGGGCTATTTGTACTTAGTGTGACTGTGATTCTGGCTGCATATAGACTTACATTTGTTCTGAAATTATTTAGTTCAACATGTTATAACTGTATCCTAAGTGCACATAGAAGTTTAGAAGTGTGGCTTATTTTATTTTTCCTCAGTACTAATTCTACATTTTTACAGAAGGTGCCAACCCTACATTATTTTTGCATAAAATTAAGTCAGTAGGTGCTTTTTTTAAAAAGACTCCAAATTGTGAGGAGAAATGGTAGCTAAGCAATTTTATAACTAGAGGAAACCTTGGAGATCTTATTTATAATACCCGTTTAGGGACTTCCCTGGTGGCACAGTGGTTAAGAATCTGCCTGCCAATACAGGGGACGTGGGTTCGATCCCTGGTCCAGGAAGATCCCACATGCCGTGGAACAACTAATCCCGTGCACCACACCTACTGAGCCTGCACTCTAGAGCCCGCGAGCCACAACTACTGACCCCGCGTGCCACAACTACTGAAGCCTGCGCACCTGGAGCCTGTGCTCCGCAACAAGAGAAGCCACTGCAATGAGAAGCCCGCGCACCACAATGAAGAGTAGCCCCTGCTCGCCGCAACTAGAGAAAGCCCGCGTGCAGCAATGAAGAACCAATGCGGCCCAAAATTAATTAATTAATTAATTAAAAATAATAATAATAATACTGGTTTACATCTATTGTGTACTAACTATGTAGAAGGCTTTGTGCTAAGTACTTTACAAGCATGGTCTCATTTAATCCTTTTTCTTTTTGTCTCAGACTCCAAAACAGCACTGTTACTGATGCTATCCTTACTGAAAATGTTCATCATAAAATTTTTTGCGTTAATTTCGATTTTTTAGATACCTTAAAAATATTTATTTATTTATTTGCCTGCGTAAGGTCTTAGTTGCAGCACGCGGGATCTTTCTTGCGGCATGTGGACTCTTTTAATTGTGGCATGCGGGCTCTTAGTTGCAGCATGCGGGATCTAGTTCCCCGACCAGGGATTGAACCCGGACCCCCTGCGTTGGGAGCTCAGAGTCTTAACCACTGGACCATCAGGGAAGTCTCTGATTTTTAAAGTATGGTATTAAAATATTGTTTATCTTGATGCTGAGTTTTTGGCATCCCCTTACATTTTGCACCCTACTCCTGGCAACAGCCTTGGAAGGTGAGGACTATTATTTCTCCCTTTAGAGATGAGGACACAAGTAGTCAGAGTAGTTGCACTTGCCCAAGGCTTACAGGTGCCAGTAATGGTGGAACCAAGATTAGAATCCAGATGACCTGACATATCAACACTCAGCTTAGCCGCATAATTTCACAGATGGGGAAACTGAGAAGCAGAGGGGCGTGATGATGCTTGGAGTCACTCAGCAGCTCTGCTGTAGAACCAAACTAGAGCCCAGAATTCCTCACCTGTCACTAAAACATAGCACCATGAGCCATTCACCGCAGATGCATCGTCCTTACTCTCTAGGCTGCACCAGGCTGCAGAATTCATACCCTCAATAACTATTTACTGAGCACCTCCTAGTCGCTGCACACTATGTACATGGTATAATGATGGCTGAATTCCTTGGCAAAGAAGCTAGGAAAAGGAAGTCTTAGAAGGCATTCACTCATTCCTTCACTCTACTAGGCTCTGGGATACACAGAGGAGTAAGATTCTAAGAGGTTCGCTGACGAAGGACACAGATATGCAACTAAAAATTTGGCATAAAGTATGATAAGCTGAACCATGAAAGGATTCAGAAGTTACAGAGCCCCTGTTCCAGAATCTGAATGCTGAATAGCTTTAGTTTTGTGAGCACCTTCAGAATTTAAAACACTGTGCTACATTTACAGAGCCTTTGCCGAGTATCTATTGCCGAGTATCTATGTCCTGATTTTTTTCATGCTGGTCGTGACCTGAAGGAAATTTATTAGCACGTATACTGTATGTCACGTGTTTTTGACTTGATCATGATCAGCTCTGAGGTGCAACTTTGTCTCACATAATGTACATACCTGTGCCTCCCCTGGGGAGGGCCGCAGTCTGTAATCATGCTGTTCAACTGTTGTGCACAAGTTCTCTTGTTCAAATAAAATTTATTACTAAGATCTGAAAACAAAAACCAAAACACTGTGCTATGGGCTGGCATAAGAAGATTCAGAGAAATATAATGTAAGCTTCCTGCCTTTGAGGAATTTATAGTTGACTTGAAGAAAAAGATCATATGCACACAACATGTCCTGTGTGTGCCTGACCTCTAATTAGGTAGTTGACACTTTAAAGGATTCTAATAGCTTACAGAACTTCCCTGTCAGTCACTCATTCTTACCTTCATTCATTAAGAATGTATTGTGTGGGACTCCCCTGGTGGTCCAGTGGTAAAGAATCCACCTTCCAACGCAGGGGACGTGGGTTCGATCCCTGGTAGGGGAAATAAGATCCCACATGCTGCGGGGCAGCTAAGCCCGGGCGCCACAACTACTGAGCCCACGCGCCCTGGAGCCCGCGCCAGAATTAGAGAGAGAAAAACCCACACACCACAACTAGAGAGAAGCCCACACGCCGCAATGAAACATGCCGCAACTAAGACCCGACGCAGCCAAATAAATAAATAAATATTCTTTTAAAAATTAAAAAAAAAAAGAATGTATTGTGTACCTACAGGTGCCAGGCATTTTAGCAAGTGCTGGGGATGCAACCATGCATAAAATGGGCAAGGCCTCTGTTCTCAAGAAGCTTTATAAACAAAGAAACTAATTTTGTATAACAATGAACACCTAAAACAGGGCGAAGAGACAGCGTGGTCAAGGAAGTCTTCTCCCAGGCATTAGACGACTGAGTTGAGACCCAAATAAAGAGCCATCAAGTGATGATGTGGAGCAAGAGCAGAGGAAGCAGCAGATGCAAAGACTCTAAGTAAGAATGACCACAGCTGAGCTGGGAAGAGCAAACTCAGGGAGGAGGGCTGAAGATAGAGCAAATCAGAGAAACGCAAATCAGAACCACAGTGAGGTTTCACCTCACCCTGGCCAGAAGGGCCATTATGAAAAAATCTACAAACAATAAATGCTGGGGAGGGTGTGGAGAAAAGGGAACCCGCTTGCACTGTTGGTGGGAATGTAAATTGATACAGCCATTATGGAGAACAGTATGGAGGTTCCTTAAAAAACTAAAAATAGAACTTTACCACATGACCCAGAAATCCCACTACTGGGCATACACCCTGAGAAAACCATAATTCAAAAAGATACATGTACCCCAATGTTCATTGCAGCTCTGTTTACAATAGCCAGGACATGGAAGCAACCTAAGTGTCCATAAACAGATGAATGGATAAAGAAGATGTGGCACATAAATACAGTGGAATATAAGCCATAGAAAGGAATGAAATTGAGTTATTTGTAGTGATGTAAGTCTAGAGTCTGTCATACAGAGTGAAGTAAATCTGAAAGAGAAAAACAAATACTGTATATTAACGCATATATATGGAATCTAGAAAAATGGTACTGATGAACCTAGTGACAGGGCAGGAATAGAGACGCAGACAGAGAACGGACTAGTGGACACGGTGGGGGGAAGGGGAGGTTGGGACGAATTGAGAGAGTAGCACTGACATATATACACTACCATGTGTTAAATAGATAGCTAGTGGGAAGCAGCCGAATAGCACAGGGAGATCAGCTCGGTGCTTTGTGACCACCTAGAGGGGTGGGATAGGGAGGGTGGGAGGGAGGCTCCAGAAGGAGGGGATATATGTATACATATGCTGATTCACTTTGTTGTACAGCAGAAACTAACACAACATTGTAAAGCAATTATAATCCAATAAAGATGGGAAAAAAAAATACACAAGGGCCAGACCACATGATGCCTCATAGGCCACTGTAAGGAGTTAAGATTTTAATCAGATTCATCCACCTTATAACTATTTAACATCTACCCTCCAAACCAAAAAGTAAGATCCATGAGGACAGGCTTTATTCCTTTTGTTCTCCATGACATTGTCAACACCCAGAATAACAAATGGTGTAGAACTGGTGCTCAGTGCTTTTTTTTGGAATGATGAAGAATAAGCAGGAATAAGTCATTTAGGAATTGTGTCATTCTGGTCGGAATTTTGGACACATATTCCCCCTTTTAGAAGTTTCTTTTGACTTATTTATTTTTAGCATTTTTTCTTCCCCTCAAGTGTCAACTTTAATCATCCATCTGTGTCTCCAGGAGCAAAAATGGTACAGGATAGATGGTGGTAGGGTAAGAGGTCTCACTGAAAAGTTCAAGCCTTAGAATTTGACTTAAGTAAGACGATGTATGATCTGCTCCAATGTGAGGTTTTAAGAACCTAGTAAATATTCAGTCCTTGAGTTGATATAATCTAGTGTAATAAAGCCCCAGTTCTGGGGAGTCAGGCAGATCTAGATACATATCCTCACTCCACCACTTGGACATGTACTTAACCCCCCTGAGCCACAAGTTCTTCACCTGAAAAATGAGAAGATTAACAGTATCCAGCTTACAGAGCTGTTGTGCTGATTAAATCCAATAATGTATGCTATGGTAAACATGCAGATGGGCCACCCAGAGCTCTCTTCAAGGAAGAAGTTACTGTCCAGCTGCTGAGAGCACAAGTAGCAGATGCTCCAGTTGTCAGTTCTCTCTGAGTTGGCCTCAGCTGTAGAGAGCCCCTCACTCAAGGTCATGTCTTTTCTGGGCCAGCCTATACCTTGTGACTGAGTAAGGCATAGGTATAAAGGCTGGGCTATTTGAGCCTAATGCAGGGTACCATGATGGCCAGTACTCGTCTCAGAATTCCCCACCATGTTGGCTGAAAACTGTGGAGGAATCTTCTTCCTCTGCCCAGTCCTGCTTCCTCCTCCTTCCTTTCACAGTGTTGATCCCTAATAAACATCTTGCACCCAAAACTCCATCTTAGCATCTGCTTCTGGAGAACCCAAGTGATGACATGTGCCAAGTGCTTGGCCCATTTTCTAGCTCATAGATCATAAACATTCAAAAACATTATTATTATTATTATTATCCCTAATGAACTCAAGAGTAAAACTGCTTACTTGTTCTCAATATGATCTCCTACAATAGTACTGAGATTAGGGCTTTTGAACCTAATTCATTCTCACACTCTCTCTTGCTCTCTCTCTCTCTCTCTCTTTCTCATAGTGCATGTGGTTTCATTTAGTTATTCTAAACCATGACTGAATACTATGGGCCACACTCTGAGCTAAATGCCAGGAATGAGAATAATACAACCAGCCTTACAAAGCATTTTAATTGGCCTCAACTAGACACAAAGGTGAGTGTGGGACTTACTGCCCTCAGTAAGTGATCTTGTAAATGTATGGCTGTTTATCCCTGAAACAGGGACCCCAGTGAGGAGTGGGAAGGAGGCAGTGCAGGGGCTCCACAGAATGTGGTAACAGTAAATTATTCTACCTCTGTTGGCACAAAGAGAAAAGTTTTAGTCAGCCAAGATAGGTGCATCTTTTACTGTTTCCCTTGGTTTTCTCTCAAGTTTATGCATAGGGGAAGCACATAATTCTCCAAGCAGATGGAAATTCTGGTTCCAACTATGGCCAAAACTGATGAAGAGTAACATGGAAATAGTCAAGAATATACAAACACAGTGGGAAGAAAGAAACACCTCAAAGGCAACCAATTATTTCATTCAGTCATTTCCTAAGCATGCTGTATGCAAAAGCCAGCTATGATGCTGGGTGTAAGAGATACAGAAATAAGTAAGGCAGCTCCTAGGCTAAAGAAACTCAAGGCCCGTGAGTAGAGACTGAGATCTATACAGATCACCTCTATAGAGGAGTAGAGCATTTCTATGGGTGTTTGTATAAGAGCATCCCATATGCATGAATATAAGGTAAGTTTTTATTTTCTCATTTATCCACCAGAAGAAAGATATTTGCCACGTATTTGAGTCCTTACAAAGTCTCTCATTATAGGACATGCGCTCAAATGTTTTAATTTGAAGAACAAATTATGGAACCAGAACCAACTTCAACAAAGCTGGTTTGGGATGATTATGGAGGTCACCTGATACAGTTTTTAAAAATAAATAAAAAGAGAAATTTAAGACAGATTTAGAAAGGATTCCTAAATGTATAACCTCATAAATTCAAGAGTTATATTTATAAACAAGTCTTTGAGAGGCCGTTTTAGAAAGCAATTCAGGACTTTAATTTCAGCAAGGTATACACTAGATAAATGACACTGCTGAATGAAACAAGTAAAAAACTGGATTAAAAATATAAAAACATCTGTTCAAGTGCTTTGCTGGGCTGGAATGGAAAGACAGATTCTCCAGAGGCCAAGAACAGAAAATCGGGGCTCCTGGGAGACGTTCTTCTGGGACTAGAGACCTTGAATTTTGGCACTGATGGCGGCTCAGAGTGAGTTCCTGAGGGGGTGGGGCTGGCAGTGCAGAGGGGTACTAATTCAGAGCTCCTGCATAAAGCAGAGACCCAAACAGGCTGTACCTTCCGTGCAAGGAGCAAGGAGAAATAAACCTTGTGTACTGAAAGGAACCGGAAGAAAACAGCTCTGGTTGAACAGGGAAAAAGCTCCCCTGAGAATCTGTAACTACAAGCCAGCCTTCACCTGGGTTTGCAGTCTGAATTCTACCTGTGTGATCTCACAACACGTCCAGAATAAAATTTAATATAAAGTAGGATAGGGTAATTTAAAAGCTGTATCTTTTCATCCACAGAACTACAATAATGTTTTTAAAATATTCATTTCTTTATTACACAGGTACACTTAACTATCATATTTTTTAAAAACAGAAAATACACAAAAGAAAAAAGATATAAACAATTTTCAGCAAAATGTATGCATTCATCTAAATGATTAAGAAATCATAGAGAGTTTTAAGGATAGCAGCCAAAGATAGCTATGGCAGCAAAATGTTTAAAAGTAGCTTAATGTGAAAAATGACTTGTTTTAACTGTTTCCTTAACTCTCTTTTTTACTTTTTTTTTTGTCCTTTCATGGAGAAAAATGAGATAAAGTTTTGGGGATATTTTGGAGCAAAGTGATACTATACTTCTTGTTAATTTGCTAAATCAATGAGAGTCAATAGTTTTCTTTAATGATGTCAATATTCAGGCTCACCAGGAATAATAATAGACTTCTCTGGACACTGTGGGACTTAGTCAGGCATTTAACACTGGGACGATATCAAAAGCCTTTACATGACAAATGGGGAAGAGGAAAAGAAGTTAGATCCCTGTAAGTATTCAGGTCACCAGGGAAAATTAGTATAAAGGGAATAATTACCTTTACATATCAATGTTTTCCTCTGATAACCAACCACACTCTTGCAGACGTTCAAATTTGCTTTATTTATTCAGAGGGAACCAGTGAAGGCCATAAAGCACATCATTTAAATAGTCAGCCTCCAAATTTCATCCAAATGGATTTTTTGCCTGTTACATGATTTGCCCACACTCCAACATTCCCTTTTACAGACATTCTTTTTTTTTTTTAACATCTTTATTGGAGTATAATTGCTTTACAATGGTGTGTTCGTTTCTGCTTTAAGACATTCTTAATATATATAATTTCAAGTAATTCAGGAATCACCATAAATTTATCTGTTGATGGATAATGATACAAAGCTAATGTTCACCAGTGCCTAAATAATTAGTAGCTCTATACTGGGAACAGGGCTTGGTAGTCAGGATGGAACTATTTTAAATCCAAAATCAAGATGTCTCAGCATGCTTCCCTTCAAACTATGAAAATAGGTCTGCATACTATTTCATTAAACATAAAGACACTTCTTTAATGAATTAAGACTAATCTAGGGGCTTCCCTGGCAGTCCAGTGGTTATGACTCAGCACTTCCACTGCAGGGGCTACAGATCAGGGAACTAAGATCCCACATGCCACGCAGCCAAAAAAGACTAATCTAATCTTTCTGATGGATGTCTTCAATAAAAAAAAGCTAGAGCCCACACTCTTAATTTATTTCTAAGGCAGTCTAAAACAGGTTGGTGGATGACTATTCTCTAACTAAAGCCAGACATTTAGCCACACTCATCAAAGTTGACAAAAGGATATACTGCACTGCAGGGAAGAACATAAAATGAGTGTGCCTTGAAATAAAAAGAGGCATTTTGGAGAGAATATTTGTTGGTTGCCTCCTCCACATACCTTCTAGCCTCCCCCGCCCTTTTTTTTTTCTCTTTTTCACGATGTTGGTGCCCCTCCAATGGCTGCTGATTCTTTTTTTTTTTAAACATCTTTATTGGAGTATAATTGCTTCACAATGTTGTGGTAGTTTCTGCTTTATAACAAAGTGAATCAGCTATATGCATAAGTATATCCCCATATCTCCTCCCTCTTGCCTCTCCTTCCCACCCTGCCTATCCCACCCCTCTAGGTGGTCACAAAGCACCGAGCTGATCTCCCTGTGCTATGCGGCTGCTTCCCACTAGCTATCTATTTTACGTTTGGTAGTGTATATATGTCCATGACACTCTCTCACTTCATCCCAGCTTACCCTTCCCCCTCCCCATGTCCTCAAGTCCATTCTCTACATCTGCGTCATTATTCCTGTCCTGCCCCTAGGTTCTTCATAACCATTATTCTTTTTTTTTTTAGATTCCATATATATGTGTTAGCATACAGTATTTGTCTCTCTCTTTCTGACTTACTTCACTCTGTATGACAGTCTCTAGGTCCATCCACCTCACTACAAATAACTCAATTTCGTCTCTTTTTATGGCTGAGTAATATTCCATTGTATATATGTGCCACATCTTCTTTATCCATTCATCTGTTTATGGACACTTAGGTTGCTTCCATGTCCTGGGTATTGTATATAGAGCTGCAATGAACATTGTGGTACATGACTGTTTTTGAATTATGGTTTCCTCAGGGTATATGCCCAGAAGTGGGATTGCTGGGTCATATAGTAATTCTATTTTTAGTTTTAGCCTTCCCCCTTTTTAATAAGATCTCAAACTTCTCAGTCATGAGGTTTGGCTAGAATTGAATTCTCCCATGAATCTAAGGACGGGCCCTGACTGGCTTACGTCAACCAGTGTGTCCTTCTCCCAGCCAGAGCGAATGGCTTTTTGGAGGAATTCTGAGAAAGAAATGTCCTCTCTTTTCTATGGAAGCTACCAGAGAATTCTTTCTCTTCTCTGCTAAAACAGAAAAGCGTGGCCCCTATTCCTGTTGCCAGTCTTCTGTGGACATAAAATATGCCAATCTTTAAATGAAACTGAAGATGGGAAAGACAGTATGGAGGAACAAAAAGAAACTAGGCCCCTAGTGATATAATTGAGCTACTAGATCAATCTGTACCTGAAGTCTGTTCCTCCACTGAGCTTTTCAGTTAAATAAGCTAATAAATTCCCTTTATTGTCTAACCTAATCTAAGTTGGACTTTCTGTTATTTGCAACCAAATAATCACAAGTAACAGATGCTTGCAACTTAGTTAATTGTTGATGGAGAAACCAGATGAGAAGACAGGCATCATTAAAAAAACACAGATTTGAATAAAATTATCCAGATTCACAGCTTAGACAGTGTAGGGCATTTTACTTGACAAGCAAATGTAGCCTGGTTTGTAGTAAAGTTGACTCCATTACAATGAAAAGATTTTAACACTAGCATGTAGAAAAGTCTATTATTGCTGATAGAGTGGCAGCTTTTGTTAAAACATTTCAGTTCACTGTGAAAAAAGAGCTGAGGCTAATACCTCAGTCCATCCCTATGCATGGGCTGTGAAGAAAAGAAAGAACAAGTATATAATTTCCTCCATCATCTCCATGGCAATTTGCAGTCTCCTTCATGAAATGTTTAATCCAAGAACACTATTTTGTTTTGTTTTGTTTTTAAGAAGAAAGATAAGAATTCACAGAGATACTCTTTGAACAACCAAGATAAAACAAAGATTGTTTTTTTGTCTGCTTCATTTTTCCCTTTTCCTATTGAACACCACAAAAAAGTAGCACATTTAAAGGTTTCTTTGATATATTGTATACCAGTTTGTCTGGCCAGTGTCCACCACCTGACCCATCTCTTCTATCCACATGGTTACAACACTGGGTTCCTGGCAGCCATGATTAGCCCTGCCCACAGGATTCAGTTCATTAGACCAGGAATGGATGCCTATTCTAAAAAGTCAAGTGCTCTTCTCTAGAAATTTGGCTTTGGAACTAAGAGAATGTCAGGTTAATTTGTTCCCTGTGACTAGACCAGGAACATATAAAGTCAGTAGGATTGAGCAGTCATTCTTAACATATGGTCTGGAAAGTTAAGAAATCAAGTCTGCAGTGATGTATTATAAGAAGAATTCAAAGAAATAACGGTTGCTGTGTGCTTAGTAAGTAGCAGAACTGCGATAAGTCCTTTATGTGCATCACTGCTTAATGCTAAGAACCACCTTTGAGGAAGCTACTATTACTATGCCCATTTACAGATGAACACACTGAGTTGTTAAGTAAATTGTTCAAGATCAGAGGGCTTGTGTCAGAACAAAGATTCAAACTCAATCTGTCTTCAGAGCATTTGCTCTAAACCACCAAGTCCTGTCTCTCGTGCCACTTTGTGCCTAAGTTTCAGATGCGTCTCTCTCTTTGAATCCTATAAAAATCATTCAGTATTTCTCTCATAAACTTTCCCATTTTCCTTAATTTAACTTGGTTTCTGTTTCATGCAACCAAAAATATCTGAAGGAGCACATCAACGACAATCAGGCGTCAAACATTTACAGTTCCCAAGAACTCAATAAACAGTGAGTAAACAGATAAATGAACAAATTAAAGTCTTATTACCACAGACCCCCCTCTGCAGTGAGCTACTGGGCATCGTAATTCATAACAACTTCAGACTCCGATCCTCTGAGCAATGCCTCTTATTTGTGCCCTGTACACAGCAGATGCTGCATCCCTGGGCATTTTGGTAGTAGGTGGATAATTTCCTGGAAGTGAATCAAGTTCTTCATGTTCTTAAGAGGTAGCACAGACAGTACCCTCCTCTGCAGTCTTGGCATTTTGAAGGACAGATGCAGGACTCAGTCAGTAGTTAGAATCCAGGTGGAAAATGCAGTTAGGTTAAATTTTTGAAAAATAAAACCATATTACTTACGGCAAGATTAACTCAAGGCTGAGAATTGAGCTTTGGAGTCGAGCAAACCTGATTCTGAACTCCCGCCATCTCCACCCCTAGCAGCTTTGAGACATTAGACAACTTTCCTAATGTTTCTCTAAGTTTTATGAATTTTTAAAATATTACTTTGGGAATTTAAAAAGTACCCTGAAAAAAGAACGAAGAAAGAAATAACAGTGAACCATACTTACCCCATAATTAATTGCCATTACATCTTGGCTTATTTGCCTCTGTTTTCCCTGTTTGCTTGTTAGGCTAGTTGGTTGATTTAAGAAAAATCACACAATGATGTTCATAAAAGTGATATGTGTTCTATATAAAGAATCCAAACAACGGAGAAAAATAAGAGGGAAGTTTATTTTAATCACATCACATTTCACCATGCAGAAATTACTATTATTTACATCAGGTGAACATTATTATGGAAATTTTTCTATGTATGTACAGAGAGAAGGTTGGCTATATAGATAAATAGTTTGGGAAATAAATGAGATCATGGGTAGAAATACTTTACTAAAGTCAGATACTTTCAATGGCTTTTAAATAAAATGTTAAATTTAATTTTATTTGACTTTAATAGGAAAAATAAACTAAAGGGACATTAGAGGCATTATTCCTATAACTTTTTTTTTTTTAATTATTTATTTATTTATTTATTTTTGGCTGTGTTGGGTCTTCGTTTCTGTGCGAGGGCTTTCTCTAGTTGCGGTGAGCGGAGGCCACTCTTCATCGCGGTGCGCGGGCCTCTCAATGTCGCGACCTCTCTTGTTGCGGAGCACAGGCTCCAGACGCGCAGGCTCAGTAGTTGTGGCTCACGGGCCCAGTTGCTCCGCGGCATGTGGGATCTTCCCAAACCAGGGCTCGAACCCGTGTCCCCTGCATGGCAGGCAGATTCTCAACCACTGCGCCACCAGGGAAGCCCTATTCCTATAACTTTTAACTTCTGATTTTCTTAGCTTAGGAGCCCCAAATTCCAGCTGATGCTTATGCAAATATCTCCACAATCCCTCACACTTCTTTTTTTTAAAATAAATTTATTTTTTTATTTATTTTTGGCTGCGTTGGGTCTTCGTTGCGGCGCGCAGGCTTTCTCTAGTTGCGGCGAGTGGGGGCTACTCTTCGTTGTGGTGCGCGGGCTTCTCATCACATACACTCCCTCACGTTTATGTGTCCTAAATTTCAGAAGAAAGAAGACCTTCAGATTGTCCCATTTTTTTTTAAATGTGGCAAAATACACATACCATTAAACTCACCATTTTAACCATTTTAAAGTGTACAATTAAGTGGCATTTCATACATTCACAATGTTGTACAACCACCACCTCTATCTAGTTACAAAATATTTTGATAACCTCAAAAAAAATCCTACAACCATTAAACATGCGCTCTCCCACCCTCCTCTAGGAGGAGGGATAGATTCTTCCCAAAAAATCTCCTCAAAATAGTCATGGACACAGGAAAGTACAGAAGGCCCGTCTTACAGTCTTACTGGCTAATAGGTAATAATTCAATCTGACAAATATTAGCTCTTATTTACTAAGTGGTCATTGTGAGCCAGGCACTGACTCTGCATTTCACATGGCTCCCCTTGAATCCTCTCCACAACCCCATGATTCAACAGGCACTATTATCATCACTTTCAGGTGAGAAAACTGAGGCTCAGGATGGGCCTGCAGCTTCTCAGCAAGTGGCAGAGGTAGCATTTAAATACATCATGAGTCTGACTGCCAAGTCCACGCTCTTAACTCGTACACTATCCTCTCCCTCCAGCCCATGGCTGAACTTCCAAGTTCAAGGCAAGTTTTGAAGCCTATGATTATTCACTTCATCAAGCACAACAGAAAAGTGAGTTAAGGAGAAGAGGCGTCAGAGAAACTAGTTTGAGTATATTGACAAGGAAGAAGTGAAATGAAATCACAGTAACACTAATATACCCAACCCATGAGCTTCACCAGAAGTTAGGCGGTGCAGGTCAAATTGCATTAGCTCCAAATATATAACAAATGACATAACAGCTTTTGGCATCATCTCTCACCAACATATTTCAGCATTAATAAAACCTGACGTGACTGTGTGGTCTTTTAATTATTTAAGCAACATTCATGGATCACTACTCTGTGTCAGGCACTGTGCTGGGCAGGTGATACTTTTGAATCTGTTGAAAGAGGATTTATCCCACCTATTTAACTATTAGACATGCTGTATGTTTCAGGAAGACCATTGAATGTGCTGTAGCCACACCTTTCTTCCTTTTGATGGGCCTAGTAATTAGATACTAGGAATGAAATTAAAGAGGAACTTGAGTTTGTATTTAAAACTCTTATCAGTATCTCCGTCAATATTATTATAATTTGATTAATCCTTATCTCTTTTCTAATGTGAAAATTAAATGTCAGCTAAGCCTAAGAATTTCATATTAAAAAAAAAAATCAAGTCAAGATGGAACAATTCAAGCACGGTCAGAAAGAGACCATACATACTGCGAGGTCTTACACTCTTGCTGGGGAAGGCAGAATAATGGCCCCAAAGATGCCCACATCCCAGTCTCTGGAACCTGTAAATATGCTCTTTTACATGGCATAAGGGACTTTGCAGATGTGATTAAGTATCTTGAAACGGAGAGATTGTCCTGGGTTATTCAGGTGGGTTCACAAAGTAATCAGAAGTGTCCTTATTAAGAAGGAGTCAGGCAGGTCAAAGAGAAAATTACATATGATGAAAGAAACAGAGGTTGAAGTGATGCAGGGTCATGAGTCAAGAATGCACACAGCCTCTAGAAGCCGGAAAAGGCAAGGGAATGGATTCTCCCTTAGAGTCTCCAGAAGGGATGCAGCCTTGTCAACGCCTTGATTTTAGCTCGCTGAGACTGACTGTGGACCTCCAGGACTGTAAGACAATGTTTGTATTGTTTTAAGCCACTAAATTTGTAGTTATTTGTTATAGCAACAATAAGAAACTTGCAGACATACCTTCCTGAATCGTATGATGGTTAGATGTTAAATTACCTCTGAATGTCAGCTATGACATCATTTAAAAAGAGGAAAAAAAGGTGTTTTTTCATACTAGTCTTTTTAAAGTCTTGAGAAAATGAAACATGGTCCTCTCTGTGAAGGCAAGGGGAAGAGGAAGGCAGAATGGTACAAGGTGAAATCTTACCTTTCAGAGAGATTAGGGCATCATCTATAAAAATGGGGATAGCGTGAATTTAAAAGACTGTTATGAGTGTAAACCATACAAAATCTACACGAACACCTACCATGTGGTCCAGTTTCAACACAGAATCATATTCAAAGAAACAACAACCATATAAAAATCACAATTCAGAGCAACTCAAATCCTGATCCAAACTTTCAAGAAAATTGTAAAGGGGAAAATTCACTCAATAAATAACTTCTCAAAAAATCCTTTGGAGGATTCTCTCATCCTCAGTCTGTAGTAGTGACTCAAAAAATTCTCCTTTTTCTCTTTCTACCCCCCCAAATTGTCCTCAACGCCCACTCCACCACCTCTCTAGTCTAGCTCCTTTCTCACCTCCAAGTCTCAACCCTTAAACATGTATATCTGTGACTCCCAAGTGGGGGCCAGGGATGCTGCTAAACGTCCTACAGTGCATAGGTCAGCCTCCAAGACAAAGAAGTATTTGGCACAAAATATCAATGTGCCAAGGATGCAGATGAGTCTCTCCATCTCTTGATTTTCTTTTTGGGAACACCTGGATCCTGCACTACAAAGGTAGCTCCTTAACCAAGGCAGCAGCCTTCCTCTTTAGAAACGGGGGAGGAAAACACCCGCAATCTCTTATAATTCAATATATTTTCTTTTATCCTTGTCCCGTAAGAATGAATGCAATAACATGTATACAATTCCCAGCATGGTTGCTCAAACCATGGATGCTAATGGGTGCTCAAAAAATATTAGTTCCCAACCCTTTTTCCAGAAGGGGATGAATAATCTAATTTATTCTTAATATGGTGTCCCCAAGATAACAGCATCTCCCTACTGTGCCCTCCTACCCCAAAGCCACCTCAAATTTTTGAATATTTGAATTATAGAAACTGTTCATCTGCTAAAAGGGAATAATACATTCCCCAGGAGAACTACATTTTAGAAATAAGAACATCAGAAAAACAGCAGAGAAGAGGATTATTGAAATTCAATGTTCGACTGCTGAATACTGAGGCTTCAATTAATATGTTTGAATATTTAAAATAAACAAAAATTTTATCAAGTCACATTCAAAACGCATAAGAGGGCTTCCCTGGTGGCGCAGTGGTTGAGAATCTGCCTGCCGATGCAGGGGACACGGGTTCATGCCCCGGTCCGGGAAGATCCCACATGCCGCGGAGCGGCTGGGCCCGTGAGCCATGGCCGCTGAGCCTGCGCGTCCGGAGCCTGTGCTCCACAACGGGAGAGGCCACAACAGTGAGAGGCCCTCGTACCGCAAAGAAAGAAAAAAAAAAAAACGCATAAGAAGGGAAATGACTTCTACCTGTTTTCAAAAATATCTCATTTTTATTGTGATGACCGTGAAGCTCTTTGCACTTTTCTGAATATATAGAATTTCAGTTTCTCTGTATGATATGTAATATGTATATATCATAAACTTTACCATTTTAACCATTTTTCAGTGTACAGTTCAGTGGCATTAAGTACAGTCATATCATTGTGTAACCATCACCATCATTCATCTATCCCCAGTACTCTTTTCATCTTGTAAAACTGAAACTCTGTACCTATTAAACAATGAATCCCGTTTCCCCTCCCCCAGCCCCTGACAACCACCATCCCATTTTCTGTTTCTATGAATTTGATTAGGTACCTCCTATAAATTGAATCATACAGTATTTGTCCTTTGATGGCTGGTTTAATTTCACTTAATGTCCTCAAGGTTCATCTATGTTGTAGCATGTGACAGGATTTCCTTCCTTTTTCAGACTGAATAATAGTCTATTGTATGTATATACTACATTTTATTTATCCATTCATTCATCAGTGGGCACTTGGGTTGCTTCCACTTTTTGGCTATCGTGAATAATACTGCTAGGAACATTGGTATATCATTTATGTTTTTTAAACACTCAAGTCATGGTGATTGTGTTTATATTTGTACATGTTTAACATGAAATTCAAGTTTTACTTTTACTGGTCTGTCAAATAGTGTAACAAGTTAAGCTTTGTGAAACAAAATTAAATAAAACAACAAAAGATGACATAATTACGGTAAAGTCAAGAATATGCATATAGTATCTTAAGGGTTAAAAACATGGTGCTTTTTAGTCAGTCTGGCCACATGCAACTCTGGGTGAGTAACTTCATCTTCCAAAAATAGTTTTTATTCTTTATTGAGTAGTTACTAAACACCAGATATTAAGGTAGGCACTTTACATGTATTAACTCTTGAATGATCATAACAGTGCTATGAGAGATACACCATTATTATCCCCATTGTACTTATCTCAGCAGTTGAGATCATGTGCTGGAGCCACACTGCCTAGGCCAAATCTTGGCTCCTCTACCTACCAGCTGTGAAACCCTGGTCAAGTTAATTAACTGTGCACTAATTTCCTCAAATGTAAGATAGAAATGATATTATCTACTTTAGAATGCTGTTATAAGGATTGAGATGATGTATGTGAACTCTTATCTCAGGATCTTGCATGTAGTTAGTACTCAGTGAATATTACATGCTAATTTTTGCAACTAATTTTCACTCATTTCTTCCCCATCCTTAGTGGTCATAACTGAAAAGTGAGTACAGTATTTGCAACCTAATGCTAATATTAGATTAAGCCAAACATAATTAAGAACGTTGTGATTCTCAAGGTTGATATTTGTATCAAGCACCAATCTTCAAAGCTGTATCAACTCGTATTTTGGAAAGCCCCTTACCTTTGGGTCCAGCCTAACAAGACCCCACTTACATCAAAGCAGGATCATGCCCTAATTCCCTCAACCTGATTCAACAGAAAGGAAATGTATGACTAGTGTATGTGTGCAAGGTAAAACCTTTTCATATGGATTGGATTCTGCTTAGTAAGCTATTCTTTGAAAAAGAATTTCTACTCCCTCCAGTAAGAAATCCCTAGATGGCCTCTCTACAGAGGTGACTCTTGGTCAAGCATATCAATTGCTTCCTGTCTCTCCACCATCATGAATGAAAGAGCTGACATATTGAGGTTTTTCTGACCAGAAGAGCGTGCAGAAAACCCATGAAAGATGAATTTGACAACCTCTGACTTCCTCATTTCTAGGCCTTTGCATGTGCCACTTCATCTACCAGGCATACCCTTCCTTCCCTGTGGAACTTTTTTTTTTTGGCTGTGTTTGGTCTTCGTTGCTGTGCGCAGGCTTTCTCTAGTTGTGTCAAGCAGGGGCTACTCTTCGTTGTGGTGCGCTGGCTTCTCATTGCTATGGCTTCTGTTGTTGCGGAGCACTGGCTCTAGGCACGCAGGCTTCAGTAGTTGCAGCATGCGGGCCCCAGAGTGCACGGGCTTCCGTAGTTGTGGCACGTGGGCTCAGTAGTCGTGGCGTGTGAGCTCTAGGGTGCACGGGCTTCAGTAATTGTGGCGCACGGTCCTAGTCGCTCTGTGGCATGTGAGATCTTCCCAGACCAGGGATCATACCCATGTGCCCTGCATTAGCAGGCGGATTCTTAACCACTGCGCCACCAGGGAAGTCCCCCTGTGGAACTATTATCCATCAAGACCCAGTTCAAATACCACGTTTCTCCATGAAACCTTCTAAAGTCTAGCAATTTGTAAGGTTCTTTCCTTATTCAGCTCCAACAGCATTAATTCATGCATCTCTATTGATATTTATCGTATACTTCCTTGCTTGATTTGCATATATATGTCTAGGAACCTTGCCTTTTTCACCTCTGGAATCCTCACAGTGCTTAACTTGGCATGTTACAGATGCTCAACAAACATTGACGGGTTGGATACTCTCCACAGACTATCTGCAGGTAGGTGCTACCTGTGAAACTGAATCTGATAATTTCATGCATTTGCCTCATTTGTGTCCCCCACAATCGCCCTCAGAGTACAGTGTTGGATTGATTTGTCTGAACAGATTATTTGTTTTGCATTACTTTCACAATGTTTAAATCTTCTTGGTCAGAAAATGTGAGAATGAGAAACCAAGAAAATCAAATAGGAGCATCTTTGTTTATTATAGATGGAATAATCTTCTCATACTTGATTTGGTGCTGTTCTTAATGACCTAATGGATGGAAAAACAGGCATTGACTGGATGACTTCAATAGTATACTGTGAAGTTTCCTGAAGATAAACAATCAAAAGACAGACGATTTCAAAAGTCATTATGAATAATCTCCATGGACACTAAATTGGACAAAATCTCATTGCAAATAAACAACTTTGGGTAGGAAGACTGGCTGGAAGTACTGAAACATGGATCAGTACCAATTTGCAACTAATGTGAAGAGAAAGTGGATGGCCTTTTGGATTTATCAAAGCTATTTATAAAAGTCCACAGGTCTGTGGCTTAAGAATAAAGTATTAGAGAATCGGCAAGATATAAAATCCACTGGCTGATGTTGCCCAGAACTAAGGAGCTCACCTTAAGTGTTGAAAGGAGTCCCTCTATTTTACCTTGAAGAACTGAGTGATACATAGTGTTAAAGGAAGAGAGGTCACATGCAATCAAAGATCGAAATCATCAGATTCAATATAAACAAAGATGTCAATTGGCAAGCAGTATTTGTCATGAATAATTAAATCTAGAATTGGCTGGAGCTAGACTCCAAGTAATTCCTTGATGTAAAACCAAACTCACTGAATAACCTCCAGGGAACTTCCCCATGTGTTAAATGGAAACCAGAGTCCCAGGGTTCTGGACCTGGCTCTTGGAAAGAAAAAAAGCTGGCTACATTTCTGATGTTATCACCGGAGAGTCCTGCCCACATGCTCAGTGGTTTCGATGCCCAGTATTTCTTTTTTTCTCAAATTAAAATCATATAAGTATGAAATGATCATTATATTTTAACCAGCTCAGCATATTTTATTAAAAACATTTGTACTTGTGTTAAGACAAGAGATGATTAGGACAGAGATGATTAAGACATGGTTCCTGTCCTCAAGGAGCACACATTTATATTAACAATAATTACAGTAAAATGTGATGAACACGATAATAGAAATAGCATAGAAGATCTCTTATCCAGTGAAGAGTGAGACCTCCAACCTTGTTCTTTTTTATTTCTTTGGCAGTTCTAGGTCATTTGCACCTACGTATAATTGTAAAAACTGTTTTGTCAATTTCTATTAAAAAGATGACAAATTTAGAGTGGGAGCGTGTTGAATTTATAGATTGACTTGGTGTTAATTGACATCTTAACAATATTTAATGTTACAGCCCATGAACATGGTATATATATATCCATTTATTTGGGTCCTCTCTAAAATATCAGCAGTATTTTCATTGTAAATGTCTTGGACAGCATTAGCAGACTTCTAAGAATTTTGTGTTTGGGGGCACTACTATACATGGAATTTAAACTTTATTTTTTATTTGCAACTAGCATATAAATGCATTTCATGTATGTTACAAATATATTTTATAAATATAAATTATGATTTTTCTCCTGTAGTTTGTTGATACGGTAGATTATGTTGGTTGATTTTCAAATGTTGAAACAGCCTTTCAAACCTGGAATAAATCCACTAGTCATTGTGTGTGAATTTTTTATACATTATTGGATTTGGTTTGTTAATATTTTGTTAAGTATTTTTACATCCAAGTTCATAAAAGATATTGGTTTGTAGTTTTCTTTTTTTGTACTATCTTTATTTGATTTTGGTATCAGAGTAATACTGACCTCATAAAATGAGTTGAGAAGTGTTTCCTCTTCTATTTTCTGGTATAAAATTGGGATGAATTCTTCTTCAAATGTTACATAGAATTCACCAGTGAAACCATCTGGGCCTGAAGATTTCTTTTTTAGGAGCTTTTAAATTTTGAACTCAATTTCTTTAATATTTATAGGGCTATTCAGATTGTTCTATGTTGGTTGAGTTTTGGTAGTTTTTGTTTTTTGAGGAATTTGTCTATTTCTTCTAAGTTGTTGAATTATGAGGATAAATTTTTTCATACTAACCTCTTATTATCTTTTCAATGGCTGCAGATCTGTAGTGATATCCCCTTTTTCATACCTGAAATCAGGGATTTCTTTCTTATATGTCATTATTTTTGTCAGTCTTATCAAAGGTTTATTCATTTTATTGATTTTTTAAACATCTTTATTGGAGTATAATTGCTTTACAATAGTGTGTTAGTTTCTGTTTTATAACAAAGTGAATCAGCTATACATATACATATATCCCCACATCTCCTCCTATTGATTTTTAAAAGAATCAGCTTTTTCTTTTTTCATTGATTTTTCTTTATTGTTTTTCTGTTTTCAACTGCATTGATCTCTGCTTCTTTCTTTGTTATTTCCTTCCGCTTGCTTTGAATTTTATTCTCTTTTTAAATTTCTTGAAGTAAGACTATAGTTTATTGATTTTCAACATTTTCTCATTTCAAATTTAAGCATTAGTGCTATAAATTTTCCCCTTAGCGCTGCTTTAGTTGCATTCCATGAATTTTATTCTGTTGCTTTCATTTTCATTGAGTTCAAGGTTTCTTTTCTTTTGAGACTTCCTTTTTGAGTTATGATTATTTAGAAGTGTGTTGTTCAATTTTCACATGTTTGGAGATTTTCCTATTGTCTTTCTGTTATTGATTTTTGTTGGATCCAAATATGTTGAGAGAAAACACTCTGTATGATTTCAATTCTTTTAAATTTGTTGAGGTTTGTTTTAAGGCCCAGGATATGGTCTTAGTGAGTGTTCCATGAACTCGTCTGCTGTTTTGGGGTGAAGTGTTCTATGTACGTAACAAGATCTTGTTGGTTGATTGTGTTGCTGAAATAGAATGTGTTGCACCTGCTGAGAGGGGATAAAATCATGAATTTGTCTATTTCTCCTTTCACCTCTATCAGTTTTTATTCTGTTTATTTTGAGGCTTGTTTGGTGCATACACATTTAGGATCATTATGTCCTCCTGGCAGATTCATTCTGTTACTTCCATGTAATGTTCCTCTCTGTAGTAATTTTTTTCTAATAACTACATTTTCAGATATTAATAGAAATATTCCCACTCTTATTGATTGTTTGGATGGTAAAACTTTCTCCATCCTTTTACTTTTAGCCTACCTATGTCATTTATTTGAAGTAATTTTTTTATAGTTGGGTCATGTTTTCTTATACACGCTATCAATCTATCTTTTTATTGGTGTATTAAGACCATTTACATTTAAGATAGTTGTTATGTTATCACATAAATCTGCACTTTTAATTTGTTTTCTGTTTGTTTCCTGTAGATCTCATTTTTTTTCTTGTTTTGATTTCCTGTGCATTACTTGAAGAATTTTTAGGATTCTATCCTCACTTATTTATAGTGTATCTGAATTCATAATTTGTATAGTTTTCATAATGGTTGCTCTGGGTATTTTAATATACTTGTGTGATTTATATACCGGTATCAACATTTGGCCTCTTTGAGTGTAGAAATCTCAATTCCATTTAGATTCCTCTACTTTCCCCACTTTTGAATATTGTTGCTTTGGATATTAAATGGTGTTAGAATTTTTGTTTTAATTATCAAATATTATTTATTAAATTCATCTGGAAAAGGATAGTCTATCATATTTATCCATATCTCTGTTCTGTCCATTCTTCTATCTTCCTCCCTGATACTCCAAGATCCCTTCTTTTATAATTTCCTTGCTTTGGAAGAAATTCCTTTAGCCAATCTTTGTTTTTGTTTTTGTTTTTGTTTTGCGGTACGCGGGCCTCTCGCTGCTGTGGCCTCTCCCGTTGCGGAGCACAGGCTCCGGATGCGCAGGCTCAGTGGCCATGGCCCATGGGCCCAGCCGCTCCATGGCACGCAGGATCCTCCCGGACCGGGGCACAAACCCGCGTCCCCCACATCGGCAGGCGGACTCCCAACCACTGCACCACCAGGGAAGCCCCCTTTAGCCAATCTTTAAGGACAGATATGCAAGTCACAAATTTTTTTAGTTTTCCTTTGTCAAAGAATATTTTTAATTCCCTTTTATTTATGAACAACAGCTTCACCAGATCTAGAATTCATGATTGACAGTTGTTTTCTTTCAGCACCTCAGAAATAATGTGATCCTTCCTTCTGGTCTCCATGGTTTCAGATGAGACATCTACTGTCATTTGAATTGGTGTTCCCCTGTACAGAAGGCATTGTTTCTCTCTGGCTACTTTCAAGATTCTTTTCTGTATCTTTAGTTTGCAAGGTTTAACTATATGTCATGGCATAGACTTCTTTGGGTTTATTATATTCAGCATTTGCTCAGCTTCTTGCATCTGTAGGTTTGTGTCTTTTACCAAATTTGGGAAGTTTTTCAAGCATTACCTTTTCGAATACTCTTTCAGCCCCCAATTCCCTTTCTCCTCTCCTTCTGGGACTCTGATAATACAAATGCTGGGTCTTTCATTATTTCCTACAGATCCCTGAAGTGATTTTTATTTATGTTGTTCTATTTTCTCTCTGTTGTTCAGATTGATTGAATTGTATTGTTCTGTCCTCAAGTTCACTGATTCTGTTTTCTCTCATCTCCACTCTACTATTGAGCACATCCAGCAAGTTTTAAAATTTTCTGTTATTGTATTTTTCAGTTCTATGATTTCCATTTTTTATATATATATAATTTCTATTTCTTTATTGAGATTTTCCATTTTCATTCATTTCATTGTAATTGATTGTCAAAAGCTTTTTTTTTATGATGGATGCTTTAAAACCTGACTTATCTCAGTGTTGGTGTCAGTTGATTGACTTTTCTCATTCAAATTGATGTTCTTGGTTCTCTGTATTTTAGGTAGCTTTTCATTTGTATTCTGTACATTTTGCCTATTTTATTAGGAGACTATGGGCTCTGTGAAAATCTTTTATTTTAGCAGTCAGTCATCTTGTTTTGGTTTAGCATGTGGGTCTTGACTTACTTTGTGGGCTGTGGTTTCAACGACGGCTTAATTTTCAGAGACTTTGTAATGTTATTTTGGTCCACTTGGTTTATCTGGTACCTCTGGTGCAATCTGAGGGGGCAGAAGAGATTTCCCCTGGCCAGGCCACCAGATGTCTCTTGGTGAGGGAGGGATGTGGTAGAATCTTCCTGCTGGTGGCCCCCAGCCTCCTTGTTGCCTTTGGGTGAAGGAGGAGAGTTTTGAGCCACCGAGAAAAAGAAGCTTCCTGAACCAGGCCACGTGATGTTACTGAGGCTCTCCAGCAAGCCTCCACCTATCTGCCTTAGTTTCTCTTGGCAGAAATGGACAGTCTCAGGCCTGGCAAGGTAAAAAAGACCTCAGCTGAGTTTTGAATGTTAAGTTAATCTTGCATTCCTGGAATGAGCCCTACTTGGTCATGTTTTCTGATCCTTTTTATATTGTTGCATTCAATTTGCTAATTTTTTGCTAAGAATTTTTGCATCAATGCTCCTGAGGGATATTGATCTGTAACTTTTTTTTTTTTTGTAATGTCTTTCTCAGGTCTGGGTATTAAGGTTATGCTGGTCTCATAAAATGAGTGAGGAAGTATTCTCTCCTCTCTTTCCTGATAGCGATGATGTAATGGTGGTCTTATATCTTCCTTGAGTGTTTGATACCATTGACCAGTGGAACCATCTGGGCTTTAGAAGGTGTTTTATTTTGGGGAAGATCTTGGATAAAGTATTTAATTTCTCTAAGAGATGTAGGACTATTGAGATTTTCTATTTCACCTTATATCAGTTTAGGTAAATTGTATTTTTTAAGAAATTTGTCAGTTTCATCTAGCTTGTTGAATTTGTTGGCATAAAGTTGTTTATAATATTATATTATTCTTTTAATGCCCATAGGATCTGTAAGAAAAAGATCTATTTAATTCCTGATGTTGGTGATTTGTGTTTTGTTTTTCCCTTGATGGTTCTAGCTAGGGGGTTGTCAATTTTGTTGATCATTTCAAAGAATCAACTTCTTGATTCATTAATTCTCCTTATTCTTTATCTGTTTTTATTTATCTGATCTTTATTATTTTTTCCTTCTTCTTGTAAATATATAACTTTGGTCACTGATATAAGCATTTAAAGTTTTATCTTTTCTTCTAAATGCTGTTTTGGCTTCATCCTACAAATACCTGTTGTATGTTCTTTACCATATAGTTTAAAATATTTTCTAATTTCCTCTATTATTTCTTCGACTCATGAATTATTTAGAAGTATGTTGTTTAATTTCTGAATATTCAAGATTTTCCTAGATATTGTATTGTATTAATTTTTAATTTAATTCCTCCACAGTCAGAAAACATACTTTGTATGATTTAATTTCCTATAAATTTATTGAGACGTTTTATGACCTAGCTTATGGTCTATTTTTAAGAATATATTGTGAGACCTTGAAAAGAATGTGCATTCTGCAGTTCCTGGTATAATATCCTATAAATACTAATCAAATCAAGGTGGTTGTTAGTGTTGTTCAAATATTCCACGTCTTTACTAATTTTTTTGGTCTAGTTTTTCTTTCAATTCTTGTGATGGAGTATTAAAATTTAGAATTATAATTGTGGAATTGTCTTTCTCCCTTTAATTCTGTCCATTTTCCCTCATGTATTCTGAAACAGCAGTAGGAAACAGCAGGATGTAGTCAGGAAACCTACATTCAAATTTGGGTAAGGCTGGGCATGGAGTGATGTTGGAGCTATTAATTTTCATCTTTATTAAATAATGATTGCATAGGTAGCAATAACAACATTATCATGCTGTTCCCAGCTCAGGCTGTAAGACTTTATTACAATAAAAATAGTGTTATCAGGAGAATCTGCAGGCAGTTCCAGAACCAAATAATATTAGATGGAGTTTAAATGAGATTCTTTATAGAAAATTATCTTAAAATGTATAAACACAAGTAGGAGTGATCATAATCATCATCATTATAAAATCATAGAGTCCTCTTCTATCCAATTCCATGCTAAAAAATGTTGTGTTCTATCAACACTTTAGTATTCTTAATGTTTAATAGAGCCATTTTTAAAACTCTTTAAAGAGTCATTACAATGTTAGTCAAGGGGAGCTCTTTTCTCTGAAAAATAGGGGTAGTGGGAGATAAAAATATCGTGAAAATTGCAAACGGTACATGATATGGAATATAATATCATGATAATAAATTTATACATAAGCATATGGAAAGTTGAGTAGGATATATTGTTAAATGAAAAAAATTTGTAGAACAATACGTAGTGTGGTTTTTAAAAAATGCACAAGTCTGTAGATGCATATGTATATTTGTACAGGCCTAGATCAAGAATTAAATTATTAACTGTGGGCAACTCTGTGGAGGGCTATTTCAGGATGAGGGACTGGCTTGGGGGCAGGGGATGGGAATGAAAGAGGGGCACTTTTTCTTTTAACTTTCTGTAGTTTTATATTATTTGTATTCCCTCTTACAACCAACATGCATTGTTAATATTTTTTTTTAAGTGTGAGCAAATGACAATTGATCAAAAAAGTGGAAAATATGCAAAATTAAGTTAAATTTTCTAATACTGGGACAGAACAGAACCTTGAATAAAGACGAAGAGGAATTCCTCGGTGAATTTACCTCTAAATTGCAAGGCTAGATAAGATTACTGGAGTATTTTTTTTCATAAATGCATGAAAATTATCTGCTCTGAGATTAATGATACTTATACATTGTAACCTGTTTTTTTAATTGTATTTTTAATCAAACTTAAAAAAAATAAGCAAATACAAAGCTACCTCCTGAGCGTTGCAACACAATAGCAGCCTTCTGTGCTGCCCTTTATTAGATTAATTAAATTCAACTGGCTCTTAGGGGATCACGTATTCTACAGAACCCTAAGGGCAAAAGACACATAGGGCACCCTAGTTATAGCCACATTGAATCAGGACTTAGTTGGATGGGGTGGGCAGTGAGAGACACAGGATTTGCTTGCAGACTATAGCATCTTTAAGCAAGTTAATTTTGTCCCAACAAGATACACCAGCCTGCTCGAGCATGGTCATTTGTAAATGTAAAACGATCATATAACAAAAAGTGCAATTACCACTGTGTCAAAAAGCAGACACTTTTTGTTACCAACCTAACATTCATCTCCCTACCCTTCTTTCTTGCCTTCCTCATGTTCCAAAGGAAGCTGAAAACCCAGATACTTAATTTCTGAGCCCCCTTGAAGTTAAGGTATGGCTATGTGACTCAGGCCTGTCCAGTAGGACTGGAAGGGGATATTTTCTGGGATAAAGAGAGAAATGAATGAAAGAAATCTTTCTCATTCCCTTCCTGCTTTTGGACATTGTTGCTTTTTGCTACTGCAGGAGCCTTGTTATGCCTTTGAAGGAACACATGTCGCTGATATACTGGGGGTGGCAGAGCGGAAAGATGGAAGGAATCGGGGCCCATCAATCAGCTGAGAACCCCACCTTGAAATCACCTACTTCTGTACTTCTACATTGCTTTGGGACATAGAGTGGTCTGTGGTCAGATCAGGTGTTGAGCAGAAATTGTGGGCAAAGAGGAGGGGTCAGGTGTTATCCACATCTTAGACACAGTTTAGAAAATGGCCACATTGTTGCAGCAGAGGTATTAGGTATGTGAACAGGGAAAGCTTGTGAGTTACCCACTGTAGTCTAGGAAGGTACTGGAGACATGGCAGTTGGAAATGACAAATGAAATCCCCACTGGGAGACCTGCTGCCCATCCCAAAGACACAGCTGCATTTATAAGTGGGAATTGCATCTGCCAGGCCAAACAGCAGTGAGATAAAACCTGGTTGTTTAAAGCAGACGCCAGATCCATCCAATCTGCCTCCTATGCAAGTCACTTTTTATGCAGAATTTCTCACTGTTGGCTTCAAGACCACACATCCTCCACGGTTTCACCAAGAGCCCTTCTTCGGAGACTTCTTCCTCTATAGTCCTGAAGACTTCTGTACCTCACTGTTACTCCAGCTGAGGGCTCTAACTCCTGGGCAATAGTAATAATAATGAAATAGCTAACGTTTATGGAGCACTTATTCCGTGCCAGGTGATATTTTAAGTGCTTTAATGGACTAGCTCACAATAATTCGATAAGGGGGATACTATACATGTGAGGAAACAAAGGTGCTACGAAACTTGCCCAGCTCATATCTAGTAGGTAGCAGAGCTGAGCTACAGTCCCTGGCAGTTTGGCTCCAACGCCTGTATGTCCAACCCCTACACAAAACTGCATCTTAGAAATAAGCCTCCTTCAGAGTCTAAGGAAGAGGCGGAAAAGAGGAATTAATCCGAAGAACAGATGTGTAGAAGTGACAGTGTAGGAAGACAGAGAGGCTCCAAGTGTAACAAGTAACACTGGAAAAAATGACTAACAATGTGAGAGACTTTCCCTGTATCACCAAATCATTCCAAGCCCAATCCCCCATACTTCCATTTTTTTCTGCAAAAGCAGAGAAGGCACCACTGCAGTCAAAGTATCTCTAGCTTGCCAAGGTTACCAATCTCTTCTCCCACAGCTGCTACTTTTACTCTATCCATTCCTTCATTACTCTTTGTTTAATAATGTATTTACCATCTGATAGGCTTCAGCTGTTTTACTTATTGTTTTGGAGACAATGGACTGTGTTACAGTTTTGGTGGCATATGACAAGCACTCAATTTCAGTTTTCTTAAACACAAAGGAGCCATAGCAGTGGGAAGATACACAAGAAAAATATCCCTTTTTCCTAGTGTTCCTCTCACGTAAGGGCACTCACAGTCAACATAAAACTAGTCTCCAAACAATACCTCTCTCCAGTGACACCCACTCAGAGCCACGTTTCCCAGTGAGAATCCTGAAGCACCAAGGAGACTAGATAAGAAGTGGTTTCACTAGAACTTCCCTTAAGACAGTGATTCTCAGCCCTGAGTACAGCTAGGATCACCAGGGGACTTAAAAAAACAAACCAACAGTGCCCATGCCGTGCTCCAGATGAACTACATCAGAACCTCCGGAGGAGGGACCAAATAAACAGAGTCCAGAGATAGATAAGGATGGAATTGAACGGAGAATCCAAAAATAAACCTATACATCTATAGTCAATTGATTTTTGATGAAGGTGTCAAGACCATTCAATGTAGAAAGAAGAGTGTCTTCAAAACTTGGTCTGGTACAACTGATTATCCACATGCAAAAGAATTGAGTTGGACCCTTAACTCATACCATATACAAAAATGAACTCAAAATGGATCAAAGACCTAAAGAGCTAAAACTATAAAACCTAGAAGAAAACATAGGAGTAAATCTTCATGACTTTGGATTTGATAGTGGTTTCTTAGTTATGACACCAAAAGCACAAGCAACAGAAATAACCAAAAAGAAATAAATTGGACTTCATCAAGAGAGTGAGAAGACAACTTACAAAATGGGAGAAAATATTTGCAGATCATATATGTTATAGGGGTTTATTTAATATCCAGAATATATTAAGAATACCTACAAACTCAACAACAAAAAGACGAACAACCCAGTTTAAAAATGGGCAAAGGACTTCAACAGACGTCTCCAAAGAAAACATACAAATGGCCAACAAGCACGTAAAAAGATGCTCAATGTCATTAGTCATTAGGGAAATGCAAATTAAAACCACAATGAGATCACAGCCACTAGGTTGGCCACAACCCCTAGAAAAGGAAAATAAGTGTTGACAGGAATATGGAGAAATTGGAACACCTGCATGTTGCCGCTGCAAATGTAAAATGGTGTAGCCCCTATGGAAACCAGTTTAGTGCTTCCTCAAAAACTTAAAAATAAAATTGCTATATGGTTCAACATTTCCAGTCCTAGGTATATACCCAAAGGAATTAAAAACAGGTATTCAAACAAACACTTACATGAGAATGATCACAGTATCACTGTTCACAATAGCCAAAAGGTGGAAACAACCCACAGGTCCATCAACAGAGGAATGGGTAAACAAAATGTGAGCTATCCATATAGTAGAATATTACGTGGCCATAAAAAGGAAAGAAGTACTGATACATGCTACAACATGGATGAATCTTGGGACTTCCCTGGTGGTCCAGTGGCTAAGACTCTGAGCTCCCAATGCAGGGGGCCCAGGTTCGATCCCTGGGCAGGGAACTAGATCCCGCATGCCACAACTAAGAAGATCCCACGTGCCTCAACGAAGACCCGGCACAGCCATAAATAAATAAATAAATATTTTTAAAAAAAATGGATGAATCTCAAAAACATACTAAATGAACGGAGCCAGACACAAAAGGCAACATACTGTGTGATTCCATTTACATGAAACATCCAGAGTAAGCAACTTCATAGAGACAGAGAGCAGATCAGTGGTTGACAGGAGCTGGGAATATGGTGGAATGGGGATTAACTGTTTAATGGGTACAGAGTTTCCTTTTGGGGTGATGGAAATGTTTTAGAACTAGATAGAGGTGATGATTGCACAACATTCTGAATGTACTAAATACGACTAAATTGCACACTTTAAAATAGTTAATGGTTAATTTTATGTTGTGTGAATTTTACCTCTTTTTTTTTTGAAGAATTGATTAATGTCCAGCAAGATCATAAATTGTACACTTTATGGTCTTCTGTTCTACCAGATAGAATTTAATTTTATCTAGCTAAACCCTATCAGACAAAAATCTACAAAATCTCTGCCTCCTATGAGTTATGAAATGTCCTTGACAATGTAAAGTCAATCTAACACTGCACTAAAGAACATCCAGCAATATCTCTCCTATTTCTAAATTTTAGATATTTTTTTCTGACCTCATATAGAGTCCAGACTTCACCCTTACTGAGAGTTACTTTCACCTTTTGAGAGGGCTGCCATTTTTTTTCAGTCAGCTGGCCTCATTCAGGACTATTTCAGACAAATATGTCAGAATGGTATATTTTCTTTTGGGGCCTAAAGTTAAAAATAAGATTTACTTTGCATGCACCATTAAAAGTGATAAATCTCCCAACTTCAGTTAAGAACATAATAGCATCAAATGTCATAGAAATCCTTTCTTTATGCCACTTATTTCATCATGAAATTTAAAGCAGAAGTTAAAGTTTTTTTAGAAGTGTCATAGAGTTGATGAACAATGCTTCTGGAAAGATGATAAAAGCTATAAAACAAGGGCTAGTGATCAGTTGCCATGCACCAGTACTCAGTGTGGGGTTTTACATCAAGCATCCCTTCTCTTTGGGCCAGTGTCCATTCTAATTGATCAGGCATCCCCAGTCTCAGCACTGAAAGTTCAACATCCTGGAAACCCTTTTAGTTCTGGGGAAACTGGGACAGCTGTCACCCTAATGAACCCTTTCAGCAAAACCCAACATTATTAATTTAAAAGCAACTCAAGTCCACATTTTGTAAACAACTGACCCTCTTCAGGTTTGTAATACACCCTGGAGATTTTTTTTTTAATACTCAAAACATATATAAGATTAGAATGGAAATTACATGAGTATCATGTCAGGGAAGCCTGGTGGCAGAAAGACTAATTTGCATTGGCATTTATAATGGAGAGAATTTACGTATTACTTGTGAAATTAAAAATAAAGATTTTTTTGAGAGACAGATTTGGAAATATGCCTAAAAGCTGTTAATCTGAGAAGAGCGTAGAATAGAATTTCTTCTGTGAGATTTGTTATTGTTTTTAAATTTGAATTGTATTGATTGGAATAGGTATAAATTTACATAGTACAAAAGTTCAAAGGAACAAACAGTGTATGTACAATGAAGCATCTTCCTCCCACCCTTGTTTCCCAGCCATACAACTGCCTAAACAATTGTTATTAATATCTAATAATTGTCCAGAGATATTTTGTGCAAATATAAACAAAGACATAGAATTTTTAGAGGGCAAAATAATTATTAAAGATGAGATCAGGGCTTCCCTGGTGGTGCAGTGGTTGAGAATCCGCCTGCCAAAGCAGGGGACGCGGGTTCAAGCCCTGGTCCGGGAAGATCCCACAAGCAGTGGAGCAGCTAAGCCTGCGTGCCACAACTACTGAGCCTGTGCTCCAGAGCCCACGAGCCACAACTACTGAAGCCCACATGCCTAGAGCCCGTGCTCCGCAGCAAGAGAAGCCACCACAATGAGAAGCCCGCGAACCGCAACGAAGAGTAGCCCCCGCTCGCTGCAACTAGAGAAAGCCTGAGCGCAGCAATGAAGACCCAACGCAGCCAAAAAAAAAATGAATTAATTAAATAAATTAAAAAAAAAAAAAAAGATGAGACCAGAATGGTGCAGAGATACTGAGTTTGGAGTTGAAGGATAGGAGTTAGCCAAGCCAAAAAAAGGCAAGGAAGAGCAAAGGAACAGCACAGGTGAAGGCATAGAGTATGGAGTAACTTGGAGCATTCAGGGAACTGCAAGCAGTTCAGGTTGGAGCCAAGGGTACAAAAGCAGTGGGGGCAGTGAGAGATTAATCTGGAGAGGCAGGCAAAGCTAGCACAATTCTTTCGGTATGAAAGCATAATTTTTGTTTTAAATGAATACGAGCCAAAGAAAAGCAGATTAAGTCTCCAGAGGGGTGAGGGTGAGGGGAACAATCAAAGGTCTTGATAGGCAGTTCTCCAAGCCCAGTTTGAACCAAACTCTGGATGATATTTTAGATAGTTTGGAGGGGAAAAGATATCTACATTCAAGACCAAACAGTTTCTTCCAAGACTGATGTCCACCTCTGTTAAGTGAACCACAAGGGAAGCTTTGGCAAAGGTACACATTAGAGGAAATTAGTTCAGCAAGGGCCCCTACTTCCACGCAGACTGCCTTGACAAACTGTGTGTGTTTAGAGTGTTGGAAAGTGCTGCTTTAAACAGCTCTCATCAGCCCTGCCTCCTCCAAATCTTAGCTCAACAGATGTCATAACCGTGATCTTTTAGAAGGCATTCTCTGTGACTGAAACTCCCTATTGGAGAAGCTTAGGGAACACTGTCCTCACTTTCGCATTCCCTCTGCATGTCAATTTTCTGGCAACTGTAAACATGTTCCCAGTTACTGAGCCAATAAATAGGGACTCCCATTCTAGAGAGAAAGACTTGCACCATTGCATTTCTAAGAAAAAAGAAAGAGCTGCCACAATGCAACACAGGAGTTCCTTAACCTAGCTCTTGAGAATTAAAAAAAAGAAAGAAAGAAAAAGAAAAAAAAGATTCAGGGCACCGACCTTGACTTACCGGGTCAGAATGGAGGATAAGAAATAAAGAGTTTATCTTTTTAAAAGAGCGCCCCAGGGGTTACAATGATCAATCAGATTTAGGAGCCTGCATCTGCTAATCCAAAATGGGACAGTCCTCAAACACTCTTTTGTAATCACAGACTCATTCCAAATGAGCCTGATTGCACTGAGGGTGTTGAAAGGTTTTTAACCACTTAGGTTGGGAGACTCTAACTTCTTGGCAATTTGTTAGTCTCCACAGCAGAGGAAATGGCCGGAGGAGAAGACAGTCCTTGTAGAAACCCATTGGTTATTTGACTGTATTGGTGTACCTTAATACAGTAGATGTGCTCCAGAAAAAAGTGAATAAATCAAATTTTTATAAACGGAATTTTTGCAAATGTACTAGGAGATGTAAAAATTTAAAGGGGTCTTGTGGGGCGTTTTTCAGATCAGTATTTTATGTTAAATGTAACACATGCTCATGGTTTTTTCTTAAAACATCCACTCAGAGCAGAGAGGAAAATAATATAAAAAGTAAAATCCTTTCCCTTCCTACTTCTCCCAAATAATCAATATTAACCCCTTCTTCTTTCCCAGCCACTTTTGCTATGTATTTCAGTATGAGTTTATAAAATGTTTGCCTCTTTTTTTTCACTTATCAATACATAACGGACTCCACTTCATGTTAGGACATAGAGAGCCCCCTCATTCTGGTAACTGCTGAATGGATGGTACCATATACCTACGATCTACATAATTACTGCTCTACTTGTGGAAATTTAGGTGATTCCCTCTCTCTCTCTCTCTCTCTCTCTCTCTCATACACACACGCGCTCACACACACACCCCAATGCTCCAATAAATATCTTTGCCCATATATTCAAGTATATCGCTAGCAATTTCCAAGTGAAATTGCTGGGTGAAAGAGCATGTCCATTTTACATTTGGTAAATGTTCTCAAAGTGTATTCCCCAAAACAATACACCCACTTGCACTGCCATCAGCAATGTATGGGTCCCTACACTCCCAATTCCTCACATCCTCTCCATATTATCAAACTGCTTCATCTAGGTCAATTTCATCGGTGAAAAATAGTATCTCCTTCTTACTTTAACTAGTATTTATTTTATTATAAGGGAGGCTGAGTATATCTTCCTGCTTTTACTGACCACTTAGATTTTTTTTCCCCAGTCTATTGAGGATTCTTTTGCAAAGCAGACATTCATTTTTCAAAGTGATCCTTCAGTTGCCATGATTTATCCCTTTCTAAGTTTCGGTCATCACAAATCAGCCTGAACAAGTCATTTCCAAGGAATAACCGCACACAAAATAAGGTCACCCTCATTTTGAAAAAGCCATTATTTGATCCTGCTCACATCACATTTCTTTCCTTTGCTTTGCTGCCAGGAGGTTGGTTCTTGCTTCCTTTCCATCAGTACCTTCCTCAGTCCCCAAGGTCTGGTGTCTGTCCCCACCACTCTAATGAACGTGCTTTCTGGAAGGTCGCCGAGAGCCTCCTTATCGCTAAAGCCACAAGCTCTGCTCTGTCATCATTCCTCCCCCCTTTGTAGGGGCCCCTCTGCGGCCTAACCTCTCCAGGCCTCAAATTCCTCAGGTGATACTACTAATAATACCCTTTCTGTCTTGGGTTTGTTGGGAGTTTTAAATGAGAACATATGAATGTGCTTTGTAAGCTATAAAATACTACATAAATACAAATTATTATTATTATTGTTTGCCTGGGCCCCTGAAGTTCCGTGCACAGGCTTAAAGCTTAAGCTTCATTCTTACCGATATACTGAGGCACTGACTCCCTTAGATCCCTCTCTCTCTCTTTCTCTCCCTGTGAGAAATTAACTTTTATTAAGCACCTACTGTGTGCCAGGCAGCGTGCAGGGTGCTGGGGAAACAGCACTAACCACTTTTGGGAAACCTTCATTAAGTGTTGACAGGGTGCCAGTACGGTGCTTAGAAGCCCATAGGGATAGCAGTGCTTAACACTTTTATTAATTCTCAGAGTTAATATTATTTTTATCTCTGTTTTAAAGATAGGAATCTGAGACCCAGAGAGGTTAAGTAATTTACCTGAAGCTACACAGCTAGTAAGTAGGGAAGTGAGGATTTGAACACAAATCTCTATGGCTGCACCATATAATGCTCATTACCCTGCATCCTGTCTTATATGGCTCTTGGGTGGACGTCAGGACCAAGGATGTCAGCATGGTTAACTCTGAGAAAAGCAGATTTCAGATAGAACTGGCAGAGCTGGTGTACAGGCCTGGGGTGGGGTGGGAGAGGCACTTTGATGTTCCAGGTGAGCGTAACAGCGGCACTGCATGACGATCAGCTTGGGCCACAGCCAATTACCTATTTCCTTCTCTGCCCCAGGAGGTCCATAACAGCTCTGTCTCATTCACTCATGTATTGGCCTCTCGCTGGAGGGAACAACAAGGGATCAGATGTCACACTACAGTCCTGAGTCCCAAGAAAGACTTTTGAATCAGGTGATTGCAAGGAGAGAGATCAGTCTGCTTTCTTGGAAGAGAGACTTAAGCACTCTGGTGTGGGGATAGTATTCTCTTGAAGCAGGCACTCAGAATTAGGGTCTCTGGGTCATTTTGCAGACTTATCCGATAGGTCAAAGGGAGACAAAACTCACTGGCCAGCCATCATTCCAAAACAATGAAAAAATTGCCTACACATTGCTCTATGGTTCTATCAGAGGATACACAGGTCCTGTGGTACAATTAGCCGAGTGCTATTATGACAGTGATGGCTACCGCCATTTCTCACCCAACCTAAAACAGCATGAATTGTAGAACATGTCACTTTTTAATGTGCCACCAAGAGAAAGCAATACTACTTAAATTGTGGTGTTCCACCCATTGTCAGACACAGCCACACTCCTGAAAACATTAAAAATGTGGAAAACGATGTGAATCTAAGGATGGATAAAATTGGTACTAGTAAGAACAGCTAAAATGTTAGTGTTTTCCACTGGCTGGGCAGTCTTCCAGGTGCTTTGCCTACCTTATTGAATCTTCAGAAGCTCGTGAGGGAGGCCCTCCGCTCCCTGTCTCACAGCTGAGGACGCCCTGTGAGGCTTGGAAACACCCACCTCACACACACATGATCACAAAAGTGCCTCTGGAACCCAGGTCTGTCCACGCCCAAGCGCTCTTTCTGTCACCACCCTCTGTCAGTTTGGAAAAGGTCAGCATGTCCTTCGCAATGCCCAGCAGGCAACGTGGAGTCTCTGAGACCAAGTTGGAGAATGAGTGGCGGTGGGAACAGTGCCCAGAGCTGCCACCTGCCAAATGAGGCAGACAACATGTGTGGATCCCTGAATAGTTTCACCAAGGTCATCTAACAGGGAAGAACAAGAGAAAAGTTCAAAACAAGTTCTGGAATGTAGTTTATACTAACAGACCATTATTAATCTCAAACAGTGAGCTGACATAGTGAGGTTGACAGCCAGCACAGTGGGTGGAAGGGACTCAGCCCATCCTAACTGCATTTAATGTAGCTAAATTCTGGAAGACTAAGAGCATCCATGGACAAGGCCGGCTAGCCAGATCGGAAACAGAAGGAGGCACGCTCCTTTTGAACGTTCTCTGAGAAACCACAAACGAATGCTCAAAACCCACTCGCCATAACCGTATTTGCTTCTGTTATGAAAGGCCTACTCTTAACTCAACCTCCTCACACCCTTGCGTGGAGCTACCCCATCCTCACTGTTACAGCTGAGGAAATGGACAAGAAGGAGGTCATCCAAGTAGGCGTCACAGGGAAATAAAATTCAGCCCCCTGGCTGCCCAATCCCGTTCAAGCCGGTTTGTCTCGGGAGAACAAAACAGCTGGATATTTTTACAAGGGAAATCAGTTCTGTGATTAATAAGTGACAGTAATGCTCTCTGGCAACACCCCCAACAGACCTAGTCTTGGGGATTCCCTGGGGAATCTCATTTAAATTTCTGGTGCCAGCACCCTCTCACGCGCACTAAATCAAATTACCTAAGAATAGATCTAAAATTTGTGTTTTTTTAAAAAAGTGCCCTAGGTGATTCTTCTGAGCTGGATAGTTTGGAAAACCTTGCCCTGAGGGCAGTTCTTGTTTCAGTGGTTGGAGAACCACTGGAGTAGGGGTTACCTGGGGTGGGCAGATTGCTGGAATGCATATTAGTCCTTGAGACAAATGGAAAATGGAAACGTTGTTGGTTCTTAACTGTTATTTTCTCTTAAAAAAAAAAAAAAGTCTTCCAGCCAGTCGCCTGCACATGGGTGAGGACGAGTTGTACCCTTAGTGGCACAGCATAAGAACGAAGTTCAAGACTGCGGGTCAGGGACTGTTTTACTGGCTCTCGTTAATCTTCATGAAAGCGTAGTTGGTATGTTCCCATTTTACAAATGAGAATTCCAAAGCCCAGATAGGTTAGTAACTTGGTGGAGAGTCAAGGATGAATGAGGCAAATGGGAGCTGAAGAGACAAGAAGGAGTCTAAGCTTGAAACTGTCACTTAAGTAAATCCAGTTTCCATTTGGAAACCTTATCTCAGGCCTTTTAAAAATCACTGGGCTTTGAGTTAAGAGGAGTAAACCCTGCTCTAAAGGAAATTAGCTTCCAACTTTTTCTGCCATTTTAACTCAGTTGAAAAAAGTTATCAAAGCCCAAATATAACCAGATATTCTAAATATTCTACAAGTGTCCCCTGATGAGTTTTTTTTTAATTGGCTCACTGTCTTATCATCCTTATTAATAAGGACGGAGAAGATACTCATTGCACTTACGCTATACCTATTCCTGGTTCCAAATGCAAACTTACAAGAAAGGGCATTAACTTCTACACAAATCCAAGCAAAACTACTCCGTCCTTCTGAGCGTTGTTAAAATAATTCCTTAGTTCTGTTGATCGAAATTGAGTGTGCAAAAGAACCCTTGTACTGCTTGTTTAAGATGCACATTCCTGGACCCCAGCCCCTGAGATTTTAATTCATTAGGTTAGGTCTCGGGTGAGGCTCAGAAATGTAGTGATAAACTGCCCAGTCGAATCTCATAATGGGGACCCATTTATTAGTTGTGTTAGTAAAACTTCTTGTAACCACTTTCCACTCTCAACTGCTCTCTTTCACCCCAAGGAAGCCTGTTTTTATATTCGATTCACAACTGTCAGAGGTGGCTGAAAGAGCTCCGACTTTCAAGAAAAACAGGTAGATTACCAGCAGAGTGATTTATGAAGTGAAATAACTCCCTCGTTTAGGCAAATCGGCTCCCCCTTGTGGAATGTATTCTATGGCAGGTTCAGGCTTCATAAAGGAACCACAGGTCCTGGTGCTGAGCTGATCCACACAACTCAACCAAGAATATTCTTATGGTTGTTGGAGCTGGAATTCTGGGAAAGCCTTTTGGTTTCCAGTGTCCTACTTCACAAGATTTCTTGCATCTGATCTGATGCTTGGAGTTCCTGTTTCACCAATGGCGTGAATAGAAATTAATTGAATTAGCCAGTCTCCAATTTTCATTTGCACAGACCCACTTAGAATTTAATTCTGCAACGTCTGCTTTCCTCAAAACCCTCTCTTTTTAGAGGTAAAATCCCTAGGTAAACAAACCACCAACAAACAGGTTTTTCCCTTGGCTATTTCCAAAGATAGATAAGCTAAATGAATTTTGTGTAATAGGTTCCATCATCATTTCTAAAACCAGTATTTTTTTCCAAAATCTCTTAATTCTATGATAATCTCTTGTAATGTGTGTTTGCTGTATTATTTAAGATGATTATTCTGATGGAAAGTAAGAGAAACAAATAGGGAGAAGAGATGAAACTAAACATAGAAGCAAATAGCTTATGAGCTACATTAGACATAGATAAACGAAGTGGAGGAATACACATGCTAAACATAGACAGGAAGGGAGGGGAAAACGAGAAGCACCAAATATTCCTGCTATACACATTAAGGACAAGATTTTTTAAAGGGGTGTCGTGTAGGAAATTACATTGATGCAATTGCCTCTAGGTACATGATCATGCAATAGTCAACCTGTGAGGTCTTAAATTGGCTCCTATTAATGACCCTCATCCTGGTTCCAGGGTTTCCGCCCAAGAGTAGCTGCTCATCTAACTTTCTGGCAAAGTACAGATGTTGATCAGGGGTAATTGCAGGCATCTCAGATAGAGCAAGTTTGTGTCTCGTCCCCGGTACCTTTCATTTTGGGGTATTTTGCTCAAATCTCACTTCTGGTCCTCATAAACACGCCATTGTCAGGAAGACTGATGTGGCAGAGACAGAGTGAGAAGGAGAGCGAGATTAGGAGGGAAAGAACAGGCAAACATCCCCAGAATTCAGATCGCGTGAGCCTTTCACCTCATGGGTACCCTGTATTAGTTATGTTCATCTATCCCATCTTGTCCCCCTTGCTTTGCAATGTGTTTTAAATTGCTTCAGTAAGCCACATAATTTGAACATCTTACTTGGTATACGAGCCTTTCAGTTAAGTCACCTCTGGGTTAACTTGCTTGGCAGTTTATTTGGAGGCTATCATTGCATCCAGGTAATTTCCCACAAACATCTCTTATTTCTACATTGTCTGTAACTTGTTGCTAAATATGTCAGTAGAGACATTAAGAGACATAAAGATATACGGGTATCTATGTGCACCACCCAAGGTGTGGGAATTAACATTCAAAGTGCCCTAACCAAGAATCCACACTCAGTCGGCATGTGGAGGATATTAATCAGGAATCAACACACCAGAGAAGTCCCTTCACCCAGAGCTCCAAATATCTCTAGCTGAATCCATACTAGAAGTTTTATTAATTAGCATAAGAGATGTTAAAAGTAAGTTTTCATGTGTGAAATGATGAGAAGTTGGCAGGAAATTTTGTACAGGCACTTCATTCTGGCGTGGATGAGGTATAATTATCTGGTGAGCCCAGAAGCCTACCACCCTCTGAGTGACACCTGAAGTTTATAACTCAGTTCAGTTCTGTGTCACCCGGACTGACTTACTGGAGGATTCTTTCATCAGATTCAACTAGAAGGTTAGTAGATCCTGCCATTGCAACATGGTCACATTTATCTTGGAATAAACCTTTCATGTGAAATGCTACCAATGGCCCTAAAATGACAAAGAACAGGGACTTTACGGAGTTCACAAGACTGGATGTGTGATTGTTTTGTGTCTGCTTGTCTGCATGGCAGAATTAGATCTGAGGTTTGCCTTTGTTTTCTTGTTCAGTCATATTGTCAGGAAGAAGAACTAGAGCCCTCACCTACCCTAATTATTGGAGGTTATTGGTATCCATCAAAAAGAACACACGACTTGTGAACAACCAAATTGACTTATGGACTTCCCTGGTGGTCCAGTGGTTAAGACTCCACATTCCCACTGCAGGGGGCATGGGTTCCATCCCTGGTCAGGGAACTAAGGTCCCGCATGCCGTGAGGTGTGGACAAAAAAAAATTGACTTAGGTTAATTTGAGGCATGTATTAGTTATCTAGTGCTGTGTAACAAAATACCCCAAAACTTAGTGGCTTAAGAAAATAAGCGTTCATTAGTTTCCAGTTTCCATGGGTCAGGAATTCAGGAGTGGTTTAGCTGAGCGGGCCTGGCTCAGGGTCTCTTACGAGGTTGTTGTCAAGATGTTAAGAACTGCAGTCACCTGAAGCCTTGGCTGATTCTGGCAGGCCCATTTTCAAGGTGGTTCACCCACATGCCTGGCAGGATGGTGCTAGCTGGTGACAGGAAGCCCCTCTCCATAGGAGTCCTTGAGTGTCCTCAGGTTACTGAGGATGACTCTCCCAGAGTGAGTGATCCAAAAGACAGCAAGGTGAAAGTGACAATATCCTTTACAATACAGGCTCTGGAATCACACGTGCTGTCACTGCCACATTCTATTCATTAGAAGTGAGTGATTAAGTCTGTCCCACACTCAAGGGGAGGGGATTAGTCTCCACCTTTTATAGGGAGAAGTGCCAAATAAATTGCAGACATATTTTACAACCTCCACAAAGCACGTACTTGATCTTCATCTTTGCAAGTCTAATGGTGTTTGTTCTATCCTCTTCATGTTCTTATAATAAATATTTATCAAGAACTTACTGTGTGCCAGGTTTTGCTATGAACAAAGCAGATGAGGTGGGGGGTGGAGCAGGAGGGAGGAGACCCAAGTTCAACTGAAGGGAGGTGCCAGGTGTGAGAATAGTAGGGATGGGTGAAATGGAAAGTACTTCACTTGTCAACAGAAGGCATTCTCTACCAAGTTGTGTGGGGGAAAAAGGGCTCAGTATATCCAGATCTTCTGGTTTTTCAAGAGAAGGAGAAAAATATGGACATGTGTGTGAAATTTCCAGAATTTTAATGTTAGTATAGTTCAAATGTTAACAAAACACTGTGAGGGAAAAAAAGTCAATGGGCCTAATTCAACCAAAGTTTGCCATTATACAATGCCTAAACTTTTACCAAAAACAAAACCCTGATGATTTCAGTATGGCATGAGCAAAAGTAAGGACATGATAAGCAAGGTCTAAATGATAAACACTTTAGCTAAGGGCTGAAAGATGAGACCTTCATATATAAATCTCAAATAGACAAAAGTATGCACAGAAAGCTCTGTGAATGTGTTACTGACGAGCTTACATACTAATAGATACGTATATTTTTAAATGATGTTAGTAACTTTCTTAAGGCTTACCACAAAAATCTCTGAGAAATAGAGCAGAAAAAAATGGTATCATGGAGGAAATTGAAATTTTCTGCATTTAAATGACATGAATTTACAATCAAGTAAGCAATATTCTGGATAAATTTTTGCCCTTTCTTCTTACTGAAAATAAAGCAATTATGGTATTTTTTAAAAAAATAGATGGAAATAGGGACTTCCCTCATGGTCCAGCAGTTAAGTCTCTGTGCTTCCAACGCAGGGGGCACAGGTTTGATCTCTGGTTGGGGAACAAAGATCTCATGTGCCACGCAGTGTGGCCAAAAAACAAACAAACAAGCAAACAAAAAAATACACCATATGTACGTCAGCTAGAGGCAAGGACCATATCATATATTCCTCTGGCTCTAGCCCTGTGCATAATATGTACTGCGTTTCAATGAATAATGGATGAAAAAATTGAAAACCATCCTTTAAAAAAAATAGATGGAAATAGATAAAGATATAGAGATATGGATATGCCCTAAACCCAGATTGTTGCTTTTGGTGATTTAAAAATGAGAGCTATTGGGAATTCCCTGGTGGTCCAGTGGTTAGGACTTGGCACTTTCTTGGCTGGGACCTGGTTTCAATCCCTAAGATCTCGCAAGCCGCACAGCGTGGCCAATAAAATAAAAATAAGAGCTATTAATACTCTTAAATGATCAATGTCCTTGTCATTCATTTCATCCCCAAATTATTTGTTCTAAGATGCAGTTTACAATTAAGAAATAGAAATAATGATGTAGCATGTCTTGATTTAACAGTGTGAACTTTGAAGTCGGTAAGATTTAATCTACCAGGTTTTCAAATTTATATAAGAAATCATTATGACTGACACTCTGTAAATGAAGCAGAGTGGGTGTGGATATTTGGTTTAAGAAGGTGAATGACTTCTGCAGATATAATCCCAGGGTTAATATCAGGAGGGTATTGGTTAGAATTTGAGTTTTTAGATTCAGATTCTTGGTTCAAAGTTTAGCCTTTCACTTTAGGCAGGTTGTTACATCTCTCTAAGGTTTTTATTTTTTAATTTGTAAAATGGAGATAATAAAATACACAACTCAGTGCACTGAAGAGATAATAGGGTCAGACAAGTAAAGTCCTGTGCATACTATCAGTGCTCAAGAAATGTCAGCTATGGCTATCACTGGGCCGCCTGCCTTCCATATGGCTGCCTCCTGGGAAGGAAATAAACCTGCCTTGTATAGATCTTCCTGACCCTCAAAATCCACAGGGTTTCCTCTAGGCCTCAATTTGGGCCAACAGCTGCTTTCTTCAAAGGTAGTTTAACATCACCAGATGGTTATTTGTTAAGTCCCTGAGAAATTGCCTTAATGATCTTTGTAGAGACCTGTACAGAGTTCAAATCCTGGAATTCTGTCTGTGACCTCCTCTCTCAGAAAGGGTAAATCACTTAAACTCTCAGCTTGTTTGCCTGGAGAAAAGAAGAAAAAGTCACTTTCCCAACTCTCTATGATATTAATTAGTAGAAGTAAAGTGTTTTGGCAGTGCAGAATATGGTTAATTTTTAAAGGGTAAAACATAAATGTTAAGTGCAATGGAATTTTATCATACCGTGGAGGGAATGTAACTGTTTCAACACATGTTTTTTGCAGGAAAACATAGACGGCGGTGATATCGCTTCACTTTCAGAGGTCTGGGTTCATTTTGAGCAGAGCTGAGAAGAACCTTGGAAAATGAGGCAAGTTTTTAAAAATTGGAGGGAAAAAATAAAGCACTAGGAATTTTATACGACTGCTTTCTCCATGAGATCCCTTTAGTAAAAGTGAATTTGTTTCCAGTTTCCAAAGATTCCCAGTACTGAATATCTCTAGCTTTTAATATGGGCATAATAGCACTCAGATTTCCTCTTTGTCACAAAGAGGCTCTCTGTTGAGTATTAAATTGTTCATTTCACTCGTGGAAGTGAGGGTCCCTGAGTCACCAAGTCAAAATAATGGATTTTACGAGCTGGTTTAGATCAATGAGGTGTTCTAGTATAACGACTCGCTTAAAGAACTATTTAGCTTTGCAAAATGGAGATATTATCCGTTTGACCAATAAAGTGCACACAGGAATCCCGAATGAGGGAATCATTGTCACGGCCCATGTAAAATTAGTGTTGCTTATGAGCAAGGAAACTGGTCTATTTTTATTTTTTATGCGTGCTGATTTTTTTTTTTTTTTTTTTTGCGGTGTGCGGGCCGCTCACTGCTGTGGCCTCTCCCGTTGCGGAGCACAGGCTCCGGACGCGCAGGCTCAGCGGCCATGGCTCACGGGCCCAGCCGCTCCGCGGCACGTGGGATCCTGCCAGACCGGGGCACAAACCCGTGTCCCCTGCATCGGCAGGCGGGCTCTCAACCACTGCGTCACCAGGGAAGCCCCTGCTTTTTATTTATTTATTATTCCAGGCTTTAAAAATCCCCTATGGAATAGAAGAGCAGTATTATCCCCGTTGACTAGAGGAAATCGGGGCACTTGGGCTCGGTAACTTTTCCTGAGTTTGTGATGGAATCTAATGAAAGAGCCCAAATTAGAATCGCTAAGTTCCTGCAGACTCTCCATTTGCACCACTGAACCCCCCACCACTCCAGGCAAAAGCACTTCACTTTACTGTCTCCTGTCTGTTCTTGGAGAAGTTCTGCCCCTTCCTATTCTTTTTTCTTTTGTCTGTCCTTCCAAAGACAGGAGCATTTATCAAAGTCCTCTCTCCAAATGATCTGGCTGGCACTAGCCACCTTCAGATTTACCGTAAAGAACAGACTGGAAACACCCCAGCATTTAGTGAACTTGTTTGAGAAGGACAGTGTGCCTCCAAAAAGGGGCTGACCATGATGAAAAGACCTGGGGAATGGGTCCTATGAGACAAGAATGGAATTAGCTGAGAAAAGGAAAACAAAATCTAAAGGAGGCCTGGAAGAGGAAGTATTAAGGAGAAAGAAAAATAGTAACTGGTGTTCTCTAGTGATTGAGAACAGAGCTGGAAATCAAAGACTTAAATTGCAGACAAGAGGTTAAAAGAGTAGGAAATTTCCTGTTTCCTGGCTCTGCAAAGAAAGGTGGATAACTTGATGATGACGATGCCTAAGTACTTTGAGAATTTGAATGCACTGCTTCCTGGGGCATTGGGATGGACTAAATTAGTCTGTTGGGTTTCGCTAAGCCACAGGGTTTCAGACAGTACAAAAAGTTACAGGATGAAAGTCTGAGAGGCAGGCAGAGACACAAAGATCTTGGCCAAATGCAGAGTCTGATTCAGAACCCCTGAATGGGACTCAAGCCTACATTTCTAACAAGCTTCGAGAGGACACTGCTGCTGCTGGTCAGTGGACCACATTTTGATTAGCAAAGCCGCAGAGCTACACTGCTAAATGGAAATATAATGTGAACCACATATTGTATTCCAGTAGCCATCTTACAAAAATAAAACAAATTAATTTTAATAGATTTTATTTAACCTAATTTATCTAAAATATTATGCTTTACCAAGTAATCAATATAAAATTATTGATGAGATATTTTATTTTGGTTTTGTCCTGTACTAAGTCTTTGAAATCTGGTGTATATTTTACACTGACAGAACATCTCAATTTGGACCAGCCAAATGTGGCTGGTGGTTTCTGTTTTGGGCAGTGCAGTTCTAACCAACCCCAGCAAAATCTTAGCTGCCAGTCCAGGGAATTCCCTGGCAGTCCCGTGGTTAGGACTCTGTGCTTTCATTGCCAAAGGCCCAGGTTCGATCCCTGGTTGGGGAACTAAGATCCCGCAAGCCTTGCAGTCAAAAAAAACCCCCAAAAACAACCCCCCCCCAACACTTAGCCAGTCCAAAAGCTGAGAAAAACGTGCTTTCAGTACTGGAACCTACTTAAGTGGAAACCAAGAATTCCCAGGGGCTTAATGAATTCCCTGTTATGGAGAAGTCCTCAAAATATAATTATTCAACAGGATCCCCTGAGGATAGGGTTAAAATGCAGATTCCTCAGCTTCACCCCCAAATATTTTTTTAAAACCTTTTTATTATAAAAAAATATGTGAACATCTGGGCCCTGAGATAAAGTAGATTATCAGGTGTCTTCTGCCTTTTTAATGCCATTGAGGTGTTTGTTAGAGAAACTGGGTTGTCACTCCTCCTCGACTTGGCTGGTTGCTTCCCCATGGTGTTATTTCTCTTGTTCTTCTATTTCCCATATTTCCTGCAAACTGGCTTTTATTGTTGCGGAATGGATGAGTTGCAGGTCTCAGAGATTCTAATCAGGGCAGAGGTTCTCAACCCTGGCTCCACATGGGAAACACCTCAGAGCTTTAAAAATTTCAGATGCCAGGGTCCCTCCACGAGAGCTTCTGATTTAATTGGTATGGTGTATGGTCTGCACATCAGGATTTTTAAAAGCTTCTAGCTGGCTCTGTTAGAGCAAGGGTAGAGAACCACTAGATGAGACTAAGTGGTTTGAAAAAAGGCAAGGGTTCCATAAAGGCCTGAAAACAGACCCTCTCCACCTCCTCATCACTCTGCCCTAAACAGCCTTGCAAAGTTAGCGGCCGAGGGCTTCCTTGGTGGCGCAGTGGTTGAGAGTCCGCCTGCCAATGCGGGGGATGCGGGTTCGTGCCCCGGTCCGGGAGAATCCCACATGCTGTGGAGCGGTTGGGCCCGTGAGCCATGGCCGCTGAGCCTGTGCATCTGGAGCCTGTGCTCCGCAGTGGGAGAGGCCACAGCAGTGAGAAGCTTGCGTACCGCAAAACAAACCAACAACAACAACAAAAAAGTTAGCATCCGAGACTATGTGATGCTAAGAACCAGAGTCACCTGGGGAGCAGAAAATACTACCAATGTCCAGACTCCAACCCCAGAGAATCTCATATAATTGTTCTAGAGTGGGCTCTGGTATCTCTGGTTTTAAAGTATCCCCTGCTTTAATAGTGATTTAATGTAAAGCAAGGATTTAATTGAAATACCTCCCAGGATTTAATGGTGATTCCAATATACAGCAAGGATTGAGATCTGAGACAGTGCTCCAATTTTAATGAGCATATCAATCATCTGAGGACTGTGTAAAAATACAGATTCTGATTTTACAAGTCTGGATGGATGCCCAGGTTCTTCACTCCTGTTGAACCCCCAGGTCACGTTGATGCTTCTGGGACCAGTTTGAGTAATAAGTGTGTAAGATGGAAAGTGTGTACTATGGAGCCAGAGAGGACTGGCTTTGAATTTCACCTTTGCAGCTTACTAGCTGGTGTGGCTTTCAGTGAGTCACTTCATCTCTCTGAGCCTTTTTCCTTACCTATGAAATAGAGATGATGATACCTACCTTTACACATCCCATGCCAGGTGTTCAGGAAACGGGACCCTGTTACTGGCTAATGACAGTAGCACAGGAACCTAGTTGGATATCGAGTCTTTTTCCAAGCTCTTTTCCCATTGATGCTAGATCATTTCTGGGGAAGTTTGTTTTGTCTTTCAGTCAATCCTTTGTTTAAAAAAGAAAGATCAGGGCATTTAAATAAGTATTCTGAGGCCAGCATCCGTAGTTCTCTGCTTGGGGCCAGACTTTCTGCTTGGCAAAGCGGAATTTCAAGTTATCCATGACCTGTCTCTTCACTTCTGGTCCTCGTTACCTCTGATGGGTTTCCCTCCCACTCTGCTTTCCCCAGCACTCTGGATTGTCTTTATGTCGTTGTAAATCACAGCCAGCACCACGTGTTTCTGTGACTCTGTTGAAATAAAAACCCTCTTTTCTCAACGTCTGCCTGGCTTGCCCCACATCTGAATCTCAGAGGTTCTTCATGCCCTGACTTTCAGGGCTCAGAGCACACACCAAAAGGAATGCATCTACCCTGAGCTTGAGAGAGAAACTCTCCTGTTAACATCGCTTATGAACTACAAGTTCAGATCCTCTCATTTTAGCCATATGGAATAATTTGGAAGTCTATAAATCACATGACTGTGGAAACTAAACTAAAACCACCTCTTTTTCGCATCTACAAAAAAGCTTATATTTATTCTGTTTTCTGAAGTTGACAGACAAAAACAAAATGTTTGCTGTGGCTTTCTGACTTTAGAAATGTGCCTTCCAGGTGCTTTCAACATTGTTGTGAGTGTTAACAGTTCACAGTGGAAACTGATTTAACACCATTAATAGTTTTCCAGTTCAACAGCCCTCTCCTGTCTGAGTGACTTTTAATATCTGTCTGTTTCTTTCCATGTGTCCCCCATTCAGGCACCTGACTTCCTCTCAATTTCAAGTTCCTATTATGTCTTTGGAGGGATCAGATAAATTAAAAGACTTCTTTTTTGTTTTCCAGTAGAGATGTCCTTATGCTAAGTAAAGTGAAAATGCGTTTTCTATCCAAATTAGGGGGGAGAAAAGATACTCTCAGTGTTTTCAAAGCAAACTATTTATTCACTGATTCAATAAGCAATTATTGGGTGTTTCCTGTGTTAAGAACATCATGCTGAGTGCTGGGGAGGGTGCCTACAGAGATGAAAATAATGCAGATATAAAGTCTCTGTCCCGAAGGACCTGAAAATCTAGAAGGGAAGAGAAATCTACATATATGAGCACCTATAATATGAGCACAAAGTGAAAGATGTTTCTCAAAGCCTTCCCAGGTCCTCTGAGATTTTTCTTGTACACTCTGTTTTCAATGCAAGTATTAACCGTTGTGTTATTTTTTTGTTTTGTTTTGTTTTTTTGAAGAGATCCCTCCTACACTGTTGGTGGGAATGTAAGTTGGTGCAGCCACTATGGAAAACAGTATGGAGGTTCCTCAGAAAACTAAAAATAGAACTACCATATGATCCAGCAATCCCACTCCTGGGCATATACCCGGACGAAACTATAATTCAAAAAGATACACGCACCCCTATGTTCATAGCAGCACTACTCACAATACCCAAGACATGGAAACAACTTAAATGTCCATCGACAGATGAATGGTTAAGCGTTGTTATAAGTACTTGCCTGCCCTATGTCTCCTTGGGAGGGCTGTAAGGACTCTGAGGTCACAAATCTTATCTCACTACCTCTCTGATCTAAGCAGATTCTAAGGTGCTGGATGAATGCATGAGAGGGAGAGGGAGGAAGAGAGAGCTAACATGGCCGCGAGTGGACCTTAAGGGTAAGAAGTCGTGCCTGTGCTCCAGACATTCAGAGCTTCCCTGAAGAGGGAGGTGACATTTAAGTTAGGTCTTCAAACATGGGAAGAATAAGATTGGCTAAAAATGAGGCAGAATGGTATGATACGAGGAGAGGAATGCAGCCAGGAAGGGCAGGGCCCATGTGAGGAATAATACCTATGTTTGCTTCTCTTATTAAGCCCAAGATAGAGACACTGAGAAATGTTAAGAGGGGGAATTAAGAAGTAGAGACCCTCGGTAGTGGAAATGCCAAAGACTGAGCTGGTAAAGTGCCTGGTGGCCATCACTGTTTCATTCATTAACCCAACATAATTAATTGTGTGGATTGAGCCCTAATTATATGCATGTTGTAGCCACCTTCTGGGGGCCCACTGGTGATTGATTCAGATACGTGACTTTCCTGTCTGCATAGGACTCATACTCCAGTGGCGTAAATAAACCAACGAACCCATACACATACATCACGCGCTCACTTATTGTGAAAGGGATAGTGTGCGGTGATAGAAAGTGACCAGTTGGACAGCGTGGTCAGGGAGTGATACTTTACAACGATTAACCTGGACCCCACAGCTGTTAGAAATTATGATTTTAGGTGGATAAAGCATTTCCTTTAATAACTTCAAAATAAACAAGTCATTGTTTTTGGTTGCTTTTCCCAGCTCTCTGCTATTCCAATAACAGAGCAAAAAATGATTTCACTACAATTTTCTTCTGAGAGCTTGAAGAAAAAATGTCCAAATAATTGGCCCCTTCATTTCGTGTATCAACAAAATTCCTGTAGTGAAGAGGGACCTAGAAAATGGAATCTTGTTTAACCTTGTTTAATCCAATTCTCCAGCCTTCTGTCATATATCTTTATGGCTCTTTTGCCCACCCAAATTGCAAATGTGGGAAGAAAGACACCTTCATCACTGAGAACTCAGACATGATGGATGATGATGTAATGACTGATTTGCCGTTGTTGGAAAACTTAGCTGTACATGTTAAAACCTCGGTGGAGAGAAGCAAGATTAAATGGGAATGTGGCTATTAATGTGGTCCAGAGAAACATGAAATAATGTGCCTTTAGAGGATTTTGATGTATACACAAATGTACAGTTTTATAAACATACTCATAAATGCTTAGTCGTCAGTCATTCTATCACTCACGCATGCTACTAATACTATTGAGCACCTACTAAGTTGAAAAAAAAATGTGTATGGTGTTGGAAGCTAAAAAGAAAAATAAGACAGAGTCCTTGATTTCAAAGAATGTATGGCTTATGGGTAAGGTATGACTTAGACAGCAGGGTATAATATAATCCAGAAATAAAGAAATGCCAGGTGGAAGACAGAGACGTTTACAGTTTCTGCCTGTCTAGCATATATTCTCTTTATTCTAGTGACAGCAACTTGATTTTTCTTCAGGGAACAATATCCTCCACGTCCTCCGTCCGTGTGGATTGGATCAGTTTGGCTCTCACTTACCCTCATGCCCCTAGCAGTGGGCACACGACCCAGACCCAGCCAATCATCGTATTCCATTCCTCTGGCCAAAGGGTGGCATGGTCCACAACTCCAGGAAGACACTGGACTCAGCTTGGTCCAATGATAGTCACTCCCTTCAAAGGGAAGGCCAAGCTTAGAATAAATCCAGCCTAGAATAAAAGAGACAAAAGGTGGAGAGAGGTTAATTCTTTCTGACATTGTTTAAGGCCTTGGATTCAGTCATTCCCGAAGTCAGTATTCCCTGAACCACTAAAGTCCCATTCTGAAAAATTGTTTTTTTAAATTTACATACAGTAAAACTGACTTAATTTTTGATGCATAGCTCTATGAGTTTTAACACAGGCATATATTCATGTAAATACCATCACAATTAGGATACAAACAATTTCATCACTCCAGAAAACTACCTCCCTTATGCTGCCCCTTTAAGGGGAAACCCTCTCTATACGCCTCATCCCTGGCAACTACTGATTTGTTCTCTACTCTTATAGTCTTAATCATTGCAGAATGTTACATAACCATACAAATGCAACTTTATGAGACTGGCTTCTTACATTCAGGGTAATGTTTTTAAAATTCATCCAAGTTGTAGTGTGTATTAATAGCTCATACCTTTAGGGCTTCCCTGGTGGCACAGTGGTTAAGAATCTGCCTGCCAAGGCAGGGGACATGGGTTCGAGCCCTGGTCCGGGAAGATCCCACGTGCTGTGGAGCAACTAAGCTTGTGTGCCACAACTACTGAGACTGTGTGCCACAACTACTGAAGCCCGCTCATCTAGAGCCCATGCTCCGCAACAAGCGAAGCCACCGCAGTGCGAAGCCCGCGCACCACAACAAAGAGTAGCCCCTGCTCACCTGAACTAGAGAAAGCCCGCACGCAGCAACGAAGACCCAATGCAGCCAAAAATAAATTAATTAAATAAATAATTTTTTTAAAAAACCTTAAGAACGTCATAAGCTTTAAAAGAAAAAAATAGTTCATACCTTTATATTGCTGAGTGGTATTCCATTTTTTATATATACCATAATTTGTTTATCCATTCTCCCATTGAAGGGCATTTGCATTGTTCCCAGTTTTCAATTAAGACTACAGCTGCTACAAACATTATATATAGACTCTTGTGCAAACGTGTTTCATTTCACTTGGGTAAATACCTACAGTGGAATTGCTAGGTTATATGGTAAGTATATGTTCAACTTTATAATGTTTTCCATAGTAGATGTACCATTTTATATCCCAACCAGCAATGAATGAGAGTTTCATATGCCATGCATCCTACCCAGCACTTGGTATTATCAGTCTTTTTTTTTAAATTAATTTTTATTGGAGTACAGTTGCTTTACATTGTGTTAGCTTCTACTGCACAGCAAAATGAATCACCCATACATATACATACATCCCCTCCCTTTTGGATTTCCCTTCCATTTAGGACACCGCAGTGCATTAAGTAGAGTTCCCTGTGCTATGCAGTATGTTCCCCTCAGTTGTCTATTTTATACATAGTATATGTATCAATCCCAACCTCCCCATTCCTCCCACCCCACCCCATTCCCCCTTGGTATCCATGCATTTCTTCTCTACGTTATGTCTGTGTCTCTATTTCTGCTTTGCAGATAAGGTCATCTATACCATTTTTCTAGATTCCACCTATGTGCGTTAATATACGATATTTGTTTTTCTCTTTCTGACTTACTTCACTCTGTATGACACTCTCTAGGCCCATCCACGTCTCTACAAATGACCCAGTTTTGAGTTCTGGAGGCTAGGAGTCCAAAATCAAAGTGTCAGCAGGGCCATGCTGCTTCTGAAACATGGAGGGGAAATCTTCCTTCCCCCTTCCTGGTTTCTGGTGTTCGCCATCAGTCGTTGGTGTTCCTTGGCTTGTAGGTGCATTGTTCCAGTCACATGCATCTCCTTCCCGTGTGTTTGCACATCGTTTTCTCTCTGTGCTTATCGGTATCTGTGTCCAAATTTCCCCTTTTTATAAGGATACCAATCATATTGGATTGGGCCCCACCCTAATGACCTCATTGTTACTTGATTACCTCTGTAAAGATCCAATTTCCAAATAAATTCACATTCTGAGGTACTAAGGGTTAGGAGTTCAATATATTTTCTTTGGGGGACACAACTCAACCCATGCCAGCACCATTTAGATTAACAGTAGATGAAGTAGATTGTTTGCAAAGGCCATAGTTCATGCCTCTGTGTAATGCAGTTTTACTGTTCTTCCCCTCAAGGACTGGGGGCTATTTCCACCTTCCCCTACCTGCGGGCTTTTAGACTTGCTTTGACCAATAAAATGCAGTGGAAGTGATGTTATGCCACTGCTAAGTCTAGATCTCAAGATGCCTTGTAGCTTCCACTCTCTGTCCTACTGGCCTGAGACATCTTTGTGAATAAGTCTGAGAGAGGCTACTGGAGATGTCATTGGCTGGGGGGCTTCAGCCAACAGCCAGCACCAATTGTCAGGCATGTGACTGAGGCCATCTTGCACTGGGCAGACCCAGATGAGCCTCTGGAAGCTGGTGCCGTAGCTGCATGTGTGACCTCAGACAAAACTAGCTGAACTGCCTAGCTGAGCTCAGCCCAAATTGCTGGCCTACAGGATCAAGAACAAACAGAATGATGGTTGTTTCAAGTGACCAAGTTTTGGAGTGATTTTTTTTCCACAAGAAAGAAGTGATTGCTACTGTAGACCGGGTGTCAGAAGCTTGAGTCTTCTGTTGTTTACTTTCTCAATCACCTCAGCTAAAGCACTTAATTCTAAAAGCTCCTGCTTCTTTTTTGGAAAAATGAAAAATGTGGATGTTTCACTTATCTTTTGCCATAAGTTCCAGGTTTCAAGGTTTTAGTTCCAATTTAATAAAAACCCAACTCAAAGAGGTAAAAGGAATAAAAGGGATTTATCAGCATAAGTAACTGAAAAGCCCATGGTCTGGTCTGGCTTCACGTAAGACTTAATCCAAGGATACAAGTGATGATATCAGAGGTTTGTTGGCCCCTACCACCCCCCTTTGCTTTTCTCTGTGTGTCCACTTCACCCCAAGCAGGCTCTTCTCAAGTCGGGACCTCCTTGCTTCTCAAGGCTGAAGTCTATCCAGTGTGGCAAACCCAGGAGGAAGTTTAACTTTCATTGGAGCAGGTGGAAACATGTGGCCATCTCTAAGTCAATCAGGCCAGCGGGTTGAGATGGTCCAAACAGTCAGGCTGGGACAGGTGAGGTGAGCCAGTGAGGTGGAGAAGCAGAGGGTAGTGATGGAGGAATACAGGGTTAGGCTTCCCAAGACCATCTGGGGAGATTAGCACAAAGGAAACTGGAATGCATTTACTAGAAGAAAAGAAATGGAAGCTGAGCAGGTAGAAAAAGACGGATGTTCACTCCTTATTGCTTAAGCTTGTTAAGAAAATAACAGTAATAGTTTATGTTTATCAAATGCTTATTAGGCACCTGGCACTGCTCTAAGTACTTTATTCTTTTTAACTCCTTCTAATCTTCTCAATTTAAGGCTACTGGAGAGTAGCCTAAGAGTAGGTATAGTTATTATTCCCTCTTTACACATGAGGAAACTGAGGCACATAAATGATGAAAAGTCAAGCGGTTAAGTTGCCCAAAGTCAAGCAGATATAAGTATCAGAACCCAAATAGAATGGTTTGGGAGCTATTGCTTTTAACCACCAGTCTATACTCAAGATAGATCACCAGCACTGTGGTAGGCAGAATTCTAAGATGATACCCAAGATTCCTACCCCTGGTTTATAATCCCCTCTTCTGAGAGTGGGTGAGACCTGTGAACGTAATAGGATAGTCACTCCTTAATTAGGTTACGTCATATGGCAAAAGTGATGGCATCGTCATTCCCAAGACTCCTTCATAGCCAACTGGAGGGCGATTCTCCTATTGGTTTTAAAGAGGTAAGCTGTTATTTTGTGAGGGGCCCACTTGGCTGGGACCTGAAGGTGGCCTCTAGCCAGAGACTTACTTCTAGCCAACAGCCAGCAAGAAAATAGGGACCTCCAGCCTACAACTACAAAGGGCTAAATTCTTGAAAAACAAAAAAAACTGAATTCTGTCAACAATCTGAATGACTTTTGAAGAGGACCCTAGGCTCCAGATGAGAACCCCTGGCCAACATCTTGATTTCAGCCTAGGGCGACCTGGAGCAGAGGACCCGGTTATGCTGTGCCCCAACTTCTGACCTACGGAGCTGTGAGATAATAAACATGTATTGTTTTAAGACACTAAGTTTGGGGATAATTTATTACCCAAACCAGCACCTTCTCTTTGCGGCCTTCTTATTTTCCCATGGGGTTCTCCACACCTTTTGTGGCACTCATATGGCCCTTCACACCGACTGTCCTGGAGCGCTCACCGTATCATGCAGCTCCCACATCACCTGGGGAGTTGTAATCAGCAGGTGAGAGCATTGTCAGGTCCACTGCCTGTCATTTTGTGCCACTGACACTTGGTAGAGTGTCTGGTGTGCATGAGCTATTCTGTAACTGGTTGTAGAATGAATGAAAAGCCATCCCATGTGGTATGCCTATAACATTCTACTTTATTATGGGAACTAATGGGGCCTGGGTTGTCGGAGGGTGCTTCCAAGAGCAGTTCCTGGTATACTTCAGCCTAGGGCCCCAGGATAGTCACCAGCCCAGACCTAATTTAATGTTAATTTTTAATGTGGGGCCTCCGAGGGTAGTGATAATTCTGTCTCCAAACCCATTTGAGGTCTCTCCATCCCACATTTTAGTGTCTTCTCAAACCATCATTTCTTTGCCTTTTCACATCTGTGGAGGCAGACAGACCTGAGAATCTCAGCTCTGCTACTCACTAGCTAGGGGTCCATTATTTTACTCCTCTGAGTATGTTTCCTTGTCTATAAAAGGGCAAAATAATTCTTACTGCTGGCAGAACAGTTGTAAGGATTCTGAGAGTGTATCCTGTACTTTGGAAGGTAAGCTCCATACAGGTCACAGGCCTGCCCTTTTTGTTCATGGCTGTGTTCCCAGTCGCCCCCTCCCTCCCTCAATAAGTGCTCAATAAATTTATGGAATGAACAGCGTAGAGAAAGAATTTAGCACAATACCTGGTAGGTAGTAAGCATCCCACAAATGGCAGTTTTTATTACGTTATTTTGCAAAGGAGGAAACTCACCTGCGGATGTCTATCCAGGTGTTCTGTCCTGATTCAAATCCCACAGATTTCTCCATTTTATCACGCAATTTTTTTTTTTTTTTTTTTTGCGGTACGCGGGCCTCTCTCTGTCGTGGCCTCTCCCGTTGCGGAGCACAGGCTCCTGACGCGCAGGCTCAGCGGCCATGGCTCACGGGGTCAGCCGCTCCGAGGCATGTGGGATCTTCCCGGACCGGGGCACGAACCCGTGTCCCCTGCATCGGCAGGTGGACTCTCAACCACTGCGCCACCAGGGAAGCCCTATCACGCAATTTTTAATGAGGTAATCATACACGCAGGGGTCATAAGAACGTCTCTCAAAGCTCCCACTGACCAATGGACAACCCTTAAATACAACACTCCCAAGAAAACTGACCCTCTCCCAGCATTTATGGGGGAGTCAGGATTCCAACAAAACCAGGAAGGCCCAAATCCCAAAGCAAATAAACTCGACTCATTCCCCACCCTGGGGGAGGGTGTTCACCCCCGTTTTGCTAAAGATAGAGCGCCGGCCCTCCCAGGGAACTTCCTGGCTTTTATTAGTTCGTAATCCCAAATGTAACTTTTCAAAGATTTTTCTTTTGGACGTGTGGGTGTGAAAGTGCTTCCCTAATCACATCTTGCGGGAGGATCTGGAACATCTGTATATTATTTGAAAACCTTGCATCCGGTTCGGATGTTTGGGTGGGTGGGAGACCCTGCGTGGTGGGATGAAACAGCAGGGGCACGTTAAAAACAAGTCAAGATGGCTTTTAAACAGACGCAGAAAAATTAGGCAAAAATTACAAATGGCTAATCACCTTGGCTCAATTACACGTTTAATCAATAGCCCTCATCCCCCACTTTTAGCACGGCGTAAGGGGGAAAAATAGGGCGCTAAAGAAGTCTAAGCGATAAAGATCTTTCTCACCAAGAGCCTAGGGACAAAACTCATTACAGATAAGCCCAGTCCTCCATTTCCCCCGGACGCCTCTCCACGGTTGCTAAAGTGGTTGCCGCTCCCCGGGGTAGCTGCCAGGAAATCGGTCCTGCCCCGCGGCGCAGCTTTCACCCAGCCAGGGGTAAGAGGCGGACTTCCTGCACCCTCCCCACCAGCAGGCTGTGGTGCGGGAACCTTCCCTTCTCCCGTGGAGCGGCGAGTTGGGAAAACTCCGCCACTGATCTACCGTGGCGCGGGGAAATGGTGTGTGGGACTCGAAAGGGCTGGTTTTTGCAAGCCTAGGATAGATATTTCTCCCCTCCCCCACCTCTCCCTGGCCGGGAACAAGACCAAAGGAAGCCCAAGAAGAAAAAAAAAGAAAGAAAGAAATTAAACCCCAACGCGGAGCCCGAGTGCGAAGGCTGCTTGGCTTTGTTTCCAGGCGGGGGCATTCGCCGGGTTGGGGGCGCGAGCATGGAGTGAACAGGGGGCGGGCAGGAAGCGCCCCACCGCGGTGCTGCCAGGGCGAAGAAACCCAACATGAAACCTCCTTGCCCTGTAAAGGCAGCAGGCCGCCCCAACCTCTCCTCAAACCGGAGACTGGGGCCCCCCAAGTCTCGGATACGCGAGCAACGCAGAGGGGGCGGGGGAAACCTCGCCAAGCCCGCTCGCAGCGCGGCGTCTTTAAGAACTCGCAGGACGGGAATCTGGGAGAGACTCGCCGGTCCCAAAGGCAGTCGCTCTCCTCCTCCTCTCCGAGACCCGTCCAGAGCGGCCCCTAGCCCCGAAACTGCCCCAGACGACACTGCAGCACCCGGGGCTGTGGGCGGGGAGAACCGGGTTGTAAGACGCCTGCGAGCTGGGAGCCGAGTGCGGCTGCTTTAAGAGCACGGGGCGCGCGCACCCGCCGCCGACAGCCCGGCTGCGCGCCCCGGGTCGCGCGCCGCCGCCACCGCCGCCGCGCGCCCCTTGCTCGCTTGCTCGCCGGCTTTAAAGTCTCTGCCAGGATCCATGCTCACATGTTACTTCCTGTATGGAGGCATGGCTAGTTTCCAGCCCCGCGCTCCCCGATCCTCCCCAGCTCGCGCCAGAGCCACAACTTTCAGGAGCATGGACTGAAGGCGCCCTCGCCCCAGCGTCCCTCTGAGATCCTTTGTGTTTCCCTCGGTTTCCTCTGGCTGTTTCTATTTTGGGGGGCTCTTCGCTCCCCCCGCCTTTACCCGCCCCTTCCCCGCTCGCAAACATGCCTTCTTCCTTCCCCGGGCCCTGGAAGGAGCTGCCTGCCTGAAGCCCGGAGACGCAGCGCCGCGCTCAGCCCCGCCGCCGCCCGCCGGCTCTCGGGCTGCGCTGCCGACTCAAGTTGGGGATCCTCGGCTGCTCGCCGCCGCCGCCTGCGGTCCCTGCCTACCCCGGGCCCCAGGCATCACTGCCGCCCGCCGACTCCTCGCCCTGCCCGCTCGGCTCGCTCCTTTTTGAACGGAAAGCAGCCCTTCTCCGCCGAGGATCGTCCCCAGCGTGGCTCCGCGTTCTCGGTCACTTTTTGAGATTTTCCGGGGGGTGCTCGGCGGCTTCCCGCATTCCAGGGGGACTCGGTCCGCTGAGCGCGGGGGCCCAGTAGAGCGGACTAGCAAGGGAAGAGCCCGGGCTTAGCGAAGGCTTACACCGAGGCAAGAACTTATTCAACAAGTTTACCCCCCCTGCTTTCTTCTTTTCGATGTGCGTTTTCGGACATGCGGAGGTTACTGGAACCGTGTTGGTGGATTTTGTTCCTGAAAATCACCAGTTCCGTGCTCCATTATGTCGTGTGCTTCCCCGGTGAGTGCCGGCCGCCGAGGGGACGCGGCCCTGGGCAGCGCGCGCGGGGGATGCGGAGTTGCCGCCGGGGCATGGAGCTCGGGTGCCCGTCCCGGAGACCCCGGAGAGGGTGGAGGAGGGTCGACACCCGCGGAGGAGAGAGGGAGCCGCTCCGCTGGTTCTGGCGGCGTAATTAGGGAGGCTGGTGGTTGGGCACGGTGGAAGCAGGGGCTGGCCGGGGAGGGGGACAGGGGCCGCAGGAGTCTGTCTCTCGCTCGGGTTTAGGGGGCCCGGGGGAGTCGGAGTCAGGAGAAAAGACTCGTTCTGTTGACCCGCCACTGTTCGGGAGAGCTAGCGCTCTGGGACTGTTGGGGAGATTGGGGCCATGGGGAGTATGTCTCTGTGGGTTTGGGGGGCCCAGGGTGCGTCCCTCGCTCAGGCGAGGGTTGAAGGGGCTCAGAAGGGGGGGACTTGATTTGCTGCTCCCCGACTCTTTGGAGAGGCTGGTGTTCGGGGAATGGAAGCTGGAGGCTGGCCGTGGCGGACTGGGGATGTTGGAAGCAGCCTGCGTTCTGGTCTCGGGGGTCAGGGACGACCCTGGCTCGGGGCGGGGCCACGGGCTGAGCTTCGGTGCCGGCGCGATGGAGCCTTTCTGGGCGCGGGGGCCTGGGAGCGGTGGGAGGGCAGGGAGCAGGCGGTTTAGGGAGATTCGTGGCTCCCCCAGCCCGGGCCCGCGGCCCCTTTATCCCCCAACTCTGCTTGGCTGGGCTGCTCGGGTCTGGGCGCGGGGGGGCGGGCGGGTCGGCAACTGAATTGCTGTTCGTGCCGGGGCGGATTTTTTTCTGTCTCGCGCCTTGCCTACCTTCATCTTTACCCTTTTGCAGGCTGTTCGCGGCTGGCAGACCCAGACCCGCTCCTTTTTGGTCGGGTTAAGACAGGAAAAGTATTGGCTATTGATGAAGATAATAAATCACCGCACGTAGCGGTGTGCGGCTCGGCGACCCTCCACTTCCAGCCCTCCACCGGCCGACCCCCCCACCTCCTCTTTCCACTAGGGGAGGGCAGAAGCCAGCTGTCTCCCTCTTTCCTCTTGTAGCCTCCCCTTTCCCCCCAGGCTGCAGCCCTGAGCTCCCTTCGGTCTGTCCAGCCCCCTACCCCAGGTGGAGGCCTTGTCCTGTGCCCTTAGTCGGGGAAGGGGTGGGAAGAAGGGAGCGATTCGTTTTTCATCCTTTGCTCTCCTAAGGACAGGGAACACCCCCCCCCCACCCCCCGCTTTTCTGCCTTCTCATCCACCAGCACCTGGATATTCGGAGGAGGGTGTTATCCAGAAAAAAGGAACCTGCCTCCCGATGTTTCAGCTCCCCCTTGTCATAACCGCCTGTCCCCGGGTGGCCCGAGCGCACGGTTTTGGTGCACCGGCTCCCCCACCTCCGTCGTGCGCCCTGGATGAGGTCGCGGGCGCTCTTGCTGCCCTCGGGGACTGGCAGCGAGTTTCCCCTTTGCAGGCACGGGGGTGGCCTCGAGGGGCAGAGAAGCAAAGCACTGTTTTTTCTTCGGGCACCTCGCATTTCCCTTTGGGCATTCTCCTGTCCCCGGAACCGCACGGAACTCCGGCCACAGCCCAGAACCCCAGCTCGGATGCCGAGCGAGGACGTGCGTTCACACTCACCCGAGGCCTGGGGTTTGCTCACCAGGGTCCTGCCTCCACTGGGACCCGGGGGCGGTGTGGACGTTTACCCTTCAACATCCCCCCTGCTTCCCCAATGCTCAGTATTTGTGTTAATCATTGAGCTTCCTAGACTTTTTTCTGTGTCGTGGACTTGCCGTCTGAGTTGGGCTCAGGTGCACACTGGGGTTGAACTTCTTAAGGGTCACGTTTTAATGGGGGTGAGTGGGAGGCAGCAGGGGAGCAGCCTTGCGAAATACGGGGAATTTCTAATTCCACTTCTGGCCTTCTCCTTACACTTGGGTGTGCAGTCAGTGGGCCAAGCCGCGATTTCTTTTTTCTGATGTCTGAGGAAGCCTTGAAATCCAAAATGGGACCACCAGTGATGCCGCCTGCGTCGGGCTGGGACAGTTTTCGTCTTCCACATTTTCTGTGCGTGCTCACGCTACGAGGTAAATAGCCCATTCCGTGGTTCGGGAGCCGTAGGGTGTCGGAAAGGGAAGGGGCAGTAGTGCGAGGCGCGGGGAAGGAGGGCTGTGGTTTGGGAAAGTGCGCCCGGAGAGGGTACGGCAGCAGCCTTTGCAACCAAAGTTAAAATGTCAAGAGCTGTAGACGTCTGCTTTCCATTTTCCAAAACTGCTGCGACGCTGCTGGACCTCAGGGGGCGCCCCCGAGCCACTCGTCAGGCTCCCGCCACCTCCACCCGCCTAGGTGCCGTGGGGCCGCGGTGGGATGAGGCTGGGGCTGGAGGCTGGGCCGCTGCAGATGCGCCTGGGAGCGGAGAGGCGGCCTCAGCTCCACCCTGGTGCTCCTGGGCGGCTCTCAACCGGTGGGGACCCGAGTTCTCTTTGGGACGCCCCTTCTTGCCAGGCCTGACCTGAGAAGGCTTTACCTGCTTGACACGAGGGATAAAGATGATTCTGGTGTTGGATTAGGGTCCTCCTTGTGACATCTTCACCAAAAGCCCTTGTTGGTTATTTTGTTTGTTTCTTCTCAGAATTGTGCGAACTTTTCTGATACATTTGTTCTCAGCTCCTGTGAAAGATAGAGGGTAACTTTAATTTGGGAGGGTTTTGGAAACATTGCCCTGGGCTGAGTCTTTCCCCAGAGGATGGGAACCAGTGGCTTTTAGTCTCTCAACGGCAGTATGGCAGGTGTGGGACCCGTGTCGCCATTAATGTTTCAACTGATGTTTCCATTTTCCAGAGCACAAGTGTTATCAACATGATGTAGTGCATAGGACGTTGTTTTCTGACATCTAAAAAAAATACTCTATTATGGAAAAACTTACGAAAATGGAAAAATATAATGGGACCCTGTGAACCCCCTACTCAGCTGTAACAGTTACAACTCAATTTTCCCTCTTCCTTTACCCACCCCATCCTCCCCAACACCTCATTATTTTAAAGCAAATCTTACACACAGTTCATTTAAGCGTTTGGTGTATATATCTCCATTGAGAATTTAAGTGCCTCCAACAGCAAATAAATTATGTTATTTGGAAGGGTTAACATTTTACATTTTTAAGCTATTCAGCGGAAACTTAATTTTTTTTTTTTAATTGACTTCTCTTTCTGCCCTCAGAGTTGAAACCCTTCTCTTTGATTCTGATATGTTTTGTACAGTAATTACATTACATCTAGGAGGCTGATGTTGGAAACATTTCAGATGGGTAAGCTCTGCTGTGTACCTTGGATGTGTCAGAATCAGAGGATCCATGATTGATGTCCTGCGAATCTCCCTCTGAGCTGTCTCTTGGTGTATTTGCATGTACATGCTTTAGTCCTGGTGGACAGCCTCTATGGACTTATTAGAAAAATGCAAAAGTAACATTTGTAAGTCAGCAGTCTTACTCTTCAGGGATGGGGTGAGAAACCATGCCCCCCCGCCACAGCCCCTTCCCCGAAGTGTCTTATTTGAAAATGGAGGATCTTTATCCAGTCTTGAAACTTGGTTCCCTCTAATGCAGTCATGGAATAAAATTTTCGATGTTTCCTTCTAAACAGTGTTCATATTACAGAGTTGATGAAGAATATTAGTACAAATAGGCATGACAGGACCTTTTGGAAGTAGGGAAGTTGCTGTTGCCACAGGCAGAATGGCTATTGGAAAGGTTGGCTGAAATGAGAAAAAGAACTAAACAGTTGTGAAGCTCTGGGCATCTCCCCTTAATTATGGACCCGTTTTCACAGGATAAAAGATAACATTGTTTAAATGAGGCAGTATAGGGAATGCTGATGATTTAACACAGCAAAATAAAACAAAAACCCTTTCTGATGCATCTTTCTATTCTGAAAAACTCCCAAGTTACTGTAGTATAATCAGTTACATATCACTGCACTAATTGAAATGAACTTTCTTGCTTTTTATGAAAGAGCATTTAAAATGCCCCAGAACAATTATTATTATCCCCTTCTACTTCCTTACCCCTCCCTCATTTTCCTGGAAACTTCTTGACCAAAAGGACAGCCTGGACACATTAGCCATACCTAGGTGAGGAAAGCAATTAAGTGTTGCTGGTGCTTTGTTGCTTTACCTCTTTCCTTTTATGGTGAAAGTTTTTTTTTTTTTTTTAAATCTGAATATACCTTCAGCAATGTCATTCCTAAGCAGGTTAAAGTTGTAACATAGGTGTGCATTCTGAGTTGCAAGAATGAAGAAAAGTTGTGATTAACACTTTAATTCTAGGGCATATCTTTCATGTAGTCACATTTCATAAATCAGACTTTATGGGAGAAATTCAAAGCATCTGAAGTTATCTCAAAAGTGATAAAAGTGCTTGAATCCCCCAGTAAGCTCTTGGTGGGCTTTGGTTATAGGTTGACCATTATCAGGTGAGGGGTGGTAATGAGTGAAGCTGCGTTTTTGGCTGGCTGTGTAAAGAATAAAAGGTCTGTGTATCTAACAATATAAAGGAAGCCAAGGAGATGTGCCCTGCCTCCACATTTAGTTCTCCGTCTGAGCTTGATCTGGGCAAAGCTGGTAGCTACTGAGGGAGGGGCTCAGGAAAGTGAGAATGTTCTTCTGAGAATAGCCTGCCCCCAACAGGCGGTGAGAGCTGCTTGTGGAATTCCCTGGGCCGTTGCTGAATTTGAACCAGAATGAGGTTACCTTGGTACGCATTAGGCCCTCAGTAAGTATTCCCAAATGATTAAACGATCCCATACCTTTGTTTGCCTGTCTGAGAAATGGAAGTGACCATCTTGCTTGTAAAAGACCCAATTCCAGAACTATGGCAGTGTTGTGTGCACTCACAAGAGCAAATGCCCAACTGTAAAAAAAGTTCTCTGTTAATGACTTTGCTTTGACTTTTTTTTTTTTTTTCTCGGTACGCGGGCCTCTCACTGTTGTGGCCTCTCCCGTTGCAGAGCACAGGCTCCGGATGCGCAGGCTCAGCGGCCATGGCTCACGGGCCCAGCCGCTCCGCGGCACGCGGGATCCTCCCAGACCGGGACACGAACCCGTGTCCCCTGCATCGGCAGGCGGGCTCTCAAACCACTGCGCCACCAGGGAAGCCTCTGACTTTTTATTTTTTATTTGTTTACGTGGAGTTCTAACCAAAAAAATCACTCCAAAAATGATGCATGTTTTTAAATACCATTTACCTCTCCTTGCTTTTTTCCTACAATTCCTTTTTGTCTCAAATTTTCAAGACAAAGAAATTGTTAATGTCTCTTAAAAAAAAAAGATTGGAAGTAATGTAGGTGAATTTCATTTTCAGAAAAGCCTGTGATGATTGAAATATATAACAGATAATTTTGTGGTTTTTTCCTGTTATGAGAAGGACTGTGAGGTTTATCAGTGATGGCTGTGCAAGATCGCTTGAGGTAGCTAGAGGGCTTCATGAGCAGTTGCCTCCTTCTATAGGGACACCTATAATTGGAGGGGCCATTTCATCTGGTATGACTTGTAGCAAAATGTTTGGTGTTTTGACAGAAAAAATATATGATCTTTGTGAGTTGGCTTGCCAGGCCTATGCAGTCTTAAAATTTTTATGACTACAGCACTTGATATGATGATTAAAAAAAAAAAACCATTGTAAAAAGTGCTCTTAGGGCTGGGTCGGGGAATGTCAGTCAGCTAACCAGGTTCCAGGTGTGCCCGGTTTCTCTTTTCGGAGCCCCCTTAACTGAATTGGGTGGTGTTCCTGCTGCTTTTGGGGTGGAGGATGGAAGGCAACTTCTCCACTGAAGGAGAATCACTGTACTATTTTATCTGCATATGAAAAGGAGAGATCTTTTAGGAGCCTAGAACTTGTTAATACTTTTTATTTCCTTTCTGAGTCAGGTAGCTGTGGGAAGTTGTTTAAAATATATCGGAATATCATCTCGAGCCAATCGGCCTCTGCCATTACTAGCTGTGCTGCTTTAGACAAGTTACTTAACTTCTCTGTGCCTCACTTTTTTGCCCTCTCTTTCTCTGCAAAATGGCATAGTGATAGGACCCTGACTCCTAAGGTCTTTGTGAGGCTTGAATGAGAATGCATGCTAAAGGACTTAGCACAGTGCGTGGTAAATAGTAAGTGCTCAATAAATTAACCATTTCTTGTGTGTGTTAAAGAGATTTGGGTAGGAGTATAGAGAAAGAAGAAAATTGAACTGAAAAAGACAATTATATGTAAAAACAAAAACATTTTGAAAAAATTTGTATAAACTTGCATGATGATTTTTGTGCCTGGATTTGCTCTTGAGGGCGAGGGAGGCTGGCATGAGGGCATCCCATGTATAATTAGTAAAATGGTTACATTTTGAGGTTTAAAGAAATGAGAAAGCCTCCATGAAGTCTGAGATAACCTCCTTGCTCACATCGCAAAGGAGGCTCTTCTTTCCCTGCTTAAAAAGCGATAAATGTTTTCTGCAGGCTTAAAATGTACCATGCAAGATCCCTGTGTGGTGTTATCCTCTGTAGAAAGAGCTGCTTGGTCCTGCACCCTGGAATGTCCATCCCCCTTGTAAGGCCTACTGTGCTGTGTGGTAACCAAGGAGAATGGATCTACCTTTGACTGTCATTTCTGGGTTTTAATTGTGTGCCACTAATGGGAAGCAAACAGTAGTCTTTGGGTGTTGCTTTTATTTTGTACTTGTGTGACACTTGAACACACGTATGCCCTTGTCTCCATGTCTTCATGGATTCAGACCTGCAGAGTATGCAAGAGAGAACCACACACTGTGCATGCAAAGCTCCTGCCCTCTAATCAGTTTTTTTGCAGACTGAAATCAGCATGATGGTTTTTTGACCAAACAACAAAATATGATTTTAAACTACTCGACTTAGCTATTTTGGGGATGTAGCAAAGTGACACAGTTGGCTGCCGAAATCTAGCAACTAAAAAAGAAGCAATGAAAGCATAGTTCATGGAATATGTAACACTTCCATGTAAGAAAATAGGACAACTGCTCTTATTTTTGGGTCTGTGATACTATTTTCTTAACAAGGAGAGGGAAGCAGGTTGTCAGTTGATACTGCAGTGGGTATACTTTTGAGGAATTCATATGAGGTATTAGATGAATCCAAGAGGTGTTTGAATTCTGACACCACTGCAGCCACATGAATTCCACAGTGCACTTAAATCGGATAAACTCATCAGTTCGGAATAATTTGGGTAGGAGACACAGCCATTAGCCATTTACCAGACATAAAAGCATAGTCCAGATTAGTGAGGAAATGTCATTGACTTTTCAAGAGTCAAGTTAGTCACGAATCATCAGTAGGATTCATTTACAACGCGATGGTTATTTATAAAAAGTGAGTTCTGTTCGTTTTTTAAAATATATCATTTTTCCTGAAGTGTTTGAATTCAGTGAGTGTGGAGGTTAAGAGCCATAGTCTTGGCCTTGGCTGTGTCACTGGGTAGCTGTCATGTCACTATGTCACCGGGCAAATTCCTCAACATCCTGTGGAAGTGGAGTTGGGTGGTAGTGGGGGTCTGGGAGACCTCAGAGGTCCAGGATGAAATTCTTGATCTGTTGTAGCAGTGTTATGTTGAGCAAATGGGCCTCATTTTTTGAATCTCTAAAATGGGAACAATGGTTATAACAGCCCATACTCACCAAGCACTTGCCATGATCTAGCTGCTGTGTCTGAGCTTCTTATATGCCTTTAATCCTCTCTGGAAGAAACCGTGAGTATCCTTACTTTAGGATGAGGATGAGGAAACTAAACCCAAAAGGAGGTTGTCACTTGTTCAAGGTCACCTTTGTTGGGGGGGGGTACGTAAAATATGTCTCTCTAGTTGTCTCTTAGAATTATTTTGAGTCAGGGACTTCCCTGGTGGTGCAGTGGTTAAGAATCTGCCTGCCAGTGCGGGGGACACAGGTTCGATCCCTGGTCTGGGAAGATCCCACATTCCGAGGAGCAGCTAAGTCCGTGCACCACAACTACTGAGCCTGCGCTCTAGAGCCTGCGAGCCACAACTACTCTGAGCCCGCGTGCCTAGAGCCGGTGCTCCGCAACAAGAGAAGCCACCGCAGTGAGAAGCCCGTGCACCGCAACAAAGAGTAGTCCCCGCTCGCCGGGAAAGCCCGCGCGAAGCAAGGAAGACCCAACGCATACAAACATAAATAAATAAATGAATGAATGAAAGGAAAAAAAAAATTTCGAGTCAGAACGGTTGCTGTTCATTTGGAAGATGTTTTTCCTAATTGCACAGGAAGGCCCAGACAGACCCAGCCGTTTGTATTTGACACTGCTATTCCCGTATAAGCAAGTACCATAAACACTGGGTGAAATAAAGGTGTTTTCCTGTATTTGCTACAATTAAGTAAGGAAGTAAGGCAATTACTACAGGATTTTATTTGGTTACATTGAAGAGATGACCTTTCTGCCAATTACTTTAGCTTCTGAATAAGCTGATAATAACTGAATAGAGTGAGTTTGCTGGTGGTGAGTTTTTCTGAATCCTCTTCAAAAAGATCTAAATTGATTTAGTTTATAATTTGAGAACTTTCGTTTGGGGCGTTGAATATGATGGTTATGTTATAATAATGGGGTATTATTATCATCCCATGTATCATTTGAGTGTGGCCTGCAGGCTCTGAATTACGACTTCAGGAAAATGTCTAAGAGAGTTGTGCTTGGCACGAGATGGTTTTGGGTTTTGGATTTTTTCTCTGGAGTTTAGAACTAGCTGTGGAAGCCCGCCAAGCCAGCTGTGGGATCGGGGCAAGACCCTCAGTTTCTTTGGGGTTGTCTTCCTCACCCTTAACTAAATGGCTTCTAAAATTCTTCTGGAAGTTTTAGGGATTGTTGATTACACACTGGGTGGTTTGGGAGGTTGTGGCCTTTCTGCAATACACAACTCAGATTCCCAGTCCGTATTATAATGTGATTTGTGAGGGGTCCTTCCGGTTAGCTTTACTCTGAGAGTTTGCTTTTTAAGGTGTTAAGAACCCTTTGATTATTTCTCAAACCCTGATGCACAATATCCCGGGCGAGTTAGCAAACAAGGTAGTGATTGGATCTTGGTTAATGAAATGCCTGTAAGCTATATATTTTTTTAAAACAGGAAACCTGATTTCTCCTGGAGTCCAGGTTAAAAAGAAGGAAAAAAGGAAGTTTGCTCATGCCAATGAAGTTATGCCTGGATTTTAAAACTATTGAATGTGATTTAGGATTGGGATGGTGGTAGCAGGATTCTTTGTCTAAAAAGAGATCCCCAAGGTAGTTCCTGAGCTTACCCTGGAAAAGAGGAATGGAGAAAGGACAGTCATTCGGGTTATTTGGATCTCTGCAGGGCACCTCTGGCCAGCACGTGCTCTGTTTGACCATACTGTGTTGAAAAACAGTTGAATTAAAAAAGCGGGGCATTTCTCATTCATGTCATCCACAAGTGTATCCTGAATGCCTGCAGCGAGCCAGGCCCTGGGGAGACAGTGGTGACCAAAACGGATGGAGACTCCTGCCCTCATGGGGGCTTCTCATAAAAGTCTGGGCAACTCCTGGAAAATTGGAAGGTATAGCAACGTAGGGCGTGTGTCTTGCTGGGCAACAACAGTAAGCTGGAATTAAATAGTGGGCGCCCCTTGCGATGGGGCCCTAACCTGGGCTGCAGTGGTTATTTACAATTCTCAGCTGATCTCTGGAGGTGTTTGCCACCTGCATAGGTGATTTCTAGATTTCTACCTGAGGGACAGTTTTTTTTTTTCCTTTCTCTTTTTCTTTTTTTTGCTGTTGTTTGGGGTTTTGAGTGCCTGGATTGCTTGTGTGTATATGTGTATGTGTGCGCGTGTGCTAGCGCAACCAAGTGCATCACTGGCTGGTGAACTGGCGCCCTTCCTATGGGTCTGAAGTTCACCTCTCCTGTTGTGTTGTTTTTTTGGCTCTGCACATAGCCTGCTGCTTGGATACTTCATAATAATGTGGCAGGTTTACTGCTGATCTAAATTGCTGTTGGCTTGTTCAGTTTTAAAAAGTTTCTCATTTAAGAACTAGTGCCCTTGGTCACTTTCTTGTCACCAGACTCCCCAAGAAGAGCATGATATGGGGGGTAAGAGACAGAAGGCCAGTGACCAATACAGTAGAATCTAGTAAATTAATATTGGACATGTCACCTTGGTGGGTCCCTTGCCAAAGAGCTTAATTTTTTCATATAATCTCCCTGGTCTAATAATTTTTCGCATGTGACACATGTATGGATTTCTAATCTGTGTTGGAAATATCACGTATCTTAATTCATCCAACAACAACATAGAAAAACCTGAACTTTGGATGGAGTAGAGTGTCCAGCTTTTGGTATGGGCATTTGGAAGATTTGAGGAGGCAAGCCCTTCACCCTAATTCCAGCACGTGTTCTTTAAGTAGTCATTATAATATACGGTACATCTGTGTGAATCGTTCGTGTATGACTCAGAGCCTAATTAGGCTCCATGCCCTTTGAGGGCAAGACCTCAGTCCTTCCACCTGCTGAATCCTCAGTATCTAGGTGGTGGTAGTCATTTTTGAGCACTGAGAGAATGAGCAGCTAATGCTCTCTAGAACACTTACAGGACATTTCCAAGACAGTAATAATATCATTGTATGTGTTTTCCAGAAATGTCACATTGCATCCTCTTAAGAGACATGATATCCAAGGTCAACATCTTTCTTAAGAGAATTCAGAGTTTATATATATTGTCATGGTGTTTGAAGTCCATCTTTAAAAACGGAGAAGCTAAATTTGTACTTTGTATTACTGGTCACCAGGGTATCTATTGCTGAAAATGATATATTCTAATTAGGGGTCAGATGTCTCATGGGGCAGCAGGGTTAGGTTTTGATGGTCACAAACCTTTTTTTCTCTCTTGTGCAATAATTTAGGCTAAATTCTGTGAATCTGGTGTTCATTTGCATCAGAAATGACCTTGGCTGTAGGGTCATCCAGGAGAAGTAGGCGGTCTCACTTCTGCTTTGGTTGTCCTGGTGACAGCGACACCAGGTAGGTAGAGGGCAGCAGAACTTGCCTGAGCTGACTGTAGAGCGTGAAGATGAATGTTGATCTGTTGCCTGGTAATGGCTTTGGGCAGGTTGGTCTAGGAGAAGGGCTTGCCTGAACTGACCATTTGGGCTTGCTTGACAGGTATCGGTTCGACCATGTTGTCTAATGCCCTTGGTTAAACAGGTGTTAGCTGTGCATCATGTCAGTCCAAATGTGCTTAGGCATAAGTTAAGTTTTCTAGCACACATCGCTACTCAGTGCCTGCCCTCTTTTATTCGTCTCCCAGCCAGTTATTTTCCCTTCCAAAACTAGTCATTTTCTCTGCTTACGTGTGTGCAGAGGCCACGTGTGGAGGGTGCGGAAAATCACTTGACAGTTTTAGGCATCAGCCCCTTATTTTCTCAATTGGTCAATTTGCACAGAAACTGCTGAAATTATTTTATGTGATAGAGGGTGGGTGACTCTGGCATTAGAGTTCTTTCTGGACCTTTTTAGGATGTGCTTTTTAAAAGAAAAACGTCTCAGTTACTGCAGTGTATTAACTGATGTGACAGACCTGCTGGTTCCTGAGGTTTGTGTCTTCACTTGAGATGCTGAGTCGAGGGAAAATTGATTTCTGGAGAAGCTGGGGGAACTGTAAGCACTCTGACCAGATAAACAAAGCAGTCTGTGGAAATAACTCTCAGATGCCTAGGGACCTTTAACAGGGTTTTGAGGAAATGAGACTTAAGATGGGTGGATTCAGATGAAAGAGGCCAGTGGCAAATGCATGTTTTTGGAATTGCACAGATCTGTCAGTCAAGTTAACTGGCTCAAGTTAGTGAATCTGAGCTTTGTCCTGTACTAACTTGGGTCTGTACCTACTTGACTGTTTTTCTCATCCGTAGAATGGGAGTTTCAATATCCCAGAGTCCTTGCGAACGTGGAATGAGATCCTGTGTGCAAAGCACCAGGAAAGCGTTAGGCGCATAGGACGGTATAAATGGTACCTGTTTTTAATAGCTGTTGCTTAAGATTTATGAAAGAAGTGCTTGCATAACTACGCCCTCAGTTAACACCATGCAACCCTAAGAAAAGGTGGGAGGGCTGGAACTCGGGGGAGAGCAACGATCCCACAGTTAATGAAGTAGTGGGATCAGAATTTGAATTTGGCTTTCTGGATGATATCATGTTCCTTCTCTGCTGGCAGAGTAGGTGGTGGATGAATTAAGGCACACGTGACCACTCAGGAACATTGTCTGTTGACGGAGATGTATTAAAAGGTCTCTTAGGTTTTAATTTTCCCTAAATACCCACTGCCTGAAGAAACAGCCTTAGGTTACCCTTGGTATTCTCATTACTGAAATTATCTGTGTGGGTAAGATGTACATGCCTTGCTGTATCTCTCTGTTAATGTGGGACCCTTCACATGCTCTGCATACGTGCAGATAGAAACATTCAGTGACAGTCTGTAGCATGTGTGTTTGTATTCTTCTTGCCCCTGTGTTTTTTTGCAGTTTTTCTACACAGGGATTGCAATTGACACATGAGGCCCTTCATCTTTACCCATAGCCATGGCAGACATTGCTAGTTGATCACAGAACTCTTTCCTGCTAAGGCCTGCCCGAACTGGGGTTTAGAATCCTTTGTAAGAGTTGGCCTGGGAGAGGACTTTTATGCCATCCCTGTGCTATACTGAGACATGTCAGTCAACCTGTGAAAATAGCGTTTGGACAGGCATATCCAAGGGGCTTTTATATCCTTGCAAATAGGTTTGCTGCTATACAGGCAATTTTTAAGCCATACAGCTATTTTGAAATTGACCTGAAACAGCAGGTATCAATAGCAAGTACCTGTGCAAAGGCTTCCTGATCCATGAAATTGATTTGGGCTCATACTTGACTCACATTCATTTATTCAGGAGGAAAAATGTCCAGTCTCTTGATGGTGGTTACATCGTGTTCTAATGGGTAAGCTTTACTAATGGAGGTTTAGGGATCTAAACTTAGTTGCTTATTTTTTCATTTCTTCAAAGCCCAGAGGTTTTGCATCAGATGATGGCTCTTTCAGGACTGTTTATATTCCAAAGTGACACCTTTTTGAATTCCTAGCTATTTAAGTAAGTGTTACATATGGCCTTGGTAAACAACAGTTTTCAAAACTGTGACTGACTAAATGGGCCCTTTCCCCCTGTTGTTTATACCTGGTAAAGTATCTTGTGTTTACTCTGAATACATTCGTTGTTACCTTTAGGGTAGCTTGTTTCTCAAAATTTGAGCGGTCCTCTGATCAGTATTATGTTTGATAAGGAAATTGGAGAGCAGGGATGAAAGGCAAAAGAAATTCTTTCGTGAAGCTGACATCAGATAAATTTGTGGTGTTGGTAATATACCAAGTACTTGGATGACATCAAGTGAGCCCATATTTGTTTCCTGGGTGTGGATTTCCCCCCTAAAAGTCCCTTCTAATGTTGGGCCTTAGCTAATTTACTGTGAAATATCTGTAGAGCTGTGCTGTCCAGTATGGGAGCCCCCAGCCACATGTGGCCATTGAGCGCTTGACATGTGACTTGTCCAAATTGAGATGTGTTTTCAGTGTAAAATACACACTGGATTTCCAGGACATATGGAACAAGTATGTAAAATATCTCATTAAAATTTTACATTGTCTACTGAAATGATGTTTTAGATATATAGGGTTAAGTGGACTCTATTAAGAGTAATATCACCTGTTTCTTTTTACTGTTTCATGTGACTGTCATAACATTTAAAGTTATATATGTGGCTCCCATTCGTGGCTTGCACTGTATTTTTATTGGATAGCGTCTGTTTGGGGGCTCCTTCAGACCTTACCTGACCTTTCACAAGAACATTTCATAACTGCAGTCCCCTGTGTGACAGCGATCACATTTTCCATCCCAGCCCCTTGAAAACACAGGACCAGGAGAGACCGTTGTCATTGATGGAGAGAGTTGCCTTCTGGGAGACACTGGCCCTAGGAAGCACTGGAGTCTGGGTGATATCAGGATAGAGATCTGTGGCTTTGTTTGCCCGTCTGTGAAACGGGATAACAGTCCCCGCTCCACGAATTTGTTGAAGGAGTAAATGAGGTAAGTCATGGAAGGCGTTTGGCACAGGCCTGGCAAATAGGAAGCACTTGAAAATAATAACCATTATTGTTTTAGCTCGTGAGTGGGCATTTAGCCGAGCTCCTGGCTTTGATTTCTCCCCATTCTGGTTCCAGTTGGTCATGCCTTGTGGGACCTGTGGAGTGTTGCAAACAGGCCTGCATGCTTTTAAGACACCAGCCTCTGCCGCCTAGGAAATCCAGGACTGCGTAGAATACCTTGAGCATTCTGATTGCTCTCTTGCTCAGCAATTCGAAAAGCAGCGGGGACCTTAGAGATCTTCGGAGATTGCCAGTGGCCTGCAGAAATGCCCTGACAAGACTGCTAATGGGCCGTAGCGCCCATGCCCTCCTGCCAGGTGGAAGAGGCCATAGAATCTTTCCTCACACAGTCTCCCAGGCCCGTGTACTTACGCTCCTGGGTATTTGGTTTTATTGCGGCCCAGGTTCCTGTTTCTGGCCAGTCTCATACCAGATCCAAGCACTGCACTCTGGGTTATTACCAGGAAGTTGTCCAAGCTTTGCCACAGCTGTGGATTTGTTGAGATGGGTCGGGGGCTTGTCTCTGCGTTAGTATAGTAGAGACACATCCAAAACGTCTCTAGAGGACGTTTGATTCCTTCCTACAACAGAATGTTAAACTGAACGGCTCTTCCAAGTAGAGTAGATATTCTGTACTTGCCAACCTGCTGCTGAATTTGGACGTGGAAAATAGGGGGAATGTGAGAGACATAACACACTTCTATCAGGAAGCTCAGGTCCGCCTACAGGGGTTTCTAGCCAGGGTCCTGTGTGTCAGTGCACATCTGCAGGCCAAGAACTTGGGCGAGGGTGGCCGCTGCTGGGGAGGGAAGCAGCGAGTTGGCTGGGAAAATCCATCCCTGTTTAATTGTTCTTCAGGTTCTGGATGGGGCTGCTTCCTTCCCAGGGAACGATTGGCGGGGTGAACACATACCCTTTGTTTGGTGCAGCTGATAAGAATCTGGGTTTCAGTTTTAAGTTCTTTTATGAGGGATAAACAAGGATGTTGAAGTCTTGAAGTTAGGGTGTTGAAGGAGTGTCAGTGGGTCCTCAGGCCCCGCCCTGAGCCTGCCTTGGAAACCCAGGGGAGGGGTGGTGAGAGCAGCTGTGTGTGCCCACGTGGGAAGGGGAAGAAAAGGAGCTCCCTGAGGACTTTCTCATTCTCTTCGGCAGAGCCAGATTCCAGAGTGACTCTTAAAGGAAAATAGTCCTCCAGACCTTTCTGTCCACACAGAGTTTTAGTATTTCTCTTGAGTTACCAAGGCAAATCCCTTTTTAGGGATGGTGTGATCGCCTGTGTCTGCTGCTACTGACAGCTGCCCCCCTCCATGTCCTTTCACGAGGTCTGGGAACTTTATTCCTTGGTAGTGTTTCCTGCTCCAAGCCCTGATTTCTACAGGGCTTGTTCACAGACGAACACCTCTGTGCCCAGCCAGTCTGGCAGGGAAGAGGGAGGGTGTCTGGAAATTCTGCTGTTACTCCTTCTGCAGGTGTGTCGCACTGTGGCTTGGCCACTGACGGAGCACCTGCTATAAGTGTGGTGGGCCTCTTGCTAGGGGCTGGACACACCTTATCTGAAATTCATCCTTGTGCTTCCCAGGTGAGCACGTGGAAGTTTTGCTTAATTAAGCAACTTACCCAGCATCAGATACTTTTGAAAGTGGTGGACCCAGACTTCTGACTCCAAAGCCATCCATCTTTTACCTAACAACATGGTACTTCTATTCATACATGGATGAATGTGCCGGCTTGGCACATCTTGTGAATTGCACTTACTGGATTGAACTCTGGGTACTTTAGACTGATAGCTGGGTTCTGAAAAGGGGAAAGTCCAGGTGATTGAAGATTGAAGGCCAAGTTGGACAGATGTCTAAATTCTTTCATACTTGGCCACTGTACGGGATCAAGGCTTTGTATGTGTTCTGACATAAGGTTGATGAAACGCTCGAGTGCATTTTAAACTCAGTAAATGATACGTGTGTTAACAGCAGTAAGGGAAAAAAAGCCTTACTGGGTAAGTGTATTTTCTTCCTGTGGTCAAGAATAAAGTAAAGGGAGTTAAAAGATTATTATTTTCTTTTGGCTGCAGAAACCTTTCGGGAACTCTTGGTAAGTTACCTTGGGTAACAGGATATAATTATACCTTTCGTCTGTAGAGGGCATGTTTGCAAGGTAGTGTGTGATTTGTACTGGTTTCTGGAGGTTTCCGAGTAGTTACAGGGAAGTAATGTCTTTGACGGAGGGAAAATATTTGTGCTTCCTTCATTGCTGTCTTAGCCCCGGAGCCGGGCAAACCCACGTTCTCGCACTCTGATTTCTCCAAGGCTTCGGGCTTGGTCTGCTCACGTGTTTTTGTCCATGATATTTTGGGCACTGTCTATAGCCAAGGAAGCCATCATGTAGTCGGGGAGGAATTCTTAACTTTTCCTTCTTGGTGGTGGGTACACTGGAAGGCGGAATAGGCGGACACTGTGAATAATGAACTCGTCTCACTGAGTTCTCTGCCAGTTCTGTCCTAAAGGAGCTGTTATAAATCTGGAGTCGTCAGTTCCCCAGAGAAAGTCGCCAAGGTTTGTTTTCCTTCTTTCTTTCTTGGCACACCTGTTAATTAGTTCCAGACACTAGCTAATCAGACGGCAAGCATGAAAGCTCAGGGGTGAGAAGGAAGGTCACATCAGCTTTGTCTCTATACAACCAAAGCCCTTGATTTAATAGAAAGGGTTTGCAGCCTCCTTTTTCCTCTGCTCCCTGATTCTGTGTTTGAGTCATTTCTGAGTGCAGGCTGCGCACAGCTGTGGGGCTTTTTGTCGGCTGTGATGTGAGACTTGTGCTTAGCAGTTTGGGAGCATGTGGCCACAAGAATGTGAGAGAGCAGTGAAGAATGCAAAGAGTAAACGAGAGCACCCAGAATTGCTTCTTTATTTTGGTGGTTGCTATATCCTTATCTTTTTGACCGGGAATGCTGAATATATAATATATTCATGTATATTACAGTATGTCAATGATAAGAATGACAAGGGTAGCAATAGGATTGGGCAAAGTGGTAAGTTTTTTTTAATGCATTATTTCTCATCACCCTGGAATGACTCTGAGATAGTTACTCCTTCTCTAGTGGGGCAGAGAGACAGTAAGAGATTGAACCGTTTGGCCAAGACAGCGAACACAGCTAGGGAGTAGCCTAATTTGAACCCAGGGAGCCTTTGCTAATGTTTGACAAGAATGGGATCAGTGTTGAATTTAACCATGTCTTGGGTGAAACCATTGACTTTTGGACTTTACTTTTCCGGTCCATAGATACAGAAATGAAGGCCTGAGCTGTCCAGTGGGACGTTATGTTTTTTTTTAAACTTCAAAAGGTATCCTCGGGCTTCCCTGGTGGCACAGTGGTTGAGAGTACGCCTGCCGATGCAGGGGACATGGGTTCGTGCCCCGGTCCGGGAAGATCCCACATGCCGCGGAGCGGCTGCGCCCGTGAGCCATGGCCGCTGAGCCTGTGCGTCCGGAGCCTGTGCTCCGCAAAGGGAGAGGCCGCAACAGTGAGAGGCCCGCGTACCGCAAAAAAAAAAAAAAAAAAAAATGTATCCTCTTGCATGTTATTGCAAGGCAAGTCATGGGTTCAAGTCAAATATTAGTGGAAACTTTACACGTATAGCACTTTGCTTGGTGTTATGCAGTTTCTAAAAATGTGTGCAAATTGGGGAAATAAAATGAAGGCCCCCAAAACCATATAATAAAATGCTGAAATACTGATTCAGTCCCTTAGTGTTCAGGAGCAATAGACTAAGGGGAAGGGTACCTTCCTGAGAGTAGGTGTTCTATAAACCTTTGAAAGCCTGGCTCATATCTTATACGTGCCCAGGGAACTAGTGAGCAGAGGCAGTAGTGAACGGGTGAAGATGGTTTACCATGGGCAAAGCCATGCAGTTCTGGGGCTTGGACCCATGTCCGCCTTGTATCTTAGCTGCTTCCTTATGGCATAAAGCCATTAGTGACTGTCGGCTTACAGGTGGACACTGCTGAGATTTGAGAGGCTCCCCGTGTTGGAGACATTGGCCCTTGAATGCCAGGCAGAGGCATTTGGGTTTGATTTTGTTGTCTGGAGACCGTAAAATAGCACAGGGAAAGGCTGAATGACTTTCTCATGGTGGTCTTGTATACTGAGTCTGTAGTGTCTTCTTGCTTTGTCATGGACTAGCTTTGTGTCTTTGGCTCATCTGTGAGGTGGAATAACGATTGCTATCTCATAGAGTTGATGTCAAAATTAAATGAGGATATAATTAAGGCTCTGGTCCCTAGCAAGCACATGGCTGTTGTTATTATTATTCTGCTCTTGTTTTTGCCTGCCCAGCATCTCTTTATACCATTTTTTTTTTTTCCCTACTCGTTGGGTATTGATCCCTCCTCCATGGTCTTGATGGGACCTTCTGCTAATCAACAGGCTCTGTCTACCCCTACTTGAGGTCCAAAACCCAGGCTGGGCCAGTCGTACCTTCTCTCCCTGGAATTGGAGGCTTGAGGCAAGTGACATGAAGACATCTCTCTCAGTTCCTGCTGCCTGAATCCCCCGAGCTGCTCTGATCCTTCCCTTTCAGAAGCTGGATTCTTTGGTGGTTGATTGGATTCTCTGAGATGTCCAGGATCCTTTCAATACATTCTTTTTCTGCTTATGTTAACCAAGGGTTGATACGGGTCATTTTCAATCAAAGGGCACCAGCATTAGCTGGAAGTACATCAAAGGGAAGGTAACTAGGTGTATCGAGAAGGACAGGGACCGTCTCCCCTGCCTGCCAAAAATAGTCCTTTCATAATGGTTTCATTCCTCCGTTTGGTTTTTCGAGTTCATTCATTTTGAGCTTTTTATCTCCAGGAATTCGAGGACTTTTATTTTAGTGCTAAGGACAGCCTCTCTTGAGGAGACATGCTGATAACACTTGGCCTTAACTGCTTCTCTTGATTTTATTTGTAAATGAGAATCCTAAGGATCTTTAAGGAAATGAGTAAAAGTTAATTGAACAACACTTAGAGCTGGAATTTAAAAAAATAATAAAAAGAGTCCATAATAGTAAGAGGCCCTGGAGGATGAGATGAAAGCAAAATGGTGCATCTGGGTGTCTATTCCGCCTGCACTTAATCCTGCCTATCACGTTTTAACTACAGCTGAGACCGGAGGTCAGCTGAGTATCTGATGGCCTCCAGAGTTTGTCTCTTTTATCATATCTTGTCCCCACTCACAGTTTCCTTTGCTGGCATTATTGAACAGCAAGTGTTCCAACCTAAATTAAAATCAATAAGAAGCAATTTCATTTGTTTTTAACTACGGAGACAAGCGCTTCTAGCAGAGTACTGTACTTCCAAGTAAAGTTCAGTTTTTTGTTTTGGTTTTTTTCCTCCTCTTTCTGGCTGGAGCCCAAAATGCATTAATTTTTCAGTGTAGGACTTTGCTGGTGTTGCCCTGATTTGATTTAAGGCCTTGTTACCATCATCATCTCTTTAAAACTGGGATTGCCGGTATCTGAATTACTTTTGTGTTTTATAGAGTCTTGGCAATCAAAGCTCCGTAGGTTTGTCCAGCTATAGTGTGGGAGCTTGTTAGACATGCAAGACCTCAACCCCGCCCGAGACTAATGGAACCAGAATTTGCCTTTCAACAAGACCTTCAGGTGATTTGGAGCACCTTGCAGTTTGAAGACTGCTCTCTGTTTGAATAAGAATGTTATTTTAATCTCCTTGTTTTTCATAATTTTAAAAAATTGAAATGTGATAAATGTTCATTGTGGAAAATAGGGGAATTCAGAAAGGTACATAGAGGAAAAATAAAATCATCTGTAATCTCAACACTCATTTATTTACCATGTTGGTCTACAGCCTTTTGGTGGGTTGTTGGAACATTAAAATATTATTAAAATCATTTTGTGAAAGATATTAAAACATCTTTTATTCGGCATAAAGCTTAATTCTTAGGAGATGAAAGATGAAGATCCAAGTTCTCCTTTGGTCAAGGACAGGAGATTCTTGGAGAAAGAAACCTTCTCTCCTCCCAAGCCTGTATCATTTGTTAGGGACCTATTATGTGCCAGGTGTGTTATGACCTGCCTGTGGGACCCTTATGTTGGTAATCACAGAATAAGATGAAAATTAAGACACTGACTGGGCTTTTGAATCCTAATATGCATTTTTCTGGACAGTTGAGACAAAGGAAATCATTAATAAGGCTTGCTCTTTGCTTAATTTTCCTCCTTTTTACTTTTTGCCTTTTGCTGGTATGGATTTTGAATTAATTGCTACTTTAATTGCTTTCTTTAGGTGATAGATTCCTCTGATTGAGCAGACCTTTCCATCCGAAAATATCTAGGATTTGAAACTTACTGTCAGGAAGAACAACTTCTCGGGTGGGGGGAGGTGGGGGGAGGTGGGGGGAAGGTGTTGTCTTGGCAGGGAACTTGCTAATTACACTGCCAGTTGTAGTATCTATTTATGATGGAGACACTGGGTACCCAATTAGCAGGTCATTTTCATGTGAGGGTTTTGGAATTGGACTCTGCTGTGTGAAGATGGTATGGCAACCAGCGAGCACCTTCTCAAGTGCAGGGGAATTGGGGATGGTTTTAGATCGCGGTCACCTGAGATTGCCCCAGGTCACTGATAGGAATCGAAAGCTCTGCTGTTTGTTCTGTTCCTTTGAACCAACAGTTTCTAAAGTTGTCTTGTCTGCAGGGCCGACAGTACTAAAAAGTTGCTACTCTTGAGAGAGGCTGGCTTCCCGGGAAGGAACTGGCCATGTGATGAGGCCAGGAGGGTCGTGAGAATCAGCAGACTGGAATTACAGGGAGGGGCCAGGCAGCCAGACAGTCCTTTTGGTCTGGGTTTCCCATTTGTCTTTTGCGGGGAGGGAAGGAGGAGTCTCCCCTCCCTGGAAGGAATCTACTGTGATTCTTTCACTGGGGTTGTTATGGAAATGGCACTACATCAGGAGACAGACTGGGTGACCTTTTTCTCTCCTTGTTTATTCCTTATCATTTGTGGTGCCAGGTATCCCCCAGGCAGGTCTGCCTGCTTCCACTCCTCTGCCCACAGGAGGGATGTAGAGGGAATGTGATTGGCCTGGTGGGTGCCCAGGGCAGAGAGGTTGCCTGTGATGGCGTCACTGTTAGGGCTTGAGGGTATTTTAACTTCTTTTTAGTCCTATGGTGACATGAAACACCATCTTGATTTTAGCTTATTTACAGTATTAATGGCAAACGTCACCTTCCATTATTTTGTAAAATAGAAACAACAGAAAGCAAATAGGCATGCTGTCTGTATAAGGTCTTTAAGTGGAGAACTTGTTGGAATCATTGATTCTTGGGCCTTAGACTTTTTTTTTTTTTTTTTTTTGCGGTACGCGGGCCTCTCACTGTTGTGGTCTCTCCCGCTGCAGAGCGCGGGCTCCGGATGCGCAGGCTCATGGGCCCAGCCGCTCTGCGGCATGTGGGATCTTCCCGGACCGAGGCACGAGCCCGTGTCCCCTGCATCGGCAGGCAGACTCTCAACCACTGCGCCACCAGGGAAGCCCCGGGCCTTAGATTTTTAAATTTTGAAATGATTTCAGATTTCTTGAGACGTTGCAAAAATAGTACAAGGAATTTCTGTATCCCCTTTTGCCCACATTACCCGAGTATTAAGTTTACCACGTTTACTTTCTCTTTCTCTGTTCTCTCTGTCTCTCTTCTCTCTGTCAGACACACAGGCACACATTATTTTCTTCTGGACAGTTTGAGAGGAAGTTGCAGCCATGTTGCTCTTCACCTTTAAATACCTCAAGGTGTGTTTCTTCAAAACAAGGACATCGTCTTATAAAAGCATAATACAATCATCCATAGCAGAAAATTAATGTAGAGTTCTATTATCTAATCTATAGCCCTTACTCAAATTTAGTCAATTAGCCCGCCTACTAATGTCCTTTATAGGAAAACAAAAATGTTAAGTTTTTAAAAACTTTTTTTTCTGGTCTAGGATCCAAATACACGATCACACATTACATGGGGTTGTCCTACCTCTGTAGTCTTAAATTTGGGACTTTCTTTGTCTTTCATGAGCTTGTCCTTTGAAGACTACAGGCCACTTATTTTGTAAAATCTCTCTCATGTTGGATTTGTGTGATGTTTTCTCAGTATTGGATTCAGTTACCATTTGTTCTTTATTGCAGTTGCATGTCCTATTTATTTTTTTTAAAATTAATTTATTCTTGGCTGCGTTGGGTCTTCATTGTTGTGCACGGGCTTTCTCTAGTTGCGGTGAGTGGGGACTACTCTTCGCTGCAGTGCGTGGGCTTCTCATTGCGGTGGCTTGTCTTTGTTGCGGAGCAAGGGCTCTAGGCATGCAGGCTTCAGTAGTTATGGCACGCAGGCTCAGCAGTTGTGGCTCGCGGGCTCTAGAGCACAGGCTCAGTAGTTGTGGCGCACGGGCTTAGCTGCTCTGTGGCATGTGGGATCTTCCCGGACCAGGGCTCGAACCCATGTCCCCTGCATTGGCAGGTGGATTCTTAACCACTGCCCCACCAGGGAAGCACATGCGTGTCCTATTTCTGAGAAGGATCATGTAGAACTTGCCTCAGCTCTCCCTCTACCCCAACTTTATGCTTCAGCTCTTTTTGATCTGATACTTTTATTGGGAGGAGAAAGTTTTGATCATATACCCCTAATATACATATTTCTCTAAATTATAGGTTATGTAAGTCAGCTTGGGCTGCTTTAACAAAATATCACAGATTGTGTGGCTTAAACAACAGAAATTTTTTACAGTTCTGGAGGCTGGGAAGTCCAAGAGCAAGGTGCCGGCCAGTTTGTTTCCTTATGAGGCCCTTCTTCCTGGGTGAAAGGTGGCTGTCTTCTTGCTGTGTCCTCACATGGCAGAGAGAGAGTGAGAGAGAGAGAGGGCACTCTCCTTATAAGGGCACTAATCCTGCCATGGGGCTCCACCTTCATGACCTAATTACCTACCAAAGGCCCCACTTTAAAATACCATCAACTGGGGGTTAGGCCTTCAACATATGAATTTTGGGGGAACAGAATTCATTCTATAGCAAAGATGTACTGTGCTGATGTTATGTACCTCATAAAACATTACCCAAATACAAGTTAAGAAGGATAAATGAATACTTATATACATATTTGTATGTAATTATATAGACATATAGATGTAAGTTTATATATGTGTATAATTTATATACACACATATTTATATATGTATATCTATTAATGTATACACACACATGTACATGTATGTACATATATACATGTATATGAATGCATAGGTGTTCTGTTGTTCTCCTTCAAGTAGCCCAGCGCTGGAGAATCCTGCAACAGCCAGCAGTTATAGCTCTACAGGGAGGAAAAACTTGTTACCTGGGCTTCCCTGGTGGCGCAGTGGTTGAGAATCTGCCTGCTAATGCAGGGGACACGGGTTTGAGCCCTGGTCTGGGAGGATCCCACATGCCGCGGAGCAACTAGGCCCGTGAGCCGCAACTACTGAGCCTGCGTGTCTGGAGCTTGTGCTCCGCAGTAAGAGAGGCTGCGATAGTGAGAGGCCCGCGCATCGCGATGAAGAGTGGCCCCTGCTTGCCACAAGTAGAGAAAGCCCTCGCACAGAAACGAAGACCCAACACAGCAAAAATAAATAAATAAATTAATAAACTCCTACCCCCAACATCAAAAACAAACAAACAAACAAACTTGTTACCTTATAGGTTGGGATTTCTTGGTCTCTCCAGTTTATAGGATTTGCCCTAACACAGGGGTCAGCAAACTGTAGCCTGGGCCCAAATCTGACCTGCCGATTGTTTTTGCACAGCCAGTGTGCTAAGAATGTTGTTTTACATTTTTGAACTGTTGAAAAGATTAAAAACATAATAATTTGAGACAGGTGAAAATACATCATTCACATTGAAGGTCAGTAAATCAAGTTTTATTGCAGCACAGCCACTCCCATGTGCTTACAAGCAGGAGAGTACTGTCTGAGCTGCAGGCTTAAACTACTTGATATATATAATGTATCAACTCTATGGCCCATTACAGAAAAAGTTTGCCAACTCCTCCTCTAACACCATGTTATTAATGAAACTACCACTTGCTGAATGATGTGTTTCAGGTCGTGAACTTAGAGCTATGCAGGTATTAATTTAATCCTCACCACAACTCCATGAGGGAGGGGTCTCCTAAGATATCTCCTTCCCGGATATTGTCTCCATCCAAAAATGAGGAACCCGGAGCTTCACAGGGAGCAAAATTTGCCCCAGAGACATAGCTGGTAAGTGAAGGGGCTAGACTTTAAAAGCAGCTGTTTCGCACCTTGGCTCTTGGTGGTTCAGGCTTATTCTGGCCTTGGAGAATTTAGGCGATTGCTGGGGTGAGTTGGGGGTGGGTGCAGGTAGCCCAGGCCACTAGACTGGACTGCGCAGTCAGTATAGCCTTGCCCATTGCTGTGTCTTTGGCATGCTGGGCACCGGGGAGCTGCTTAGTAAAGTGTTGAAGGATGGATGAATGGATAGAGAGATGATGCCCAAACCCAGCCTGGAAAATGGAAGTGGAATACGGGGGTGTGGTCAGGGTCAGTCATTAGATTAGATTTGCCAAGAACAGCTACTTCAAGGTGGGCTACAGCGAGAGTCCCACAGCCTTGACATCTGGGGCAGGAAGTTGTTGAGGTAGGAGTGAGAGATGAGGCTGGAAATGCTCAGTGTGTCAGACCTACGGCTTCTCGGATATTCTGGTGAGTGGTGACCGAGGACTGCACAGTCCTTTGGTAGTGCCTGGGTCTGTCTCGTCTCTGTTCCAAGGAGAGGTGCCTTCTTAGGACGCTATCATCCTCTGTTTCTGATAGAAACGATGGGCTAGGAGCAAGGAGCACGTACTGTTCTGGGAGGCACCCCTGGCCTTTATATTTTTCTTTAATTAAAAAAAATTGCATATAATATATGAATATGTTCTTTCTTAGAACGTTTCAGCTAAAGCTTAAATCTTTTGACTTCTTCTCATCCTGCCTCCCCAGAGTTTGAAGCTATTTTATTAGGTTTACATATACTTATACAAATACATAGATTATTTTTACAGAAGTAATTTACTGTATTCATTCTGCTGCTTTTTGTGGTGGGGGGGTTCAACAATGGTCTTTAGAAGTATTTCATTGTTGATACCTAATAATGCATTTAACGCAGTCCTTTTAGGGACTTCCCCGGTGGTCCAGTGGTTAAGACTCCGTGCTCCCAATGCAGGGGGCCGGGGTTCGATCCCTGGTCGAGGAACTAGATCCCACATGCCGCAACTAAAGATCCTGCATGCTGCAATGAAGATCCCACACGCAGCAATGAAGATCCTGCATGCCGCAACTAAGACCAGGCACAGCCAAGTAAATAAAAAAAGAAAAAACCCACAGTCCTTTTAGTTGCAGTATACTATTCCGTTGTTAAGAACAGGCTGTGCGGGGCTTCCCTGGTGGTCCAGTGGCTAAGACTCCACACTCCCAATGCAAGGGGCCCAGGTTTGATCCCTGGTCAGGGAACTTGATCCCGCATGCTACAACTAAGAGCCCACATGCTGAAGCTAAAGATCCCACATGCCACAGCTGAAGATCCTGCACGTGGCAGTGAAGATCCCCCGTGCTGCAACTAAGACCCGGCACAGCCAAACAAATAAATAAATAAATAAATTTAAGAAAGAAAAAGAAAGAATGGGCTGTGGAGGTAGTGAGCTATTTTCCTGCTGGTGGTCACTAAGGTCACTTGACAGAGAACAGTCCTTATACGTACCTCCTTGTGCTCGTTGCCAGTATTGGTTTAGGGTCGATACAGAGAATTGGAACTGCTGGGTCATAGGTTAATAGAAATGGGGGTCTTGGCTAGTCTGTCCCTCCCTCTGGTCCTGGACACACGAGGGTGTGATCCTGCTTCCCGCAGCTGGTCTGCTTAGCCTCGCTTCTGGTGCATATTGTTTCCTTTTCTTTCTTTTTGGAGGTTGAGAGGGCAAGAGGATAAGCTTACTGTGGTATTTGCAGGTCAAGTGTACACGAATCCAGGGATGTCCCACATACTGTGTCACTGCCCCCTTGATGAATTTTCTTTCCTCGGTTTGTTGTGGAGTGACAGAGATGTGTCGGATTTGCCCGGGCGTCCTTGCCTTAATGCTAACCTGTCTTAGCAGGAGGGGCCAGTGGCATCCACCTCCAGGTGAGTGATGTGGAAACTAGTTGAATAGGCAGTAGGAAGAGGGGGGAGGGCAATGAGGGCGTAGAGGGACTGGAAAGAACCTAAGCTAAGTCAGTCAGCTTGCTCTGAACCTGAGTTTCCATGAGGATCCTTGGGAATCATTCCTGGAAGGTGAGAATCCAGAAGGTAATGGATGTGAAGGGCCACCCACACTGCCTGACACTTACAAGTGCTAATTGTTAATTCTCTGCTCTGTCCCACTTGTTGAGCTTGGTGCTGAGATTAGAAAGGGTAACTAGGACATGCTTTCATGTTCAGAGCACTCAGGGCCTGGAAACTGACATGTAACTACATGAGCATACACAACACATTGGATGAGTCTAAAGGAGACAGAGAAACTTCTTGGAGTTGCCTCTGTAAGAGGCACTGGAGAAAAAAAAACAAAACATGCCTGAATTGTCCCTTTCTCTGGAGCTTTTAAACTGTGCCAGAGCAAGTGGATACTGCAGCATACCAGTTTTGTTTTTATATAAAATTTATACCTAGCCAAAATGATTTAAAATTATTTTCTTAGTAATAATTGTAAGAAATACCCATCTTTGGAGAAAGGGGCTGGATCTGCCCACCTTGTCAACTTGATACTCACACTGTCTTTGAAAATCACCTTCTCTTGGTCAAGACACCCCAATAAAGCTGGGGGGGAAAAAGGAAAAAAAAACACCCTCTTACCTCCCTGAAGTCTGATTGGTTCTCTGCAGTCCCACAATGGATGCTAAGCAGGCAAAACCAACACAGGGTAGTTATTCTAGGCTGTTCCACGTCTTCCTAGTCCAAGTGTCATCCTCTGATCTGCAGCGTCAGCATCACCTGGGAACCTGTTGGAAATGCAGAATCTTAGAGGCTCAGCCTCCACTCTAGATCTGTACTTAGCAAGACTCCGCAAGCGATTTCTATACACATGGAAATTTTTGAGAAGTCAGGGCCACCTGGCCCCCATCTGTACACCCCCTCTGTGCAACATTTCCCCACAAACACCACAGGTACCTCTGACCCCCCCATCAGGACAGACACCTTTGGAACCCTAAAACAGTGTATGTCAGGAAAGGCCCCACTGAAGTGAATTGCTTTTAGGGGGCTCTCTACTTTCCTTCGGCCCAGGAATCAGCATTTCCTTTGCCAACTAGGTAAAAATAATTAAATTACAAAAAAAGGAAAAAAGGTGGTCCAAATTTTCCTCACTGTGAAAACAGCTGTAGTGACACAGGTAGGAATTAGTGCTTCAGACTTAAAGTCTACTCCTTAAAAGTAAGCTGTGTATATATACAGTTCTCCTTTTCTTAGCCAAACAAAATGAAATGGGTTTTGAAAATTGGGGATAGATGAATGAGGTCTTTATAATAATCACTTGCATTTGCTCTTCAGTTCTTGTTCTTGCTCTCTTCATTTCTTTTCAGATGGAAGCATTTTTAATGAGAGGAATTGGAAAAGTGGGTCAGGGAAACCAAAACACAGAAAAATTCTGCTGAGCTCGGTAGCTTTTCTCAGTTCCTTTTTGTTTTTTAATTTCTTTTAAAATTTATTTATTTTTGGCTGCATTGGGTCTTCGTTGCTGTGCACGGGCTTTCTCTAGTTGCGGTGAGCGGGGGCTACTCTTCGTTGCAGTGCACAGGCTTCTCATTGCAGTGGCTTCTCTTGTTGCGGAGCACGGGCTCTAGGTGAGTGGGCTTCAGTAGTTGTAGCACGTGGGCTCAGTAGTTGTGGCTCGCGGGCTCTAGAGCACAGGCTCAGTAGGTGTGACGCATGGGCTTAGTTGCTACACGGCATGTGGGATCTTCCTGGACCAGCGTTTGAACCCGTGTCGCCTGCATTGGCAGGCGGATTCTTAACCACTGCGCCACCAGGGAAGTCCCTGTTCTCAGTTCTTTAAAGTGCTTGAAAACTATGTTGTTGCTACTAAATCTAATTAATAGCTACCTGGTACTCATCAAGACCTCATTTCTTTCAACCTTGAAGGCAATTGGAAGGATACACAGATCTCTGTATTATCACAGCAAATGAATTCTCTGTTTTCCTTAATCACTTAGAGCTTTATCAGCAATGTCGGCAGCAGATGGACAGCTGAGTTTAAAAACTAGAATGCATCTCAGGGTGTTCCCTGTGGCGTGTCATAAGTGTGCATTGATTGATAAAATTACTTTTTAAAAAATACAGTTTTGAAACCAGAGTCTACACCGTGTACCGGGAAAGCCTGGTTCTTGATTGTCTCCAGCCTGTTTCTGAATATTTGGATGGAATCAACAAGTCTTTGGAAGCCTGTTCTCTGCCCAGCACCAACTAATCAGAATGCCGTGGACCAAAATGGATTTAAACACAAAGAGAGGGTGAAGATGCTCATCTGGGAGGAGGGGGGCACCAGGGGATGACTGTGCAGAGCCCTGCATCTCTGCCGGTGCAGGGTGCAGCTGTGGGTTGTTGGTGACAAAGGCATTCTTCCATTCTGAGCGGACCAAGTATGAATCGACTTGGTGGCTGATGTGCTGACAGGCTTAAGTAAAGTAGCTCAGGCCTTAATTGTAGTGATCAGATATCGGGAGTCCAGGCAGGAGAGAGGCAGTGATTGCACATGCTGCTTATTCCGAGGGCCAGAGCTGCTTCCGAGGGCTGCCTGACCACCCCGTCTTCACACACCCTCTCCCTCACCCAAGTCAATTATTTCTGTTGAAGCCCACCCGGGACTGGATGATGTTTTGTGTTTGTCAGGTAGAGCGTTAGTTTGGCAAATATTTATTAAGTGACTACTTTGTGCCAAGTCCTTGGTGCAGCAGTTTAAGCCTCAGATCCACCGTTTGGTGGGTCGTGAGAGTGCAGCCAACATCCATCAGCACTTTGCATGTCTGTAAATTATACTATGGTAATAACCTGGCAGCCCTGCTTTCAAGCCTGACTCTTATCAATAAAGCATGACAGAGAAATCTGCACAGCGTGTTTGGGGAAATAGCTTACAGGAAGAAACACGATGTTACAACAAAATTGGCCTGATCGAAGCATAGCTAAGGTCTGACGTGGACAGGGAATTGTTACAATTAATACTTCTCTTTTTTTTTTAAAACCATTTTTAATCTGTTGTGGGAAAATGAAGGAGTTTTTCGTAATCTGGGTGAAAAGTGAGAAAGCCTGTCTGTTTACAGACGTTTGTCATTTAGTCCAAACACACAGATGATAGTCTGCGTTTTTTGGTTTTCACCTGGACGCGCTCCGTGCGCTTGTATACAGAGCACAGTGATAATCTCCCACCTCCCTGGACAGAAGTGAGCAGGAGGTGAGGTGTTTGCTTTGTAGCCTGAATGTAGAAGTTTTGCCATCTGTGTTTGTGGATGTACCCATTGTTTCCACCATAGGAGGATGGTGGGATCAGCACAGTCATTCACATTTTAAGAATTTTATTCATTGTCTTGGTATCTTTTGCAGATGGGGAGAACAGTCTGATTATATACCCTTTATATAGTGTTACCGCTCAGAGAAATTAACTAAGTAAAACGATGGAAAGCCCAGCATGTCTTTTCTTCCAGCTGGGAATGTGCCCTCCAAGTTTGGGTGTTCTCCAAGCAGTGTCAACAATGTTGCGGACACAGGAAAGGGACTAGGGCGCCAGAACCTGGGTAAAGGGGTATTTCTTATGGCTACTTGAGGGAAGGTGTAAAAGAGAATTTCATTTATAACTTGGTACTTTGGCCCTAGGCCTTGATGCTTCTACTAAATGAAATAATATATTCATAAGCTAGTAAGCAGAGTATCATTTATATACACAAAGCGGCTGTCTAGCTCTAGGTAGAACTGTATCTAGGATTTCCATACAGGATGGGATTTGGGTTTTAGTTTTTTTTTTTAATATTTATTTATTCGGCTGAGCTGGATCTTTGTTGCTCTGTGCAGAATCTTTTTTTTTAAGTTGCAGCATGCAGGATCTAGTTCCCTGAGCAGTGATGGAACCCAGGCCCCCTGCATTGGGAGCGCGGAGTCTTACCCACTGCACCATCAGGGAAGTCCCTGGGTTTTAGTCTTTATTAGTTTTATAGGTTTGGGTAGCTGGTTTATATAATGGGTAAGAAGTCTAGATTATGTTCACATCAGGGTAAAAGATGAGAAAATTTATTTAGCACCATTGTGTTCTTCAGCAAAACTTGAAAACTAAAAATATTTTTGAAAAGGAAAGCTTTTCTTTTTTTCTTTTAATTTAATTTATACACCTTCAAGGCAAAACCTATTTAGGCATGTGGACAAGTGGTTTTGAAAACAAGTTTTAACACTTTCAATCTGACTGGTTTCAGCAGGTGTGGAAAATGTATGCTTTTAGGAATAGTTTTCAGTAACATTGGCCAAAAAATGTCTCAAGGCAGAAGGTCTTCAAAAATTGCTTGGTTTGAAATGCTTAGGTTAAGGCCAATATGCATCTGTGGTCCCCTCCTCATTCTTGAACCCCCCTAAAATTAGTCTCAACTTCATTTTCTCTCTGTATGTGAAGACACTGGATATCCACATTTAGCTTAAAAATAAGTGGAATCTTAAAGTTCACAATATTTAGTAAGTGTGAAACAATATACACATTCATTTCTACAAGTAACAGGATTTTTTTTTTTTTTTTTTGCGGTACGCGGGCCTCACCGTTGCGGCCTCTCCCGTTGCGGAGCACAGGCTCCGGACGCGCAGGCTCAGCGGCCATGGCTCACGGGCCCAGCCGCGCCGCGGCATGTGGGATCTTCCCGAACCGGGGCACGAACCCGTGTCCCCCGCATAGGCAGGCGGACTCTCAACCACTGTGCCACCAGGGAAGCCCAACAGGATTATTTTTGGAAAAAAAAAAAACACCACCACCAAAACAAAAGACCAAATTTCACCAGTCGTTTTCAAACTTTTTTTTAAAGCACAGAATCCTTTCTTCGAATCTCATTTTTCTTGTTGAAGCATGGAATGTGAAACATATAGAATGTCTTATTTATTTGACAAATGATTAGGGGGCTGCTCATGAGACCTTTGCCTTCTTAAGCTTTACAACAGGTATTTGTTTTTGATGTAGGCCAGCCCTTCTCTCCTTTCTGATGAGGATACTGAGGTCTGGGGGGTTCCTAGACTCATTCAAGGCCACAGTGAGAGGGACTTTCCTGGTGGTGCAGTGGTTAAGAATCCGCCTGCCAATGCAGGGGACACAGGTTTGAGCCCTGGGCCGGGAAGATCCCACATGCCGCGGAGCAACTAAGCCCGTGAACCACAACTACTGAGCCTGTGCTCTAGAGCCTGCTAGCCACAACTACTGAGCCTGAGTGCCACAACTACTGAAGCCCGAGTGCTTAGAGCCTGTGCTCCACAACAAGAGAAGCCACCGTAATGAGAAGCCCACACACTGTAACGAAGAGTAGTCCCCGCTCTCCGCAACTAGAGAAAGCCCACGCACAGCAACGAAGACCCAGTGCAGCCAAAATTAATTAATTAATTAATTTAAAAAATGCTTTTGGAACTGTTATCTTGGAGTATCAAACAAAACAAAACATTATTCTAGCATGAAATGTGCACTTAAAGGGCACAGTTGTTGCCACAATTTGTTTTTCTTTACCAGCTAAGGGCTTTGGAACCAAGGGGCATTGGCCGTGGAAAGGACCACTGGCATGCAAAAGAATAGAAGTTTTGCACATGCTTCTTTTGAAACTCAGCTACTTCTGTTCAGGTTTGACTGGTCTCGGTGGTAACGAGCTTAAAATGAAATAATGCCATCTTGATTCTTCTTGTATGGACTGCTTGAGCCAACGTAACACATAATGTAGAGCAAAACAAGGAATCGATAAAGCCATTAAGCTGCTGGCTGTCTGGCCAGGAATGTTGATGAATGGGTTCGCGTTTCCCCTTGGGTGTTTTTATTCACCACGGGAAGAAAAGGAGTGGCCAACAAAGTAGAGAAATTGAGAAGAAAGGCTTTTCTTGCTTGAGCGAGGCAGTGCCGCTTGCATCTCCGTCTTGTTCCCTTGGAGACTCCTTTTCTTATCTGTGAACCAGGACATGGAGTTGGTCATCGTGTGCTGCCCCCTTCCTGTCTCTTACTTTAAGGTTTAGTAGTGGATGATAGAGTGGAGATATATCAGACACACTCAACTCATGAATGAGTTAAATTTGTAACTCCACTTAGAGTCATGAGACCAGTGCCCCAAAGCTTGGGCGCAATGGCCTGTCGTGGGACCGCAGGAGAAAATGTGAACGTGGTTGTTGTGTTAGTTTGCTAGGGCTGCAGTAACAGGGTACCACAGTGTGTGTGCCTTAAATAAATAGAAATGTATTGTCTCATAGGCTAGAAATCTGAGATCAAAGTGTGCTCGGGATTGGTTCCTCCTGAAGGCTTTGAGGAGAATCTGTTCCCTGGTGGTTTGCTGCCAATCTTTGGCGTTCCTTAGCTTGTAGAAACATCACCTTGATCTCTGCCTTCATGGTGAGAAGAAGTTCACTTGGTGTTCTCCCTATGTGCCCATTTCCCCTTTCGATAAGGACACTAGTTGTATGGGATTAGGCTCCACCCTAATGACTTCATCTTTAATGACGTCTGTGATGACCCTATTTCTAACTGAGGTCACATTCTGAGGTACTGGGGGTTTGGTACTGGGGTTGGGATGTATGAATTTGCAGAACACAGTTCAACTCATAACAGATGGATAAGATGGCTGGTTTTGTGTCTCTAAAATCTCAAGTTAGAGTGGTTTCAATCAAGCAACCTACAGCTTCAAAATGAGTAAGCATATACTGTGTTCTACAGTTTTTTTTTAGGTGCTTTCACATATCCTATGTTCCTTACCATAGCAGACAAATGTATTCGTGTTTATGAAGCTTGTAGAGACTATAATGGAATAGAAGAGAGTAAACCCTGTAGACGAGCAGGAACACTTTAGACTCTTCTACTCATCTTCTGTTTTCTTTTGGGTATCGAAAAACATTACAATTCTAATCTGTAGTTGCCTGCATGAAGACTTTGATGTACTTGATGTACAAGCTCATTGGGGGACAATGTTGGCATTACACAATATATGTACTATATCATAACATAAAAGATGTACTGTACTTTCTGGGTGATTCAAGGGATTTGTCAATGGTAATTCTGACTCTTGCTAAAACCTTATACACTGACGTTTTTTTTTTTTTTTGCGGTACGCGGGCCTCCCACTGCTGCGGCCTCTTCCGTCGCGGAGCCCAGGCTCCGGACGCGCAGGCCCAGCAGCCATGGCTCACGGGCCCAGCTGCTCCGCGGCACGTGGGATCTTCCCGGATCGGGGCACGAACCCACGTCCCCTGCTTCGGCAGGCGCACTCTCAACCACTGCACCACCAGGGAAGCCCACACTGACTTTTGAGTGTAACCTCACTACCGCAGCTGGTGATCTATCCAATTAAATGAAAGTTTGGTTATGATGCGCTCCACCCCTGAACGCCCAGCCACCAAAGTCTTCAAGTTGAGTATTTTCAAGTCTACCATCAGCCGTGGAACCTGTTTTGCAAATAATACCTTATTTGATGAGGACTTTTAAGATCTACTTCCTTAGCAACTTTCAAATATGCAGTATAGTATTATTAACTGTAGTTACCATGTTGTACATTACATCCCCAGGACTTATTTATTTTATAACTGGAAGTTTGTACCTTTTGATCCCCCTTCACTCATTTCTCCCACCCCTCACTGCCCGCCTCTGGCAACCAACAATCTGTTCTCCGCACCTGTGAGCTTGTTTTTTTTGTTTTTGCTTTTTAGATCCCATAAAGAAGCATGTCAATTATACTTAACAAAAAAAAAGCATATAGAAAAAAATGAAATAAATAAAACTTCTCCCACGTGGGGGAGAGAAGCCAAAACAATCGTACTTGAAATCTCAAAATATAAAATAGGTTTTAAAAAGGATCTTCTCTGGGGACTTCCCTGGCAGTCCAGTGGTTAAGACTCTGTGCTTCCACTGCAAGGGGCACGGGTTCAATCCCTGGTCGGGGAACTAAGATTCACCATGCCGAGCTGCACAGCCAAAAAGAAAAAAAAGAAGGATCTTCTCTGATCGAATCAAGGTATATACGCTTCAACCTCTCTCTGTACTTTCCTTAGTTGAGTTCCCTCAACCAGGACATAGTTGGAGAAAACATTGGTAAACCATGGTATGTGAGCATGTTTGCCATGTGATGAGTTTTATCACCTAGAGGGAAATTAGAACAAGTAAGGATATTATATCTTTCGGTAATCTCAGGTTATTTGTGGGCTCACATCACTGTGCAGGCTGTATTCTTTTGTTCATTTATTCAACAAAAATTGATAGCAATTTGTGTAAGATGTTGGAGATTCAAAGATCAGTGAGATATAGTCTCTTCCAGAACAGTTTTTAGTCTCCATCCGTGCATCCACCCATCCTTCATATTTCTTGAGTGCCTCCTGTGTGCTGTGCCCATTTTAGGTATTTGAAAAAGTGGCAAAACTAACAAATAATACCTGTCTCTGTGGGGCTTGTGTGTTAGTGGGGTAAACAAGCTAACACGTTAGAAGGTGACCAGTGTCGGGAAGAAGGAGGAAGGCTGAGGGAAACTGGGACTTTTTGGAGCGGGGGGCGGGGGGGGGGGACTTGGGTTGCTGCCACCTGTTTTCAATAGACCTTGTTGGAAAAAGTTGACATCTAGTATGGTTGTGAAGGAGGTAAAGTTAAGCATGGGGTGTCCGGGAACAGAAGGGACAGATAGCTCACTCACCTGCATAATCTTGGACCCCGCAGTAGCCCTATAAGAGCAGGTACTGTAGTGATTTATATTAAGCTGAGGCCAAAGTCGCCCAGGATCAAGGGCCTAGGCAGCAGTGGTGGGATTCCAGCCACGGTTACGAGATGCAGCTGGCTCACTGGACAGATGTCTCTCCGTGACTGTTAATGGAAACGTTCTTAGGCCTCTGTTTCAGGACCCCCTCACCTTTCGCCAGCCTGTGCATGCCAGAGGGGCTGAGGTTGTATCCATCCTGCTCGCTCGTCAGAGTGCCTAGCTCATAGCTGCTGCTCATTTACGTGTATTGATTAAAGAAGGATAAAATAGGCCCCTGGGCACCTTGTAATTAAGAGAGAGGTGGTGATGGATAACATAGTTCGGAGGAGAGGAAGATCAGCTTCCTCACGGTGGTGGTACCAGTCAAGCATCCCGCTTTGAGGTGGAATCGTGGAGCGCCCTGGGCAGGGGCTCCAGGGGGCTGCCTCATGGCCATGAGCTTCTAATTTTCTCTGTAGGTCACACTAAATAGTCCATTATTCATCAGGGAGAGGGGAAATTGATTTCAAATTACTCCTGTATTGGTTAATACCCAAACTGCCACGAATGCTTTATGGGATCAGGGAGAAGATAGGCCCTGGGTTTTAGCTGCACTAAAACCTGCTTAATTAACCGAACACTGTCTATTACCATCAGACAGAAAGCGTGACCCCTCTTCTGCAGAAGGGCTTGGGTTTGAAGACCATACTCCCAGGGCCAGGAGTAGTCAAGACCTGCGAGGGTAGAGGATTTATGCTTTGTGTGCTTCCCTTCTGCTCTGCACATCCTTGCCTGGGGTCTGGGAGCTGCTTGTGTAGGTTCATGAAAACTGGTGGTTAAGTTCTCAGGAATTTTCTGAGCTGGTTATTAAACACAATCCTATTTCTTTTATTTTTGGCCGCGTCGCTCGTCTTGCAGGCTCTTAGTTCCCTGACCAGGGATCGAACCCGTGCCGCCTGCAGTGGAAGCTCGGAGTCCTAACCACTGGACCGCCAGGGAATTCCCTAAACACAGTCTTTTAAAGCAAAAGATTATGTAAACTTACAATTAAATTATACTTAAGAAATAAAAAATACCCCCCAATTCATCACTTAGAATTACTGTAATACATGTTATTCTTGCCTGTGCTCTTGAACGTCTGTTTTATCTATAGGGTAGAAATGCTGTATGATGATGTGCATTTCCTTTCTACTTCACAGTTAGTGCTGTCACATTGGTAGGTTGAAATTAGCCGTGGTGGGAATATTTACACCATGGTCATCAGCAAATACTACAAACCAACCCCCTCCCAGAGCTGGATGGTAAACATTTACAAATACACCACTGACTGGGGCCATCTTCCTTATTAGTTTGTTAGGGCTGCCATAACAAAGTACCGGAAACTAGGTGGTTTAAAACAACAGAAATGTGTTGCTTCATAGTTCTGGGATCAGGAAGTCCAAGGTCAAGGTGTCGGTTGGGTTGGTTCCTTTTTGGAGGCTCTGAGCCTGGTTCTTGCCACTTCTTGGTTTCTGGCCTTTGCCACCCATCCGTGGCATTCCTTGGCTTATAGGTGCATCATTCCAATCTCTGCCTACATCTTCACAGGGCGTTCTCCATGCGTCTGTCTTCACATGGCCATCTTCCTTCTGTGTCTCTTACTGCTTATTATAAGGACACCAATCATATTGGATTAAGGGCCCAACCTATCCCAGTGTAGCCTCATTTTAACTAATCACATCTGCAATGGCTCTATTTCCAAATACGGTCACATCTGAAGTGCTGGAAGTTAGGACTTTAACAAATCTTTTTGTGGGGACACAGTTCAATCCCCAAAGTCCTCCAATGGCCTTATATTACCTATTGGGAGACCTTGCCTTTGCCAGCTCAAATAATAAAATTAAACATAAGAGCCCACATGTATAATAATTTTAGTGGCTAACTAGGTACTAGTTTTATTTTTTTTCCTCACATGCGTTCTCATTTAACCTTATTAACCACCTTGTAATGTAGGTGCCATTATTCTTATTTAACAAATTTGAATTGGGGTCCGGGCAAATTGTAGTTATTGTCCTAGTCAGTGTATTAAGTATTTGGACCCGATACCACTGCCTTTTGTCAACTTACTTGTCATGAGTTTTGTTTCCCCAGAACTTCATTAGCTGAACCAAATCCACATGAAGGGTTACTTGTGGCAGAGTGGGAGAGAAGAAGAAAGCTAATTTTTATAAATCATCTTGCAGAATCAGGCACCAGTGCTGGTGTCCTTATATATGTGTTGCTTAATTTAGTCCTCTTGACAGATTTTTGAATTGTTAGTCTGTGTAGATGAGAAAGTGAAACTGTAGGGCCATAAGGTGAACTGTGTTCACCGGCCAGGATCACAGAGCTGATAAAGGGGACAGCTGAGATAGGAGCCCGATCTCCCTGGACCAAAGACCCTTCTTGTTAGCCCTACACTGTCCTTCAGCAAATCCCACGTCTGATAAATGGGCCCATCCCACTCCTCATCTTTCTCTTTGGTTGAGATGTTAGTTGTGCATCTATTTCTTTTCCCATCTACTTAGTAAGTACTGAGAGCGCCCTGATCATGTGCCAAGGACTGTGCTGAGGGATGAGTTGTGAGTTGTAAATGGGTATTAACAGCTCACGTTTCAGAAGTAGGAGGCTTTAAAGCCCTCTGCAGGCATGCTTCCTTAAAAGGTCACCAGAGGGCTTCCCTGGTGGCGCAGTGGTTGAGAGTCCGCCTGCCGATGCAGGGGACGTGGGTTCGTGCCCCGGTCCGGGAAGATCCCACATGCCACGGAGCGGCGGGGCCCGTGAGCCATGGCCGCTGAGCCTGCGCGTCTGGAAAAAAAAAAAAGGTCACCAGGTCCCACCTGTCTCTGCCATTTTCCTAGTTAGTCCTTAGCCTGTCTGGTGCACTGTCTCATGTTGTTGTGTAACAAATCACCACACACTCAGCGACTTAACATGTTTATTACGTCACAGTTTCTGTGGGTCCTGAGTCTGGGAATTAGTTGGGTCTTCTGCTCAGGCTGAAATCAAGGAGTGGGCCAGGGCTGTGATCTCATCTGAGACTCAGGGTCCTCTTCCAAGTTCGCTGTGGTTGGCAGAATTCGGTTCTTTGTAGGACTGAGGCCTCAGCTTCTAAAGGCTGCTGCCTTTGCCTGCGTGTGGCCATCTTTACAACATGGGGGTTTGCTTCTTCAAGGCCAAGAGAAGAGGAACTCTGCTGCTTCCCATCAGCCCCACCCAGGATGGATTCCCTATTCATTAAATTAAGGTCAGCTAATTAGGGATATTAATTATATCTACAAAATCCCTTCACCTTTGCCAGTTTTAAGAAAACCATAGGTTCTGCCCCTACTCAAGGGACAGGGGGATTATACAGGATGTAACCCAAGGGGTGACAGTCATGGAGGCCCACTTGGAATTCTCCTACCATATCTGGGATTTCCCTCAGACTTTTCCACCCCTTTGGGTTTGGATCCATGTTTTTCTCACTTATTCTCTCCCTTACCTTAGCCAGGTATGTCCACACGGTTCATGAACAATTCATGGTTTGAGTTCACCATGGTCTGAATGCATAAACTGTGGCTGGCTTTGTATGACTAGCTTCTGCTTTACCCATCCTTGGCCTTAGCGTAAAGCTATTTCTTCAGATTGTTTGCATAGAGTGCCAGCTCTCTGACCTCAATCTCTGATGCCTTTGTTTTCTATTACTTAAATAGTCTTAATTTCAAAAAATTAAGGGAACACTGAATTGAAGTTTCAGTTGGAAGGGAGAGAAATCAACACAAAGTAGCTCAAGTAGATAGAAGAACTTATTGGTACCATAAAATGCAAGGGCATACTGGGTTCAGGCATGGCTAGATCCAGGTCCTCCACCCATGTATCAGGGCTTTCTTTTCTCTTTTAAACTACCCTTTTTTGGCAAACACATCTTTTGATGTTGCTAGATGGCCACCTTCAATCCCCTAACACCTGCAGACTTTATCTACATAGCTCCATATTTGTAAAGAGAAAAAATCTTCCTGGGTCTAGACATCATGTCTTACTGTTAATTATCAAGACTTGGGTTGCATTTGGCTGGGCCAGTAACTGGACAGGCTCAGAAAATGTCCCCACCACTGTGACTGAGGTAGAAGTGAACTCCCCAACCTTAGCTTCTTGGAATGGCTTTCTCTTAGGAAAGAGGGGTCTTTGCCAAGAGAAGAGAGAAGGAGCCCTGAACGGGTGAAAATAACAAAACACCCGCTTTGGACCCTGGAGTGATATTGGTATTCCTCATCCCTCCTTCCTCAGTACCATCGCTGGTAAAACAGAAGTGGTGTGGACAGCCACCTGTGAAATACAAGCTTTGAGGAAGCGGCCGTCCCTGGCAGGTTTTTATTTTAGTGTAAATCTTCCGTCTTCTTGACATGGGCCTCCTTTAAAGACTTATGAATATTGTCCTGAGAAAATGCCACATGAATTCAGAAGTTGGATCAAACTGTGTTCTTTGGGATTCGTTAAAACTGAAATGCCTGGGGCCAGTTCCTAGCCGGATGCATCAAACGTTGCACCAGATCTGAGGCTGCACAGACCTGGAGCATGCTGACGCTCTCATTTTATACGACTCTTCTTTACCACCAAAGGACAGGTCTACAGACTCTTTACATCTTACATGACTTTTTTCTGGGGGTCTGAGAATGTAGCTAGACATTTTTGAATGTGAACTTCTGTCTCTTGCTTCTCCTTAGAATTAAATTCCCTGTGAATCAGCCTAGAGGTGGATGTTCTCCTCGTTGGGTTTTATCAGTTTGAGGGCCCACTTTCTCCAGTGGTTTCTTTGGTGGCCAATACGGAGGTTGCAAAGTCTAAGGAATGCCAGCTGGGCCCAGGAAGCTGAAGCAAACTAATAAGGTAGGAGAGCCAGGGGGTGGGCACACTTCAGAGAACTGGACGCAGTTTGCCTTTCTCCAGGGCCACCACCATTTGGCCGGGGCTGATTGCCACCCTGTTGGAATTTGAGCCAGTGTTAGATCATTCCAGTGTTTCAAGGGAAACTAGAGGTCCTGAATTCACCTCATTACTCCCAATTTTAAATTTGGCTAATGACTTAAGTTTTTAGTACACCATGAAGGCTGAAGTAATTGTCTTTTGGCTAGACGTGTCGTCTGGCTGGCTAATTTTGATCTCTGGTCTGCGTTTTGCCCTGGACAGAAGGCCTGTTGGACTCCTTTGCAGCCTCCGTCTCTTTCTTCCTAATAGAACCTTCGTTTTATACAGGTGTCCACCCTTCTCTGTGAAGCCATGTGGCTAAACCCTAGTTCCACAGTTGGGTTTATTTGGTTTACATCCCTAACTAGTGATTGGTTCAGGACTGGCCATGTGATCTGAGTTTGTCCAGTGGAATGGGCATATGTGCCCTCTGGGCCCTCCCATGGAAAGCTGCATCTTGCCTTGAAGCCAGGGAAGCTGTGTTCTCTGCTTGCTGTGGGTGCTGTCAGAATGTGCCACCCGCAAGGGCTGCAGCTGTCCCGGGGCTGGCCTGAGGGTGGAGTCATATTTCCAGGAGGGCTGGCCTGGAAAGGAAGGGAAGAAGCTGGGTTCTTGTTGATACCTGTGAGCTGCTGACTCAGCCAGCCCTGAAGCCTGTCCTTCCACTGGACTTTTTATGTGAGATAATAAATTCAGTATAAGTCAGCCTGAGAAGCTGACCAGGGAAGGGACCCCAGTCCATTTCTAGACCCAGTGGACTACTGGTGATGAGGGAGGCCTTCCCTGATGCTGGGCTGGGCTGTCACTGATGTAGGGTTAGGTGATGGAAGGATGTCTTATGTCTTTACTCTGATCCCTTGCTATTGGCCGCTTGACTTGGTCCAGTGTTATCCAAGATAATATTCCATCCTTCTGTTGAGAAGGATAGGCTCCATGGGGAAGGGGAGCATGGGCATTTACATCCACCAAGGGGACAGGGGGCTCAGAGTGAGGAGTGGGGAGCATACCATGTGTTTGCCATCCATGGCTGGTGGTCAGATTCAGCCTGAACATGTTATCAAGGCCTTTGGTCTCTGTAGAGTGTTAGATGGATTAATAATAATGAAACTATGACCGTTACCACTTATGAAAATTATTCTTCAGGTTTATAAGCTTTCGTTACGGAAAGAGCCTCACCCGTCGAGGAAAGGCTGAGTTGGGTTTAACATAATCCAAAAAGTTTCATGCTCTCGGAAGAGTACAGAACAGAAAGGGGTCCCTGCCTGACCTTACCTGTGAAGGTAAGTCAGCCGGAAGCCCCTCATCAGCTCTAAGCAGCCCCGATATTTCTTACTCTTTTTTCAGATAAGAAATAACATTGCATTTTAAGAAAATGTTTTATTTCTATCAGTTTATGTCGGTTATTCTTCCCAGTCTATTTACAATGAGTTAACAATTAAAGACGGCCCTTCTACTATTAATAATACAGATAAGCCTGGCTATGCGTAATGGATTTTCACATTTAAATGTTTTTATTTTACGTAGTATGGGGAGGCAGTGAGGTGTGTGTTAAAGTATCAACTCCCATCCGTGCAGCATGGGTTTGAATCCCAGCTCTGCCACCTACTGGCTATGGGACCTTGGCAAATTGCTTAATCTCTTTTTGCCTCAGCTTCCTGATCCCTAAAATAAAAGTAACTGTAGTGCTGACCTTGTAGGGATGTGCGGATTAACAGTTTAATACATGAGTTCATTTAAAGTGCTTGTAACAGTGCCTGGGACACTGTCAGTGCTCTGTGTACTTGGTACTAGGCATCATCACAATAATTGTAATAAAATCTGCAAGGCTGCTGCTACTGGCTGTTATCAACTGGCTTTGTTAAGAGATTTGGGAAGACTTGAATCGTTTGGTAGATGTAGTGTCACTGTCTCTTAGATTATGAGTGATTTATTGCTGGATATAAAAAATTGCCCTGGGAAGCAGGCATGGGGGAAGGAGTCTCCATAGGGCCAGGATGCTGGGTTGTAGCCAGCAGTCTTCATAGCAGATGGATAAAGAGATTATATAGTGTGTTTGCCTAGATGGATTTGGCTGTACTCAGGGTGATAGTAAGTACAGGAACTGATTGTTACTTAAGAGCTCAACACTAAAGCATGCAGCATTTAATAAGACAAACATTTGTCTGTTAAATGGCCCTTCCTTTCAAAGGTAGAGAGATCTCTCATTTCATTCACTTAAATGTTATTTATTCTCTTACCATCTCATTCTTTTTCTCCGAATGGCAAAAGTAGTATGAGTTTTTGAACAGGAATTCTAGGCACCTCTGATAGTTAAAAGTATGGCGTTCTGGGCTTCCCTGGTGGCGCAGTGGTTGAGAGTCCGCCTGCCGATGCAGGGGACACGGGCTCGTGCCCCGGTCCGGGAAGATCCCACATGCCGCAGAGCGGCTGGGCCCGTGAGCCATGGCTGCTGAGCCTGCGCGTCCGGAGCCTGTGCTCCACAACGGGAGAGGCCGCAACAGTGAGAGGCCCGTGTACCGCAAAAAAAAAAAAAAAAAAAAAAAAGTATGGGGTTCAGAACCGACAAAACCTGTGCTCCAGCTCTGAAGACACAGGTACTGCCGTGACCTTGTGAGGACATTAGACAACCACTCCTGGGCTCAATCTCCTCATCTGTAAAATGGGGACCGCCATTCCTCAGAACCTTGCTGTGCCCATCAAATGGAATCCTGTATGTAAAGAGACCAGCACAGTGCCTTCCTTGTCATTTTTTATTTTCGTCTTTTTCCTGCTTTATTTCAAATCACCGTCTTGGCTACTAGGTCAGCAAACTGAAAAGCTTTTCTGGGAACTTTATGTACATTGTGCCGTTTCTGCCGAGTTTTCTGAGAAGGGAGCCTTATTTAGATGGTAAAGAACAATTTTTCTTTCATGATTTTCTAGTGGGCCTTTAGTTTGTTTGGAGCTGTTTTCCTGAAATTTGTGGGTGAATTAAGGCAGGCGTCGGCAAACATTTTCTGTCAAGAGCCAGGTAGAGATTTTTGTCTTTCTGGGCCGTATATCGCAGCTGTGCCTACTCATTGCCATGTAGCTTGGAAGTAGCCAGGGGGGAGATATGTCGGCGATCAGGCATGGTGGTGTTCCGATGAGACTTTATTTATGGATGCTGAAATTTGAATTTCATATACTTTTCCTGTGTCACAAGATATTACTCTTCTTTTGATTTTTTTCCTAACCATTAAAAAATATAGGGCTTCCCTTGTGGCTCAGTGGTTAAGAATCCGCCTGCCAATTCAGGAGACACAGATTTGATTCCTGGTCTGGGACTAAGCCTGTGTGCCACAACTACTGAGCCTGTGCTCTAGAGCCCGTGAGCCACAACTCCTGAGCCCACATGCTGCAACTACTGAAGCCGGTGCGCTTAGAGCCCGTGCTCCACAGCAAGAGAAGGCACCACAATGAGAAGCCCGCACGCTGCAATGAAGAGCAACCCCTGCTCGCTGCAACTAGAGAAAGCCTGCGTGCAGCAACGAAGACCCAACACAGCCAAAAATAATAAATAAATGAAAATAAATTAAAAAAATACATAAACCATTCTTAGCTTGAAGACTGTACAAAAGGAGACAGTGGATCAGTGTTTGTCAACCCTTGCATTAAGGTTTTGGTAAATCATATTATAATCCATGCAGTGATGAGGGCTCTAGAGCTTGTCCGGCCAGCGTCTTGGAATCAGAAGCATCTTTTAGTAATATTCATGGCGATTCCACAGTTTGATCAGGTTAAGGCACTCTTTGCTCCTATGGCTGTGGTCCAAAGTGAGGGGCCCACATGCTTCTGGTTCACTGCGTACGTGGCCCATTTCCAGTTAGAAAACTTAGTGCTTTGAGCCCGGGTAGCTGTTGGGCATGAATTGCCTGACTGCCTCCCTGAAAAGCTGTTAACTTCTTCACTGCTTTTGAAAGGAACTTCAGCTTTATGCATTCTCCAGCCTGTTTTGCTCCTTGCGTTTTTTTTTTTTTCCTCCTGTCTTCTCTGCATTAAAGGTGCATTAGTGTATTCTCAGTGCAACACTTTAGCATTCTTGGAATGGGCAGAGAGCAGTTGTATCCCATAATAGCAGGATAATCAATGGAAAGAGATTGATTGCCAGGTTGTAAATCATGTGAGAGAATTTGATGATATCAGCTTCGGGGGGTGGGGGGATGGGATCCTATTACGTGTTCTGAATTCTCTGGTTCCTGGAATTAATTTTTTTTTTGTACTTGTAATCATTTGGTGGAACAGCCTTTGCCGTGAACGAGAGGTTGACAAAGAACAGGTGAGCTGTCCCGCATGCTCCCTCCTTTCCTCACTATCCGTGCTCACCCTGGTATAATTTCAGATCTGGGATGTGAAACGCTATTTCTATAGCCATAGTCAGCACTGCAGAGTGGAATACACTTAGGCTGTCAGAGTTGAAAGAACATTTATTCCTCCATATTCAAAAGTGAAGGAAAGAACATTTATTCCTCCATATTCAAAACTGAAGAAAATCACACCCTTTAGACTAGGACACTAAAAAACCTAGCAGCATTCTAGCAAATGCAATTACCAGCAATAGAAAGCAAAGGACTTTTTTATTTTTTTCATTTTTAAGAGAAATAAACTGTGCCTTTTACTTTCTGACTTAATGCAGAGAGATGAAAATATGCTAAAGACTTTTTTTTTTTTAAGGCAGAGACCAGAGACATTTTGGAATCTTGCCATCTAGCAAATCCAGCTTCCCTTTTTAAAGCAAAGCATCAGGATTGCTTCAGTATTTAGGTATTAATATTCCCTTGTGGCTCAATCAGCTCTTTGAAAATGAATTTCTCGGCACTGCTGTCACAATTAAGAAAGACATGCTGAGGTAAAAGGGAATTTGTATGTTTCTTAGATTGGAAGGATGTGTTGAGTCAAATGAACATTCTTTCAAGGTTAAATTATCTATTTAAAACCCTCCCAATTATAGTGCGAGGTACAATCTTTGATGAGATTCCGGGAGAAGAGATGACAGTCGGTGGGAGAGAGATTCTCTTTGTATGGAAGAAAGCTGTTGGACATTGTTTATTATCTGGGAAAATGGTTACATAAATTGAACATGGTATAGTCTCAGTAAATGATGAGCCATTATTGGGTCACTGAAGGCCTCATAAGAGGACAGGGGTGGATTCTTTGTGCTTTTTTTTTTTTTAAGAATTGTGAGATGACCATCAACAGAAAACCACCGGCAGTATTCTGTGACCTTTCTGCATGCAGTCTGACCCAAGGAATTTGGATGGTGTATACAGTTTTGCTTAAAAGGTGGTCTCATAGCCTGGCTTTCTAGAACAATCATCCAAGTCCTACTGGCTTTACCTCAGAAATAAATCTTGACTCTCTCTGGCCAGAGCTCTCCATCTCCTATGATACTGACTTGGTCCAGGCCACCATCCTGCCTAGGAGGCAGCCTACTAAGTAGTCACCCTGCTTCAGAAACATATTCCCGTGACAAATGATAAATTCAGATTCTTACCTAGGGGCCTGCCTCCATTTCTTACATCTTCTCTTACTGTCCCCACTCATTCACTTGCTCACTTATGCCGGTCTTCATGGCTAGGATGGTCCAACAGTTCTGGCTCCATCCTGTCTCAGCATCCTTACAGTTAGTTGCCTGGAGTTGCTTTGATGTAACAGTTGAGTATAGACCCTGGAGCCAGACTGGTGTTCAGACCCTGGTCGTGCTACTAACTAACCTGGGTGAGTTACTGAAAACTTTCTGTCTCAGTTTCCTCATCTTTAAGTTGGGTGTAATAATAATTCTACTTGATAATACTTTTTTTGTTTGTTTTTAAGGTTTTTTGGGTTTTTTTTGGCTGCACCGCAGCAGCATGTGTAACTTCCCCAACCAGGGATCGAACCCATGCCCCCTGCAGTGGAAGCGTGGAGTCTTAACCAGTGGACCACCAGGGAAGTCCTTTACTTGATAATACTTAATAATGCTACATAAGGTTGTTGTGAGGAATAAATGAGTTAAAATATGGAAAGCACTTAGACCGTTGCTTTGCACTCAGTAAGATTGTATAAGAGTTAGATGATGGTACTGTTTTCTTTTACAATCAGCATCATAATTGCCATCTCTACCCCGTGGATTTTTGTGTTTGCTCTTTCTCTTGTATATCTCAGTGCAAATGTCCTTTCTGAGTGACCTTCCCTATTCACCTTCTGACCTTCCCTATTCACCTTCCCTATTCACCTTCCCTATTCACCTTCATGCCTTCCATAGCCACATTGTACTCTAACCATTACAGGTTAAAAAAAAATTTTTTTTTAAACATAGAAGAAAATACAACCTACAGAATGGGAGAAAATATTTGCAAATGATGAAACTGACAAGGGGTTAATTTCCAAAATATACAAACAGGTCATACAACTCAATATGAAAAAAACAACCCAATCAAAAAGTGGACAGAAGACCTAAATAGACATTCTCCAAAGAAGACATACAGATTGGTCAACAGGCACATGAAAAGATGCTCAACGTTGCTAATTATTAGAGAAATGCAAATCAAAACTATAATGAGGTATCACCTCACACTGGTCAGGATGGCTATCATCAAAAAGTCTACAAATAATAAATGCTGCAGAGGATGTGGAGAAATGTAAATTGGTTCAGCCACTATGGAAAACAGTGTGGATGTTCCTTAAAAATCTAAAAATAGAGCTACCATATGATCTACAATCCCACTCCTGGGCATATATCTGGAAAAGACAAAAACTCTAATTCGAAAAGACACATGCACCCCAATGTTCATAGCCACACTATTTACAATGGCTAAGACATGGAAGCAACCTAAATGTCCATCAACAGATGAACAGATAAAGAAGATGTGGTATATATACTGTGGAATATTACACAGCTATTAAAAAGAATGAAATAATGCCATTTGCAGCAACATGGATGGACCTAGAGAATATCATACTGAGTGAAGTCTTCACTCAGACAAAGACAAATACTGTATGATATCACTTATATGTGGAATCTAAAAAAGAATACACATGAATTTATTTACAAAACAGAAACAGACTCACAGATGTAGAAAACAAACTTAAGGTTACCAAAGGGGAAAGGGGGTAGGGAGGGATAAATTAGGAGTATGGGTTTAACAGATACACACTACTATATATAAAATAGATAAACAATAAGGATTTACTGTATGGTATTGGAAACTATATTCAATATGTTGTAATAACCTCTAGTGGAAAAAAATCTGAAAAAATGTATAACTGAATCACTTTGTTGTATATCTGAACCTAACACAATATTCTAAATCAACTATACTTCAATTTAAAAAAACGTAGAAGAAATTACAACAAATAAGAGACCACCCCCGGCCCCACAGACCAGTTTGCATCCATTGCCAACCTGGTACCCTATCATCTCTGAACCCTTGTATGTATTTCCTAGAAATAAGGACATTCTCCTATAATACCACACTACATCCACCGAAATTGAGAAATTAACTTTGACACTACACTATCATTTAATCCTTAGACCCCGTTCAGATTTACCCAGATTCTCCCAATTTAAAAAGGAGCCATTTGAAGTCATGTGCTAGTTGTTGTGTCCTTTGTTTCTGGAACAATTCCTCAGGCTTTCCTGGACCTTTATGACCTTGACAATTGTGAAGTTAAGAAACCAATTATTTTGTAGGCTGTCCATCAATTTGGGTTTGTCTGAGGACTCTTCACAGTTAGATTTGGATTATGTATCAGGGCAGAAATATCACTGAAATGTTGCTCTGTTCCTTTCATTGCATCTTATCACATGATTTCCATGTGTCCCTTTGCTGGTGATGTTAAATCTGATCACTTGATAAAGGCAACATCTGCGAGGCTTCTCCATTGTGAAGTTACTCTTTTTCCCCTCTTGTATTTTGTGGATAGGTACTGTAAGACCATTCTCCTTAAACTTTCAAGCTGTTTATTTATTGCATCAGTTGTAACTCATGGATTTCTATTTTACTTAATGGGTTATAATATATTACTGCCATTATTTAGATGCTCACAGTCCGGTTGTGGGAGTTCCTTCCAGCCCATTCCTGTGTCCTTTTGACATGTGTTGCTTTCATTATTTCAGTGCTTTCTTACTTTCTGGAACAAGAAGTTCTAGGTTCATTTTGTACTTTGCTGGCCCCATCCCTGGATTTGACCAAGGAGTTGAGGAGCCATGGAGCTCTGATTTCCTTTTAGGGGAGAATGAGATTTAGAAACCAAGATCTGGGCACTAGGTGTGTTCATTGCTCCTGAGATGTTACAGCCCCCAGACCCTTTTAGTGGACACAACTGGGGATTGTATATGTCTATGTATGTACACACACACACATTTACATCTGTATTTGTTTGTTTATTTATTTTTAAAAAACCTTTGACTTGAGTGACTTTATTTATTTATTTTTGGCTGCATTGGGTCTTCGTTGCTGCAAGTGGACTTTCTCTAGTGGTGGCGAGTGGGGGATACTCTTCGTTGCGGTGTGCAGGCTTCTCATCGCGGTGGCTTCTCTTGTTGCGGAGCGTGGGCTCTAGGCACGCGGGCTTCAGTAGTTGTGGCTCGCGGGCTTAGCTGCTCCACGGCATGTGGGATCTTCCCGGACCAGGGCTCGAATCTGTGTTGCCTGCATTGGCAGACGGATTCTTAACCACTCCACCAGGGAAGTCGCACATTTGTATTTATTATTGTGTTTTTATGTATTAAAAATCAGAGTCCACTACCTCCAATTCCATTTTAACACCACATGGCTCAATTTAGTTTTCTCCTTTCTGTATTTGTAACTCCCTCCTCTTACCAGTGAGAAACCGAGTTCCTACTATCTTGAATATAGTTACTTATTCAATCACTTGCACCCTATGTTGGGCCACTCTTCCACATAGACACCCTCTTTAACTCTCTGAGATGCCAATACTCCATGCCAAATCCTTCTCCCCACCACCTCCCCTCCCTCCCTCCAGACCCAGAAGCCTTCTTCACCATACTTGGGCACCACCTGTGGACAGATTTTTGCTTTTATGGAAAGAAAGTGGTAGCTCTTATCTCCTGGCAGAGAGCAGCCCTATGCCAAGGTACTCAGCTTGGCAAGCTGGGGCGTGGGCTGGATTTCACTTCTTTAGATTGACCTTTGTGCTGTACATGGAGTACCCAACTTTATGTGGCTCTTGATGACTCTACCCATGGCTACACTGGATTGGTTGATGGTGGGGTCCTAACCTACCTTGGGGCTGAGGCACTGAGCTGTTCTTCCAGGTATGCTGCTGTGTTGAACCAAGGGGATTAGAATTTTGGAAGAAGTTGGAGGTTTGAGAAATGATGTTACTAGTAACTGACTTCCTGCCTGTGGCACTGGAAGATAAAGTCTGGTTGGACAGATGCACAAGAAAGTTGATGGACAGACAGGGCATGGAGATGGAGGACTTTTGGAGGCTTCATAGAGGAATTGAGTGCCTGATCCTAGTTTGTGTCTGAGATTAGCTGCATCCCTGTCCTTGGTGTTTGAGTGGCATCCCCATATTCTTAACACTAAATTCACTCTTGAAGTTAAGCTACTTCAACCTAAGCAAGTCATATGGCCAATCCCCAAGTCAAGGGACAGAGAAGTACTCTGTGGAACTGTACAGTTGACTGGCAAAGGACCTGGATGCAGGGGCCAATTACCCAATCTACAATGGAGAGGTCGTATTGTTCGCTAAAGGCTAACCCCTGAGTAAGTGGCATTTAATCACTCTTGTGTTACTTCTGGATAAAGTAGTAAAAGGGGCTTGATCTGCATGTGCGTTTATCAGGGTGTGCAGGCGATTGAAAAGAGGATTCCTCTCCTTGCTTTCTCCTGTCCTCTTGTGTATAGGAAGTTTACTTTCAAGAAGATAGCATTAATCAGATACAGAACTTCTTCCAAGAACCAGATGGCCTTCATTTCTTTCTTCCTGATTAGCTATATAAAGCTAATTGTCCAACTGAGAGAGGCTTAATTTTACGGGCTTGCATGGGAGCCATGCTTATTGTTTACAGCTTTCCACCCGCCTCTTTCCTTCCTTGCCAGAGGCTCTGCTCCAGCAGGGGAACCTGAATCTAACATTTATGAATTTTGGAAGAAGTTGAATTTTTAGGAGTCACCACCTACTGGATAGGTATGGGAGCATTTCTCTTTAATCCTGCAGGTTAAAGGTAGCATGTGTTCTTCTGAGGTCCTCTGTTCTATGTCTTCTTTTATTTGTCTTATTTTAAGTGGTTTTGACCGGCAGCAGGAGTTTGTATGGTGGTTTTCAGATAATGTCTGCATTAATGTTCTGTAGGCAGAGGACTGATGGTGCTGGAGACCATATTAAGGAATTGTAATATAAAAATTACACTGAATTACAAACATGCAGGGGCATATTATTATAGCTAATTATTAAGCTTACCAAGAGGCCAACTGGTTACTATTTAGCGTGGTGGGAAAACTATATTGCGTCAGTGGAAACACTGCGCTGAAATATCGTGCCTTTTAGGCAGAGTGAAGATAATAGTGTCTGGAATACAGGATCAGCCATGTGCTGTGTGAAAGATGGCAGGCTTAAAAAAACTATTTGTACTTCTGGCAAATTGTCTTAACATAATCCACATACCTTTCTAATTTAACATATGAAAGGTAAACAAAGTTTAAACTGAAGTTATATCCATTAAGAAACTGGTAAAATAGTTAAGTCTCCCAAGCCTAGACTCCAGTGTTGGGTGTGTGTGTGTCCTGCTCACATATGAATTGTGAATTCATATTGCATTCCCTTGTAAGGATGTGCCGTTTTTGATGAAGACTAGAACATGGTGGGGTATATTCTAAATGAAGCCTGATTATAATTGCAGATGGCAGTTGAGCTTTTGGAAGCTGGTTTCTTTAACTGTTAAATAAAAATTGTCTTTTTTAGTATTGGTTTGTAGACATTCAGTGGTGGTTGTTTAGGGGAAAAAACAACAACCACTTTTGCCTCTTTATTTCCATTAAATTAAATCTCACAGCATATCCATCTACTGTTAAGGGGGTTTGACTCTGAAGAAATTTTTCTGAAGGCTTTCTTGACAGTCGATTAAATGAAAACTTTTGGTCCAGAAAGCTGAACTTTCTGGAGGCTTTCTTTTGTTGAATATGGAAAACCTGTGACAGGTATTTTCCACGTGTTCTTCTCTGGATAGTTATTGAGCCAATGCAATAATAAAGTGGCAGGTTTTCTTTTTTTTAAATATAAGGAATGCCTTTCACTATTAGTAGACTTTTAATGATCAAAATTAGTACCTTAGCCTAGCCTTCTTCTGTTTGGCAGGCAAACTTGACATTGTTCAGTGTCCCAGAAAGGTTTATGGTTGTGATAGGCATTGCCTGGGTGTGCAGTGGATTTATGCTTCTTGTTCCCAGCTTATCGACCACATACATAAAATTTCTGCCTGTTGATGTGTATGTAGACCCACTAGACCAGTGGTTTGCAACCAGGGGTTCACAGTTTTGCACGCCCCCTCCCAAGGGGACATTTGGCAATGCCTGGAAACACTTTCAGTTGTCAGGAATGGGAGGTGGTGCTACTTTCCTTTGGTTGGTAGAGGCCAGGGATGCTGCTAAACATCCTGCAGTGCACAGACCAGCCTCCCACAGGAAAGAGTTATCTGGTACAAAATGTCGATAGTGAGGCTGTTGAGAAGCCCAGAACTAAGCAGTGGACGCAGAGGATCTCCCTTTGTTTCCCACCGTCAAAGTGGGCATGGATTCGCCGTGGATCTGCGCCATCTTATCGTCCCATTACAGTACCAGTGGGTAGTACATTAAATTAAGGAAGAATTGTTAAGGAATAGTGTTTTCTGGAAGTATTCAACAAGGAAGTCAAAGGGAGAGATGAACCAGCAATGTGTTAGGTAAGTGGTGTCTTGGAAGAGCCAGCGTTTGTAACAGGCTTTGGGGACGATGGATTGCTTTGTCCCCCCGGAAGTCTCCTTTTGTTAGAGTAGGTGTCACCCTTGAATGTTAGTTCTTGTAGGTGACGGATTCATCAAAAGTTGGTGATGAAAACATCTTAATAAACAACATCACACAATCATGTTTCTCCTTCACAATGAATTCTGCCTAATGAAGATGGGCGGTGTACAGCCACCACTGCTTAATTTTGTTGCATTTTGTGTACACAGCTCAGAAAATTAAGAGACCAGGGAACTACTCTTGAGCAGAATGTAAAAGGACTTTCTTGAATGGCAGCACTTTTGATGGTTTTTTTTTTTTTTTTTTTTCCCTGACGTACGTGCCTGGAGGAATAAGAGAGGAAGATGTCAGGGGACTTATAAGCAGCTGATAACAACAGGCTTCATTTACATTTTGTAGTGTGTATAGCCCCCGGTCCTTCAAGCACATGTGTAGGGAATTGAAATTGCAGTTTGCTTATTGTGTGTTGGCAGTAATCTTTCCAAAAAATTTGTATGTTTCAAAATCAGGCAGCCAATAGCAGTAGCCAGTGATATATGGGGCTATTGATGTGAATTGAATTTGCAGAGGGAAAATGGGATTTGTTGCAGTATGAACTTGTAATGAGGTGGCCCCACAGATTTGTAATGGTCAGCCATTGTTTATGCCAAGAATCAGCTAGGAATCAAATACCTTTCAAAGGGAGGCAAATAAAACTTGAGTTTTCTTTCTTTTTCCAGCTACTGGAGTGGTTCCAAAGTGATGTCATTTGGTTTGGCTCTTCAGGGTACTGGAAGTTAACAAATTACCCTTTTAATAAGTGTGTGGATCATTGGTCTTCACTGATCTCAGTTACTGTCTTGTAAGAAAAAAAAAATTGGACCCGTGCCCTCAATATATGTGTATTTATTTTTATCTATTATGTATATGTGTACTTACACTAAAATATTATGTAAATTATAAAATGTAAAAAAATGTAAATCATGTAAAAAAACATTTATGGGTAAAAGGTTAAATTTTTCATATCCCCAAGGAATCATCTTAGGTACCCCTGGGTGCTTGGCGCTGGAAATGACAGGCCTTAGGTGACATTGTTAGGTGCTGGAGAAGACTGGCCTAAGGCCTTCCCTTCCATACTGCAGGCATCTCTTTAAAATATGCGACTTAATCTTGAACGTTTACTATGATTGTGTGGTGTGAGCTGCAGATGGGATTGGGTTAATACCAGACATTCAGAAGTGGTTCTTCTCCCCAGGTGAGATGTGTAGAATAGAAATGCAGTAAGTCGGGGAAAGCTGACCTCATGTTTTATCTGAATGCTCTGTCTTAGAAGTTTACTGCCTGATTTATCTGGGTAATTTTCCCCTTGCCTCCTTCCCTTCTTTCCTTTCTTTTTTTCTTTTCTTTTTTTTTTTTTTTGGTGCCAGGGGAAACTGGGACGCAGTAATTCCAAATATATTTCTAACCCCCCTAAGAGTAGGGGGTTTGAAGTTAGAATAATTACAGTCTACGAATGACTGAATGGAAGAATTAATACATTTATCCCTTAGTCGAAACTATGCTGCTTAGGTGATTTTGGTGGGCAAGCTGGTAAATTCCTCTGATTCCTTGTTTTCTTTTCTGCGGAGTGGGGATCATTGCTAACCCCTGTAGTTTTCTGTAGAATTAAGTAGGGCGTGTATGTGAAATAGCCAGCATAGGGCATTAGGTGAATGTCCATTTAATAATGGTGTATTTATTTTCAGTAGCCCCTGTGCTTCTTGGAATTCTTTTTTTTTTTTTTAAGGTAAGAAGTGGATTTATTTAGAGAGATGCACATTCCATACACAGAATGCGGTCCGTTTCAAAAGGTGAGTGGCCATGGGAGAAACACATTCCACACAGTGTGGGCCATCTCAGAAAGCGAGAGCGTTCTTGGAATTCTGAAAGTATTTCTTGAATGTCTTCACTTACTCTGGCCAACACTGATTTCCCCGACCTCAGAGCTCTTAGATACCAAAATGACTAGTGGTACAGTATTGCTGGGCACAGTTATCCCATCATTCACTTATGTGTTCTTTCCCTTTCCTTCTCCCCAGGTAAATTCAGTTTCAGGAGGGTGGAAACCAAGTCTTAACTTTCTCTTGCGGTGGGTTGCCTTTTCCTTGCCTCCTTCCCCGACATCAGGCTGAGTGAGTAATCCAGGAACTAATTTTTAGTGGTCAGGTGAAAAGGCATGTGTGGAATCAGAAGACCTACCTTTTGGTTGAATCAGAAGACTTGCTTTGGAATTAGAGAAGGTGAATGAGGTGCAGGGAGCTGGAAAGAGGATTTCAGAAAGGAGATTTTGCTAATTGTAATCAGTGCTAAACAGAAGTTGGTATACTTCTGTAGTTTTCCGTTGTCAATTACTTTGGATGATAATTTTTTTTTTTTTTGCTATTATTTTTAAGTGACAGATTGCAATACATGTTTCAGGACCTGCCACCCATTTTGATTTGAAAGATTATGTTGTCAGAATTTTAGACAGTGCGGGTAAAGACCTAATTTTACTAAATAACAGGGACTTATGAATCTTGTAAATTACTTTCCTCTTGCCACGGCAAGTGTTTTTCTCTGATTTATTATGCGAATTATGGTAAATCCTAGAACTGAACAAAGTAAAACCATTTCATGTCTTTTAGAATCTGTTTTCTGGTTTTGCTCATTCTGTAACAGTCTTACCTTAATAGGCAAGAAGTATAAATGGTGTGAATTACTAAGCAAAGGTAAAGGACAATATATTTTGGTTATTTCCAGTTAGCAACCAGCCTCTTAATGAATCAGATTAAGTGCCTCAGTCACTTCCTTTTTTTACTAGTTGTCTTTAGGAAGGCACATTTGCACCCTGAGTACAATAAAAGGAAATTAGTATTTTGCTACTTTTACTAAAAGTAATAATATTCCTATTTTCCTGTTATCGAGTGTCAGGCATCACCCCCTGCAGCTGAAGAAGAGACTAATTTTCCACTGTGTGTCTTAATATCAGGGAAATCTCTCACATGCTTATCAAGCTGATAAAAGAGGGTTTTCCTTGATTGCTAATAATGGGATGGATTCTGAAAGCCTTAGTCAAAATTTGGCTTTGGAAGGCTACTACAGGTTTATTTTCAGGATGAAGGAAAAATGAGACAACCAACTTGGAAAGGGCAGGAACCAGGACAGGGGGAGCTAACTGGCCAACGGGGTATTGGAAAGAGTTGACCCCTCCCGTGTCTTGGTTTTAGGGGTAACGCTCAGCTCAAGAACAAGATGCATTTCTGGGAGAGGTTCTGGTTGGCATGGCAGGGCGGGACAGGATGCCTGCATGGATAATGCAGGGGAAAATTGGGGGATTATAACCTGGAGAAGTGGGGGGGAAAGGACCATGCAGTTAACTACAGCTGGAGATGTCTTTCTCTTAAGGTTATCCGTTTCATGACTTCAATCATGGAGTGGATTGCCAAATCTTGAAGCAGGAAGGGCTCCAAATCCCTCCTGGAAATGAGTGGGTGACTTGTTCAGGGGGTGCTACAGCTGTGGGTGATGCTCAGGTTAGTTTTCATTACCTTTGCATCTAGCATCAGGCTAGAGAATTTGGTTCCTGAGTGATGTTATCTAACACTGGGAAGGAAAATCTCTTTCAGTTAGCAGAGATAAAGTATTGACAAGGCAGTGGAGTGGATGCCTATAAATACAGGCCTTCTATAATTGGAAAGGAGCAAAGAAGACGGGAAGAAAACTTCCAGTTGCTGTTTGCAGAGGCTGAGTAAAGGACTACCTGTGAAAGGCTTCACCTGTTCGAGGACTATAACTATCACTTGACTAAACAAACATCCAGGGGATTAGTAGCAGGCAGGGTATGTCTATTCCTAAATTTTACTGGTAAGCACTGAATGCAGCCTCTAGTACTTATTCAGAAAATGCCGTCATTTGGGGGCACGTCAGAGGCACTGTTGGCCCGACTGCTTTCTTGGATACTCAGAGGTTCTCACTTTACCCAGAAACCCAAAAGGAGAGGCAGCTGAGCTCAGGAGCCACTCCTGGGGGACCAAACTCTCTCCAACTCTTTTTCCATTAGGACCACCCTTTCATAAGGTTTCGGGTTTGCAGAGGGTGACGTATAGCACGGTGGTTCCAAGTATGGTTTTGGGATTAAGATGAGATTTGGATGTGAATCCTGACCCTCCCACTTAATAGCTGTGAATGTGGGCAAGTTTCTAACCTCTTTGGGCCTCTGATAGATTTGCTTAATTAAGGTTCGTTTCCTCCTTCCTTGTAACTGGATCTTTGTATCAATATTATTGGGGATTGCAATGAACCTAACAAAACCCCTTGCTTTACTACCTTTCCCATGCGAATAGGGATGGTTGACGAGTCACAAGAAGAAGTTGTTGTCTGGGGTTTCCAGGAAAGTTGTTCTGAAGGGATTCATTCAGTTGGGAAGTGTGCTCTTTTTGATATTTCATATTTTGCATTTTTGATGTGAAATACAGATGTGATAGCTTGGAGCTACAGCCGCCATTCTGAGACCAGGAGGGAAAGGCCAAGGAAATTGCAGAGATGGGGGCATCTTTTACCTGCAGCTACCTACCTCCACACTTCCTATTATATGAAATAAATCAACCCTTATGTCTTTTAAGTCTCTGTAATGGGTCTCTGATAGTAGCATCAAAATATAGTTTCTGCCTCCTACACTACTGTTGGGAAGGTAAGTTGGTGCAGCCACTATGGAAAACAGTATGGAGGTTTCTCAAGAAACTAAAAATAGAGTTGCCATATGATTCTGCAATCCCCCTCCTGGGCATGTATCTGTAGATAACCATAATTCAAAAAGATACATGCATCCCAGTGTTCATTGCAGCTCAATTTACAATAGCCAAGACATGGAAACAACCTAAATGCCCATTGACAGATGAACAGATACCATGGAATACTATTCAGCCATGAAAAAATGAAATAATGCCATTTGCAGCAACATGGATGGACCTAGAGATTATCATACTAGTGAAGTAAGTCAGAAAGAGAAAGACAAATACCGTATGATATCACTTATATGTAGAATCTAAAATATGACACAAATGAACTTATCTATGAAACAGACTCACAGACATAGAGAACAGACTTGTGGTTGCCAAGGGGGAGGGGGTGTGGGAGAGGGAAGGACTGGGAGTTTGGGATTAGCAGATGCAAACAGAATTATATACAGAATGGATAAACAAAAAGGTCCTACTGTATAGTGCAGGGAACTATATTCAATATCCTGTGATAAACCATAATGGAAAAGAATATGAAAAAGAATGTGTGTATGTATGTATAAATATACATATATATGTATTACTGAGTCACTTTGCTGTACACTAGAAATTAACTCAACATTGTAAATCAACTGTACTTCAATAAAATAAAAAAAAAAACACGTAGGTTCCGATATCAAACCTCATAATCCCTGTCTGCAAAATGAGGATAGTAGAACTTATGCTGTGGGGTCATTCTGAAGATTTCAAGACAGCATGTGCAAAGTATTGATTGGTAGCTGCTACTTTTGTTTTGAAATTACACTGCTAGCATTATCACACATAACATATATATTACAGATATAGGTAAATGTATGCGAACCCTACGATTGCTATTACAAAGTACCACAGACTGGGTGGCTCAAACAGCAGAAATTTATTGTCTCACAGTTCTGGAGGCCAGAAGTCCTACATCAAGGTGTCTGCAGGATTGGTTCCTTCTGAGGGCTGTGAGGGAAGGATCTGCTTCAGGTCTCTCTCCTTGACTAGTAGATGGCTGTCTTCTCTCTGTGTCTTCACATTGTCTTCCCTTTATGCATGTCTGTGTCTAGATATCCCCTTTTTACAAAGACACTAGTCATACTGGATTAGGGCACCCTAATGACCTCATTGTAACTTGATTACCTCTGTAAAGACACTATCTTCAAATAAGGTCACTTTCTGAGTTACTGAGGATATATCCAATATACCCTTTTTGGGGGGACACAGTTCAACCCATAATGGTACATATGTAACACACTATCAGTGAAGTTTTAGTCTCTCACCCTTTTTCTGATTACAAAAACTCTTTACCAAAAAAGTCAAATATTCTTTATGAAAAATTGCCTCCCCCCTCCCGCAAGTGTCCTTTTTTGCAAATGACTTTTACCTTAGTTATCTAGATCCTGGAATCAGCGAGGGCTTCTGAATTCGTTGTAGTTTTAAGGCAGTGATTTGTCAGTTCTCATGGCTCTCTTGGATTTAGGTATTCTCTTGGGTAGGTTTTAAGCTCATTACTGAGAAACACAAGAGTCTACTGTGTGTTAGTCCACAGTCTTTAGAATTCTTTAGAATAAGGTATTTATGTGGCCAGTCATACATGTGGGCTGCTTGGTGCTCTTGGTGAATTCATGTGACGGCGATGTCCCAGAGTGTGACCCTACTGTGTGCCCAAGTCTCGCTGCCCCAGGTTACAGCATCTGTAACAATGCCTCGAAACATCTCAGCTTCCAAGCTGAGTTCAGTAATGGAGGACTTGTTTAAATCCTCTTCTGAGTATAAGCATTTAAAAATGCTGAAGGTTCCACCGTTGGAGAATTTCTTCAACTCTATTTAACTCTGGAAAAAAATGTTAGCCCAGTGTTCTTACAGCTGCTTTCTTTTTCTTTGCAAATATTTCAGACATTGGGACCATTACCTCTGGAGTGAGGCAGAGTACTTTATGCATTAAATAAATAACTTTCCTGTCTTGACAGGGTTTTTTTTTGAAGATCACTTTTAGGTGACATTATGTGCTTGGAGGGGCTTGTCTTCAAATAAAAGGCATAATTGAAATACAGCTGAATAGGAATCAAGAGTGGGATTCAAGTATAAGGTAAAATTGATGACATCCCTTATTGCTTTATAGATGAATTACTTTTATGGTGGCCTATTTTAGTTTAAAAACTAAAAATGCATTTTTCTACACTCTAATCATCCGTCCTGACAGCAGCAAAAAAGAAAGGCTGTTCCCCCCGCCCCCCTTCCTTACCACTGATAGTAGAAATTGCTTATTGCTTGAAAATCTATATGTGCCTGATGGTTTGCCATTAAAAAGGGATTTTGTAACCTGAATTCCAGTTTTTATTTAACATAAGGGTTTATATTTTCCGTATTGGCAGGTCGTGGCATGGGTAGGTGACTTGAATGCAGTCTTTTTCATCGAGTGTTACTGTTCAAAATCTATGTGTGTCAAGGAATTGGGAAGGTTTGCATCTGAGCAGGAAGAAGGTGATGTTAGGGTTAGTTCTCTGCATCCACCCAATTATTAACCTTCTCAGAGTAAGGAGCTCAGCCGAGGGAGGAAGATCACCTCCTCTTTAACTGATGTGCTGTGTCTTGCAGCCGGAATCCAATGTTCTAGCAGTGTCAGGAGCAAAAGCTTTGCGGGGGTGGGGAGGAAGGCGGATTGACAAATCATTAAATTGTCACTCAGTATAATTTATATAGTCCATCTCACCGCCTATGATGTATTCTTGAAAAAAAAGAATAATAAATGGAATCAGAGCCAGCTTCTCCCATCAGGTGCTGGGGATAGAGCATAATGTAAAAGCACACACCTGGCATGCCATTAGCAAAACCCAGGATGAGGGAAATTTTATGCTTTACATGACCCCCTTTGTTCAACAAATATATTGAACAGTTAAAAGAGGCAGAGAAGAACCTTTGGATTAAAAGAGCTTAAAGACACATACCAACCAAATGCAGCGCATGGACTTTGGTGGATCCCGATATGATCAAATCAGTGTTAAACTTTTTTTTTTTTTTTTTTGAGTTGGGGAAATTTGGATTAGATATTACCTGACTTACGGTATTTCTGTTACGTTTTTAGGTATAGAAAAGATAGTAGTGTTGTAATTACATTTTAAAAGAGTCCTTGTATTTTAGTGATAGATACTGAATTAGATATGGGGGAAATTACGATGTCTGGAATTTGCTTCAAGTTAATCCAGTTGGAGTGGGGAGTGGGTCGGGGTAAAAAAAGTAAGATTTTCCATATATGTTAATCGTTGAAGGTAGGAGATAGATAGGTGGGGACTCTTCTATTTTTGAATGTTTGAAATTTTCATAACAGGAAATTGAATCATATGAATGACCTACCTGTGTTCTGTTCTTCATGATGGCTCCTGGCTTTATAAGACCTACTTCTTTTTAAGTATTCTTGGGATAATAAATATTTTAATATATAACTTTTTACCTCAAAGTAATCCAGACATAAATATGGTCACTAACTGTAGCAACCAAGCCTCCAAGAATTGACAGGTTTTATTTAATGATCCATTTTCCTTCATTTGAACTCAGCCCTGTGGAATAACGGGAATGTTTTATTCATCAGACTTTGCTTTTTATAAATTGCCGAATGCCTTGGTAGGAATTAGCAGATGTTGAATTATCAGTGGGAGGATTCTTTATTTGCTAAACGCAGTAGAAAGTCATTAAAAGAAGTTTAAAATATGAAAGAATCAAATGGGAGAACTTGGGGGGAAATGAATAAATTTGTTCTCTTGCGTCCTGGGTTTATTAAGGTCAAATGAGGTGCGGCTTAATGTTTTGCAGCTTCATTGTAAACTGAGCCAAAAGGAAAATCTTTCTGCCCTTTGGTCCAACATTCCTGTGTGAAGAGAACAACAGCTACAATGGAACGTTGCCAGGGTTTTTTTGAGGGTCATACCTTAGACCTGAAGTTAAGATAGTTGAGATAAGCCAGGATTTATGTACAGATTTATCCCTGGTCTCGGTGTTGAGCCATTACTTCCAGTTTTGCATTTTTTTTTCATGGTACAAGGTTTTTGTTTTGTTTTGTTTTGAGTGCTCACTGTGTAATCAGCTCTGGACTAGGCACTGAGGAACAAGACAAACCAAAGTTGTATTTTTTTGCTCTTTTTTCTAACCTGAATGTAAACTGTCTCCTGCTCTCTCTCATCTCCCCCCACCCTACCCCCCATTCTTTTATCTTTGTTACCTTTCTCCTTTTCTGGCAACATTGCCCTATCAGTTTGTAATGATATAATCCCTAAGGTGATGGTTAGTTATTTGGATCCGGGGGGAAAAAGCTGGGATTAAGTTGAAGCAGTTTAGAACTGGGTGAGGGTGGGGTGGGGAGCCACCATTTACCCGCTCTGCCTCTGTGCCAGGTTCTGCCCAAAGAAATATCGCATTTGTTCCATGCCCAAATCCCGCAGGGAAAGAATCACTCCCATTTTACAAGGAAGGAGAGGAAGCTTCAGGGAGCTTGAGTGACTTGATCGGTCCTCACGGCTCCTGAGCAACTTTGTTGGTCAGTGTGCCCTCGTCTGTGCAAAATTGTGCCTTAACCAACACGCCGTATACGTTCTCCAGGGTGTAGGTAACGAGGGCAGTTGTTCAGTGAAACCTCCGCCATCTGTTTTCTCCATGATGTTGCTTCTTGCTGATTCTGTATGGGACGTTGAGGGGCAGGGAGGAGGGTCACCTGGGAGACAGGCTTCTTTGCCTTCACTTTGGGCACCTGCCTGAATTGCAAGGTGGCCTAAATTAGATGTATAACTCAGATATCTTCTGGATAGAACAGGGACACAAGAAGGACAAACAGACACTGGTAGCTTGGTGACTGTGAAATGGCTTGGCTCGCTCCTTGTCTGCACTACTGTTTGTCTTAACCACAGAGTTGTAAAGGTCTCCATGATGTGTAATATAGAGAGATCTTTGTGAACACAGCTGCTTACGAGCCCTGGGCATCGGCAGGAAAGCAATATCTTCGTCTTCTTTTTTTAAAAAATAAATTTATTTATGTATTTATTTATTTGTGGCTGCGTTGGCTCTTCGTTGCTGTGCGTGGGCTTTCTCTAGTTGTGGCGAGCGGAGGCTACTCTTCGTTGTGGTGCGCGGACTTCTCATTGCGGTGGCCTCTCTTGTTGCAGAGCACAGGCTCTAGGCACGTGAGCTTCAGTAGTTGTGGCATGCAGGCTCAGTAGTTGTGGCACACAGGCTTAGTTGCTCTGTGGCACGTGGGATCTTCCCAGACCAGGGATCGAACCTGTGTTCCCTGCATTGACAGGCAGATTCCTAACCACTGCACCACCAGGGAAGTCCCAAGCAATATCTTCTTATGGCTTGCAACTGGTAATACTTTTGTGGTCTCTCGTAAGCAGGAGATAAAAAGAGTAAAGGTTTCTTGGAGACTGTTTTGAAGGCCTGGGGAGTTTGTGAAGTGTAGTAAGTGGATTCCAGCTGATCTAGAGGCTCTCCAAGTTAACCGGTGTTTTGAGTGTGCCCATCTTCAGCTTTGGGCTCCTTTTGCCTTCAAGACCTCTTTTGTCAGGTTGGCGAGGAGCATCGTGCCAGGAATGAAGCCCGGTGTTGGAGCAGAACGTTTGAAAACAGATGGAGAGCAGCAACTTCAAGTAATAGACAGTAAATCATCGAATTGGAGAAGTTACTCAGGCTGGGGTACTGTGCCCAAAGGCACCAAGCATAGGCTGATGACGGAGATGGTCACTTAAGTGGTGTTTCTTGGCCACAGGGCAGTAGGAGTTGTTCAGCTGGATGTGTGCTTTAAATGTGTGATGTTATTAGTAGGAAATAAAATGGTGGGGAGAGAACTGGAGGCTTGCTCTGGATCTTTTTGATGGAGTTGCTGGCTGGAGCAGATTTTGAGATGAGTATTCATTTAGGTAAAGGGGTTGTCACGCTCCTCATTCTGAAAGAGTTTACTTGAGCTAACTCAATATGCATAGATTTCACTGTTCTGGCAATCTACCTTCCTATATGAATTAAAAAGCCGCAGAAAAAGTAAACGTTTAAGTTTTCTTCAATAAAACGTTTTAGGTACTAAACTATAAAATCCCTAGTTAAGACTTTAGCAGTCTATGCTTCCCTATTAATAGTGACTTTTTTTTTTTTTCCAAATCAAAGATGTTTTATCTTGTCATCCACCCCCAATCAGAAAAAGAAGTTACTATCTTTTTTTGGAGAGTTCTTTGGGGGAATCTTTTTAAAGGTTGGTTTGCTACCAAGCTGCGTTCTTGGCTTTCCCCAATCAGTGGAAATGGACTAGAGGCCAGATAAGAAATTCAGGCAACGCTTTATTGGGGCACCTGCTGCAGCAGGGCGGAGCGAGAACAAACAACAGGTTCCCTTGCTTGCTGGCTCCCTAAGCGGGGGGCGAGCTTGTTACTTGGGTGAGGGTAGGAATGTGTCCAGGGGTCGGGCGGGAGGGGTGACTTAGGTGGTTGGCTCACCCCTTAGGTGGTGTTGTGTGCAGGGGGCATGCGCAGTACCTTGCTTTTGCTGCCGAAAGCCTTCTTTTTTGCTCCAGGCTCTTCAAAAATGGCGGTTGGGGTTTTTTGGTTTCTTTGTATCTTTTGGGCCCACATTTGCCCCAGCTGCTATGCACGCAGTTATTTTTAGTCCCATACAGTTTCTTTGTATTTTGTTGCTAGGGGACACGTTGTGTCCAGGTGCAAGCACTGCAGCACTGCAGCAAAGGGCCCCAGGTCCCAGCCTGTCTCAGGTTCAGTGGAAGAAATTTTCCAGTTCAGTTGACATTCTTTGCAGTGTGTTTGTGGTTTGGCATGGTTCAAAATATTTATCATGTCAAGTTCCTTCGACAACAGGGGTAGAAAGAAATATTAGTGTACTTTCCCCAAGGTGCTCTAGTAATTGTCAGCTACTTAGAAATGTATCTTTAATGAGAGAGGAGGACATCCTGCCTTTTGTGACAACATGGATGGACCTTGAGTGCATTATGCGGAGTGAGAGAAGTCAAGCAGAAAGACAAGGACTGTGTGGTTATCACTTGTACGTGGAGTCTAAAAAGGCCCAAATTAAAAAAAAAAATCCGTGTAAACGGAGTTCCCTGGTAGTCTAGTGGTTAGGAATTGGCGCTTTCACTGCCGTGGCCCAGGTTCAGTCCTTGGTCAGGGAACTGAGATCCTGTAACCCAAGTGGCATGCCTGCTCCACGCCGCAAAAAAAAAATCTAAGAAAGCCCAAATTCTTTATCTCAATTAGTCATCCCCAAAGGCGACAGTCCTGTAGGTAACCATTATCTCCACTCACGTGTAAGAAACCCAAATCATAGAAACGAAGCAACTTGTCTGTAGACAGAAAAGTATTAAAAATTATACCCAGGTGTTAAGAACGAAGGACACAAAAATTAACATGTGTGCCAGTTCTGACTGAAATCTTCAACCACTGTATTATTCTGCTGTCCAGGAGATTCTGGCTTCCTCGCTTTGTTTTCTAGATATTCCCCAGTGTTTCCTTTAGACTGGATAAGGACTCAACCATGAAGTAAGTTCTGAACACCAGATCAGGGACTTTATAGAAGGTTTAAAACACCAGCCACCGCAAAATCTTTGCCTGATTACAGTCTAGATTCAAATCTTCTGATTCTAGTTTTCTCTATTTAGGTTGCCTGTTTCACTTGTTTTTTTGGAAAATTCTTACTCTCTAAAGTTTTAATTGAAACATAGCTTCCTCTGTGGAGCCTTTTCTGATCTCCTGAGATCAACAGGTTCTTCTTCCCCATATAAGACCCTTGTTTCTTACACATGGCTTCACTGAAACATGTGTTCTCATAATTATTTTCCTTAAAGTCAGTAAGTCCTATGGAGTGTGAGAGGCCATTTTTAATCTGCATAGCACAGTGGTTCTCGAACTTCAACACGAATCAGAATTATCTGGGACTATTTTTTTCTTATTTTTGGCCGTGGCACGTGGCACACAGGATCTTAGTTCCCTGACCAGGCATTGAACCCGTGTCTCCTGCAGTGGAATCGCAGAGTCATAACCACTGGACTGCCAGGGAATTCCCCTATCTGGGACTCTTTAAAACTCAGACTACTGACCCTTCCCCCCAGAGATTCTGACTCTGTAGGTCTGGGGTGGGGTCCTGGAATTTACATTTCTCACAGCCCTGTTGCTCTCCCTCCTGCTGGGCTGGACTGCAATTGGCGAAGCACTCACCTGTCAGCTGACACATAACAAGTGAGATGAACCCCTGACTGTAGACTGATATTTATTCCTCAGAACAAGGTGCTAATAAGTTTTCAGTATGAAAAGCGATGAACTAGTAACAGTCAGGTGTGAAACTGGTTCCCGCACAGGGAGAAGGGATTCTCAGAAGAGACAATGGACGTACACTCCGGGTTTCATCTTCCTCTCCAATCTTCCTTATTTCGAACTGAGAGTAGAAAGTGGAAAGGGAGACTCGTAACTTTGAAAGAAAAGAGGAACTTCAGATTTGTGTGTCTTCTGCTTTGTGTCTGTAGTTACTTTGATGCATTTATCAAAAATACAAAAACTATTTCAGTTTGCATTATTTTGGTGGGGTGGATGTCACACAATAGGAATGAGACTTGGATTTTAAACATTTTATGGAACCCATTAGATTTAAAATGATTGTCTGAGTCTACATGAAATTAAGTTAATAAACTGGTGTTCTTCAATAAAATAACTTCACATTTTGTATTATTAAAAAAATAAGTAAAAAAGCCAAACTCATAAAAAGCAGGAAAAAAATGTGGGTTATCAGGGGATGGGAGTGGGAGATAGGACAGATATTTAAGGATACAAGCTGAAAACAAGTAGTAAATAAGCCCTAGAGATCTAATGCACGGCATAGTGACTATAGACAATATTTTGTTATAATCAACAAATTTGCTAAGATACTAGAACTTAATTATTCCAACCACTAAAGAAAAGATACTTATGTAATGTGATAGAGGTGCTAATTAGCGCTGCAATGGCAGTCATATTGCAATATATAAGTGTAACATTAACATGTTCTACACCTTAAATTCACACAATGTTATATATCAAATATGTATCTTTAAGATTAACTAAAATTCAAATCTTGAGACTGGGTGCAGGACTATTATTGTCATTGAGGAATCAAAGCTAATGGTTACAGTTTTATAGATATAACTTGATATTGTATAGTTATTAAAAATAAATAAATGCCTTTATTTTGATCCTCTCAGGGTTTGTTAAGTGAGTATATTATTTTCTAAAAATTACGTTTGTTATCTACAAATACATGTTGCCAAAGTTTTTAAGCCCTTTGTTTTTGCAAACAGTTCGAATACCGTAAGAATCTTTATTCTGCTCACATGTTAAGGAGATTCTTGCTCAGTAGAGAAAAGGGATATTGCAAACACATGGAAAGCTTCCCTTTGGTTTTTCAGTGATGTTGGCACTGGTGGTATAGATATGAACGAGACATGGATCCTCCTTTTAAGGAATTCATAATCTGGTGACAAAGAAGGACAGGTAAATAATCAATTGCAATAAAATGATGTAGAGGCTCTGATTGTAGTCTAGAGTGCGGACAGTGGAAGTCAGTAATAGGGAGTTATCAGTTCTGCCAAAGTGAGGTTTGAGTCAACAGTCTATAAAGTATAGAAGAAGTGATAAGATACATAGAAAATGCTTATAATATTGGATAGAAAGCAGTAAGTGTTGAAAGAGGTGGACAGATAAAGTGCTTTGTGTTTCTAGAAAAAGAAATGACTTCTCTTTTAGATTAGGGAAGCCTCAGTAAAGCTAATGATAATTTTGCTGTACATTCAGCAGCATATTTCAGTTTGCAAAGAACTTTCAAAGTACATCATCTGCTAAGTTCCACAGAAAATCTGGGAGGCAGTTGAGATATATTAGATACTGGCTTATATTAGATACTGGCAGTTGAGATATATTAGATACTGTGTGACATATTGAGGGTCACACAGCAGGTGATTACACAAGCGTGTGTTTGAGTTCAGCATTTCTGACCTTTTATTCCACAAAGAACCAGAGTGATCGCATCATTACTTCCTTTGTTCTCCTCTCCCCTCCTTGCCCATGGCTTCCGAGGGTAAAGGTTTTGCTCTGGATCATGGCCCGTAAGTCTCCACATGATCTGGCTCCTATCTTCCCCCAGGACTAGCCTTGGACAAGCCCCCCTGCTTACCTTGTGTTCTGGCTGTTTCAGGAACACACCAGGCTTGTTTCCACCCCAGGATTCTTATACATGCTTTTCCAGTTGCATTGATTTAGTTCATTGTTGGAATATCACCTCCTCAGGGAGGCTTCCTTGACCTCTGCATGTAAAACTCACCCACCTTCCCATCAGCCTCCATCTCTGTTCTCTGTGTCATTTTTGTTATGACACTTAGCACTATCAGAAGTTATAATTTTCTGTTTATCTGTTTGATGGCTTGTATTCCCAACTGGAATGTGAATTTTATGAAGGGAGGGTGGCAGGGATTTTTTTGTTGTTCACTGCTGTTTCCGTAGTGCTTGGGATATAGGAAGTACTTGATAAGTATTTATTAAATTAACAAATGAGTATTTAATTGCTTAAGGTATGATTGAGGTAGTTTTCCAAGAGCCAGAAATGAGTACCATTGAAGTGACTATAATTTCCTGCTTAAAGATTGGAAATCTGGAATTTAATTGAGGGTAAGGCTGATGTGAAACACAAACTTTTAATTTCATTTTTGGATGGTTCGTTGCTAATGTATAGAAATATGATTGATTTTTGTGTATTCATCTTGTATCCTGCAACCTTATTGACCTGTTAGCTCTGATAGGTTTTTTTGTGGACTCCTTAGAATTTTCTATATGCAGAATCATGACACGTGCAAATAGCGATAGTTTTACTTCTTCCTTTCAAATCTGGAAGCCTTTTGTTTCTCTTTCTTGCCTAATTGCCCTGGCTAGAACCTCCAGTGTAGAAGTGAAGAGAAGCGGCCTCTGGAATAGAAGTGGTGTGAGAGCAGACACTGTTATCTTCTTGATCTTAGTGGAAAAGCCTACAGTCTTTTGAGTATGATGTTCGCTGTAGGTTTTTCATAGATATCCTGTATCAGGTTGGGTAAGTTTCCTTTTATTCCTCTTTTGCTGAGTGTTTTTATTATGGAAGGGTGTTGGATTTTGTCCAATGATTTTTCTGCAGAAAATTAAACTTTTAGACTAGAATACTTCTTCTTTTTTAAAAAAAAAATTACTTTTTTTTTTTAAACTAGGCTGTCCTGTTTAATTTATTTTATTTTTAAAAATTTTTGGCCATGCCGCATGTGGCATGCGGGATCTTAGTTCTCGGACCAGGGATCGAACCTGTGCCCCCTGCAGTGGAAATGCAGAGTCTTAACCACTGGACAGCCAGGGAAGTCCCAAGAAGTCTTCCTTTTAAAGCACAGATTGCAAGATAAAACTTTCCTTCTTGACTCCCGCTCAGCAGAGGTTTGGGTGTTTCCACCTTTCCTCCCATGAGCTCCCTAACTACCTGGAACAGTGTTTGTCATGGGCTGAACTGTCCAGGAAAGGTGCCTGTGCTTGCCCTCTGGAAACAATGCTAGTGATGGGATGTTGCCTTATATGTCTCAGAAACAAACTGCTGGAATGTGATGCTGTATCTGATGTGCACACGCTGCCACGTTTGTTTTCCGGGTGTGATACTGTCAAAGCACTGTTGAATGAGCGGATTCCGAGCTGTTGATATAGTTCAGACCTTGGCAGTTCTCTAATCTCCTTGAAGCTTTAGTGTTTGATTGCATTCGTTTGCCCTGCAAATAGTCAATGGTGTAAGTGATCTCACAGTGAGAATATACCTAAAGCCTGTATTTATAAGAGACAAGGTTCGAAGGAGAGTGGACACCTTGTAAAATACACATATGGACTTCCTGAGCGAGTAACAAAGACTTAACTTCTACTTGATGGGGCCTGTCAAACAGCCATATTACAGGCATGATTGGCTTGCATGAGACTTCTATTCTTGATGTTAAAATAACATCCAGGAAAGTGAGTTGGTGAAAAAACAAGCTGTCAGGCATGAGAAGGAAGGAAAAAGGAGGATATCCATAAAACGGTATCGTGGTAATTTAGTAAGATCAGTAGTTTGAGGCACATTAGTGTTTTTGTTGGGAGCATTCTACTGTCCGACATTATACTGTGTCTTCTCCATTGCGATATTAAAATAGCACTGATATTTCTAAGAGCTCTTAGATATTTATTGGAAAACAATGTATATGTTGGGATCTCTGTTTAGGAGAGGGTCCTGTCCCTTTTAATCAGTGAATGCTACTGGGTGATATTTTGGTTTTAGTTAGAAGTTGTTATAATATAGTTCATGTAGTGTTACTAAAAATGTTGAGAGGCTATGGTGATGGCTCCTAGGATTAAAATCCAGTGAGATAGCCCTCATCATTATGTTGTTTAATTCCTACCAATTAGCTTATAATGTATTGATTTCTGTTATTATTATTGACTCCATTTTACAGAACAAAAGACTGAGACTTGGGTTGATCGTTTCCCTAAGGCCATACTGTTAAATGGTGGAGTAGGATTTGATTCCAGGCAGCTTACCTCCACATTTTGTACTCTTATTTAAAAAAAAATTTTTTTGAAATATAGTTGATTTACAATGTTGTATTAGTTTCAGGTGTACAGCAAAGTGATTCAGATCTCTCTCTCTCTGTATGTAATATATATATATATATATATATACTTTCTTTTACGTTCTCTTCCATTATAGGTTATTACAAGATATTCAGTATAGTTCCCTGTGCCATACAGTAGGTCCTTGTTGGTTTTCTATTTTATATACAGTAGTGTGTGTATCTATATATTTTAAAATTTTTATTGGAGTATAATTGATTTTCCAGTGTTGTGTTAGTAGTGTGTATATTTTAATCCTAAACTCCTAATTTATCCCTCTCCCCACCTTTGCCCTTTGGTAACCATAAGTTTGTTTTCTATGTCTGTGAGTCTATTTCTGTTTTGTAAATAAGTTCATTTGTATCATTGTTTTAGATTCCACATGTAAGGGCTTACTTCACTTAGTACGCTTATCTCTAGGTCCATCCATGTTGCTGCAAATGGCATTATTTCACTGTTTTTTTTATAGCTGAGTAAGAGTCCGTTGTATATATATATCACATCTTCTTTATCCATTCATCCATATACAAAAATGAACTTTAAATGGATTAAAGACCTAACTATAAAACTGAATACTATGAAACTCCTACATGATTTGTACATTCCTAATTCAGTGTCTAATTCTTCAATCACTTAGGTGTCATCCATGACAAAAATTAGAATTTTGGTATCTTAGAGATACAAGCTTGGAGCCCACAGTTGAAATAAATCCCTTTGGTTGTATTCTTGACCAAAAAGTCAGGTAGTCTCTGCTTAAAGTCTTGCAGCACTGAAGAACTCACTACTTCATGTTGGTGATCTTTTTCACTGTTGTGTAAGTTCTTTCTTATTTTGAGCCAATCTGAAGGTCAAGTTAGCTTTCCTAACAATTATAGTATATTGCTGTCTCTATTTAAATATATAGGCAACTAAATGCTCCAGACTGTTTTTTTTTTTTTTTGCTGGGGGGGGGGAATGTAACAGCTCTATTGAGATGGAATTTATGTGCCATGTAATTCCCCATCTAAAGGGTTTTCCTATGTTTACAGAGTTGTGCAGCCATCACTACATTCAATTTTAGAACAATTGCATCAACCTCAAAAGAAGCCATATACTCTTTAGCAGTCACCCCACTCCCATTTCGCCTTAACCCCTCCTAGCCCTAGGCAACTACTAATCTACCTTCTGTCTTTATAAATGTGCCTATTCTAGACATTTCCTAAAAATGAAATCATACAATATGCGGCCTTCTGTGACTGACTTTTTTCACTTAGCACAATGTTTTTCAAGGTTCGTCTATCTCGTTGTATGTATCAGAACTTCATTCCTTTTTCTGGACAAATATTAGTCTACTTATGACTGTACCACATTATGTTTCTCCACTCGTCATTTGATGGGCACTTGAGTACTTTCCACTATTCGGCTATTACGAATAATGCCTGTATTAACATTTGTTCCAAATGCTTTTTTTTGTTCGTTTCTTTTGCGGTACGCGGGCCTCTCACTGTTGTGGCCTCTCCCGTTGCGGAGCACAGGCTCCGGACGCGCAGGCTCAGCGGCCATGGCTCACGGGCCCAGCCGCTCCGCGGCATGTGGGATCTTCCCAGACCGGGGCACGAACCCGTGTCCCCTGCATCGGCAGGCGGACTCTCAACCACTGTGCCACCAGGGAAGCCCCCAAATGCTTTTTTGACAGAACAATCTGGTCTCTTTCTGCTTCTGCACTGTATTTACTTACTGATCAATCTGAATATAATATTTTATATGGTTAAAGTCTCATATGGTTGATTTTTAGTCTGGTTCCACCTTGCTGAAAAAAAATTTTTTTTAAATAAATTTATTTATTCATTTTTGGCTGCGTTGGGTCTTTGTTGCCACGGGCGGGCTTTCTCTAGTTGCAGCGAGCAGGGGCTACTCTTCATTGTGGTGTGTGGGCTTCTCTCTGCGGTGGCTTCTCTTGTTGCGGAGCACGGGCTCTAGGCGCGCGGGCTCAGTAGTTGTGACTTGCAGACTCTAGAGCGCAGGCTCAGTAGTTGTGGCGCACAGGCTTAGTTGCTCCACGGCATGTGGGATCTTCCTGGACCAGAGCTCGAACCCGTGTCCCCTGAATTGGCAGGTGGATTCTTAACCACTGCGCCACCAGGGAAGTCCCGAAATTTTGGTGTTTTGATCGATTGTGTGACCTGTTCATTCCAACCTTGTATAGTGTGCCAGCTGGTTAAATCTCCAGCCTCTGCCTTCATCGAAATCATAGATCAAAATACTGTTCAGTGTGGGGTGGCTTCTCAGCCACATGACTCGTTTCTGTGGAGCAGGGCCATCTTCTCGCAGCCACTGGTCTGTGTGCAAATAGGGAACTGACGCACTTTTATGTTAATATGAAGTATTTCAGGTCGTAAAAACATCCTTGTATTTTTGCCAGAACCAAAACGTTGTGGTATCACAGGGTTATCTATGCCAACTTGTCATATCTAGTTAGTTGTTTCATATTCCGGCTCAGATGAGAATCTGAACTCTGGCTCTCGCACCACGTGTTATCAGAATGACCTTGGACAAGTTACTGGAAGCTTAACTTGGTGAATTTTCTCATCTGGGAAGTGAGGCTAGTGGGAGCACTTCCCTTACAAGGCTACTGAACGCACCGAATGAAGGGAGCCATATCAGATGCTCATCGTGTCGGTAAAGGGGGCTGCATTTCACCAAAGAAGATGGAGACCAGAGAATTTTCTGTGATGGTCTCAGTGCCAGAGCTGGAGCTACGTAGATCAAGCAGATCCTGTTCCTTGGGAGCCTTGTTCCCTTAGGGCTTCAGTTTCTGAAGGAAGAGAAGCTGTTGGTGACAGTGGAACACACACCTGTGGAACTTCTGATTTCCCAGGAGTTGCCCAGCTTCCATACAGCCCATGCCTCGGCTGTGCTGTCTGGCATTTTTGTGTGCACGTTTATCACTGTGGGCCTTGTGCCGCAAACAAAGATGTCAGTCATACCTGAAACTCTGCCGGTCACTATGTACAGAAGCGTCCTGTGTGGGAACTCAATCCAGCTTTGAGGATCTTATCTGCTTGTGATGATGATAAAGCAGGATAGCCATCTTATCATACAAATCTGTGAATTATTGTTTATTCAGACTGGAATAATTTTGTTAAGAGAACTGTTTATGATCTCTGCATTATCATTGGATTTCAGTTATCACTTGGAGCTGTGTCTCAGTCTTGTGGAATTTTAAGGATATAATTTAAAGAAAATATTCCTGGCTGCCTTTAAAAAGGGGGTTTCTTGTCCACCTTCAGCCATTATTTTCAGAGCTGTGGTCCTAAATTACCATTTGCAGATACTCACACAGCCCAGTCCTTTGAGGGCTTAGGAAAACGAAAAAGCCTGAGGGAAGAGAGGCATCTTATTACTGATTCTCTTCAGATGCTGTCATGGAAATGATTCTGATTTTTGTTTTTGTATTCAAGGTTAAGGATGTTTGAATTAATATTTACCTATAGTTGTTTTCTTTCTTTTGCGTTTAGCAAAATGTCAGGACGGTACATAGAGTCGTACTTCTCAGATTTACATACAGACTCCTTATCAAAGGGGGAAGTATCTTGCAAGAATCCTGTGAATTTACCTAAGCCCCACAAATACCTAAGTTTTATTGTGTGAAAGTGTCTTCTGACTGCCATTTATCAGAGTTCTTGCTTGGTTTGGTGTTCATAAACGGGAATGTTTTGTTTTTCGATTATCATAGAAGTAAAAATTCTTGAACTTGTTTTGAAAATTCCCTAGTGGTCTTCTGACCCCATTTTGAGAAACCCTGCTCCAGAGAGGAACCCACTGGTGGGAAGTGAGGGCTCTGATTGTCTCTAGAAGGTTGCAGGATGTACATCCATGAAGCTCTGGCTCAGGCTATAAGACATGTTCTTTTCTTCTGTGATTTTGTAAGCTAGAGGTTTCAAGTTTACAGGTAGTTAAAAAATAATTACATGTGTATACGTGTGTGTATAATATAAATATGTATTTATCAACCTCAAATATCAGGTGGTCGTATCTACAACTGGCATCGATGTTTTCCTTAAATACCTGATAATCGTGCTATACCATCCTTGCATTCTTTCCTTGACCTTTGAGCTGCACTGTTGCTTCGTTACTTTCTAACACAGCTCTTTACCTGGTACCTGCCTGGTTCAACTTGTGGCTCCTGGGCTAAATAAGAGGGAGGAGATGATGACTCAGCTCTGTTACTTTGTGTATTTACCTGTGAGTGAGGTAACTGTTTTAGTTTCTTAGGGCACACAGCAAAACCTCAAACTACAGAAATCTATTCTCTAGCAGTTCCGGAAATGTGAAGTCAGAAGTCAAGGTGGTGGGAAGCTCATACTCTCTCTTTGTATATCTCAATTAAAAAAAAAATAGAAAAAAAGGTATCAGTGTACATTGCTGGATGCTCAGTAGAAGAACATCGCTCACTCTTGAGAGCTGCCACTTTTCCTTCCAGGGAACAAGGTGGTGTTGGTGTCCTGTTGCATCATTCTTTGTTTTTCGTTCAGTAAAATCTTAGCATGTACTAGACTCAGGGTAGGCATGTGGGGGTACCCTTCAAAGCATTAGAGATGCTGCATCTGTCTTTCATTGGGTCTGCATCCCACTGGAGATGTTCCTTGTGTTGCCTCCTACCACTTGCTAGCCTTCTAGACATTTCCCTCACTCTGTCTTCCCTCTCAGAGAGTCCTGCCCACGGTCCACGATTGACAGCCTCGTTTCCCGGTTGAGTGCTTTCTGTGAACATGAAAATTCATAGCAGCCTGAAGGGAGGAAATGAAGCTGATGAGGTTGGTGGGCAAGGGACAGCCATCACTGTCTTGTCTCTCCCCAGAATGAAAGCTACCCCCTGGAGAAATCAGAGTTGGACATGGGGTATATAACCTGGCTGTTTCCAAACTAAAATGGGCTTTCTCTCCATTGTGTGATAGGTGTGTGTTCGTTTTCATCATCTTTATTATTCCCTTCCTCCTACTGTGAACAGAACTTGTTGAGCATATATGGGGGGGGGGTCAGACCCTGTACGTTTTGCATGTTATCATGTTTGATCCTCATACAACCCCCCAAAGGGGCTACTATTATCATCCCACTTAATTGATGAGGCAGACAAGGCTCAGAGGAGAGAAGTCATGTGTTTACAATGCCTGTGGCTAGTACATGTCTGAGTTGTCTGGTCTAGAACCTGAGTTCTACCATTAAACAATCCTCCCCCTTTATTCATCCTGGTTTTCATGTTTTAAGGAAATGAAGTTTAACACAAAAACAGGGCCTCCGTCTTTGGAGTTTCTTTCCTCTTCCTTTAGTGCTTTAAGTGGGAAGTGGTTTGCACATCAGAGGAGAGGTTGATGGTTTGCATGGTGCCCCTCATTGTTTGTGAGGGAGCTCTGAAGAAGGTAGCGTGGAGATTGGGGGAGATCAGGGGGAAGCTCTGCCAGCTTCGGCTGGAGGAGGTCCAGGCATGTTTTCTGTTACGTGAAAATAGAGGCGTGTTTACAGACAAGGATCTGAAGCTTAGCTCTTTGGCCGTCTCCTTGGCCCTCCTGTTAACTCTGAAGTACCCCTGCTTCTAGTGAAATGAATAAAATTCCTGTCTCCCTTCTTCCTTCCTTGCCTTCTCTCCCTCCCTCAAATATATATAGAACACCTACCATAACGCATCGTCCTTGGCACTGAGATACAGCAATGAACAGAGGCAAATGAAAACCCTTGCCCCTATGAATGCTTATGTGAATGGGACAGAAGGAGAACTTCGGGAGATCAGGAAGCCACAGCACGTGGTTATCCTGTGGATGGCAGTTACGTTGTGCGTGGTTTGATAGCTAATACTTATGTGTTAATCTGGGGGAGAGAGATTTTGCAAATGTTCATTCCTCCTTGCTTTCTCCTATGCCACCCTTTAAAGTGGCACAGTGATTTAAAGGAGAATCACTGAGTTTGTTCTGACTCTCATTTAGGTAAATGTTTCCAGTTCATTTAAGGCTTACCAGCTTTTGGGGTTTGGCTCACTACAGATGGGCTGGTGGCTCTGTTTGAAAGACGGGCCATTAGTATTTATATAGAAACTTAATCCAGGTTTAGGAGTATCTACAGATGCCTCCTGAAATCTGACAGTGATGAAGAAAAAAACCAATTTCTTGTTTCGGTTTGGGAGAGGTGGGGACCCAATCTAGAAGTGTACTCACGGGCTCTTATAATTTCAGTGCTTATGCCTTTTAGAAAAATTCAAAGCAGGAAGTAAACACCTCCTGCTGCAAAGATCTGAGATTTAGGGTGGACTGGCCTCATTTTGTTTTGCGTACATATTTAATGGCGCGGGTCCCTTTCCTGTACGTTTAGCTAATGAATGCCTTCTGAGGAGACCTTGTGGGCAGTAAGGAGGTCATGGCCAGTCTCCCCATCTGGAAGCCCCAGAGAGGGATCCCGAGCGCTGGCTGCCGGGGCCAAGGTAGGGCTTACCGGGGGAGTTGTTTTCATGCTCCCCACTTGCCTGGATCGTTAGTTTGTAAAAATTGAAGGACCAAGGCAGAAGCCCACGTGACGGCCCTGAGTTATTAAGTCGGTTCCTCTGGCCATTTTTCACAGCCTCAGAGCTGCCCCCCAGCCGCAGAGCCTGACCCCACGCTGGGGTGTGCGCCCGCTTCTGCCTTGGGCCTGCCAGCCTTCCGATTTGTAAAGCCATCGTTAAATTGAGTTCAGACTGTTGTTTCCATTTTTCTCAGGCTCAGTTTGTCACTTCTCTCTGCTCTGCTGCCCTCGCGCGAGGACTTTTCTTGGCCGGCCTCCGGGGATCTTCTGTTTGGTTCAAGATGCTTGTTGCCAGTTTGGAGCGTGGCCCAGGGTCCTGTGATGGTTCTGGCAAAGCCACTGAGGTGTGGTCTGGTTGCCAGAGCTGGAACGAGCTGGGCCTGTGCAGAGAGGTGGCCTGCCATCCCTAGAACAGGTCTGCACTGTGCTGCCAGGCACCACAGAGTAAGAGGGAGGCCCAGGCTCTGTGTGGATTCCACGCGGGTGCTCTAGGCTGCCCTTTGTGCTGACTGTGTAACCCAGCAAGACCCTCTGGGGCTTCCCCGGGACAGACCCTTTCCCCATACCCTCTGCTTTAGCTCCCCTCTGATGTTCCTGTAGTATCTGGCGTACATTTCCTGAGTTGTTTTACAGATGCTAAAACCCCCCACCAAATGCAAGAAATTAACTACTTGATGACCTTGAGCTTGTAGCCCCCGACCTACTGGAGCATAAGGATTGATAATGTTAACTCCTGTGACACCGCCCTGATAGCTCACCATCCACCAGTCAGAGAATTGTGCACCAGCTGATCACAACCCTGGGACCCTCCTCTGTCACTTTGCCTTTAAAAGTGCGTTGCTGAAACCCATCGGAGAGTTTGGGCTTTTTGAGTATTAGCTGTCCCGGACTCCTTGTATGGTACCTCATAATAAATGCTGCACTTTCTTTCACCACAACTCGATGTCAGTAGGTTGGCTTTACTGTCTGCGGGCGAGTAGACCCAAGTTTGATTCGGTAATAAGTGACTTAAAATCAAGTGTGTCCATCCTGACCTTTTGGGGGACACCTTGAACTCCAGATTTGACTTGACAATAATGAGGCTTTTGGTTGTAGCTTCTGGTCATTCTCTACATAGTGGAAGCTTAGATGTGTAAGTATGTATGTATTTTAAAAGTTGAGAATAGCTCTAAATACTGAGTAACCCAAGTAGTAGATGAGGGGAAGGTTTCCCTCCATGAAATAATTGTAGCTAAAAATGAAAATGGAATGACAGAAGTAGAGGGTGGCCATTTTGCAGTACACTCATGAATTGATGGATCTAGGCATGGGGCATCAACATGTAGTATCACAGAGACAAGTGAATATGAGCCCTTAATGGTAGAACACGTTACCTCTTCAGAAGCAGTCCTGCAGTACGCTGCTCCCGGCCTGCCTGCGCTATAAACAAAAACACCTGAACCTGTTCAAGTGTCCAAGTACCAATTTACAGGAATTACAGAGGACTGAAAAACATGGTAAATGACACCATTGGAACACAATAGGCAAATTCCAGACTAGCCAAAGATGTGGATTTTTTTTTTTTCTAATTTTATTTATTTTTTTTTGGCTGAGTTGGGTCTTCATTGCTGTGTGCAGGCTTCTCATTGCGGTGACTTCTCTTGTTGCATCTAGAGTGCAGGCTCAGTAGTTGTGGCTCGCGGGCTTAGTTGCTCTGTGGCATGTGGGACCTTCCTGGACCAGGGCTTGAACCCGTGTCCCCTGCATTGGCAGGTAGATTCTCAACCACTGTGCCACCAGAGAAGCCCAGATCTGGATTTTTTAATGAAGAAATTACAGGGGGAAATAAGGAGATGAAGAAGAAAACCTATAAAGATTTTAAAAGACACACTAATCACTCTGGATAGACCTTACTTGGATCCTAATTCAAATGAATTAACTAGTAAAAACTAGGCATTAGAAACGGGACAGTATTAGGGAACTATCTTTAAATTCTTTAGGGGTGATGATAGTTCTGATGTGTGTTTTTTTTAAGAGCCCTATCTTTTAAATATTTTTGGAGGAAATTTTATGTCTGATTGGTTGCAAATAATATGCAGGAGGGAATGTGGGTGGGCATCGTGGAACAGGACTGGCTGTGGGTTCACGAGGCTGGGCAGAGAGTATATGGGGCTTCTATTTATCTTAGTGTTTGTTGGAAATTTTCCATAATTGGAAATAAAAAAGGGAGAGGGACTTCCCTGGTGGCGCAGTGGTTAAGAATCCGCCTGCCAATGCAGGTGACATGGGTTCGAGCCCTGGTCTGGGAAGATCCCACATGCCACGGAGCAACTAAGCCCGTGCGCCACAACTACTGAGCCTGCGCTCTAAAGCCCGCAAGCCACAACTACTGAGCCCGCATGCCACAACTACTGAAGCCCATGTGCCTAGAGCCCATGTTCCACAACAAGAGAAGCCACCGCAATGAGAAGCCTGTACACCACAATGAAGAGTAGCCTCTGCTCTCTGCAAGTAGAGAAAGCCCACGCACAGCAACCAAGACCTGATGCAGCCATAAAAAACAAAAACAAACAAATACATATATATATATATAGAGAGAGAGAGAGAGAGAGAGAGAGAGGGAGAGAGAGAGAGAGATATGATAAGGTCTCTCCAAAAAAGCTTTACCTAATATGAAAACCATGTGTGTTCATTGTAATAAATGCAGATAAAATAATCTGTCTTTGAGTTAGGTGCTTTGAATACCTTGGTTTATTTGTGTTTATATATGAGTGTCTTAGATTTTTTTGATGAAATGAAAATGAATACTATTGTCCTCTGTTGTAACCTGCCCTTTGCAGTGAATTGTTTATTTTCTGTATTGTCCTAGGCCATTAAATATTCTTCTAAAACCTTTAGAATTGACTGTCAAGAAATGTTTGATTTAATGCTTATATGATGGTTTTATTTAACGATTTTTTATCGTTAAATAAACGGTGCTTACGATTTTTGATATTATAATGAGTGCTGTAATTAAAATCCTTCGAACTAAATCTGCACACATTTCCTTCTTGCCTTAAATAAAGTCTTTGGAAGTGCTAAGGCACTATCCATCCCCAGTGTTTCTGATAGCTTTTGCTTGCATGCTTTGCATATGAAGTGTTCTTAACTTTTTTTAATTTAATTTTATTTTTTGGGTTTTTTTTTTTTTTTTTGCGGTACGCAGGCCTCTCACTGTTGTGGCCTCTCCCATTGCGGAGCACAGGCTCCGGACGCGCAGGCCCAGCGGCCATGGCTCACCGGCCCAGCCGCTCCGCGGCATGTGGGATCTTCCCGGACCAGGGCACGAACCCGTGTCCCCTGCATCGGCAGGCAGACTCTCAACCATTGCTCCACCAGGGAAGCCCCCTTAACTTTTTTTTAGATAAATTTCTTTTTTCTTCCAGAATAGTAAGCTTCTTGAAGCCAGGCCCCATATTTTCAATATCCTTATATATTGTAAACTTATCTAGCTGTCCACAAATGTTCACAGCTACTTGTTGTTCCCTGGATCTTCAAAAGAAACAGTATTCTTATTGGAGCCTGCAAGGAAGGTGCCATCTCTGTTACTTATGTGTGGCATCTATAAGATAAAATGAATATTCAACATTTTTGTCCATCTAAATGCAATGAGCCCCAGCCTAGGCTCTGACATGTATTAATCTGAAGGTAAAATCTCCTCTGTAAGCACGGAGCACTGAAAGTGAAATCGCAAGGAGATGACTCTACAGTGATCATGTTCTGTGCAAGTTTGGAAGAAGACTTAATACTGCCCTTAGCGGTGTTTCAAATTCTTTTGGGTTGGGTGGCTTGGGTGCAGCCAGCTGCTAGGGTTGTTTAGAGACTTCGTAGAAACATATATTTTGTGATCAGAGCGCGGGTTCTGCTCCTGCCATGTCTCCATATCCCGTTTTCTCCTTTCCTCACCCTGGCCTGGGTGTGAACCTGGGTCATCCTTGGAAGGATGGACATGAAATTGGTTTGTGTTTCCAAATTCCACACGAGAGCTCATCTGTTTCTCATCACTGTGTCAGGGAACTTCAGTAACTATAGAGTGAGAGGTTTGGTTTGGAGGTGCGGGGTGTTGGGAGGGGTGTTTTTGTTCCTGTGGATAACAGAAATATGAGTCCCATTTTAAAAATGAGAGACAATATGATCCACAGATGAAGGAGCCCACTTAAAGTCATAATACTGATGATGAACGCAAGATTCCCACCCAGGCCTTCTGCGAAGGCAGCCCAGCGAATGGGAATGCTCAGGACTCTTCTTGCCTTATCAACCCGCTCATGTGGAGTTCTGTACACAGCCTCAGAGGAAAGTGGTCAGCTCCAGCTTAGTGGATAAAAGCAAAGGCTGTCGCGTAGAGAGAACCGAGTTTGAAAACTACTGTGCCACATGTAGGTTTGCGTTGTTTGGCAAATTACATGAACTCGTGCCTCAGTTGCCCCATTTGTAAAATGGTGGATAAGAATTGGGCCCACCTCACAGGGTGCTTGTGAGGAGTAAATGAAATAATAAATGAAGTACTGCGTGTGTTTAAAGTGATTAGATCGGTGCCTGGCAAGTAATAATAACTTTATAAATAGTAATTGTCGATGTGGTGGTTTTTTGAAAAGCACTGAAGGCATCTAATCTAGCACAGTGACTGCAATCAGCAAATGCATGTTACATGGACAGTTTGATTGTGTATTATAATAGTTTAGTTGAACTCTTCCAAATTAACTAGGATACCCTTTTTTACCTGAGTTGACCATTGACACCCCGTAGAAAAGAACAAATTAGGCTCCCATCCCCCCACGCCGCCTTCGGGCTCTGTGAAATCAAATCTATTATGTATACAGCACCTACCCTAACAGAGATAATCACAATCACATGTAAATTATGCTGCATAACTACAGAGATTCAGCAGATATGTGAATATGTAGTTATTAATAACTAATTGGGTGCTAATTATGTGCCCTGGGGTTCTTGGAGCTGATAAAGAGGTGTCACCTACTGTGTCAGACCTCTGTTCAGCTCTGGAAAATCATTTCTGGCAGATGTGCCAAAGTTCCTTTTCGGAATTTAGGTTTCAGACGTAGTCTCCACAAGTCTTGGTTTTATTTTTTGTGCATTGTGGAGACTTCCTACGAAATGGATGTCACTTCCCAGGAGTAGAAATTCAACGCACCCTTTCCAAAGAGGAGGGTCGCCAATATGTGGCCACAGTTTTTCATCTCTAAGGAGAGAGAAGGACTCAGGGAAGTACTAAAAGCTCCGGAAGGGAATTCAAGGGCAATTCTAAAGCCCAGTGGGAATCGGTATATTTTGGGAGATGACTATTTTTGAAGGGCCTTGACCTTAGATCTTGCAAGATTTTGCTTCAGCACTAAAGATATGCATCTCTTATCTGACCCTACGCTAACTCCACCCCATCAGTGGTTCCACCTCCATCCCAGTTTAGTTCGGTTTTCGTTAACTGGAAGTAACCTTTCAGTTAGAAATCCTGGAGGCTAGTCAGCATGCTGGGAATATGATCCATGCTATCTAAGATTTTCTGGGACCATGTAAAATGAAAGGAGATGTGGATGAGATAATTGTTGAAAATACCACCCTCTTCTCCTTTTATCTCTTTACTTACAAGCTTTAGATCGCTGGACCTTTCTGCCTCCTGCTTTGAACAGACAAGATACTCATTTGTGTTAAAGTCAATCCAAGGAGAGAAGAAGGTGTTGCTTTATGGTTGACAGAACCCATTTGCTGCTAGGAAGTTGTTAGAACATTAGGCCTGCCTGGTTTGCTTTGTCTTTTAAAATTAGCTTCATGAACGCACACAATTGAAGAGGCTCCTGGGCCTTGGGTATTGCCTTTCCTCTGTACCAAACTAAGAGCAATTAAAAAAAAATCGAAGCATTTTCAGACCAAGGATAAAAGTATAAAAGATACAAGGAAAGGAGAAGATGAAAGTAAACAAATAGAAGCCCAGGCTTAGCAAATATTGACAATAATTTACACCTCTTCTTGGTCAAGTTGGCGGAAACCCCAGTGTCTGGGTTGAATGCAGAAAATAATAACTACCCAGTTGGGTTGTGGTTGATGGCTTTGTCCACATTCCACACCGCCCTTCTCTGCTGTGTTTTTGGCTGCCCATTGTCTGAGACACCTTTCTGGGTTTGGACCTTGACCACTCTATGAGTCCTGGCAGAGTCTGTGTGATGTTCAAGTTTCCAGCCTCCCTTGCAGCTAGTGTGGGACATGTGACCTGGACTCCACCAGTGACATACAGCTGCCCCAGACTTTGGATCTGTTGTTAGTTTTGCAAAGAAAAAGGGGCAGAGGAAAAGCCATTTTGTCAGTGACTACCATAGTGGTGGCAATGGAGGGGCTCACTGACTTTACTGGTCTCATTCCTGAGCTTGGTTATTGAGGGCAGGGGTTGGCACATTTTTTTCCGTAAAAGGCCTAACAGTAAATATTTCAGGGTCTGTGGGATATACAGTCTTTGTTGGAACTATTCAGTTCTGCTGTTGCTCTTTGAAAGTGGCCATAGACCATGTGTGGATTTGGCTGTAGTTTGCCAGTCCCTAATCTGGCCTGCCCAGTGATCCTGGATGCTGAGCTACCTAATGCTTTCCATAAATTCTTTTTCTTAGGTTGGGTAGAGTAGATTTATTTTGCTTACCTCTAGGATATGCATTTTTACTTCCAGATTCCTTAGTCCTACTTTACTGTGTGTAGGGGCTGTAAAATCCTCCCTGCTTTATACAGACACAAATAGGGGCTGTCCTATCTCCAAAGAGATAGGACCTCTTTGAGAGTAAACTGTGGTTCACTCCTGATTCTCTGCAGTAGCTAATTTAATTCTTAATTGAATGTATCCTCTTGCCCAAAACTCTTCTGGAGTTAAGCATCCAGAAATACTTCCATTCAAAGCTCTTTTTTCCCTACAGGGGTCTTGTACACACCTTACCCAGTCTCCTCCAATGGCACATTCTGTATAACTGTAGTATATCAAAACCAAGAAACTGACATTGTCACATTCACAGACCTTATTCAGATTTCACCAGTTTCACACGTTCTCAGTCGTGTCTGTGGTGTGTGTGTATGTGTAATTCTCTGCATTTTTGTCATATATGTAGATTCATGTAGCTACCATCACAATCAAGATGCAAGATTGTTCCATCACCGCAAAGATCCCTTGTGTTTGTAGTCACATGGAGCCCACCCCTGACCCTTGGCTATCACTAATCCATTGTCATTTCGAGCATGTTGGATGAATGTAGTCATACAGTATGTCACCTTTTGGGGTTGGCTTTCTTCACTCAGCGTACTTCCCCCGACGCATCCAATTTTTGGTCCTTTTTTTTTTTCTGAGTGGTATTCCATGGTACAGATGTAGCTCAGTTTGTTTAATCATTCATCTGTTGAAGGACATCTGGGTTTTTCCAGAATTGGGCTATTGCAACTAAAGCTGCTACGAACGTAAGTGTACAGGCTTTTGAGTGAACCTTCCTTTTTGTTTCTCTGAGATAAATGCCCAAGAGTGGAAATGCTGGGTCAGGTGGTAAATGCATGTTTAGTTTTATACAAAACTGCCAAACTCTTTTCCTTGACTAAGTCCATGACAACTTGAATTGGCAGTTTTTGAACCATTCTCCCTGTCTTTCATTTTACTCCCTTTCAAACCATTATCTGAATTAATTTTCCCAAAACGTGAACTGCAGTTCTCCTGTGTGACAGATATTACACTAAGCACCGTACCTATACTATCTAACTTAATCCTCATAATATCTCCCCAAAGGAGGGTCGCTACTGTTACTTCTCTAGAGAGGGAAACTGAGTCAGAGTGTGTAATTCACTTGCTCAAGTTCATCCAGGTCATTAAGAGGCAAATCCAGCACCTCCCAGTCTGTCTTGGAGCCAGCACTGTTAACTGCCTCGCTGGACTGCCTTGCTAAAGCAGACCGACTGCTTGATACACTTGATGCCTTGAGATGTTCCGGACACTTTAGTGTCCGGATTCTCATCATGGTCTTTTTGGGGCCCATTACAGCCTACCTACCTACTGACACTCCCTTGCACCCATCCTGAATCCTCTGCCACATTGGATTTTATTTGCCCTCTTGCTTTTGACATAATTGAAGCCCAAGACATTCCACAATTTTCAAAGTGGAGGCTTAATGTTCGGCTGAACTGATCCCGCTGCGTGGTCACCTGAGAAGGTTCTCACAGTGGAAGTAGTGAAGGAAACTGTTGGAGGATGTAGTGAGCCACACGGGGGGATGAAGACTTTAGGAGATGAAAATAATCCCAACACACTCATGTAGTGGTAGGTTTGTTTCCCGTGCCCAAGCCCTCATAACTGAATCTTAGCTAACAGTATCTAACCACTAAGGATTACCTGGCTTCCTCATTTCCTTGAATGCCCTCATGTGTTTCAGGCACAGTCCTAGGCTCCAAGGATCCAGATGTAAGACACTTAGTCTGCCCCTGTCAGGGTGTACACATTCACCCCAAGAAGGAGCAATGAAAACTAGACAGCAACGCAGAGTATCCAGGGAAAGAAGGAAATCCTCCCAACTTCTTTTGGGATAAGAGACATTATTTTCTGGATTGTACATCTTGAAATACCTAAATTCCTCTGTCCTGAGACAAAAAGCATTTCATTTTGTGCCAACAGCCAAATGCAGATTTTTTGATTGGGGTGACCCCAGGCTAATGTACCAAGGGAACGCCCGCACCTCCCCGGCTTTCTGTTGCTCAACGCACACTCCTGGTAACACCCATTTGGCAGCCATCTGGAATACACTGCTTCCAAAGAGAGGGGGTGGAAAAAGTTCTGTTAGGTTCTGTTACCCTGTATTGGAAGAAGAATGGCATATTGTTTGAATGTTTCTCCAGAGAATATTTTCATGTGTTCCTCGAAGCTCCAAATAAGAGAGTCATGGTGGTGACAGGGGGTGAGGGGTTGGGTAGCGCATCTCCACTTTAAATTCTGATCTTTGCTGAAGCAATTATTTATTTATATGAGAAAATAAAGAGTGTCTTTTCCTTGAATTGCTTCAGCATGCCCATAAGCTAAAAACTGTGTGCAGGTTTAATATAGTATACTGATGCTAAGGACCAGTCAGGTGTGAGTTTACCACCAAAGTTGAAAACACCCAGTGGCAACTTTGGGTTCAATCAGAATAACAACTAGGCTTCGTTGTGCTAAGAGTAGCACAAGGTTCTTTGGTTGTATCTTGACTCCTCTCAGAAGTAGGTTGTGGGCTTCCCTGGTGGCGCAGTGGTTGAGAGTCCGCCTGCCGATGCAGGAGACGCGGGTTCGTGCCCTGGTCCGGGAAGATCCCACATGCCGCGGAGCGGCTGGGCCCGTGAGCCATGGCCACTGAGCCTGCGCGTCCGGAGCCTGTGCTCCGCAACGGGAGAGGCCACAACAGTGAGAGGCCCGCGTACCGTAAAAAAAAAGAAAAAAAGTAGGTTGTTCTGTTTTATAGGTGAGGAAAATGACTTAAGAACACTTTAATTTTTTTGCACAAGATTATATGGCTGGTGACAGGGCTTGTCATTGGTGGAGCCCGGGTTTGGACCTTGCTTTGTTACGTCTGGAATCCTGTTATTTCAGCCAGCAGCTGACGTTCTGGCTCATCAAAAGCAGATTGTCAATAAAGAACCCCCTTTACAAATGATAGCCAGAAAGTCCAAATAAACATGGCACTGGGTTTTCCTACCGATCTTAATAAGGGCATCTCTGGTTTCTGTCGATGTCTCCTTGTTCTTAATTCTCCTCTCTTTTCTTCCCCAAAGGAAAAATAAAACCTTATAAGCACCGAGAGTTACAATGCTGGGTGGTTTTGCTTTTCCCTGTAGAAGTGCTGTGATGCGTAGTGAAAGTATGAGGGGCAGAGCTACATGCTGCTGTTGAAAAATGATCTTTCGATGCATCCGAGTTACAAAACCGAATCAAGGCAGCTCTAAGGGTGGAGACTGCGTATACCATAATCCTAAAAATGTTGAATGCCAGTGAAGGATTATGGAATTGGCCACTGCTGCATCCCCGGGAACATCAGCGGGAATGTGTGACACAAGATTTTTGTCGAATAAGACTCACGTTCGAAAAGCATGGTGGAGAGTTCTGCGCAAAAGTGCTGAGAAGCGGCCAGAAAAAGAGCTCATGAATGATTGAGCCCTGGCGAGAAGGGAAATTTGGCACCTAACTTAGTAGGATGCAGTAGTTCTCCAACTGTTGGATGCATCTGCGGTTTTCATGAGGAAGACCAAGGGACCTCGGGGTGATGATTGTGCTAGGAAGAAGTTTCCTCTTTGAGCCCATGTGTTTCTAACCCGGTGTTCTTTTCTGCGGAATAAATGTTTCCGAGCGCTAGTGCAAACATATAATCAAATTAAATAAACATGTCATCATCAAATGCACAGTCAAGTTTTATTTTAAAATTTATTAATGCGATCACTTGCAGCTGCTTTGTGTTCTTTTAACTCTTGAATTGCAAATGAGCTTCTTTGTCAGATGTGCCCCTTTGGAAGGGGCTTTCACCACTGGCTTTAGGGCTTGCTTTTCTTTTTAACTTTATGTGGTAAACTAATTTTAACTAGCAATAAAAGTTTTAGGAATCCTATTTACATCTGAACAATGATTCAGCAACTTGGGCCTATATTTTTTGCTGCGGAGTTGTCTAGTAAAAAGTTTATGTGATTCTGCTAACTCTAATTGTTCAAATAAATTATACATTTATCTGTGTGTCTGTTTATCTTTCTTTCCTCGTTGCCTATACTTTCAGAACCCTATTCATCAACCTCAATTACACAGGTGTATGTGGACAATCTCTCTCTCTCTCTTTTTTTTTTTAAAGGAAAAACATAATTTCTATTTGCTTCCAGATGGGTATTTTGGCTGTAAGATAAAAATCCCAAAATACTTAGCAGACCATCTGGTGCCTTTGGTAGGGTTTTGTTGATTAAGTTCTTGCGTACTGATTTCTAGTCTCAGCAGAGGTAATCTTACCCCTTTGGATTTCTACTTCAAAAAAAAGTTGTTTATATTTTGTCCTATTGTTAATTTTTCTTTTAGAACTTTCAAAAAAAGTATTGGTGGTAGATGATACCTGTCTTATTTATGTGCTGGTGCATTTCCCAATTGACTGGTGATAGGATGTCCTGAACAGGCCTGATGAGGCTGGAGGATTAGGCTTTGTGCCTGGGACATAACTTTCTCAAGATGGCGACTGGTCCGTATGGGAATTGGCTTTCCCTGGATTCATTGGCATTGAGCTTGAAGCTAAGAAGTTTCCTTGCACCATCCTGCTGGAAGTTTTTGGGTGTGTATATTGTACTTAGCAGGTCACCTCTTAATGCTGTGGCTCTTGTGTATCTTGGACAGTGTTAAAAGCTTCATAAACATTACCCGCTGGAAGTCATATAAGAATTAGATAAATAGCACTATAATCCGCATTTTGCAGATGCCAGAGAGTGTTAGCCGTTGGCAGAGCTGTTCTTCAAGTCTCTTTGCGCCTGGTTCTGCAGTTGGGATTTTCTCTCTGGTGCAGCTCTGTGTTCCCTGATGGATGGGACCTTGCTAAGCCCCCGCTCTGTGCCATGGACAGTGCTAGGAGTCAGGGTCCTCAAAGGAACAAATGTTCCCCCCCTCTCTGCCCTTTTGGAAGCTTGCTCTGCTGGTAACAAAGCATTTTAAGTACGGTTAATAATAAATTTTCTTCTCCTCCTACTTATATTTGGGATCGGCCTTTGGACTCCCCAGAGTATGATTTCGTCCTAATACTCTAAAGCAGGTTTCCTTAACCTCAGCACCGTTGGGGCGCAGTAATTCTGTGTTGCAGGGAGCTGTCCTGTGCCTTGTGGGTTGTTCAGCAGCATCTCCAGCCTCTACTCCTTAGATGACTCTAACGCTCCCCTCCCCCCTCAGTTGGGACAACTAAAAGTATCTCCAGGCACTGCCAAATATCCCCTGAGGACGAATTCCCTCCTGTTGAGAACCATTCTTCTAAAGTAACTGTCAGCTACTTGTCACCGGGTAAAGGGTCAGAAGCCTGTTTTCGGCAGCTGCAGAATCTCTCGATCAAAGGAGGGGAGATTTACAGCACAACCACCGGATGTCACAGAGGTAGAAATTCTGTCAACCAACAAATATGTATTCATTGTAGAACGTTTTATAAATACATGTAGGATAGGGGAAAGGCAGTTTTTTAGAAGTCCGTATAAGCAAAAAAAGGGAAGAACGTTTTAAGAAATCATCTCACAATCTAGAGATAACTGTGACTTGGCATTTTTCTCATCCTGCTAATGCTCTGTACATATTATGTCTAAGAAAGACATGGTGTACATACAGGGATAGAAAGGATATACTGTCCACGATGTTTCGCCATCTACTTTTTCACTTTATGTCGTGAACACGTCCCATTTCTTTTAAGTTCCCTTCTCCAGCATGGTTCATAACGGCCAGTACACCTTGGCTATTCCTTGTCATCTTTAACAGCTACGGTAGTAATCCCCAGTTAACGGAACAATGTCTGTCTCTCTATTCTTGGACATTTAATTTGTTTTTGGGGTTTTTTTTCCTGTTCCAAATAATGCTTTGATTTATTTTCCAAGTGTTTATTTATAATGTCCTAGGTACCAAGCATTCCTGTTTCGGTTACCCAGGAGAAAACAAGTGAACAGAAACAACCCCTGCCTTCAGTGTTCTTACAGCCTAGCTAATGTGTGTAGCTCAACATTGTATGGCTCTTCCTTTGTTTTGCTGGGGTTCCCCGTGTTTTCTCCTGTGCCTTGCCTCGCCCTCCAACTTTCTTTGCTCTTCTGGACAGCCTCTTTGCAGTGTAAGGGCTCAGCCTCTATGGAAGGGAAGCTGTAGGATCTGCTTGCCTGAGATTAGATTACGCTTGGCTTAGACAGCTCTCGGTTTTCTAGTGATATCAGCACGAGCCGGCATCTACTGGTAACAGTATGTGAGTGCCTGGTTGACTGGGGGAGCTATCAAGGAAGGCTAATGAAGGCTAATGGAGGAATTTAGTCTGTCACACAGAGAACTGACTGAATGGCATCTTTCTTGACCTGTTTTTCATGGCTGGCCTCATGGGAAGCCCAGTGCAGCACGGGAGAGGCATAAAGGGGGTACGAGAATGCATACCTTCCCTGAGTCTTTGACTTGGCGAATTCCTTAATCTCTCTGGGCCTTGGTTTACTCTTGTGCCTCTTAGAGCGGTTGCTAGAAGTGGATCAGGTGTGTGAGCAGCATGTGGCATGGGGTCTGGGGAGTGGTGGTCACGCAAGAGAACGGAGGCTACTCTTGTTTCCACCCCACCTTGAAACAGCCTTTTGCATCACTCTGTGAGTAGCTGCTATATACCTGCCGTAGGTACTTGACACGCATTCTCATAGCAGATACTTGACATGCATTCCCGTAGCAGATCGGTGTAAGTGGAATTCTGTCTGTTTTTGCTTCACATATTTTGAGGCTCTCTCGTTAGTGAATTTGTAATATCTTTCTGGTATGTTGACCATTCTATTCACGTGACCCAAGGCTTGGGTGGTTTGAACTTACAGCCTGTGACAAACAAGGGTTTATCCATTCTTTCTTATCATCTTGTCAAGATGTGAGGCACAAGGGACCCTGGCTGCCTAGTAATCCTGCAGGTTGGTTGAGTCTCTGAGTCCTGTGCCACGCTGGTCCAGAGTTGCACATGGCATAGCACTGCCTCAAAAACAGGAAATGGCTAGTCTGTCTCCCTCCCCTATTTCTCCCTATTTCATCACTGATGATCATCTTCCCAGCATTCTACCACATTTGTAAGTTACATTTTTCACCTATTTGTTGATACCCTGTAGATTAAGGTAAGAGCGACAGTATCAGCTTTCATTTATTTATTTATTTGGCTGTGCCGGGTCTTAGTTGAGGCCTGCGGGATCTAGTTCTCTGACCAGGGATGAATCCGGGCCCCCTGCATTGGCAGCCCGGAGTATTAACTGCTGGACCACTAAGGAAGTCCCAAGATTGACAGTATCGGTTTTCTTCATTCCTATATTACACATTCCTAGAACAGTGCCTGACACATAGTGCTTAAAAATATGATTGAACGAATGTTATCGTTGAAACGTTTCAGTCAAGAAGGAATGTCAGTTCTACTCAGTTGTTTTTCTTGAAGGTGTATTCAAGTTGATACGTGCTAATGCGTGGGTGCGCACTTTGGCTATTTCACTTTTAAAGTGGATGTCATTTATTTTGTCAAAGGGTTTCCTTCAGTGTCCCTCACCTGCTGCAAAAGCTGAGGTGACACGAAAGTGGCCTTAGTCCCAGGGATTAGCAAATGTAGAATTGAAGTGCTTGTATAATCTCTAATTTATATGTGAATAATTAAGAGCTGTTGCTTCCACAGAATAGCAAACTAGTGAGAGTGTGTTTTAAGGAACAAATCCTGTGGTGGATGGGTTTCCAGAGCAAAGAGGAGATACCAGTGCCAATTATTTGGTACCAATGCCAGCCATTGGTATTATGTTATTTTTATTTTTAAAAAATTTATTTGTTTTATTTATTTATTTTTGGCTGTGTAGGTCTTTGTTGCTACGTGCGGGTTTTCTCTAGTTGCGGTGAGCGAGGGCTGCTCTTTGTTGCGGTGCGTGGGCCTCTCATTGCGGTGGCTTCTCTTGTTGCGGAGCACGGGCTCTAGGCGCGCCGGGCTTCAGTAGTTGTGGCTCACGGGCTCTAGAGCGCAGGCTCAGTAGTTGTGGCGCACAGGCTTAGTTGCTCCGCGGCATGTGGGATCTTCCCGGGCCAGGGCTCGAACCCGTGTCCCTTGCATTGGCAGGCGAATTCTTAACCACTGCGCCACCATGGAAGCCCTGGCAACATTATTTTAAAAATTCACTTTTAAGAATTTCTTCTCCAAGTGGATTTTTGGTTCAGCCTCCTAACAGTTCATCCACTTGCTTTTGTTTGATGAATCTATTAGAATTCAGAATCTATAAGATTTTGGAACATTAATTTTATGTTTTAGATGGGTTGGCTGGATGGTGTCCAATGTGCTTATGTATTGAAAATATTTTCCTTAGTTTCTTGATCTTTCCTTTTTAGCCTTACAGACTTTAGTTTTTTTCTCAATTTTTTGCTATTGGAAACACTTTTTATTTATTCCCCAGATATTATTTAAAACATGTTTTATGCCAGGCACCCAGGGTAGAACAGTGAACCAAACAGATCCTACCCTCATGGAGCTTACACTCTATTGTCCAAGCTTACATTCAGTAGTACAGGCTTGCAGCTAAATCACTGTCTGTATCTTTCATTTGCTTTCATGGAATTTGTTAATGCCCTCATGTCCCTTGGTTGTGCTGTCTCTCTCCCCTCCAACTTTCTTAGCTTAAAGTGACATCAGTTGATTAAAAATGAAATGAATACAGGAGACTTTCAAGCAGTCATTCACAGTTGAGCATTTGGATGTTCTCTTCTAAAGATTGTGGTTCACATGGCTTCTCAGAGTGCTGTGTAGGCCTCCTTGTCCTTGAGCGGACCCATAGCAGGCATCAGTGGGGAAGATGCCTGTGCTTTGCTTTTTGGAAAGTGGGCTGCTGAGCAGCTGGGGTCCACTTGGCTTGGCCTAGCTGTTGTCGGTGATGTGAGTGTGCACTTCCACAGTGGTTGCTGTGCTGTCCTGGGCATGCACACTGGGTACCTACCCCCTGGACATCTCCATGAAGATGTTTGGGAAATATAAGAACTCCAGGCTCTGGATGGAACAGAAAGAGGACCTAACTCTCAGAGGCTGTAAAAGCTGCCGGAATAGGAATCCAGCCTGGACCAAGTGGGTACCAATGCCTGTGTACTGGGGGCTGGTTTTGTTGCAGCTGGACCTTGTGAGTCCGGATGTCCCTGACAAGAAGGTGTCCTAGGGGAGTGATTAGGCGAAGTGTCAGGGACAAGTACAGAGTTATAGGAGGCAATGTGCCATGATGATCAGGAGCTTGGACTGGCCCTACAGTCAGGTAGCTGTGGATTCAAATTCCAGTTGTGCCGTTAACTATTTTGTGCGACCTTGGCAACGTAGGCTGACAATTTGAGCTCATGTCTATTTCTCCACCCCCAAAGAGGGGTCTAAATGTCTAACTTAGCCACCCTGGTTTCTATTCCCCCAACCTACCACCATCAATCACATTTGTGTTTTCAAGTTTTATCTATCACTTATCGCTAAGTGTTTGTTTTGTTGTTTATTTCCCCAGCTAGGATACAGATTCTTTGAGAGTCAGGGATTTGATTCATGTTTTTTTCACTGCTCTATCCCAGCACCCAGCACCTAATAGATGAAATATTTATAGAATAAAAGAGTGTTTGCTAGAGGCTCGTGGGCACTATCTTGTGCTCCCTGGCCCATATTTCTTTGCTGCTTCCAGGAAAAGATCATTTTTAAGTAAGAATTCAGTCTGTGTCTGTGTTTTAGACATCATGGATTCTGCCTGCCATGTCCTTGGCACTTAACTTCTGAGTCTGTTTTCAGACCAAGAATGTAACACTTGTTCCCATGGCTTGCCTTGGAGCATGTCTTTGGGAATTGTCGCTGACAACCTTCTCTGCATGAGCTCTGCTCTCTTTTCTCCTGCCACTGCCCCGTTCCTTGTTCCCCTTTCTCCTAGAGTGCCCAAGGCCTGACAGGGGCACCCCGGGGCTCCTGCACCCTCACAGACCTGCTGATCCCTTCTTCTAAGGGTCCTGACCTATGACCTGATGAACACCAAAGACAGAATGCTTGTGGTGTTTTTTTTGTTTGTTTTTGCTCCACAGCTGTCAGTTTGATTAGATGTTCTCAGGGCTTCATATAGACATCGAAAATGTACGTTTTCTTTCATCAACAAAGGCTATGATTGTGTGAGTCCAAACAGTGCTTCTCAGTTGAGTATTTTCTAGCTCAGTTTTCGGTAGTTCTTGACCGATTGCATTCTGCTTCGTTGGAGAAGAAGATGGTTTGGTGGTGCCGTGTACGTTTCTTCATGTGGAGAAGCCTTTGCAGATAGTTTCTCTAGGCAGTGGCATGTTGCAGGGAGGAGGGTCAGAAAATAAGGGTCTGCGTCCTGATTTTGAGCAGTCACGACCCCAAAAAAGCTCAGGCAGATATACATGTAAAAAAACCTTTTAAGTGTCAAATTCCTCCTCTGTCTGAAGAGTGGATTAGATTCCGAGCAGTACGGTTAGTAGACTTCATTTTGAGTGTCATTGGTGATTAACAGGTACAGACTGCTTAGAACACTGTGTTGAGAAGGACTCTGAAGTCATATCTGGACCCAGAGGCTAAGTGTCATGATTGACTTATTTTTGGTAACCTTTTTACCTGAATCAAATGATTGTAGTTTTTCATTCCTGGATGTAATGTAAAGTTTCTTTCTTTCTTTTTTTTAAAATAAATTTATTCATTTATTTGTTTTTGGCTGCATTGGGTCTTCGTTGCTGTGTGTGGGCTTTCTCTAGATGTGGCCAGTGGGGGCTACTCTTTGTTGCGGTGCGCGGGCTTCTCATTGTGGTGGCTTCTTTTGTTGCGGAGCACAGGCTCTAGGCGTGCGGACTTCGGTAGTTGTGGCACGTGGGCTCAGTAGTTGTGACTTGCAGGCTTAGGTGCTCTGCGCCATGTGGGATCTTCCTGGACCAGGGATCGAACCCGTGTCCCCTGCATTGGCAGGCAGATCCTTAACCACTGTGCCACCAGGGAAGCCCCTGTAAAGTTTCTTTAAAAAAAAACAAGTTCATTCAGTTGAAGGAACTGAGTTGATTTTTGAAATGAGTAGATTGGAGTTATGAGGGGACATGTTGATATGGCAGAAACCATGAAGATGGTATGAGAGAGAATGAAATTTGGGAAACATTAAGTAGATGAATGTTAACCTTCATGACAGGGTTGTTTCGGAGTTTTTAGGACAGATTGAAGCTTGTGATTTCTAAAGGCAGCGCAGAGGTATTACGTTGTGTTCAGTTTCTTTTTTGACCAGTATTAGTTCTGAACTCAAAGCCTTCCTAAGCACTCTTTAAGAGAGGCCTTATGTATAGAGTATGAACAGCAGTACAGAAGAGTGGTCAAAAGCATGGGTTCTGAAGCTGGCTTGCCTAATGTTCACGTACCTAGTGAGCGATAAAGTTATTTAACTGCCCTGAGACTCAGTTTTCTCTTCATGAATATAGAGCTAATAGGTAATAGGCCTGCCTACCTTATGGTGTTGATGCGAGCATTACAGGGGTCAGTGCGATGGAAACCTCTAGAATCGCGTCGGGTTCAGTACAGCCCAGGAACCACATGTTGACAATCATGATGATTATTGGACATAGGAAACTTTAAACAGCTCATTAAGCAGGTTTGAACATTTCCCGAGAGGTGGCTGGCCTTACTGATTGCTGAGACTACTCTGAAGTCTGAAGTTTTATTTATTTATTTATTTTTCGTGGAAGTTTGCTTTTTTTTTTCGTTGTTTAAGAGAGAAGTTGTTTCTGGATGGCGGAGTAGCAGATCTTGACTTTGGTGACCGTGTTACTTCTCCCCTAGCTTCTGTATGCTCTGTCTTGTGCTTCTGTGTGTCTTACTTATCTGGTTGCCTGAGGCAGTTTAGAATATGTCAGCGTTTATGCAGCTGAATATTTCTTAGAATTATGGCATCTTTGATGAATAACTCTTTCTAGGCTGAGATTTTTATCATGCATATCAGAAACACTAGAAATTAAAAAGTAAGTTTCTTTCATTTTTGTTTATAAATCCTATCCCCTTTGTTTTGCAGTGGATAAAGGACTTTGTTTGCAAGTCACTTAGCTTTTGTTCTCCTTTCTGTAGAGTAAAAGGTAGATATCCATTTGTACATGGATATTAACATTCTTATATAAACAATTCAGTCTTAGACACATTAACAATCCAGCACCTATGAGATAGTTTTGAAACGTGATTGTGGAAAAGAGAATAATGGTTTAGGAACAATGGTCTGTCAGAAAAACCAGTCTCTTACAGTTTCTTTTCAAACACTGATAATTTAAATTTTAATAAGTCTAGGCCTAATGCCTCCTCACTCACGTATGATCTTTCTTTATAATCATACACACTTTGGTGTAGCTAACTTTTAATTCGATCTGCTTAGCAGACGAACCAATAGAAACTAAATCTAAACTTCTAGGTCTAGGCTTGTGGTTAATAGACCTGATTTCTCTTGAAGCTCTGATTTCTTCTTCTCATCTTGGACAGTGTTATGAGGTTACAGTCATCTTAAAATATGTCCACAAATTCTTTGCTCTTCCTTTTATCAGGAGCTGAAGTTTAATTCTTGTCCTACTGAGTATGGACCGGACTTAATGACTCAGTTCTAATGAAAAGAATAAGGTAGAGGTGATAGTACCTTTCGAGACTAGGTCTCTAAAGAGACTTGCTCTCCTGGGTCCCTCACTCTGGGGGGAAGCCACCTGCCATGTTGTGAGGTTGCTCAAACAGCCCTTAAAGAGGCTGATGTGGTGAGGGACTGAGGCCTGCTGAAAGCCATGTGAGTTTGGAAGTGCACCCTGCACTCCAAATCAGATACTGACACTACAGCCCAGCTGACACCTTGACTGCAACCTCATGAGAGATCCTGCGCCAGAAGCAGCAAGCTAAACTGCTCTGGAATCCCGGACCCACAGAAACAGTGAGATGGTGTTTGTTGTTAGAAGGACATAGTTACCCCATTATGTCCTGGAATAATTTGTTACACAGTAATAGATAACTATTGCAAGTTAATGGTGGGGCCTGTAGATTGGAACAGTCAATCAGCACTGAATGCATAAGCAGATTCCTCTCCTTGGCATACTCTCTGAATGGGGACCAACAGTGGTGGGGACCCTGGGAAAGGCCTTTCTAGGGCCAGAACGGGGATCATTTTGGGGTCAGGTTTGGTACTTTGCATGCACAAGGAAGATCTCTTCCAATCACAGTTTTTAAAGATCTCCCAACTGAGAGTTGATGACTTGGCACATCATGGGAGGGGAGAGCAGGTGCTCTAGATGCAGAATACAAAAATTGGCTTCTGGTTTATCTCCAAGTCTCCAGTAGCTTCTGAAGTGACTCACTTATATAGTTTTCAGTACCATTGGAAAGAGCAAGGATGTTGGCATTCCACTCAGGCTTGGGTATGAAATCGGGCTTTGCCACTTAAAAGATTGTACTTGCCACCAAGACCAAGATGTGTCTGTGTCATTTACTTCTTTCTGAATGCCTGGTGTCATGGAACATGGAATGGACATCATCATGTGATTTTGAGCAGATAACATAATCTGTTTGAGCCTCAATCTTCTGCTCTGTATAATGGGCATAAATAGTCCTTATCTTACAAGGTTACTGTAAGGTCTGGAGATAGTATGTTTAAAGCAGGTCCTAGAATGAATGGCCAACAGGAGGTGTGCATGTATTTCTCAGAGTCAGAAATTAATTCTGGTTGTGTTGGTCCGAGAATGAATGTGAACCTTTGGTCATGTTGCACGCTCTGCTTTGACAGAACTGGGTATTTCAGTTCCTTAAATTGTTAATGATGAATTCAGAAAGCGAACGGTTGGATTTGGCTTCATGTCTGGATCATATTAAGTGCACTATCACCGAGTTCCCACTCTCCATGTTCCTTGTAGTCAAGCTGATGTCACACCCCCCTCTCATTTCCAAGAAGATAATGTCACAGCTCTGAGTCATAGTTATCCAGCAAGAAGCCACATTGCTGGGACTCACTTATGGGATGGCCAGGACCAGAGCTCTCAATACTGATGGACCATCTCCTGTTCTTGTAATCTTCAGTCCAAGAGCTTGTCCAGATAATTTCTTTCTTGCATTAAGATTGTTTCCATAAAGTGACCTAGTAGAAATTTGGATATTCATTAAAGACAGTTCTACTTTTCTGCTGTGAATACTACTTATGAATGATAAGTTTGGGGGTAAAAAAGGCAGTATGGGAAGATAGTAGGAATTTTCTGTCTGAAGGGTTATATGAAGTTTAACCAATTAGACATACCCTATTTTTGTGTTAGGTTTGTCTGTTTGTTTTGGTACTTCTGGCAAACAGTTTTCTGGTATTTCTTAGTGCTACTATGAGTATCACTCCTGTTTGAATGGGGACTCTCCTAGGGGGATTCGTATTTAATGTCAGATTTTGTTCTGTGTTGCTCTGTATTGCTGGGCTGTGTGGTTAGGGGTAAAATTCTGAGGAAAGGAAATCTTGTGTAGTAGGAAGGGGTAATCTTGATTTGCGAGCTCCTACCTTTCTACTGTTTAGAACTGGAGACCTAGAAGAGGTAAGAAATGGGGATCCAAGAAATACATTGTCAGGCCTTCTGCAATACTTGCCTGTCTGTGTGTTTTCACCATCCTCTTCCTGGAAGTGTGATTTTAAGTCCACTGTGGAAAGCCAGAGAAATAAGTTTGTTTTAGTCAATGGTTCTTTTCTAAAGATGTGTGTACATGTTATGGAGGCTCAGACAGTTACCTTGCACGTTTGGACTAAATTGTGACTTTAAAAGTATAGAGCAGGGGACTTCCCTGGTGGCGCAGTGGTTAAGAATCCGCCTGCCAATGCAGGGGACACGGGTTCAAACCCTGGTCCGGGAAGATCCCACATGCCGCAGAGCAACTAAGCCTGTGTGTCACAACTACTGAGCCTGTGCTCTAGAGCCCGCGAGCCATAACTACTGAGCCCACGTGCCACAACTGCTGAAGCTTGAGCGCCTAGAGCCCGTGCTCTGCAACAAGGGAAGCCACCACAGTGATAAGCCCGCACACTGCAACGAAGATTAGCCCCCGCTCGCCGCAATTAGAGAAAGCCCGTGCACAGCAATGAAGACTGGACGCAGCCAAAAATAAATAAATAAAATAATATAAAAAAAAGGATAGAGCAGGGACTTCCCTGGTGGCGCAGTGGTTAAGAATCCACCTGCCAGTGCAGGGGACACAGGTTCAATCCCGGGTCCGGGAAGATCCCACATGCCACGGAGCAACTAAGACCATGCACCACAACTACTGAGCTCACGAAAACCGCAACTACCGAAGCCCACACGCCTAGAGCCTGTGCTCCTCAACAAGAGAAGCCACCGCAATGAGAAGCCTGTGCACCGCAACGAAGAGTAGCCCCCGCTCACCACAACTAGAGAAAGCCTGCGTGCAGCAACAAAGAACCAACGCAGCCAAAAATAAATAAAAAATTTAAAAAAAGAGTATAGAGCAAAGATACTGAGTTAAAACACACGGACACAAAATTAAAGATTTTATTTTTCTAAAAATCAAATGTACAGACAAAGCTCTTTTACTGGGAATTTTATACGTGAATTTGAGAAGTCGCCAAAATGACATAAAATAAGATTATATTGGAAAGGACTAGAAGTCTGTCTCTTAGAGCCTTACTTCCCCACCCCCCCAAACAAAGTGACAAATTACACTGGGACCCAGAGGCAGGTGGCTGTGTATCTTAACTTGGTAAATAAAGAATGATGTTAACCTCTCCAGAATGCTGGTGGCTCTTGAGTTTGGGCAGAAAATCCTATAAAGGAGAAAGAGCTTCAGAGTGTAATAAACTCCCAGGTGCTCAATAAAAGCCCTGTTCCTCTTATGCTGGCTGGCCAAGATCAAGGGCCCTGCTGTGGAGCTGTGGAAGGCTCCTTCCTGATATGAAGGTGATGAGATTTTTCCCGTCCTGCTCTCTGTCTGAATTACTTCTGGACCCGACAGATATGGGGACTCTGTTTGGATAGCAGCTCAGAGACTTTGGATATCTTACTTCCTTGAAGATAAACCTACCAGTCTTCATTTGCCAAATAATTTCCACTTCTGTGAAGGGTATGTGGTAAACCTGACAAGCTTGTATTCAGTTCTCTGCTGTTAGTTACTTTGAGTCCGTGGTGTCTGGAGAAAGCAGGCCACCCTCTCTGTGCCATCTTTCTGATGTCTGCCCGTGGACCAAAGGAAAACCAGCTTTGTAGAGTAGTTATGAAGGTGAAACGAAATAATAAACACATTGTACCTGGCAGGTGGTTTTACTATTACTGGTTTTCTCTAAGGCTAAAGCAGGGTTTCTCAACCTTAGCACGATTGCTCTTTGGGGCTGCATAATTCTTTCTACTTGTGATATCAAAGACACTTCCAGACAAATTTGCTTCTGATCACTGATGGAAAGGTACTTTGGAAAGCCTGATATCAGATTTTTCCCTTTGATCAAAAATGGTGTAGAACAGTACTTGGAATGAATGAGTGACTTCCATTTGCTATTACCTCCTATATTTAATAAAGAAATTTTGTAATGGTAATATGTACTCATTCATTGAATTGATGATTTAAAAGGTGATTCTAAAACTTAAGCCAAGGGCTTCCCTGGTGGCGCAGTGGTTGAGAGCCCGCCTGCCGATGCAGGGGACACGGGTTCGTGCCCCGGTCTGGGAGGATCCCACGTGCCGCCGAGCGGCTGGGCCCGTGAGCCATGGCCGCTGAGCCTGCGCGTCCGGAGCCTGTGCTCCGCAACTGGAGAGGCCACAACAGTGAGAGGCCCGCGTACCGCAAAAAACAAACAAACAAAAAAACACCTTAAGCCAAGCCATCTGCTACTTCCTCTTGCTTGCGTTAAACCAGCATTAATTGCTTTGGATGGATTTTGAAAATAATAGCAGAAATGCTCTTCTGTGACCCCAAATCATAATAGAACAACTCAAATCCTAAAAGAATCACAAAAAGCTTACAAATAAGTTCAAAAGTTAAATGTGTCCCCAACAAGCTAAACTTGGATTGCATAAGTTGTGTTTGATTTGACATTTTAACTCTGTAAATCTCTTTAAAATTTTGTTCGTAGGTGTTGACGTAGGGATGGAGAGAAAATTTCCAACTTTTCCTAGAAAGTCTAGCATCTTCAACACAGGCATAGTAGAAATAAAAATATATGTATTTGGTACTCGTTCTGGGATAATGATATTAGTCACATTAAAAATAATGCTTTAGTAAACTTTATGGTACTTAATATGTGCCAGCTACTGTTTCTGTATTAATTCACTTGCTTCTCAGAATAAACCTATGAAGTAGTTTGTGTCGTGCTGGCCTCTCTCTCTGCATTTTATACACAAGGAAACCAAAGCAAAGAAAGATTAAATAACTTGCCCAGAATTACCTCACTATTAAGTGGCAGCCTGTGTCTTTAACTTCATTTACGTGGATTCTAAGACTTGGTCCGCAAGACCCGGGGTCGGCAAATGAAAGTCAGTGGGCAAACATCTGGCCCACTGCTAATTTTTGTTAATAAGGTTTCATTGGAACACAGCCATGCTTGTTCATTGACTTACTGTCTATGGCTGTTATCTTGCTACAGTGGCAGGGTTGAGTGGTTACGACAGAGGACATGTGGCCAGCCAACACTCTCTGGCTTCTTTACAGAAAATGTGTGCCCACTCCTGCACAGGTCAAGACCATTCTCATCCACAGGTGTGGTCCAGAAAGGTAGGAAAATAAAGAGAATCATAATTCCATTACCTTTCAAATAGGACTTAGCTAACATTCATCTCATACATTGAAGGTCCAAGTTTTTGGTGTCATTCTTAGCGTTATGGTGGATGTCAGAGTGTTTATAGGATACATCTCTTCCTCAGGGTGTTCCCAGCAGCTCTTTCGGGGAGAGGGGAAAGGAATAGATAAAGTTAAATGCATGAAAAATGGGAGAGAGCTTGGCAAGACAGATAGAGAGACACTCGTCAGTGAGTGTGCAGTTAAGGCACTGCAGAAATGGAAATAAGTGTGGACAGAATGACTCTACAAAACGGGCTTTAACTCATTGTAAAATTTGAAAATCGCCCTCTTCAAGTTTCCATTCTTTTTCCTGCTTTTCTGCAACAGCTTCAGAATAGAAACTGCCCGTTTTTTGGTTTTTTGGGTCGAAAACAAACGGCAGCCTGTGGGGTGGATCCTTATAACACAGTGGCTCAAGGTTGGGGGAGGGGGAGACAAGAAATGAATTTCTTTTGTCAAATCAGAAATTATGCAAATTTTACAAAAAGTATTAGAGGAAATGTGTAAAGCTTTAATTGGTTTTATGGTTTTATTGCTTTCTTTAAAAGGTTACTTTGTGAGCACTACCCTCCACTGAACATTGTAGACACTTCCTGAAGTTTAATGAGATTTTAGAGTAAAAGTACAACAAATGTGACTCTCCAATATTTTCAAGAGATGATATTATTTTGGGCTAAAAATATGTTACGGGAGGCTTCATTTACTGGGAGGATTCACTCCACCACCCACACGCCTCTTTATCTGAAATTACTATGAGCTGCAGCATAAGACTTTCTGCTCACACCTAATTCACAGAATACTTATTTAGTATATATTAAATCAACGGTGGCCTAGTTTTTTAGGCTTCTTTATTATGCTGAACTTTACTTAATATAGAAATGCCTTATAATTATAATTCTGTCCCCTGGTGAAACTAACACTGTGCACTGCGTTCTTATTATTGACACCTCCTTCTAGGTCCTTGTGAGTGAAGGATACTAGCTGCTCTCCAGGATTGGTTATTTAACATTTTGATTTTTGGTTGAGAGTGGACCGATGAAAACAGATATCGTCTATATCAAAACAGAAAGTAAGTGCAGAAATGTTCATGTCAGGAAGAGATATTTTCAGTGCCTCATTTCCTCTGGGGTTGATGGATGGTTTTCGTAGTTTAGAGCTTGAGATGTTATGGGTTGCTCCCTGAGACCCAGAATCGAGTCAGAAGGACCATTTCCAAGTAGTGTGGCGTACTCGGACGCTGGTCTCCATACTGAGAGGCTGAAAGGAGCCCTGAGCATCCTCATAGTAACGACAGCACAGGGACACCTGCCGCCTGCCCAGGGCTGTCTGTGTCTGCAGGGGCATCTACTCCTGTCCTTCTCACCCCTCCTTACTGCCTGTCACAGCCTTACCGCCACAGATAATTACAGTTCTGTGTCTATTTCAGAAGTCTTATGTAAAAGTTTACTAGGGGACCCTGGTGCCTACAGTATGCTGTTGAATGACTGAGTGTTTTTCCTATTTCTTCTCTGAATCAAGGAATTTCCTGCTTATAATCACATCACACAGGTTTATCTTAACATTCTGTAGAACACGTTACTTTTTGAGGTACATGCCCTCCATTGCTGCAACAATCAGTTGTACTCGAGACCGACTGGCCCAGATTGAGAAGAGATGTGGCGTTATCTTGGCATCGCAGGGGACTGGTTAGCAGTGAGGAGGTGGCAGGTGGGGCTGGGAGGTCCCACGGGCTGGAAAGTGTTTTGTCTGTGAATGAGTGCGGGGATGTGGGGCTGCTCCTCCTGGGGAAGGGGCAACTTGATAGAGGGTGCTCGAAAGCCTCAGTCCTGGAGTCCAGCCGACCTAAATTTCTGTCCAAAACCTGGCTCGTGGCTCACTGGCTGTTGGACCTTGGAAAACTTTATTCAACCCTTTCAGCATTAGTTTTTATTTTAGCCCTTTGGGCTACTATAACAAACATATCATAAAGCAGGTGGCTTCTAAGCAAGTTTATTTCTCACCGTTCTGGAGGCTAGGGAGTCCAAGGTCAGGCTGTCAGCAGATTTAGTGTCTGGTAAGGGCCACTTTCTGGTTCATAGATGGTGCCTTCTTGTTGTGTTCTCACATGATGGCGGGGGGGGGGGGGCGCTTGGTGAGCTGGCTCTCTGGGATCTCTTTTTTAAGGGCACCAGTTTCAATTGTGAGGGCTCTGCCCTCCTGACCACATTACCTCTCAGGGGTGCTACCTCCTAATACCATCACTTTGGGAGGTTAGGATTTCAACATAAGAATTTTGGGGGACACAAGCATTTAGTACCTAGCAGTCTCCTTGTGTCTTTGATGGGGATCAATACTTGCCTCATATATAGCATCTTGGGAGAATGTTATAAAACTCAACACTGGGGCTGGTATGCAGTAAATGCTCTCTAAATGTTAGCTTTTTGAAGTTGCATTTGAAGGGATCGAATTGCTTTGGGATTCGTAGGTTCGTGGCTAATGTTCAATTACTTGGGAAGCCTCACGAGGGGGTTGACTTATCCTGAAATGAGGTTCTTTCTGAAATTCTTTCAGGCCAGCAAGGTGTCATCTAAGGATGCCAGAGCATTAACTCGTTGCCAGGGGTCTCAAAATGTTACCGTGGTTTTCAGACATAGCCTAAGTTATTCTTAAGAGCACCTTGCTTGGGAGGAGGGCGTTTTGTAGTATTTGTTTAAATTATGTTACATAGCATTGCGGATTTGTAATCTGTGTTCAAAATGGCATTTTCTGCCCCCATATTGATCAGCCTCACATCTTTTTCTTGCTTATCTCTGCTTGCCCTATGGTCAAACTCCAGAGTTAGACCTTGAGGAGACCCGCTAACTCATTAACCTCTGTGACATGGAATAGAAACCTTCCAGAAGGGGCCTGGCTGTAGGAGACAGAATGTTTAAAATGTGTTTCAGCCCCACTGCATGTCCCTGAGTCCCAGTCAGAGGCATTAACCTTAATGCAGATTCTCGTAACGTGCAAGAATTTGTGACGGTCCAGTTTGTGCTGTCATTTCAAAATTACTGCTTTGTTTTTGGAGAAAAACTTAAGTAGAACAGCAGAGAAGACCCCCTCCTTGACATTTTTTGTTGCCATTGTGGTTGTTGAAATCTCACCCTCGCCCTAACTTGGGGGGGATGTGAAGGAAAAACACTGTAAAAGGTGGAGAATCAGGCCAGGTAAGGCAATGCTTCAGTTGACCTCAGTTCAGAACGTGACGGTCTTCAGGCTGACATGGGATCCTGGAGGGATGGATGAAAAAAAAAGTCTTAGGTGTCTTTGGGAAACCATGTTTCCCAGTGGCTTGATTATTGTGTTTGAGGTAGTAGGATTTCCCTTGACACGGGGTGAATGCTTTGCAGAGAAAACTGTTTCTTAGAGCGTCTCATGGTTTGGAGTCTAAAAGTTATAAGTTGTCTCGGTATGTAAAACAAAAGTTGTCCCTGCATCTAAAGCCAGTTCTTTGTGCTTTCTCAAAGGAACTGAAATTTCTGTGGATTCATGGCTTGGTCAAGGTTCTTTCTAAAACTCTGGCTTAGGGTGTTTCGGTAAATAACCAAGAACCTGAATGGTCCTAAAGGATAAAATACCAGATTGAGACTTTACAAAGCTGAGCTCTCATTGTGATATTTCAGCCTGCAAAGTAAGGGTAATACATGATGGATGTTACTGTAATTCAGTGTTATTCTTCAGTGCAAACCTGGCATTAGGTTGTCAAGACTGAGTAGAAAATATAACCTCATGTGATCACCTTCTTAAATATGGAACTCTGAATAACACTCGATTGGATGTGAAATGTTGTCTTGAGTAGAAAGATCTGGATACTGATTCCCATCAACCCCCTCTTTCAGTGTTGGATTTTACTATTACCTTATGTAGCTAAAGCCAGAATGGAACTCCATAAATACATACTCTATTTTTTTCTTTTTTTATAATTAATTTTTATTGGAGTATAGTTGATTTACAATGTTGTGTTAGTTTCTGCTGTACAGCAAAGTGAATCAGTTATACATATACATGAATCCACTCTTTTTTAGATTCTTTTTTCCATATAGGTCATTACAGAGTATTGAGTAGAGTTCCCTATGCTATACAGTAGGTTCTTATTAGTTACCTATTTTAATTATAGTAGTGTGTATACGTCAATCCCAATCTCCCAATTTATCCCTCCCCCCTGCCCCCTTGATAACCATAAATTTCTTTTCTACATCTGTGACTATTTCTGTTGTGTAAATAACATACTCTATTTTTATGGGGTGGGAGTAGAAGTTAGATTGATGTGCTACTGATGTCTGCTTCTTTAGCAAATGTTATTGGGCACCTGTTTGTTGAATTGGTTGAAAATGAATTTAAAATAATTTTATCTTGACCTTTCCTTTTTGCAATTTTTCTGTCACCTTATGAGGTAGCTGGAGATGTCCTGGAATGTCTTTCAAACTCTGGATGGGAATGACTGTTTAGAAGTTGCCAGCTAGTGTCACTAGGTGATAATTCCTCTCTGTGTGCATGTCATGATTACAGCCTGCTTTTTTGCCTCTAAGAGAACAATTATATTCAAGAAATTTCCTAGTGCATTTAAAAACAGCTGGGTGAAAGTCATTTTAAATCCCCAAATCCAACACATTAGTTCTTTTATGCATTTAATTAAGCAGAAGTTAAAATAAATTGGAACAGAAGACGTTCAGTGCTGAGTGTTGAATCAACAAAGCAAGAAACAGCCTAGCATTACCCCACCACAGATGTCTGTCACTCAGCACTGTTGCCCTATAAATTTGCATCAACTCTTAACATTTTTTGAATAATGATTTCTTTTCTAGTAAAAACTGGCCCCTGATGTATAGCAAGCAAGGTTCTTTATACAGACTTTATTTCTGCATTTGCATGCCTTTGTGTGTACCTGTGTGTATATGCATAATATTTGTTTCACTTATAATACCTTTACATTGCTGGATCCTTTTGGGGTGGGGGAGGGGAAGACAGCCAAAATGGTAAACTTTAGGAAGATATAGTAAATAGAAAACAAAGATTTAGCAGTCAGTTTGGATTATTTTTAGTGGAAATGAATGCTGAGATTGTTTCAATTTTAGTATTAAGATATTTTTAAGGACATGGTGAGTTTGAGTTTAATTTGACTTTATAATACGAGAGTACTGTATGGTTGGTTCATTGTAGAAATGGTTGATTAAAAACACACCAGCCGGAAACTTAACTCTATATTCTCCTCAACCACAGCTATCGCTGTTATCATTTGGGTGTATAGACTTTTTCCTAATAGGTGTATACTTTTGGCTGTTTTTTGTTTTTTTAAACAGGATTATGCTTTATAGACAGTCTTATATTACTGCCCCCCCACATTTAATAGAATTTCGTGATTGATATGGTATCTGGTATTGGCTTCCAAATAATCGAGGGGCAATGTGAGGGTATGTCTAGTGTTTCAGCTGAAACAAGATTTAGCCTTAATTTTTGGAAAATTTTCTGCAGCTGGGTAATGGGTACATAAAGATTCATTACGCTCTTTCTTTTGCACAAATTTTGAATTTTCCTTAATAAAATAATTTATGTATGTGTGAATGTCACTTAGTCATAAACATCTTCCCAGGTCTGCAGATTAACAGTGCTGTCATTCATTCGTAGGAACCACATGTCATGCCATTGTAGCATGGACCCTAATTTGTAGCATAGTTATAATTTAACCATTACCGAATTGTTAGATTGCCGTTTTGGGGGTCATTCTTGCAAATGGATGCAAACTTGTTTGGTCATTTTCTTAAGAATTTGTTGGTTAAATTTTTAATTTTTTTCATTACTCAGCGAGGAATCTTAAATTATGATAACCGTAGAGATGAGAACCAGAAACGTTTTTTTAGAGAAGTTACTAAAGTCTGTGAAATCTGTACCTTCTCTGAATGCTTAGTTGTAAATCAGTTGAATCTTACAGTCTCTCTTTCTCTCTCTCACACACATACACGCACATATGCACATACAGACACGCACGCTTGCCCACCAAATACTTCTGTTGCCATAGGTCTTAGTAGCCTCGGTATATTTTAATGCGTGATGCAGTTGTACTTGGTTCTCCTGGAGACACCTATTGGGTCCACGGACATTGGATAGTTTACGGGTGGTAGTTCATCTTTATTTTTCTTATGCATCACAAGCTACTAATTCCCACTTCTCAGCCAAGGGCTATTCTAGGCCTTCCCCTGGTCAGAGGGCAGTGGAGCCAGACAGAATAGAGGCCGAGTAACTGTGGGTACATGGACCAGCCATTTCTTATCTGCTTCCACAGTTAGTGATTGAGAATCCTGAGTGAGGAGTATCACGTGTTCCATAAGCCTCAAAGTTAATTTGGGTAAGAAGAATATATTTCACATTACTGCCTCTTCCATGAGCTATTAAATATGCGATAGGTTCTGTGTTACACCTGCTACGTGCTTTGTCCAGTTGAATCATCACAACAGTCTTCAGAGGCAGTTTCTATTATTCTTCCCATTTTACAGATGAGGAAATGAAGTCTAGAGTGATAAAGAAACTTGCTTAGTGCAGGCCACACTGCTAAATACAGATTTTTGAACACCGTAGTCAACCCATTTACTAGCTTGGATCAAAATCCCAGTAGATCAGTGGTGAAGTTTTGGTCGATACGTATTTACTTATTAATTATAATGTATGCAAAGGGAGAGCCCAAGATGTAGCCCTGGGATTAAAATCTGCCCATTGATTATTGTCTAAAAGTTTCTTATCCATGCCTCAGTTGCTAAATCTTAACCAATGTTCCATTTTTAGTCCCTATTAACTTGATTTGGAATAAATCAGATTTCTAATGTGCAGGGTCCCAGAGTGGTAGAGTGGCTTGCTTGTGTGATATATTTTTTTAAGTTAGCAGTTTCTGAAAATTGGCAGCCCCCTTTGTTGTGGAAGACCTAGAGCAGGCCTCAGTTATAAAGAGTGCTTATGATTACTGGGCCGTGTGACGGGAGGGGTAGGGAAGTGACTGGGACAGTTTTGAAAGGTAGCTTCTGTTCAGCAGTTCTTCACAAATTAAAATTTATGAAAGCTGTTTGGGAAATTCAATACCCAGAGGTACAGACACCTCGTTTGGAAACACAACACGCAGTGCATAGGGCCTGAGCAGAGCCTCGTGTCAAGTAGTTGGGATGCTTTATTATCATTAGACATACAGTGCAGGCCAACCGGTCACTCGGGGCCGTGGCTGGGAGGAGCTGAGTCCACTCGGGCAGCTTCCGGTCGTTGTCTTGTGAGCATACCAAAGGCACGGGTGCCATGGACCGCCCCCGAGCCAAAGGAGCATGGATGATGCATGTAAAATGGTTGTCTTTTTGAAAGATGCTTGAAAACCAGCAGCCGGGGAAACCATTCAGAATACCTGACGGGGTAGCCTGGTGGGTTTTTAAAAATGGAGGAAGGGATAAAGATTGATGTTTGATCCAGGGAAGAGATCATCAACGTGTGTTTTAAAATGTCTGCTCAGTGGTCTAGTCTTTACAAATAAAGTTTTCTGAGTACACAAAGTGGGAGTCAAGAACGGAGGGGCCTGGTGGGATTAGAATTGTCAGGCACAACCTGATGGGATTTCCCTGCATCCCCCTTCTTATTTTGAAAGAAGTGACATCCATCGTAGCTTTTCCCTCTGTCTTTGTGTCTTTGAGGTCTCCAGCTCCGAGCATCATCTGACGAGAGGGCCACCTCCCTGATAAAAAGTTCATTGGCTAAGATCCCGAGGTGCATTTCCCATCCCGGCTTCCAGGTTTCTCATCTTGGCATCCCATGTTTTCAGAAAAGAATTACCTGAGCTATTTTGCAATCCTGTTAGAACCATGTCCCATTTTGATAACTGTTAAAAATAACCCCTGATTCTTCCACTTTCTATTGGTTGATTGACTGAAACTTTATTTTTGTTCTTGGAAAGTAAATGCCTGTTGTATCTCCTAGTACGCTCTTTGATATTGTATCCCCACCTCTAAATATTGGGATGCCTTTGAATGCCCATTCTTCATTGCAGATCTCTGTATTAGATAAAAAATTGTTTTCTTTTTCTTAGAAAATTTTCTGAAATAGTGACTCTTTTTTTTGCTTAAATGAAGACAGTCATCCCTAAGTTAAGTTTAATTGACTAGGAGAAAGAGAGAATGAATATTCAAGAGGACACCAGCTGGATATGGTTGGAGCGTCTGATAGACACACCGCAAGACTGTGCCATAGTCAAATTGGACAGTTTGGAAAGCTTGCTGCCTCAAGGACGGATGTAGATACAGAGTCCCAAATGGTACATTAATTGGTTTTGATTACATGACTCCAAAGCTCGAGCATTTCAAACTGTTTTCAAACTAATGGCTGCCACATTTGGCAAGCAATCCAACTGTGTGTTGAGTTCATTATAAAAAGAGATCTTGACAACTCGTCTGGAGGACAGAATGCATGCTAGGTTTTTTGAGTAGTTGCTCAGTTTCAGAGGAGCCTGTGTTGTTTTTCTTTAAAGGGTTCTATACATTTTGCACCCTTGCCACCAGCCAGGCCAGAGTGACTCTGGTTGGCACTTGAAGAACCTTAACGGTATGGCCTCAAAGTTTCCTCGTTAGGTTCCAGATAATAAATCCTCTGGCAATCAGAGGTTCACGAGGTTTAATGGAATTTGATGGAAAGTTTAGATGATCCCCGGGAGAAGTAAAATCCGTGACACTTTGCCCCCTTCATCTTGTCCCACTTTTCCTCAGCTGCCCCACTACTGGAACATTTTCTGTCTTAATTTCAATTGACCCCTTAAGCAATGTACTAATTAGACGTTACAATTTCCCAGCCTCTCAATCCCAAAGCAAAACTTACGAACACAGCAAACCAAAGCATTTGGGTTAGAAAAGAACAAAAGACATACCTGCTGCAGAGAGTTGAAGCTGGAGTCAACACTGGTAACCTGAGTAGGGCGACCATGTGCCCTGTTAATGCCAGCTTGTCCTTGTGTAATTATTAACAGTGCTTCCCCTTCGCTCTCAAAGGCACCCCATTTTATTTATTTATTTATTTATTTATTATACATTTATTTATTTATTTATGGCTGCGTTGGGTCTTCGTTGCTGCGCGCGGGCTTTCTCTAGTTGCAGCGAGCGGGGCCTACTCTTCACTGCGGTGCACGGGCTTCTCATTGCAGTGGCTTCTCTTGTTGCGGAGCACAGGCTCAGTAGTTGTGGCACACGGGCTTAGTTGCTCCGCGGCATGTGGGATCTTCCCGGACCAGGGGTCAAACCCATGTCCCCTGCATTGGCAGGCGGATTCTTAACCACTTTGCCACCAGGGAAGTCCAGGCATCCCATTTTAGACAGGTAATTATGTGGTCATCGTAGGAAAGAGTGGTGGTGAGTGAAATAGGGTGCTGGGGGGTGGCAGGATGTGGTATACGGGTGGGTACTCATCTTGGGGGGTGACTGTCACTCCTATCCACCAGCAGTGCCCTGGGTGGATGTGTACCCAGTATTGCCCTAATTGAGTCTCACGGGAAGCCAGAGATCTGGATTTTAAGGCAAATGCCCTAATTTTAAAATGTTGGCAATTATTTAGTTTTCTTTTTTTTTTTAAAATAAATTCATTCATTTATTTATTTATTTTTGGCTGCGTTGGGTCTTTGTTGCTGTGTGTGGGCTTTCTCTCTAGTTGCGGCAAGCAGGGGCTACTCTTCATTGTGGTGCACGGGTTTCTTTTGTGGTAGTTGCTCTTGTTGCAGAGCACGGGCTCCAGGCGCCTGGGCGTCGTAGCTGTGGCACATGGGCTCAGTAGTTGTGGCTCGCGGGCTCTAGAGCACAGGCTCAGTAGTTGTGGTGCACGGGCTTAGTTGCTCCCCGGCATGTGGGATCTTCCCGGACCAGGGCTCTAACCCATGTCCCCTGCATTGGCAGGCAGGTTCTTAACCACTGCGCCACCAGAGAAGTCCCTAGTTTACTAACAAACTGTGAGAGCAAGCAAAATATGTGAATGACCCATTGGCTGCTTTTGAAGAAAGTCCTCCATTCTTTCCTTCAAAACACACAACACACGCACACACACATACACACACACAGGCAAGCGATAAAAGGGGGAAAAAAGGAGAACATGGAGATACCAGTCTCTGGGATGAGATTCATTTGTGAGCACACTTTTTCTGTGGCTATTTCTGATCATCAGGTTCTAGTACAGGGTGCTAGGTAGGGATGACTAGAGGTGCAGGATGCAATAGAGTAATATTGGCACCTGGCTGGTGTTTGGTGTCTATAGTATAACTTGCTGGGTGATGGAAATCTGTACATGGCACATGTCAAGTGCATCATGGGATGTGTTTAAAGTGTGGAATAGAAATCATTATTTTCAAATGTGGTCATGGCATGTAGATCATGAATTTTCGTTTCTTTCTTACATATTTATTACATTTTTTAGGAGAACATAATGTCCAAGCTTCCCTGGAGCCATTTCTGTCTCTGTGAAATAGGCGATTTAAGGTCCATCCCATCCTAAAAAGCTTTTAGCTCGTGAAACCTTCTTTTCTTGCTTTTAAAACCTTTACTCTGTGTTTAGAATAAATGGCATTCCTGGATCTGTTAAAGAGGCAGTTAATAATGCCATAGAAACTGCCCATTGCACAACCAACCATAAAACTTGCTCCAAGGGCAGGACATGTATTGGAATATTCTGTAGTGATCAAATGCTGAAACATTACAGTCAGCTGTGACCCTGCAATCTGCATTCTTAATTGCAGTCTTCATTTACAGTGGAGTATTGATCTGCTTTTAGTAGTTTGTCCTGAAGGTTGACAAGGATCTCAGTAATCTATTCATGTCAGAGTGCCTGCTAGCACCAGCTTTAATTCACCTCTTTAGAGGAAGCCTTGTCATAGGGAGAAGCCTAGGTTTGTTTCACCTTGATATATTTTCCAATAGATGCTTTATTCTCAGGGGCTGGTTTTTCTTTCCTCTTTCATAAAATCATAAAATGTGGATTATAAGGACTCATGCCCTGTGGATTTTTTTTTAAATGCGGCTTAAATGAGCTAATTCATGTAAAATGCTTGATATGAGAACGTAGTAAGCACCACATAAATGGTAGCTGTTTTGATTTTTCTTACCCCAGGTTTAAATGTTTTTTAAATCTTGAGTTTTGGGTTAATAATCTTGTTGACCATTGAGGAGAATGGAAAAAAGATGTTGGTTTCATTTTCTTGATTATTTTAAGTTGAGTTAGTAACGAAAACAAATGACGTAAAAGAAATTTGTGGGATAATTCAAATACGAACTGTGAGTTCAGTCACAGCAACGTGAAATTTCCTGAATTTGATCATTGTAATATAGTTATATAGGAGAATGTCCTGTTCTTAAGAAATTCACTGAAGTATTTTGGGATTGAAGGAGTATGACGCCTGCAGCTCACTCTCAAATGGTTGAGGAAAAAAATGTGTACATAGAGAAGAATAAAGCACAATGATGGGTAAGAGTTAGGAGTTTTGTGTACTATTCAACATAAAAATTATTTTGAAAAAGTAGGATGGTGAGAAAATCTATAGCTGGTAAAACCACTAGTTCAGTTAGTTCTCTTAGAGCCTCCCATTGAAAAGTGGATTTCTCCCAATTGGAGAGTTTTCCATCCTACTCTCCTTTCCCACCCTCCAGTGCTTCATTCCTGGGTACAGTTATTTGAAAAGCAGAACTTCTTTGCCCGGTGGTTAGTGCTCCGGCTGTTTCATTTCCAAATCCAAATCATAATCCTTTGTTGCTGACATTATAATCATCATCACAAGTGGCTAACTGTGATGTCACAAACAGGCGATTATGACTCAAATGAGGAATAAACAGCAGGGTTGGATTAATTCCTAAGCAAGGAAGAAGATTCTGTTGGTGCAAATGCCCCAGGGTAATGAAGTTTAAAACCAGAAAAAGGCAAGAGGAAGACGAAGCTGAACATACGTGATCTATTAGCCAAATTGTCTTTAAGTGGAAAGCTTTTTGTTTTTTTTCCCCTTCCCCTTCTTACTTAATTGTCCTTGGGGTGTGAATAACTCCTCTATGGCAGATAAATGGATTTGTGTTTAGGTCTAACAAAGCTCAAGGTGTCTTGCTGACTAATTACAGGGATGTCACACCCGGGCTGAAAAGTGAGTCATTAGGGAGCCATGGAGGTGTTTTTATTTTCTGTAAAGTTGAGTTGCTCTTTGCAGTCAGCATTGCAAAAGTCAGGCTCTAAAGGATCAGTACAGTGGCTGCAGACAGCTGGGCTGATAATTGAGAGCAGCCCCGACCTGGAAGCCCGGGCGCTTATGGCCACAGCAGAATGAAAATGGCATCCGTTGCTCAGGCTCAGGACAGTTTTCTGAATGGGTTACAAGTAAATGAAGCAGTGGTAACAGCTGTTGCTATGGATTGGCCTAGAATTAGTAGTCCATTCTCCGTGGAACTGTAATTTTCAATTCCAAGCCAAGGATATATTTTTTCCCTTTTAGGAAATGTGCGGTTCCCATGCTCTTTGGTTAACCAACATCTAAATTCTCCTGCAAATGACAGTTAACAGCTCCTTTATCCCTGGGGTTGTTTGGCTGTCTCAGGAGTACTTTTGAATTTGTGGCCTTTGAAAAAACCATGGTTTCAGTAGCCAAAGTAAACTGGAAATCCTTTCAATTGTTTTCCCCTTCATAGGACACAGTGTTCCCTCCTCCTGTCTGTCAGATTCAGTTGGGCTCTTGGAGCCCTCTCTCCACTTAGGACTTAATCCTCACTTGAATTTTGGAAGTCTTCTTGAAAAACATTGGGGAAAGACTTGAGGCTCCAGTTTGGCATCAAGTGAGCAAATAAACCCACATTTTAAAAACACGGTAAATTTAGTTATAAGGGAGACTTCCCATTTGCGTCTAGGCATTTAATAATAGCCTTGCTGCACAAAGTAGAAATTATGTGATTATTATCTTGGGGCTGTGATTAGAATGTGTTGTTATATTGGTGACATTTAGAAATGTGTAACTTCATCCATGCCTTAGATGAAGCTGCTTCGTGGTACCAGCGAACATGGCATAACGTGGTCTTGTGGTCTTGCGATCCACGCTGGTGTGACATTCCCCGGAGACAGAACAGCCGTGAGAAAGCCAGGCCTCCACTTGCCACTGTTTTCTCCTGTTTTCTGAAGTGACCAGAGATGTTTTCCTGATTTTTAAGAGTAGCTCAAACAGAAGAGTTGCCTTCTGGGTTGTGAGGTCATCCTCGCCTTTCCTGTTTCACACATGGGTGTGTGGTTTCGGGGCAGGGACTAGGGCGTTGTTTTTCCTTCTGTTCCCCCGTTAGGACACTGTGGTCAGCTCTTCTCCACGACCTGTTGTCAGCATGAAGGCCTGTGCCTGTGTGTGTCCTGCAGGAAGTGGCCGGGCTGTTCTTTCATGGTGAGCGTGTATTTAGTTTTTCCTTGAAGGATCTTGTTTGGAGCATTTAAGGTCCTTCAAAAATGCAGTCGCTTGAGTGTGAGCTCAGTTTCTCTGAGCCGGTAGGTACCACACTCCAGTGATACTGGGAGAAACACAGGGAACACGTCCAAGTCCAGAGGGGCTCTCTCAGCATGTGACAGGAGCTCCCAGACCTGATTCTTATTGTTGGAAGTCTCACACCAAGTGCTGTGGGACCCGGGAGAGTCGTAAAAGCGGTGGCCTCTGATCCTGCGGTGTTTACAGCTTCGTGTGGGAGCCCCAACTGGACCACGTGAAATCACTTAGGATGGTTTCAAAACCAAGAGTCAACAAATGTGGATTAATATAGATTGCCTGTGAGATTTTAGGGACTTGAGGATTTCAGTTTTATAGTTTTTTGGAGAAGGGTTCCTGGAGTAGTTGAGTTTGGGAACCAGATTTTTAAAGAACCTATAGAGGACAGTGAAGATGGCCATGATTTATGTTACCAGAGGCACCTGGGTGTGAGTCCCTTCCCTGCCATTTACTAAGCCTGGGACAAATTATTTAACCTAAGTCTACTCTCCTGGAGATGATACTCTGTCTCTCTCATTTCTTTCATTCTCTCTGTCTCTGTCTCCCTCTCTCATTCTCTCTCATGAACACAAGAGTACCTACTTACCCCATAAGGTGATTTTGACGATTACATCAGATGGTGCCTGTGATGAGTTGGGCAGAGTGCCTGCACTTATTAATTGGGAACTTGGAATTACTGGAAGCAGAATGTATGTAAGATGGGGAAGCTGGCATGTGTGCACAGGAGTGCTGACGCAGAAGGCTTAGACTAAGACCCCTATTGTGGAGGCCCGTTTCTATCTTTATTTTCCATCTTGTTTATTTCCTTCACCACATTTTATCATCAACTGTAATAAAAATTGTGTACACGTTATCTCTCCCACCAGGGTGTGACCCATGCCTGTCTAACTGGTTGCCAGCACACCAGTGGACACAGAGAGGGCATTTCCTGACAGCCTGGCATCTGATGGTGTCAGGTCGCTTATTGCCATGATCTCTCATTTGGACTTGGAAGGATTACTTACCTCTTGTTGGATTGTGAGTGGGAACGCAGTAGTTGAGAACACTTGCTAAACGTTCACGGGGGCCATGCTTTGTGGCTGTCTCATTTAATCCTTCCTGCATTCCAGCATGGTGAAGGACCAGCTTATAGTTGTTTAGTAGAAGGATGCGTGCATGCGTGTTCACTTTGTGAATGAGGAAACTGAGCTTTAGAGAACTTAGATATTCAGACTTTGCAGGGTCGTTCAACTCAGGAGTGGCAGAGATAGGACTTCAGCTCTTTCTGCCCATGAAGCCCATGATCTTGATGGCTCTGCTACCTTGAAGCAGATGGAGTTGAGAGTTAGTGGAAGGAATGGAAGGAGGTTTTGGTCCACAGCAGCCCCCTGAACCTCTCATTGTTCTTTGTGCTTGAGTTAATAGCCTTTTCGAATTGGCCTGTTCTGTACATCAGGGGCCCCCAACCCCTGGGGCAGCCTGTTAGGACCTGGGCCGCACAGCAGGAGGTGAGTGGCGGGTGAGCGAGCGAGGCTTCATCCACCGCTCCCCGTCGCTCACATCACCGCCTGAACCATCCCCCCTCTACCCACCCCCCACCGCACCCCACCCCCGCCTCGGGTCCATGGAAAAATTGTCTTCCGGGAAACTGGTCCCTGGTGCCAAAAAGGTTGGGGACTGCTGCTGTAAATAGCTGGTGAGGCTCTGGGGACTTGGGTAACCTTAGGTGTCACTGGCGGGGATTTGGAATTGGTACAGCTTCTATGAAAGCATCAGGCTATGTCCATCACAATTGTACATGCACATAACGGTTGATCCAGCAACTCTGCCCCCAGGTGCTTATCCTGCAGGTGAACTTCCACAGGTGCAAAATGACTTATGTCAGGGTTATTCTTGTAACAGTCTCTGGATTTGAAGAGGATTAGAAACAACCTGACAGCCCATTAATAGGGGCTGTTTTAATAAATTATGGTACTGCTAAATAATGGCATATGTGCAGCTGTTACAATCAGTGAAGCAACTCTGTATGAACTGATACATATGTTTATCCAAATATTGATATCTATGTTTCCCTGGATATCTTGTTAATTAGGGGGAAAAAAGCAAGGTGCACAACAATACCTAGATTAGGCTGCTTTTTTCTGGGACACTAGCATCTTGGTAATAGGTGTTGCCTTAGGAGGAATCTGGAGGAGGTGAGAGAAGAAGAGGTAGTTTCCACTGTCTATTTTTGGTACCTTTGAGTTTGCCTTTAAAATATATGCATGTGTTTTCCATTCAGAAAATTCAATAAAGAAATCTGCCAAAACCAACTAACCCAAAATGAATTAGGTGTTGACCATTAGGACCAAGAAGAAGAGATCATATAAAGTTGACCAGTTAGATAACATCTACATTGACATAAAAGGAAAGATCTTTTTATTTTCCTGTTGAGAGAAAAACACCAGGGAGATTTTCACCAAATTTGGAGGAAATATTGGGGCTAGTTCCACTTGAAAGTCTTTGTATCTGGCTTAATTTGCTTTGGGGGATCTTCAGTGGCACCTCAAATTGGAACGTAGCCATTTGCAAGGTACCCACAGACCCAGGCTTGCATTGGAGTGTGCATGAATTGTCCACGTTAGCTCTGTTCAAGCGACAGCCAACATTTGTTCATGTAACAATGGTTAATGATTCTTCCGGGCAGGGTGTGGGTGTCTGCCATCCAGATGTGTCTGTCAAGACCATAAACGGACTCTGGGGCTGGACATTAGGGGACCTGGCCTGATCTGACTAGACGTGGCTTTGGGACCCTTCTGTTGGTTTTTTTGTTTGCTTGTTTTTAATTTTTAATTTTTTTATTGAAGTATAGTTGATTTATCATGTGTTAATTACTGCTGTACAGGAAAGTGATTGAGTTATACATATATATATGTATAGATATATACACCTTTTTAAAGATTCTTTTCCATTACAGTTTATCATAGGATATGGAATATATTTCTCTGTGCTCTACAGTAGGACCTTGTTGTTTATCCATTCCATACATAATAGCTTACATCCGCTAACCTCAACCTCCCACTCCATCCCTCCCCCAACCCCCTCCCCCTTGGCAACCACCAGTCTGTCCTCTGTGTGGGACCCTTTTGGAAGTTACTGGTTGATGTTGCTTTTTTCTCCCAAAGTGACTGCGATGAAAAGAACATGAGATCGTTAACTTTCCTATTTATACAAAAGTATGAAAAAGAATTAGAAGTTAGGAGAGCATGAATTATTTCTTAATTAAGACTTTATAGCTTCATTGGTCGTAGAAATCTTTTTATTGACACATTAGACAAATTCTTCAGAGGCCAATTTGCATTCACTTAGAGAAACATTGGCGGGGGTGGTGTGTACTATGCGCAATATCTGCTCTTTTTCGGGAAATCAATTTGTTAAACAGCTCTCAAACTATGACAGCTTTATGGTAGGATTATGACTTTTTTTGTTTCCATGTCTGCTCAAGGGCTAACAGAAAAAGACAGTTTAATCACATGCCATTATGTTCATAGGGGTGTGGGAAGCCCAGATGAGCTTCCAGAAGTGGAATTGGGTACCCGGCTTTTGCAAGCTGCTTCTTAGCAGAAGTCATTTAAGTACAGCTCCTTGATAATTCGTGGTTTGGAGATGTGCTCACTGAGTCCCTTTCTTCCAAGGGTGTCTGACCTTCTGAGCTGTGGCTGACATCAGTTTCTCTACCTAGGATCCATTCAGGTGGTTGTCAGGGAACACGTGTCGCCAGGTGGGGATGTTGTTGCCAGAGAGGGTGGCCTCCCCCAGAGTACTCCATATTTTCAGCCAGATTTATATTATTTACAGGGGATTAGGCAAAGACCAGGATTTAGACCTGTGTTGCCCTGGAAAATTGTTTTCTGACCTCGGGCCAAAAAAGGGCTGTGTCCTGACCAACCTAGGAAGCAGGTCCCCAAGTGGCAGTCTAGACTCTGTCTCCAGGAGTTTGTCATCCCAGCTGGGGATCTTTGAGGAATCAGAGCTAGAAAAAGCATGAGCTCATCAGAGGGCCCCTTTCCTCGGCCGCTTCCATCTTTCCAGAGACTCAGGCCACCAGCTGTGGAAGCGGTTTGGGGCTTTGTGGGTGATTAGCTGCACCGTGGGAAGGCTCTTAGTGTTCCCCTGAGTCCTGGAGCTCTTCGGTGGATCGGAGCCGTCTAAGCTGGCTCTTCACTGAGCTGGATGTGGGCAGCTCTGAGTTAAAGGAAGGAGCCAACGTCCCGTCCTCCCGCTCTGGTGTTTTCCATACCAAAGGACTTGACACTTACGTGTGCGAAATTCAATTGTGAGTGCCCTTGTCGGCTGCTACTTAAAATTCCGTGTCCTTTTCCTGTTTCTGGGTCATTGCCTAGTAAACGGTAAACACTGCCATGTCCTAGCTTTCTTTTTCCTAGGTTATTTTGTGTGAGGCCTGTCCGTAGCAGAATCCGGGGGTGGCTTGACCTTGACTTTTGCCTGCCGAATTCGTGGACCGTCCTACCTCGCTTCTCAGTGCACCAGGGAAAATATCCTAACACTGTCGCGTGTAACCTTTCACTTTACAGAGAAGGGAAAGCTTGAGGAGGTTTGGCGATAGACCTGACTTTGGTTAAGGATCCCGCGCTGGCGAATCAGACCTTCCTCAACCCAGGTGTCCTGACTCCTGTTTGAGGACTCCTTTTATCACAGAATAATCCATCACTCTGGGTTTTATGTTCTAGGAATGAAAATTATATTTACCATTAGCCTAGGGAAAACGTTTTGCAGTTCATATTTGGAGCTGCTGTAACAAAGTTAGATCCCTAATGCTAACCAGAAGAGATTTGATGATTGGAATTACCTATTTTGGGGGAATGATTCATTTAACTGTCCTGTATCATCATCACAAATAAAGAGTTGAAACCGTATTTATACATTCACATACGTGTGTACACACACACACACACACACACACACACACCACGATAGTTTGCTGATCTTAGAAAAACTCTAGAAGGATTTTCAACAAGACTACATGCATATTTATGATGGTCTCACTTAAAAGATAGACTCTGTGGCATATATAAAATTCACTTTGGAGGGGACTTTGGGAAAGCACCCCAAAGAAATAGGTAATCAGCCTCTTCTAGGGCATCTGAAATTGAATGAGGCTTAATGAGAGGCTGGTGTGACTGCCCAGCTGGGAAGACTGGCTCTCTGTGCTAGGATGCTGACACTGTAGTGTCCTTGGAATTTTAGGCGCCAAAGCTGAAGTGGCAAAGGCAAATGTTAATTACAGGCATCGATTTGCATTGGATCTGCTTCTCTCTGGGGGCATTTCTGTGTGCACAGGTGAAAGGAGCGTCAGAAATTCTAGTCTTTTCTGTTTATTGACGGTGAATCATTTTCTCAAGCAATGCAGGAGAACAAATGAATACGATGATCATAGTGATGGCAGAATAGAAGTCTGTCTCATTGTAGAGTGTGCTCATCCTGTCACTGAAATTATTTGATCAGAGAAATTAAGGATTTATCCAGCTTTTGTTTATTTTAGACTGGAAGGGTTTTGGGAATCTCAGGTTGTGTCTGAAAATTCTCCGCTACTAAGTGGGGTGAGTAGAGTTAGAAATAGCGTTCCTGTCAAATGCTTTGAAACGAAAGAACGTCAGTGGAAGGATGTCAGCCAGGCAAGGGGCGTACCTCCTGCAATTCCCAGTATGATTGTGATTGTTCTGCTTGCACGTTTCCCCCCTTCCTCTGGGCAAAGTCCAAGCCCTCCCCTGGGTTAGGTGATGGGGGAGAACTTTGCCAGGCTTTGTTCTGGCATTAATCCCAGTCAGGCAGTGGACTTCACTTGTGATAACTTCACCAGCTCTTATTGTTTGCAGCCAATGGCTTTGAATACAAATGTGGTGGTTTGGGTGGGTGCTGTCACTCTTTGTAAGTGCTGGGGCTTCTTGGTTCTTCAAGGGCCCCTAGACCCAAGAAGGGAGAGAGTGTGAGATGGCAGAGACCCACAGAGGGGCAGAGTCAAATTCCTTCTGAGTGTTTGTTTCAGGGTAACCCATTAACCTGTTCTCTTCAGGACAAGAGGCAATTGCAATTGTCCCTGTGCTTGATGGGGACATGTGTTGCATACAACAGCTGTTTCAGGACCTTATCTTCCTTGTTTTCCATCTCTTGGAGACCTGAAACATGCAAAGTGGAGGAAATGTGCAGAAGAGTGGGAGGCGGGTTGAACAAATATAAACAAAACCAGGGAAAGCCTGGGCCCCTAAACCACTCAGTGTAATCCTATTTGTGTTTTTTAAGGGGGTGTAAGGACCAGCCTATATATGTGTGTGTATTTCTGTGTATGTATTTGTAATCACTTAGAAAAATGACCAAAAAAGCTGTAAACCAAGCTGTGTTCTTTCAGGGGCATGGAAGAGCATTGGGTAGAAGGGGACGAAGAGTGACCAGCATGCTTCGTTTGGACCTACGTGTTGTCCTAATCTTGTGCAGTGAGGATATATTTATACATTAAGGACATATAAATTCTGGAAAGTATCCCAGCAAGACTAATGCAGTCAGTACTTTGCCTTAGGTCACCATTTGTGTTACCACCAAGAACAGATACAGCATCAGATATTTCAGGGTAATTTTAATACCTTGAAGGGCAGGTAGGGCTTTCCTAAGATCTGGGAGGTATAGTGCAGTCACATTCAGGACTAATGTTTGGAACCTGACTCATAAAGAATTTACTCATGGGGGACGGAAAAGGGATGTTACTTCATATACAGGTTGAGATAAATACATTATAGATTATGGAGACTACATACAGTAAGTAGGATGAAGAATAAACATTCTGTGCTGTGTTTACTTTTATTCTTCCTTTCTTGTACATTCCAGTGCTAAACTGTGAATAATATATGATAAATAACAAATGTTCTTCTAGTTACATCTAGTGTCCTCTCTTTAAGGATTCAGCTGCCCTTTGGTGTATGTGGTGCCAATTAATGGTTTGATGAAGAGTTTTGTGCTGTACGTAAGTCACAAATAACATTTTTAAAAATTGAAAACAAGCAATTTATAAGACACATGGAGTTGAGATTTAGGTGGTGATAAAGAGCATGCCCCATGGTTTTAGACAAATCTGGTCAGGTCTCCCTTTTAGAACTTGGTAGTAATACAGCCTTGTATTAAGCTTTCAGCTGGGGGTTTTCAGCTATGAAATGTGATTTAAAAAATCACTTACCTCTGGGCTTCCCTGGTGGCACAGTGGTTGAGAGTCCGCCTGCCGATGCAGGGGACGCGGGTTCGTGCTCCGGTCCGGGAAGATCCCACACGCCGCAGAGCGGCTGGGCCCGTGAGCCTTGGCCGCTGAGCCTACGCGTCCGGAGCCTGTGCTCCGCAACGGGAGAGGCCACAACAGTAAGAGGCCCGCGTACCTCAAAAAAAAAAAAAAAAATCACTTAACTCCATACAGTTGATGTGAGTAATAAGTGAAGTACTGTACAACAGTGCCCTAACTACAGTTTGTTGCAGTGTTGTTTGATAGCTATTACCTGCTATTACTATGTATTATACTGTGGAAATGATCAGAAGTGAAAAACTCCTGGCAAAGTTGCTACTACTGTGTAAGCACATGTCAAACTTTTCAGTATGTTGTGCATTTTATTCAGTATCTTCACAGCCCTTTTATTAACAGTTGTTTTTATAGCAATAGGATGTGATGTGAGACTAAGAATTTTTATTAATTGGTTGCTATTCCTTGGAATAAAAATGAAAAAAAGATTAACAGTGAAAGAACATTAAAAATGCAATCTGCTCATTTGTTACACTAGACAATTCAGTTTTACGGAGAGGTAGGCATCCTGTTAATGTCCAACTATTTAGCAAGATGTATAAATGATTAATATATGAGAAATTCTGAATTTAATACCTGTCCAAAACTTGTTAGAATAAATGATCTTTTTGTTTCCATTAGGTTTTGTGATGGGAAATAATATATTTTCTGCAAAGGAATATTCAAATACTCCTCCTACTTATTACCCATGAGATGTCCTTAAACTTGACAGTGTATTCCTTTTTTGCTAATATATTCTGAACTCTTACGGTGAAATGCCCATGTAATGTGTTATAATTGAATATACATTCATATCTGTATTGTCTGTCAGCCAGGATCCAGTAGATTGAGCAGACATTTTCTTCCCATTAGGTGGCTGGATTTAGTGCTAATTGAACACCAAAAAAAAAAAAGGTTGAGTCCTTGCCCTAGAAAGATGTGCTAAAATAGCCCAAGAAAAGAGACAAAGGTGTAATCTGCTACAGCACAAAGATATTAAAAGCTGTCTGTATTCGGGTTGGGGAGGGAGAGGGGGAAGACACAGTGAAATTTAAACTTTATTTGGGCTCCTGTGTGGAGAGGAGGTTAAGAGAGGCAAAATGTTAAAAAGTAAGTGAAGTGTGGGGCTTCCCTGGTGGCGCAGTGGTTGAGAGTCCGCCTGCCGATGCAGGGGACACGGGTTCGTGTCCCGGTCTGGGAGGATCCCGCGTGCCGCGGAGCGGCTGGGCCCGTGAGCCATGGCCGCTGAGCCTGCGCATCCGGAGCCTGTGCTCTGCAACGGGAGAGGCCACAACAGTGAGAGGCCCGCGTACCACAAAAAAGAAAAAGAAAAAAAAAAAAAAAGTAAGTGAAGTTTGAATTGAGTAGGAAATGACCCATTTGGACTTGAAGATCAACCAGTGGCATTTCAGAGAGAGAGGGAACAGCACCGAGGCAGAGGGAATATAGCATGTATTTAGGCATGTGGACATAAAAATGCCCATTAATTCTTTTGGGAGTGGCTGAGAATGTAACAGACAATGAAACTGGATTATTTGGCCCAAGGCGAATTCATGAGGCCTTGGGAGTCTTAAAGGCATTAAGATTATATAAATAGGGAGAGGTTGGTAAAAGGATACAAACTTTCAGCTGTAAGATGAGTAAGGTATGAGGAGCTACATAAAACATGGTGACTATAGTTGGTAACACGGTATTGTATAATTGATATTTGCGGAGAGAAAAAAACTTGCATGTTCTTTCTCTCTCTCTCTCTCTCTCTCTCACACACACACAGACACACACACACACACACACACACAAACAAATATGTGAGTTGATGGATGTGTTAATTAACTAGATGGGGGAATCCTTTCGCAATATATATGTGTATGAAATCATCATCATGTACACTTTAAATATCTTACAGTTTTATATGTTGGCTGTACCTCAATCAAGCTGAAATAAAAAATAAAAGAAGAACTGCTAGGGAAATGTAATTTTCCATGTTCCTTACTCTAGCCTTTCCTGATTTGGTAGCCTGTGTTTCCCAGTCCCTTCCTCTCCAAACTAGATATTCAAAAGGAATGAGATTTTTCTTCCTTTCTACTGACGTTGAATCCTACCATACTGTTTAACCATATTATTATAACTTTTAACGCAGTCCAATCACATAAATATTTCTTTCAATAATTGATAACGAACACTTCTTAGAATATGTTAAAAGCTGGAGAGGACTGGGACTTCCCTGGTGGTGCAGAGGTTAAGAATCCACCTGCCGATGCAGGGGACACAGGCCCCAGCCCTGGTCGGGGAAGATCCCACGTGCCGCGCAGCAACTAAGCCCGTGAGCCACAACTACTGAGCCCACGTGCCTAGATCCCGTGCTCCACAACAAGAGAAGCCACCACAATGAGCTCACGCTCTGCAACAAAGAGTAGTCCCCGCTCGCCACAACTAGAGAAAGCCCGTGCGCAGCAACGAAGACCCAACACAATCAAAAATAAAAAAAAGAAGAGAAAAATAAAAGCTGGAGAGGACAAAACAATGAAGCAGTAAGGAGGTAGGATATTTATCTTGAGCCAACATCAATTCAGTGATCCATTTTACACACACACACACACACATATACACACACACACACACACACACACACACACATTCCTACCTACATATATCTACCTGCATCTTTCTGATGACTGGTTACACTCATTCATTCCAACTCCACTTTCTCTGATTTCACTTTTTCTTATCTTTTCTGATCCAGAATTGACCAGATGGGTTAAGAAACCCTAGATATGAAAGGCACCAAGGATTTCTTTCTAATGCAGTAAATGATCCACAGGGTTTGGTTAATAAAAAGCGCCAAAACTCCTTAACATGTTCTTTTTTACTGCCTTGGTCTTAATATGTAGGGAAAAAATTATAGCTGGTAAGGGGCAATATAGGAATACGTTTTTAAAAAGTCCCTTACGGGTCTTCCCTGGTGGCGCAGTGGTTGAGAGTCCGCCTGCCGATAAAGGGGACACGGGTTCATGCCCCGGTCCGGGAAGATCCCACATGCCGCGGAGCGGCTGGGCCCGTGAGCCATGGCCGCTGAGCCTGCGCGTCCGGAGCCTGTGCTCCGCAACGGGAGAGGCCACAACAGTGAGAGGCCCGCGTACAGCAAAAAAACAAAAAAAAAAACAAAAAAACTCCCGTAAGTATTAAAACTGTAGTGAGATAACATCATATATTTATATTGAGTGGCAAAGATCAACATGTTTGATAAAACATCAAATTAGTAAGGGTATGGGTTAAAAGTACAGTTGACCCTTGAACAATGCGGAGGATAGGGTCACTGACCCTCACCCAGTTGAAAATCCCCGTATAACTGGCCCGTGTGTACCCCATTCTCTGTATCCATGGTTCCTCATCTGTAGATCCAACTAAGTGGAGATCTTGTAGTACTGTAGTATTTGCTGTTGAAAAAAATCCGCATATAGGTGGACCCATGCAGTTCACACCCATGTTTTTCAAGGGTCAGTTGTATTCTACTATCTACCGACTACTGGCCTGTAACCATGTCAGTGGAAATAGATATTTTGTTTAGAAATCTTTGAAAGGCAATCTGTAAGCTTACATAGAAAGTGAAAATACACATACCTTTCAGCTCCAAGTTCCCACTTATGGGAATTTATCTGTGGAGAAACTTGCACATCTGTACCAAGGTTTGTGTTGTTGATAGAAAATGCAGGAATTATTGGAATAGCGTGAAACTTGAAACAACCTGAACATACATAATTGGGATTCTTGCTTGTGACATATTTGTATAATGGTGTAATACGTGTAGCCATTTCGAAGAGAAGAGATGATATGTATGTATTGATTTAGAATGATTTCTGATCTAGATATTGAGTGAAAAAAGGCCATGTATAGGATTGGTAAGATATTGTATTTGTTTTTTTTCCCAGTGAGAGGTAGAAGAGGGAACATTCTGGTTCTCTCTGTCTCTTTCTCTCTGTCTCTTTGTCTTACACATACACAGGGTCTTTGGAAGGTGTGAAAGAAATATTGAGGAGTGGGGAGGGACCCCTACTTTTCACTGTCTACTCTTTTGAACTATTTGGATTTTTGTTACAGAATACTCCAGTTTTTCACCATTTAAAAAGAAAAATTCCTGCAATTGGCATGAGGCTCCCTGATGTCTTAAAAGCATTGCACTGGGTGGACCCAGTTATATCCAAAGGCTCTGCTGCTTAATTTAGTTTCTAGGTCTCAGTTTTCTTCCTTTGATAAAGAGTTCCTCTGACTAGAGGATTTCTGTTCCTTTGTGATCTCTGAAATCCAGTGCCTTGTGAGCCCCGCGTACCCCCTGCATTTGAAGCATTAATTTCAGATTTTACAGTTTGGTTTGATTTGATTTTTTGGTCTCATGTTGTTTTTTGACTTTGGACTATTCAGGAGATTTTTAGAAGTCAGACATTTCTATTAAAGATGTCATGAGTTCTACAGCCAAGATGGCTTGTTCCAGGTTGCAAAGTCATACCTCAGAAAGTACTTTTCTATTTGTCTTGTTTTAATTGTATTGTTTTTACAAAGTCAACAGTAACTGTAATTAGAGATGCTATTGATTATATGATATGCAGAGTTTATCAGTTTTGAGATTAATAAAACACTGTTATATTAAATATACACTAATTTTTAAAAATAAATTTATTTTAGTTTTGGCTGCGTTGGGTCCTCGTTGCTGCGTGCAGGCTTTCTCTAGTTGTGGTGAACAGGGGCTACTCTTGTTGTGGAACACAGGCTCTAGGGCACGTCCTCAGTAGTTCCGTCACATGGGCTTAGTTGCTCCGCAGCATGTGGGATCTTCCTGGACCAGGGCTTGAACCCATGTCTTTTGCATTGGCAGGCGGATTCTTAACCACTGTGCCAGCAGGGAAGTTCCAAACATACACTAATTTTTAATCTATACATTCCTGGTTAAAAAATGGTAGAATGAGTGAATGAGTATTATTTTGGTAAGAGGGTGGGAGACAGGGATAAGGAAACGTTTTGAGAGCATTCTGTTGCCGCGTCAAGTGGGGTTGAGTTGATTGGACTATAAACACATGTTCTTTAAAGTAAGACTTTGAGGATCTTTTTTATTTTATTTTATTTATTTACTTTTTGCGGTACGCAGGCCTCTCACTGCTGTGGCCTCTTCCGCTGCGGGGCACAGGCTCCGGACGCTCAGGCTCAGCAGCCATGGCTCACGGGCCCAGCCACTCCGCGGCATGTGGGATCTTCCCAGACCGGGGCACGAACCCGTGTCCCCTGTATCAGCAGGCGGACTCTCAACCACTGCACCACCAGGGAAGCCCCTGAGGATCTTTTAAGAACAAGCTTCATCACATGGTTCTACTCACGGTGTAGAACCTATAAACCCCCCTAATGCTTCTGTGGTCATGATAACATATTTTTTGTTGTTGTTATCGTAAAGGGCCACACATTGACATCTTAAGTGCGTGGCCATTTAAAAAATTCTAACGACATGTTCATTTCTTTTTTTTTTTCTGTTTTTATCAGTAGAAGGAAATTTTATTAACCTGGTAAGTAGTACCTACCGAATATGTACTACCATCATCATATTCAAGGCCAATGTTAGAGCTTTTCCTCTGAGATCAGGAAGGGTAAGAGACTCCTATTATCATTACTACTGTGATCTTCTCCTCCTCCTTTTCCTCCTAACTTTATTGAGGTGTAATCGATATACAAAAAAGCACATGGTCGTTTCTAACGTGAACCTATCCTTGGTTTTATAAGGCTTTCTTGCTGATGGGTTGTGTCATCCAGGAAACACAGAAGGCTGAAAATGAGAAAAGAGCTTTATTTGGGGTCTTAGGAATTGCAGAGACACAGATTTGGGTAAAATTGAAAGAGTGTTCTGGGGAAGAGAAAGAGTCATAAAGACTCTTGTCATAGAGCAAAGAGTTATAAAGGCCTTGCTACAATGTTGTTAAAGTTGTCTGGCAAGAGTTATGATTGACCTTGATGCAAGAAAGGAAATATTTGTCCTTAAAGGATAGGCTGTCAGGAGTTATTTTAGGGCAAGGGTCGGATAAGTAGATAGGCTGTCATGAGTTATTTTAGGGTAAGCGTCCAATAATTATCTTGAGTTTCTAGAACATTGGGCAGATGTTTTGGGTGCCTGTGTTAAGACAATAAATGGTCAAAGTAGAGTTTCCATCCAGGCTAAGAGGAGCATAAATCATGCTTCCTCAGTGGCCTCCTGGTTCCATTATAGGGAACTTTCTTAGCAATACTGATTCCATTTTGATTTTCCTTTCACAGTTGCACGAAGACGCTTCCTTGTGTGTGTACACTATCTAGGAAGCACGACTGGCGTTCTGTGCTCTCTTCAATGGAAAAATACCTTTTCCTGGCTTTTGCCAATGTAGGGCAGCGTGCAAGAAGGTTTTTATCTTTTTTCCTGGAAAGTGTTTTGAAAAGTTAGCATGTTTATTTTTCATGCTTCAGTTGGGTTTTGGTTGATCTTGGAGGCACACCTGTTTTTGAATACTGCCTGCTCCACTGATGTAGCCTTGCAATCTGAAAGTCCCTTCAACTTCCAGCTTTAAATTTTTCATCTATCCAGTGGGGATGTGACAGGGCTGCCTTCATGGAGTTACTGGGAGGATTGACTTGACCCATGTAAAGTGGTCATGACACAGTGCCCAGCACATGAGAGGGATATGGCCAGTTAAGATTGATCAGCCACCATCATCATCATCATCTTTTTCTGTAAAGGGCCAGATAGTGAATATTTTAGTCTTTATGGGCCATACTGTCTCGGTCACAACTACTCAACTCTGCCCTTGTAGCCGGAAAGCAGCCAGAGATGATACGTAAATGGATGGATGTGACTATTCCTAGTAAAATTTTATTCTTAAGAACATTTATAAAACACTTATAAAAACAGGCTGGATTTGGCTCACATATAATATGTAAACAAACATAGCTGTGTGCCAGTAAAACCCTACTTACAAAAACAGGCAGATTAGATTTGGCCCATGGGATGTAGTCTGCTGATGCAGTAGTAGTTCTCAAACCTTTTAAACCCTTTTCATTCTTAAAAGTTAAGGAGGACCCCTAAGAGCTTTTGTTTATGTGGGCTATATCTATTAAAATTAAAATTTATCAAATTTATTATGTATGTATTATTATAAAATTATGTATTATGTATAAAATTTATTATGTATTAAAATTTTAAACTGAGCTATTTAAAAACTATTAAAGCATGAAAATAACACCAATAAAACCATTGCATGTTAACATAATATTTTTATGAAAAGCAGCTATTTTCCAAAGCAAGAAATGTTAGTGGGAAGGTTGACATCGCTTTACATTTTTGCAAATCTCTTTAATGTCTGGCTCAGTAGAAAACAGCTGGATTTCCATAACTGCTTTTACACTCAATCTGTTGTGATTTTCCAAGCTATGTAGTTTCAGGGAAACTCCTAGTCTGTCTCCTGAAAGTATCTTGGGGCCCCCAGGGGGCCATTTTGAGACCCGTTTGTTTCTCAAAGGATACTTTGAGAATCCTTGTTCTATTGACATCGTTAAGAGGAATTAAGTTAGGTATTACTTTATAAATGCCAGCTGATTTCTCTATTATTTCCAAGTTCCTTTGTCCTCTTATTCCGAGCTAGAAGGGAAGGTTGCAGGGTTTTCCCCATATTTAGTCATGTGGTAGGAGTTTATGATAGCGGGTTTGCTTTATTTTCTGAAATGATTGTCACCTTAGCTTAAAGCTTAAATTGTCTGCCGCTGCATCAGAATACAATTTTGCTACTGTAGAGAAACAAAAGCCAGGAGATAGTCTGAATTCATTGGAGTAAAGAGAAACAAAAGAAGGGAGCTTCAGAACAAGAAAATGCCTCTGATGACAAAGAAACTTCAAAGAATGATTTGCATAAAACTGAAACACTTGGAAAGCTCCAAGTAAATAAGGTTAAATACAAAAGGACACTCAACCCTAGAATGGCTGCTTTTGAAATTACTTTTCAGGATTTTGAAGAACAAATGTTTTATACTTAAGTGTTGAGGGCCCTTGAACTCTAGGGCAAAGATACCTGGAATTCTGGATTCTTTGGGGAGGAGATTGTATCTCCTTGGTCCTCTTGCAATTGATCCTTATTTAGTGAACAGGTGGCTTGGAAAACCTTGAGATTTTGCATACCTATTGTATCCTTATTCCCCTCTGCACCCCCTACCACTCAAGGATTTCCTTGTGCTGGTAACACTTGACTTTTAAACTAGGAAATAAGTTGACTCATGCATTGCTAAAACCATTCTGTGAGATCTTAATGTAATCCTGTATATGTGAGATTTTCCTTATAAAGGCAAAATGACTTTATCTAGAGTACGTTTTGTTCACAGATATCTGTGAGTAAATAGATTGGGAATAAAACTACAAACAAGCTGAGAATGTTCAATGGCGAGGTTTCTTGTAGCCCCGACTAGATAGGAATGATTATTAAAGTAATTCGGCATAGGGCTAAAAGCTTGTACCTAATTGCCTTTTCTTTATATTTAGCTTAACTTTAAGGGAAATTTATAACTAAATTAGGCTCAATGAATTCCCTGGTTGCCTACTTTTATTACCCATTTTAACATATTTCTGCTTAAGTTACCTCTTATAGCAGCGATATTTGGGTGAGAGTATGACTATGCCTTTAGGAAATGGTGAACTCAACTGGCTTTGGAGGTTGAACTCTAGAGCTTCTCAAAACAAAAACAAAGGCAAGAAAACAATCCTGTGTTGTTCCAGAATGTACTTTGGGTTTTCTCTTCTGAGTGTGGAAGGATAAATATCGTCATTTTCTCAGACACATGTTTAGCTGTGTCACTTCTGGTTCTGTGTAATCTCCCCTTCCTCACTTGTTATATCTGTGCCTTGTATTCCCTTTTGCCTCGGTGAATCTTAAATTGCACGCTTTTCTACTTCACAGGAAGTACATGTAAAACATGCTAACAACTCTGGGGGAAACTAATGCGCATTGTATTATTAAAGCTCCAGCTGTAAGCTTTGCCTCCATCCAGGTCAAAAGACCCTGCCATGTGAGGAACCCCAGCAGTTAGCAACGGAGTGAAAACAGTCTAGGAGGGTAAGGCTACTGGTTTTCTGGAAACACATGTAGTGGGAGATTTAGCTTGCTATTCCCACCTACCCCCGCCCCCGTCGCTTGCCCCTTGGTCTGTTTACTGCTGGCTTCATGTTTCTCCCTGTATATTCATGGCATCCTCCACCGTCACACCATATGAGCTTTTTCCTCCGGTGATTAATCAGGCTGCTTCTGGGCAGTCTGATTCTTTGGGGACTGCGTTTCCTCGTGGCCTTGTCAGGACACGCAGGATAGCAGCGTGAGAGTTCTCCCATTTGCACCCACTGCTAACAAGGTGTCTGACAACTCCTCAATAGCACCTTGGATGTGGGACAGGGGATGCAGTTGGAAGAGTACTGGTTCATTTTCAGATCTCTGGTAGGTCTGAGTTGGAGGTGGCCCAGGTCACATTTTCTTATTTATGTTGCATCTCTAGTTGCATGTTATTATCACAGTCATATTTATTCTCTTTTTGTGGGGTTTTTGTGAGCCAAAAGGTAGGGGTTTAAAAAAACCAAAGCCCACATTCAGTGGCTAGTTCTTACTGCTACAATGTATTAATGATGAGAAATAAGTGCAGAAACATCTTTAAGAATTGTTCTCATCATAATGATGATAGAAATACAGCAGCCTGTGTGTTCTGAGGCATTGTGCTAAGATTTCACCTGTCCTTAGCCTGTTCACAATTTTACCACCACTTGATGAGAGCAGGGGCTACTGTTATCTCCATTTTAGAGATGAGGAATTTGAGGCCCAGGGAGTTAAGTATCTCACCTTCAATATCTCAGGTAATAAGTGACAGAGTTAGGGTTTTTTCTTTTTACTTTTCTTTAAACAATTAAAAGTTATTTTGGTAATTGAGTTAGAACATATGTAAATTAATATGAAAGTTAATTTATGTATTAGTATGTAACATTGATATTAACAATAATTTTTAATGTTAAGTATCATAGACAATGTTATAAATATATAACAAAATAAATATCACATATTAGTTATAATATTTACTATATGTTTGCACACGTTTTAAGTGTGTGGTTGGATACATTTATATTAGATGAGTTACTGTTTTCACCTGAGTGATCACCTTCCAGATAAGATACAGACCATTTGCAGCTTCCCAGACACACCAGTCATTCCTTCCTACCCCCAACCAAGTAACCACTGTTGTGATTCCACTCGCCATAGATGCATTTACCTGTTCTAGAACTGCAGACAAATGGAACCGCACAGTATGTCCTCTTCGGTGTCTGACTTCTTTTGCTCAGTATAATGTCTGTGAGATTCATTCGTGTTGTGTGGGGTACTTTGTTCTTTAGTTTGCATTGAATATATGTATATACGACAGTTGACCTTCTTTCCTACTGCTAGACCTTTGGGTTCTTTCCGCTTTTAGGCTTTTGGGAATCAACTGTAAAGAACATTCTTATATATGCCTGTTGGTGCATATTCGTAGGCAATTCCCTTGGGTTCCTACCTTAGGGAATCATAAGGTGGGTGCAGAGCTTGGATTCGAACCTTGGTCCTTCATCCTCAGTGTCTTGGCACTGTACCACTGCCCTTTGCTGCCTCCCAGCGTTTAAAAATCTCCTCGGGTGATGCAGTTCTGGTTGTTCTGGTGAAAGCTCAGTGGACTGGTCCTTCGAGATGTGAGAAGACAGAAGTCTGTTTCCTCCTCTCCCCTCTCCTACCACAGTCTCACAGCACTCTGACCCCAGACCTGGGAATTTTCCCCCACCAAGCAGTTTCTCCCATTCTCTGCAGACACTAAGGGGCTGTCCTATGATTTAACCCAGCCTGCCTGGAGATAACATCAGATCACACATGTTCAGGGCTTAGTCTCACAAGACTGGTCTCCCTCTCCCCGCCAGACACACACACACATCAGATGACGGTTGCATGGTGGGTCCCAAGTTACCCAGAACTTCTGTTTGACTTGGCTACAAAAGGGAGGTACCCACAACCCCTTCCTCAGGGGTTAATCATATGCTAGAATGGCTCACAGAACTTGCGGAAAGAGTTTACTTACTAGATTACTGGTTTATTACAAAGGATGTATTAAAAGATATAAATGAACGGCCAGATCAACAGGTACATAGGGTGAGGTCTGGAAGGGTCCCAAGCATAGGAGCTTCTGTTCCTGTGGAGCTCTGGGGACGTGTCACCCTCTCGGCACTTGGATGCATCCTGGTTCAGCAACCTGAAAGCTCTGAACTCCTCCTTTTGGGATTTTATTATCGAGGCTTACTAAAAGTCACCTCATTAACATAAACTCAGGTGTGGTGGGAAAGAGCTTGTTATGAATAACAACACTCCTTTCATCTTTATAGCTTTTATCACTTAGGAAATTCCAAGGCTTTTAGAGCTTAGTGTCAGGAACTAGAACAAACCTCTGTTTCTTATTATCGGCCACAACATCACAGATGTTTCTTAGCAACTTGTGTTTGCCCCACTTATACACGTGCCAGACCATTAAACTGTCCATCATTTTCAGTTTGTTTTCAGACTGATGCCTTTTTGTAAAATAAATAAGGAACACTAGAGGAAGGCATCTTATCAATATTGCTTGCTTAAGAAGTTGTGAGGCAGTTTCAGTTATAATAATGTCAGATTCCACAAGCTTGGGGTTGAGAGTAACTATGTTTAAGGAGGCTGACACTTTTGTCTATTGTGACTTTATTTTATTTAATATTAAGCCTTGGTGCTAAAGGTTGAGTGATTCACATTCAGAAAGGAGAAATGGTGTTTCTTAGACATTCCGCAGACTGGGGGAGTTGACATCATCTTCCCTATGCTCCCTTTTCGCCAATTGGTCGTGTGGCCTTGGGAAAGCCACCTTCTCAGACCTTCATTTGCTCCTTTCTAAAATAGGATGTGTAGGATTCTTAACCTTGCTTTGGTGTTTCTGATCCCTTTGGTAATCTGAAGGGTGACTCTCTCCTTTGAAAAACAAATACAGATTTCTTTCAAATTTCATATGCGCTTGTTCATGCATATCTGTTCAAGAATCCTTGATTACAAAGGATGTTTCCAATTCTAATATTAGACGGAAGTTCTCCTTTCTGCATTTTGAAGGAGAAATCACTTTTTTTGGCATCAGGTTTATTGTCTGGATGCCAGCATATACTATCATAACCAAAATGAAAATGATACTCTATAGTCACCCAGTAACCAAAGTTGGCTGGACGCACTGTTGGTCCTGTGTTAAGTAACGTCTTTGAGGGCTGTCACTCCGAGGCAGCCTTGTGCTGGGAGGCTGGAGAAGTGAATAAGCCAGACTGCAGCCCTGCCCTCCTAGGATTTCTACTGAGGGGACAGGACCTGACGTGGTGAATGGCTGCTGGAGAGGAGAAGGAAAAATTGGTTGTCTGGGAGGCCAGGTAGTGCAATGGTGAAGAGCACAGATTCTGGAGGTGGACACAGGTAGACCAGATTGGCCTCTTGGATCTCCACGGGCCAGTTACTTAACCGGCTGTTCGTCTTGGAAAAGAGTATAGTAACTGTACCCACCCTTGAGGAGTGTTGGAACTTTAAATGAGTTGACGCCGGGGGACCCAGCCTTGGTACTGTTCGACACTTTGGAGCATATCGTTGTTTTGGGCCCACTGTCCTGTGCATTGTAGGATGCTTAGCGCATCCTTGGCCTCTACCCACTAGATTCCTCCACTTGTAGCAACAAAAATGTCTCTAGGCCTCGCCAGATGTCCTTGAGTGGAGTGAGTGCCTCCCCTCCTTTGACAACCGCTGGTCTTCTGTTAAATTCAGTTTTCTAAATGCTATGGAAAAACTCTTGGTGACGGTCCTTGTAAAGAAAAACTCCTTTGGATAAGCTGTAATTCCTTACCCGATGCCCTCTTGATGGAAACGAACACAAAAAGCTAACAAAGCTCAGGTAACAAAAGTCTCTTTGTACCCTGCTTACTGAATGATCGATGCACTCTATGAGGTGAACCACATTCGTTCAGGTGGGATTAATACCCAGCTGTCTCTTGGAGAACAGTAGCAACTGCCTGGTGCCTGCCCCCAGCCGCTGCGATGTGACAGTTTTTGCGACCTGCCCTGGCGTCCTGCTGACAGGCTCTGCTCTTGTGGTCCTGGCTCCGAGCAGATCTCTTAAATAAGGATAAAGCCAGGCAGCTCTGCCGGGAGTGCTAACCTGTTGGGGGTGTGGGCACAGGCGCCAGGCAGCGGGTGAGCTCAGCTGACACATAGAGGAAGGACTTCGGGTGGCTGAGACACAAGCCCTGGGTATTATTTCCTTGCCTGTTAGCCCCCCGCCCCCACACCCCAGAGGTATCGAAGTGTCTTGGAGCACCCGAGGCTTGGAGCTGGTGAGGATGCCTGTGATGGGCATGAAGAATAGGTGGAAATAACACTGCAGAGAAAGCACTTGGAAACTTAGGAGTGAAGTAGCAGCAGCTGGTGGGTTTTGTTTGTTGGGGAAGGGAGCCGGAGGTTGGAAAGCGCGGAGGTAGATCCCGATTCTTTCGTGTCTCCCTTTCTTTGTTCAAGGATGTTACTTGGTTTCTGGCTTCGGATTTTGTGGACCAGTTTAAGATCAAATTGGAGGGCTGATGTAAAGTAACTAAGTTTTAAGTTTGTTCATTAAGAATGTTTAAAGGAAAAAAAAAAGTTACTATTAACTGGCACTGTTGTTGCAGAAAAGATGTTTTGTCACCAAAGAAGTAGAAGGAACATGACCATAGAATAAGGAGGAGTTGTTTATGTTGAATAAAGTTAAGCTTATGGAAGGTGGCCCCAGTGGTCCTCATTTTTTCTTCTTCCCCCAGGGCCAGGTAAAGATGTCATTATAGGCTGCTCCATTTCTTTTATTGCCTAGAGGAGGGACTTGACGCCATTACTGTTGAATGATAACTGGATTAACGAACCGTGGTGTTCCTTGTTTGCCAGTCTTGGTGGCTACTGGTGGTTCAGCAGAGGCTGTGTGGTGCCCCTTTTATTTGAGAACCCCTGGTCAGGGCATTCATCTCTCATTTTGCCTGCCCTCCTCTCTTCGCCCTTGTCTTCTGCCCTTTCTGGAAGTGCCTGGCAAGATTGTAGCAATACACAAGCATATCCCTGCATCCCAACATGTTGTACCTCTCCCTCTACCTTGTACCTCTCCCTCTGCCTTTTGTTTCCCATTGTTTGTATGTGCCCCGAGGGACAGGTATGTTGTCAAGGAGTGAGTCCCCTGGTGTCCTTTCCACCCAAGTCTGGAGAGGGATGGCTGACTGAAAATGCAGACTGTGATCCCCCTCAATGCTTATAGCCTGTTGACATTCTGAAATGCTTTGGGCACTAAGGCTCAAGGAGAGCTTTTAGAATTGGGGGTACCTGTCATTACAAAAAAAAACTGTAGTAATAAAAACACCTGGGAGAATGCCCAGGATGCAGCTGGGAGCTATCCCATTGAATAAGTGCCCAATGTGAAGTATCTCTGCAGTCCAAATCAAGGCCCTGACCTGTTTCTTTTCCCAGTAATTGAACAATATATAGTGATACAGTATCTGTACAGCTATCAGCAACGGAAGACCTAATTTCTTGCTTTGGAGAATGAGTGTAGAAACGACATTAACTCTATTTCTTTCTTTGATTTTTATCTTACTCTGCCAGAGTATTAAAATTTTTAATTTTTTAGTAAAAAAAGCAATCTCTGAATATATTGCAGTTTAAAAAAATCTAATAATACAGAAGCACACTTGACCAACCCCTCCTAATTCTAGACCCCTCTGAAAAATACATGTGAGTTTTGTGTATACACTGTGCTTTTATATATAGAAAATACCTAACTTTCACATTACATGAATCATATGTGTATATTGCTAGACAACCTACTTTGTATTTTCCATTTACTGTATCTTGGAAATCTGCACAGGTCATTCTGTAAATAATGTCCCTATCCTTGTTAACTGCTGCATTGTATTCGACAGTATAGATATTCCATGATTTGTAGAGCACATTGCTGTTCAGAGTTATATGCTACAAATAATGGTACAGTGGAAAAATAAGACTTAGTACATGCATCTTCATGCATATGTGTATTTTTATCTATGATTAAATACATGGAAGATGAGCTGGTATTAGAGGGTATTTTTTTTTTAACATATATTTTGTCTCCCCCAAAGTGCCATGTCACTATGTGTTACTTCATCAGCAATGAATGAAAAGACCGTCCTCCTTTCTGCATTTTCCAGCCAATTGGTGATCTAAGTCCATTAAAAAATACTGAGTCAGTGCGAAGGGGTGACTTGAATACTGTCGGTCTTCTGTAGGAGTGAGGGGAGCTTTGTGCTTAAAGTCATCACTAGAGCAGTGACCCGTGTCCAGGAGCGGCTTCAGAAGCCAAGGGACACTTTCACACCCCAACAGGTAGACTGTTAGTTCACCAAAACCTTGGCTCTTTGGATATTTCCTAATGAGCTGGCTCAATTAAACTGAGCAGTGTGGTGAAATTTAATTCACAGCGGAAACCAGTCTGGGTTTCTTTTTTTATAAATTTATTTAGTTTTGGCTGCATTGGGTCCTCGTTGCTGCGCACAGGCTTTCTCTAGTTGCGGCGAGTGGTGGCTACCCTTCGTTGCGGTGCGTGGGCTTCTCATTGCAGTGGCTTCTCTTGTTGCGGAGCACGGGCTGTAGGCGCACGGGCTTCAGTAGTTGTGGCGCACGGGCTTCAGTAGTTGTGGCGCACGGGCTTAGTTGCTGCATGGCATGTGGGATCTTCCCGGACCAGGGCTTGAACCCGTGTCCCCTGCATTGGCAGGCAGACTCAACCACTGGGCCACCAGGGAATTCCTGGGTTTCATAAAAATGATTTGGAAACATATTTTTCATGTGGCTACTTTTAAACTGCCCTTGAGGGCCTTTCCCTAAGAATAACAATCATACTCCGTGATAATTTTAGAAAGTGTCACGAGGTCTGGCAAGTTTGTATTCCAAGTCTTTCAGAGGAAGTAAACACTAATGGTGAGACCATAGTAAAAACAAAACAGCCAGCAGCAGGTAGGTTATTTCTGCACTAAGCCAGTGGGGGGCTGGGGCTTTTTTGTGTCCATTCTCAGTCCTTCCCACAGCCTGATGGAGTCAGAGCTATTGTGATCTCCATTTTGCAGGTGAGTCCACTGAGGTAGATGGGAAGCAGCCTGCATGCTTGGGATAGAGCTAGTAAGGAGTAAGCCAGAAAAACGCACGTGATGAAAGTCTGCCTAATTCCAGTCTCTTGACCAGAGATCAACAGATGTGTCCCACCACTTGCTTTTGTACAGCCCACCAACTAGGAATGGGTTTTATATGTTTAAATGGTTTCATTTTAAGGGATTAAATAAATGCCTACATAACCTTGATTTTGACTCTTGGCCGTAGAGCCTAAGATGTTTACTATTTAGTCCTTTACGTGAAAATTTTGCAATTTCTGCTCTGGACTATTAGTCCTTAGCTCCCTAAGACTGAAAAGAAATCTCTTCCCTCAAGTGGGAAAGTTGGCTAGGCCAGTGGTTCTCAAACATTAGCTTGGGTTAGAATCACGTGGCGGGCTTGTTTCAACACAGGTTGCTGGGCCTATCCCCGAGGTCTACAGCCGGACTGGAGAAGTGGCATTTCTAACAGTTTCCCAGGAGGTCTGACTCTGCTGGTCCTGGGACCACACGAGGAGAAGCGCTGAGCGAGGGGGTTGCAGTGGAATTAGGGATGTTGGCCTGGAACTGTGGGAGTGTCTCACCCCAGTTATTGGCAGTAGTACCCCTCCAAGTTTGAGCCGTACGTTTGTAGACTGACAAAACATGCATTTGGCTTCTTTGCTGACAAGGAAGAAATTTAAAATATGTTGGCAACAGCTGTATGAAAATGGAGGTAAGACTTAAGAACTTCAGCTTTTTCATTTATTTAATCATAAATGTAATTGAAGATACATTTAAACCTTTCTTATTTAAATGATAATAATTGGTATCAGTTATTAATAATTTACTATTTGCCAAGCTTTGCGCTAAACTCTTATAATAATCTTGTGAGGTTAGATGATAGTATCTCCATTTTTAAAGTAAGTAGGGAATTCCCTGGCGGTCCAGTAGTTAGGATTCCATGCTTTCACTGCTGGTTCGATCCCTGGTCAGAGAACTATGATCCCGCAAGCAGAGGGACACGGCCAAATACAAGATGTGAGAGCTGCAAGAAGGAACTTCGTGTCACAGTCGTGTGGCAAGTGGCCCCAGATCGTTTAGACTCCTGTGTACGATATTACTTCTTCCCCACCCTTCACCCTCCACTGTGGCTACCACAGGTGAATCCTGTCTGTTTCCTTCAACTTAGAAAAATGTTATTCTGGGGAAAAAATGGCCCATTAGGCAAAATGTTATTAATGTTCTTATTTTCTTAGAAAAAGCTTTTGCTACTAGCTTAACTGTCATAATTATTTTTTAAAATTTGAATTATGGAAACTTTTTACTTAGAGAAAATACACCATATACTCACATTTAACAGATGGTAATATTTTGTCACAGTGTGTATGGTCAGGCCACTCAAGATGGCTGTTCTCTTGCTCTGTGTCCATCCCCTGCCCAAACAGTGCCTGCTTCACCTGTAGCTTAGGCACATGACTGACCTTCCTAGGTACTTGCCTCAGGCCAGCTGGTGATTGTTCTTATCAAAGGGGCAGTGAGCTGCCTGCTCCTCTGCTGGTTCCCCTGGTAACTAATGAGCCCACCTGATGTCAATGTCAGTTCCCTTATAACTGGTAATCCTCGCTCCTCCCTCCCACCCCGCAAGTGAAGACTGCCTTCATGTTCTGCCGGCTGTGCAACGCACACGGTGGGGTGCTCCAGGACCTTGCTTCAGACGTGTAAGCTCCCCCATCTATTTAACTACTGATGTCTCTTTTGCTGACTCTGGTCTCTTTCTTTGGTCTTGAAGCTGGGCAAGCACAGGCCTTGTAGGCCTGTGGGGTGCAGCCCAACACAGTTGTTTAAGAGATTTTTTTTTTTAAGGAGATAACACTAGAGAATTGTTATGTCCCTAAGCTATACTCCTTTCTTTCCTACCTAAAGTAATACCTTGTTTTGTGTATGCATACTTATATATGTAGCAAAACTACAAAAACATGCAAGGGAAGTCATACGTAGTAGCTTTAGCACATGGCATTATGCTTGGTGTGTGTCAGTAGTTTATTGAGTAAATACTCTGGGAAATTAGATGAGTCATGTTTCCTCATGTTCTGGGGGTTTTGAGAGCAGTGATAACCTTTTACCAACTTCCGGAATTCCTATCTGGCACCACAAATCCCCTTTCATCATCTATTTTATTGTTTGTTTTGTTTTGTTTTGATTTTATGGTGTCTCACAAATTCCTAGAATGCGTGTCTTTGGGTTTTGGATCTTTTAAGTTCTTACCAGAGTTTTGACAGATCCTTTGAAGCAACAAATATTTTTAAGTCTCTGTAAGTACCAGGTATTTTGCTAGCCAAGGGGGGGTACAGGAGACAGTGAGACAGATAAATAACCCTTTACCATTGAGCTTATATTCAGGTGATTACGATTCTCACCCCCCTCCTCTAATTTAGTGTAATAGGATTTTTCTGAAAGTTAGTAATACTAGTAGTTAAATAGATTTCCAGCTTTTACACGCTGGCCCCGGCATTCAGCAGTGCTTACCATCATTTCTGTGTGTGGCAGGCAGTGTCCCAGTTTTTGGTTCGTAGAAGGTGGTCACCTTATCTGTTATGTGGCAGTGAGGCATCCACACTCTTATTAAATGGCTTGCAAAAGTTATGTGCCCATTTCCCTTTGTTATTAGACATTGTGCTAATTGCACAGGTGATTTAAATGTTAAAAAGGCATTAAAGCATTTGTTGTAATAATTAACAAAGAATTGGTAGGTTACAAATGAGTGATAATACCATATTTTTAAAATACAGAGTTATATATCTTTGCAGTGGTATATGTTATGAAACATTAATATTCAAATGAGAGATTTGAACTGAATGACCTCTAAAAACCTTTCTAGTAAGTTCTTTCTGGTTTTTGAATGTATGAACTCTACATCTATTAATATATTTTGTGAGACATCAACGGTGTCACACTTCTGAAAACCTCAAGAAGAGGCCACAGCCTACCTTTTGTCGTATACCAGTGTATTAACCAAACCTCAGATAGTGGTCTAGAGGTTGCTGATTTTCTTCTCTTCTTCCTCAGTAACAGCAGCTGTGTTTTTCTAAGTGAACACAGCTGCGTGGAATAAAGACCGGCCTTCCGCCTCAGTAGTTAGGTGTGATTTAAATTTTAGTTGACTGAATGTAAGTGGAAAGAGCATGTAGTTTTTAGGAAGGGCCTTAAAGGGAGAGAGGCATGTCCTTTATCTCTTCTTCCTTCCTGTTGGGCAGAATGTGGACATGGTGGCTGAATCTTGAGCTGTTACCTAAGACCTTGAGGTTGGTATTACATGTAGAAGATAGCAGAGTCACAAGATAGAAGCAGTATAGGCAACACTGTGTATATACTTCTGCAATATTTCTTGCAGAAAGGCCTCTGGCTGAGAGGTTAATTAAGGGACTGAAATTCAATCCACACTCTGCTTCTCAAGGAGTGTACATGGAGAAGGGTTAGGCCTTTTACTTTCCACAAAAGGATCACGTGCTTACAAAGCCATGTACCTACAGGGCTGCTTTCCCCTGGGGGGGTACCTTTTTCTAATTTATTCAAAGGTGCCACATGAGCCCTCTTACTATGGAATGCTTCACCATCCCCAGACCTCCCTGAGGTAGAGAAAAGTAATCCTGTATCTTGTTTTAGCCACTGTTGCTTTGGCATTTTCATTGCTGGTACCTGGACCTAAACCTGATAAATAGATCACTGTCTTTTCCTTTGCAAGGGTTACTTTGTTTTTTCTGGTCTGTTTTGCTGGTTTGTAAACAACAGAAACCAAGTCTGGGCAACTTAAGTTGATTGAAGTGTTTCGGAAGGTTATCAGGAGCTCCTGGAATAGAGGCAACTGAAGTATCAACGTTGGCTGTGGGCAGGGAACAAAGCAGTTCTAGGAGGTTAGGAAATGAGTGCTGGAGGACAGCACACTTGGAGCTGGGAGTCTGGTCAAAGGTGCAGCTCCTGCTGCCTGGGACAATGATGTCCAGCCTTGCCTTTTCTCCTTAAGGAGCTCATTCGTGATTTAGAGGTGGCATGAGGGCAGGGTCGAGGTGTAGATCATGTGTCCTGGACCTTTGCTGTTCAGCTCCTATACTGGGTGCATCTCATCTGGGTCAACTCTTTAGCTGTCTACAGTGAAGGGAACATACTTTTCCAAAAAAGAATTAAAGCTGCTGGTGGGATGGGGGATGGATGGTGAACATCAAAAAGAAACAAAAAGGAAAAAAATACAAGAAGACAGTAACAACACATGATCACACTACCGTGTGTTCTCAAAAGCAATGGAATGCATACTAATTTCCCACCAACAGTCTTTTCTTTTTGGTATTGAATTTCCCACCCTCAAGAAGTGAGTGCTAATTCTGTATTTATTAGTTCACAGATCCATCAGCTGATGCTCTGTGAGTGCCTGCTGTGCACAGGGTCCTGTGCTAGATATCAGGGGGACATAATGACGTAATAGATGGGGAGGGTCCTCCCTGTGGTGATGTAGCCCTAGACTCCCTAATAGGCGTTTCTATGTAATGGCATCCAGAATCACATGGTCAGAGGAGAATCACACTATTATATATAGGATGGATAGACAACAAGGTCCTGTATAACACAGAGAACTACATTCAGCATCCCGTGACAAACCATAATGGAAAAGAATATATATACACACACACACACACACACACACACACACAACTGAGTTACTTTGCTGTACAGCCGAAATTAACACAACATTGTAAATCAACTATACTCCAATAAAACTAAAAAAAAACCCACAGCAGAATCACATGGAAGCTGAGGAAATGGCTCTTCATTCTTCGTTGCACTGCCACCTGCCACTCCCCTTCCCTTTAAAACTCTTTAGGGAATGGTTTGTTTGCTGTTTTCCCAGAATTTGGGGCTTAAGTCTCAACTCTAAGAGTCTAATGTCATCTTGAACCCTGTGGAGGTATGTTTCTGCCTCTGAAGTGCTATCTTGTGGTCATTTTATGGTTTTTCCTTATGAATAATTGACCTGTACAGTCCTAATATCTTTGGAAACCTAGTGAATTTGGGTGTTTATCAGGGAAACGTCTCAACCTGAAGAGAGAAATCAATTTCTTATTACAAAGCAAAGCAAAACATATGAGATCATCTACCCTGTGGGAAAGCAGTATATTTTATAAGCATTTGGGATTATTATTAAGTCAGGAACTCCAATTATTGTCCCTTCTTATAAAGAAATTGCATATTTATTAATGTCCTTATTAGTGTCCTCACCATCTACTCTCCATGTAGTGTTATGAAGTGTCTTATATTCACAGCATTTAAGGGCAGAAAGACCAACTTGTAATTAAACCATTTTGTAAAAATATTTGCCTAATCTTGTTATAAAAATTTCCTAGAGACATTGACTCCATAACCTATTTTGTTGACTTATTTCTTTGTCTTAAGCTCTTCTAGCTCTTGTTGCAAAAGATGTATCGATGCTCTTGTCCAATTTTCATAAATGTTTCTTGGAATCACATGTTCTAAAAAATTTTTGTGCCTCTTACGTGGAACAGTCCATTCTAGCTACTTTTCTGTGCCTCCTGTGCTTCATCTCTGAATGCCCAAAGGAAAGTAGAATAGTAGTAATAATAGTTATGGTTACAATTTATTAAGTGCTTCCTAAGTGCAATGCATAATTCTGACCACAACCCAATGAGATATATTCTGTTATTCTACCCATTTTACAGATGAGGAAACTAGGGCCCAAATTCCCTGGGCCAAAGGCAAGAAGACCCAGAACTTGAGAGATCTCTGCCTCAAAACTAGTTCTATGGTAAATCAAAATCACTCCTTCGTTCCTATAAACAGTAAATTGATACCTACTTTACTTGTATGCTTGAAGGAGAAACAGTAGGTGTTGCTGTAAGGAATAGTTTGTTTTTTATAGGTGTTAGAATATATTAAGCTCGTGTTTGAACCAAACACAAGAGAAAGTAAGGCTCAGAGAACCATAACAGATTTAGAAACTCCAACTTCATTCTCTTAACTGTTGACGTGTTATAGTCAGGGAAGAATTTGTTAGATTAATGACAATGCTTATTTTATTAAAAGATTCCTTTTGTATTCTTAACGTTGCTTCACTTTGGCCCTTTGTAATGGGGCGTAGAAGTGAATTGCAAAATTCCAGGCAGATTCCTACTGCATGCTGGGGAAGGCTGGGATCCACATGCCTTATCTACTTTAATGCACTTTTGGCTTTAGCGAGTTAAAACAGTGTGATGTTTTGATACTGTCCTTTAGCTTTAAAATCCCGGACTCCTTTATATTTATTTTTGAGATCGAAGTGAAAGCAGGGAAGATGGAAATTTTGCCAGTATCTCTGTTGCCTTGAAACAAATCAGGGAAATTTGGTGTGTCCTGAACAGCAGCTTCGGGAGCAAATTCGTGCTTCTGTGACTTAATAACTTTCCTTTGGCAACTATAAACCAGGCCCTTTGGAAGGCAGAGGGCACTGAAGTGGCCCAGGGATTTCAGGACAGCTTGACGAGCTTGCCTTGGAGAGCTGGATTTTACAGCAAGGTTTCGAGGACCTTTTGGCCTGGTGTTCTGTCCCCTCTCTTCCTTGTCCATTTGTAATAGAAGCATGGAATTCAATACGATTATTGACTTGGAGCAGTCGTTGAATTGTGATGTGCACAGTGAATTTGAAGTTTGGGTCTTAAGTTGATAGGGAATCAATAATCAACATTGAATTCTTACCTGTTAGGGCTTTATTGGTTTTATAAATTGTCCCCAGCGATCCCTCTTGAATGGTACAGACACCAGCCATCATCTGGCTTTACTGAAAGCCCTAGAAATCCCTAAGCCTCATTTTAGGCAAGGATTTTCTCTTCCACTCTTGTAAAAAGCTTTCACAAGCAGCAAGGATTCCGTACATGAAACATTACGTTGCTTTGCCTCCTGCTGAGCCATAAAATCTTACCACAGAGAGAGAAAAAGGGCAATTGAGTGAGAAACGTACACATTTTGGGAAAAGAATTTCTATATTAACTAGTGTTGTATATGAAGATGTAATTGAGGAAAGGCTCTTGAATTAAAAGAGTCCAGGTATGCTCAAGCATTCATCAAGGGGCCTTGACCTTGGAACTGTGGGGATAACTGAGTATGGAGGCCTTTTCCTGCAAAAGCTTCCGGGGATTGGCATCCTCAGAGCTCATGCCCTTCCTCTCTGTGCTTTGTGGTTTCCGTAGGCTCTTCTCCAGCCGTCCTCCACGGTGTACCCTGAGGTCCGGGCTTTGGTGGCAGCCTTGGTAGTGGCAAAGAAAGGGAACCAGCAGGAAGTAGAATAAATCTGTGTGGTGGCCCATCTTTCCCCATTTTGATTCTTTACTCTTTTTCATCTTCTCATGCC